>NC_092877.1:264993552-265593552 GCF_028372415.1 Notamacropus eugenii | reverse complement strand
CAAATCAGGTTGGCATCTGTCTTTGCCATCCCAGGGCTCCCATAGTCCCAGTGGCTGGCCTCTGTCTTGTCCCTTGCTTGTTTCAAAAATTTCTGCATCCTTTCAAAAGCATCAGGGCTTTGCTCTGACAGGCAACCAAACTTCAGATGAGGGTACTAAGGAACATATAATTGTCCATCATTATATAACAAGTCTGTAGAAAAGCTAAAGACAAGGTCTATGACTGACTACCAGTCCAGGCACCATGAGCCACATGTGTCCTACGCTGAGAGCAATCCCTCCTTCTTTATTTTCAAAGGACCATGGAGTCATGTCCACTTGGTATCGGTTTTCCTTTTGTTTCTCCTCTAGATTATCAGCGCTTTGTTCTGAGCTTTTCACACATTCCTAATGATTTGCACTGACATCATTTTTTTAATAATTATTTTGGTGGTCAGGAAGAATCAGTGACCATTTGTGGCAGCTCTCTGAACTGGAAAAAATACCTGTAAGTTTGTCACTCTCCTTCCCCATCAGTCTCCCTCCTTTCCCTCCCCTCAGGAGAAATGGTCTGGGACAAACTAATTGAGAAAACTAGTAGTGCATGCCTTTGGGAGGTTTTATTAATGGAACCAGATACACTGCTATAACAGAATGTACTTTTGCTCTTTTACATTGATGTAATTAGTACATTTACATACTGAATGCCTCCTGGACAATTCCCTACCAGTGATTCTCACTATGTGCTCACTGCTCATGACTCCTCTTTAGACACATAATTGAATAAAGAATTCACGGAATCCCCATTTTGACTAGAAAAAAAACAACATTGTCAAGTATTAAGAAGAGACTGTTGGGGCCCAGGTGCAGAGTTAGGGCTGGTGGGCTTTCTCATGCCTATGAAATAAGGAAGTTGAAAAGTCTTCTTCCCCTCTCTGGTGAGTGGAGCACAGTCAAGAGGAGGGAAAGATGGAGATTGGCTTTACTAAAAGAACACCATTATGGACCTCACAGGGCTGCATTGGTGACCAAATGAGATAATAGACATGAAAAAACTTTGAAAAGCAGAAAACATGAAAGAAATGGTATTTAAATAGAGGAATTACATGGATTATCTGGGAAAAGAACATAAATCTGCTTCAAGTGGCCAATCATATGAATAAAACTCAAGATGAGCATAATGTCTTCTACTTCTCCAACTGTTTTCCTATTAATTTTTTTTTTCATTTGATTCTCAGAACAACCCTGTGAGAATGATGGGGCAGGCAACCCTACTTTACAGATTTGGAAGTGAGGTTCTGTGAAAAGATTTCTGGCTCTGGAACAAAAAATTTTAATGAGTTTGCATCTTGTCTATGCCACTCACTTATTAACAGAGGGCAAGTCGTTCAACCTCTCAGTGCCCCAGGCAACTCTCTGACTACTGGTATGACTTTAGGTAAGTCACTTTACCTCTTTTAGCTTCAGTTTCTACATGTGTAAAATGGAGGACAGATTAACTCAGAGGAACTTTAAGATCCCATCTAACTCTAAATCTATGATCCAGTCATAACAGAGTCAAATTACCTTCCTAGACATTCAAAGTGCAAAGCTGTGACTAGAACCCAGGCCTTTTGACTCCAGATTCAGTCAATCAATCAATTAACATTTGTGCTAGGCACTGAAATACAGTATCAAATATCAAAGAAAGGAACAATCTCTCTCTCTCTCTCTCTCTCTCTCTCTCTCTCTCTCTCTCTCTCTCTCTCTCTCTCTCTCTCATACACACACAGGTGTATGCATGTATATACATAATATAAAAATAATAAATACAAAGTGGTTAAATACATATGTATGAATGTTAGCTTAGAAAGAGAAATACTAGAAGTTGGAATCAAGAAAGAGCTTTATGTAAAAGGTGGTACTTAAGCTCCATCTGGAAGAAAGAGAGATTGTATGCGGAGGACTAAAGGACGGAATACCGGACTTGCTTAAAAGGCAAATCAATTGAAAATATGAAGCTTTTCCGAAGTATGTGGTTAAACTGAAACTCGGCCTAGAGAGAGCATTCAAAGTTGAGAATGTGCCTTACTTGTCCTAGATATGAGCAAATATTTGGTAAATATGGCGTCAAACAAAAATAACATCAAAACTATGCTTTTAATATTCACTTTTTCTTTGGACAAGTGGGTGAAAACATGAAAAGAAAAAAAGAAAGAAAGAAAAATGCCTTCCTCCTTTCCTTTTCTTCCCAATCTACTAATCCTATTCCTCTTTTCCACCGTAGTTCCTCTTCTCACCTCTTCAGACAAAAGAGAAACCAAAAAGGGGGAACCTGAACCCACGAGAAAGTGCTGAACTTGAATTAAAACAACTCAACAAAAAACAGAGATAAAACTCTCTCATTCACCAAACGCTTGAGTCCCAAGACATACACCATCTTGTGCAGATTCCAACCTCTGAAGCAACAAGTAACTTCTCTGAAAAAGGAACAGCACACAAGTCAAGAGATATATGGCAAAATGGACATTTTCCCTAGTAAAGGGGCATTAGTATGTAAAATATAATAAGTACTGGCATCACATTAAATAGAGGAGAAGCCCTGATACAAAAAAAGGCTATTTGTGTTGACCAACAGCTGACCGAATATGGTTTCTAACTATGATAAGCTTTTTATAGATAGCCAGTGCTCAAAATATTTGAGGAACAGATCGTCCAGACACACCAAGCATTTATGCTCTGATGTTAGGGTTTTTATTTTCTACAAGTTAGACACAAATTCCTTTCTTTCCTGTTCCCCACTGCATTATGTGGTACTTCCATTGCCACAATAAACTGGCAATGGACAGTCCTTCTCAGTGCTCTCCAGCTTTTCTCCTGTGCTCCAAGGAGATGATGTCCTCCCTGTTTTGATCTGCAAAGCCATACTATTCATTAGAAGATAAATCTAATTTCTTGGACAATTGAATATAAAGAGTCATAAGGTCATAGACATAGAGCTAGAAGGTCATACAATCCAGACCTGTCAGAGGAAGGATTTGAATCCAGGTTTCCTAACTCCAGAGCTAAGGCTCTTCCTACTTGTTGTGGTTGTCTGTCTTTTGTTCTCAAAGAGGACCATGACATCAGAAAGGTGATGCCATGACTTACAAGTGAATTGTATTTAAGTGAGGAAGGGCTGTGCAAAGCCACTAGCCTCAATTTCTCCTAACTCTCCTGGATGTCCTAACTCCAGAGCTAATGCTTTTCCTGCTCTACCAGAATAACAGAACAGGTTTTCATTCTCTCTCTTTCTCTCTGTCTGTGTATCACTCACTGTCTCTGTCTCTCTGACTCTCTTTAGCTCTCTGTCTCTCTCTCTCTCTGTTTCTTTCTTTCTGTATGTGTGATTCACTGTCTCTTCCTCCCTCCCTTCCTCTCTCTTTCTCTCTGTCTCTATCTCTCTGTCTCTCTCTTTTTCTTTCTGTGTCACTCACTATCTCTGTCTCTCTGACCCTCTCTAGTTCTGTCTTTCTCTCTGTCTCTTTCTCTGTGTCACTCACTGTCTCTTTCTTTCTCCCTCTCTCCCTTCCTCTCTCTTTCTCTTTCTCTATATTTCTCTGTGTCTCTCCCTCTGTCTCTCTCTGACTCTGTGTCACCCACTGTCTCTGTTTCTCTGCTTCTATATCTCTCTGTCTCTGTCTCTCTCTCTTTTTTTTCTGTGTCACTCAGTGTCTCTGTCTCTCTGCCTCTCCCTCCCTCTGTCTCTGTCACTTTTTCTCTGCATCTGTCCCTTCATCTCTGTGTCTCTTAGCTCTCTGGCCTTTTCTGTCTGTCTGTCTTCATGTCTATCTATCTATCTGTCCCCGAGAACTTGGTTCCCAAGGCCTCACCTAAGTTTCTACTATCTCTCTGAAATGCGCAATCAGCACATCATTTCTTGGTGTCATTTTCCTGTGTCAGGAAGTGTTATGCCATACACCATCTGTTCTTTCACAGTCTCATGATCAAAGGAGACCCTTTGTATACTCAAATTCATAGATTTCTAGAAGACTGTACTGGCAATTTTTTTCTTTCCTTTAACCTTCCATACTTGTTATACCCCCTCTGCCATGAGTGGTTTCTGGATAAATGCCCTTCCTTGAGTTGACTGATGTAAGAGACTATCTATTTTCATAACCCATTTGATCTAGGGATTGTTTTCATGATTCCAAGGACAAAGTGAATACATTTCCTTTTTTCAGCTCCCTTTGGTCTTTTAGTTTCTGAATTGTTTGTGATTCCATATTTGACTTGGACAGTTCCAGACATTCATAAATGTAAAAAAGAACTGTATAAATCCATTTTGATTGCTACTACTGATAATAATAATTACACCTTTTTTCCCCAAAAGAAGACCATTTTGAATATTCAGCAAATTTTTGAAATTTTTCAGTTCTTTCTACTAAGATGTTCCAGAGGAAATTGAGAAAAATTCCAGGACTTAAAGAGCTTATGCAGTATAAATGGTTTAATCAGGCTGTTTTCTTTTCTTATTCCTAAATTAGATGTGTATTTCAATCCCAAAAAAGTAGAATTTTTATTTTTTTTAATTTTATATGATCAAACAAGTTACTTCCAAAAAGCCAGAGAAAACATATTTTTCTTCCAGATAAGGTAATCTAACCCCATCTTTCAAACTTCAGAAATGGAAAGTCAGGTTTTAAATTTAGTTTCCATGGACTAGCTGTACTGGTAAGTACCCCTATTTCGAGACTCCTTTTTCCAACAGATGTATCATTCGTATTTGGGAAAGTGTACCGTACTTTCATTGATCCCAAGCTGTCCTCTGCTGCAAAAGCCCATCCTTTTTTTTACACCAATATTCTTCTGGTGATTCTACGTGGCTATGAATCATGAAATACCAAGGTCTGAGAGAATCAAAACCATAGGGGATCCATGGGCAAAAAGAAAGATCCTATCAGATAGTAAGCAGGAATTGCCATACTAAAACTTGTATTTAAGAAGTGGAATAAAATATACAACTTAGGAAATAAATAACCATAAACAACAGTGAGTCAATTATGTCTCAAGAGCAAAAGGTAAAAGACATATAGCCCAAGCGTTGCAATGTTATCTAATACTCCACTGAATGAAGATGTAGAAATGCCCTCCACCAGTTGCACCTGCCATCAACTCATCAACTCATCAATGCCTGCCCATCCCGTGAATCTGTTCCATGTTTTCTAGTTAAACCACCTTAAACAATCTACCCAATGATTTGAGGGACTTATTCTCTTGACATTGTGTGGATCCAAGCAGAACATGTTTTCTGTACATTGGTTATTTCCTTACTCAGGGTCCTCTTGACTCCTGCACTGGTGCTCTATCCACTACACCACCTAGCTGCCCCAGACACTTGACACTCACTAACTGTGTGACCTTGGGCAAGTCACTTAACCCCAGTTGCCTCATCCTGGGTCATCTCCAGTCATCCTGATGAATATCTGGTCACTGGATTCAGATGGCTGTGGAAGAGAAGTGAGGCTGGTGATCTGCACAGCCCTCCCTCACTCAAAACAAAGTCAAGTGCAAGTCATGTCATTATTTCTCTGATGGCATGGTCTTCTTCAGCAACAAAGGACGAACACACACACACCAAGTCATACTTCCTTACTCTTAAGTAATTGTCCTATCTTCCTTTCTTATATGTCTCTGATAACATCCTTTTTGCCACTTCTCTGGCATAATTTCTCATTTATAATGTGTTACAGCCTATTTATGACCATCATATGCCTCTCTACTGCCCTTTTGGTAATCCTCAACATTACTCCCATGTGCTACACTAATCTGTTATTCACATCCATGCAACATCACTGAAAGAATATGGGTATTAAACAGATGACCCTATGATTCAAAGAAAAACTGAGGGTAGTTTTAAAAAATTCTGAAGCTTCCCAAAGGCTACATTTTTCTCCTCTTTTTTTATTATTCTGTGCCAAAGTCATTATACATTTGTAGTGTCCGTCCAAAATAAAAATACTAGGTGTCCCAAAAGTCTTAGTGCAGTTTTAAGTTTTAATAGCCTAGAACTGCACTAAGACTTTTGGGATACTCTGTATACTGTCAAGTCCACAAGTAATTTATTAGGCATCTACTATGTATCAGGGGGTAGCTAGATGGCACTCAGACTACCAGACCTGCCGTCAGGAAGACTCATTATCATAAATTCAAATCTGGTCTCAGACACTAGCTATATGACCCTGGACAAGTCACTTAACCTTCTTTGCCTTGGTTTTCCCATCTGTAAAATGAACTGGAGAAGGAAATGGTAAACCCCTCCAATATCTTTGTCAAAATTCCAAATGGGGTCATGAAAAGTCAGACATGACTAAAAATGACTGAACAGCACCAACACATATCAGACCTTTTGCTTGGCTATTATACATAGAAACAAAAACAAAGACGGTTCCTGTCCTGACGCAGGTTCCACACTAATGAGGGAGGATAATCCATAAAAGAAGACTAAAATGGGAAGGGAGTGGTGGGGAAGGATCCTCCAGGGTGAGAAGGCTACGAGAACATGGAAGCACCATCCAGAGTAAGAAGGGACATTCTGCAGAAAGACGTCAAAGGAGTTTGGAGCAGGCTGGAGAGGAATGAAGGAGAGAAGGAATGAAGACAACCCTTATAAGGTTGTCCATCTCACTGAATGTCATGATCTAGACAATGTTTATTCTTCTTCCATTTGATTTTTCCTCTGTGAAAACTTGGTATAGACTCTTTTGAGTGATTATGTATCTCATTTAAGAAGCTATTGAGTATATGGGAGGTTGATCCAATTAGCATGGTGCCATCTGCAAAGAGGAACATCTTGAGGGCCTCACTGTTTCCTCCAGTCTCTCCCCTCTCCAATCCATCTTCCACATACCTGTTAAAATGACCACAAATCCACAATTTTCAATGGTCCTCTTTACTTCTAGGATAAAACCCAAACTTCTCATTTACAATATGCTACAATGCCATTACCACCCACATTTCTAGTGTTATTTCATATTAATCCCCTTCTCATATTTTTTGTTCCTGTCAAAATGCTAATTATTGTCAGCATATAGCATTCCACCTTCTGTCTCTTGGTCTTTGCACAGGCTTTTGTCAATATCTAGAATGAACTCCCTACTCTCTGCCTGACAGAAGCCCTCACAGCCTTCAAAGCACAGCTCAGGGAAAAACTTCTACTGAAAACTTTTTCTGATCCTTACTATTATTAGTACTCTCTCCCTATTGAAACTACTTTGTATTCATCTATATAAACACTGTATTTACCCATTTATCCACATGTTATATCGTTATAGCAGAATAAAAGCTCCATGAGGGGAGGACCAATTTTGTTTTTATATTTGTAGCCTCAACTCCTAGCATAGTGCCATTCACATAGCAAGTGCTTAATAAATGTTTCTTGAATTGGATCTGTCCCCTTCACTACACTCTCGGTACCATCACCCTAGGTTATGCCCTCATCAGCTCTTGCTTGGACTATTGCAATGGCCTCCTAATTTATCTTCTTCCCTTTAGTCTTCTCTCTTCAATGCACCCTCAATACAGCTGCCAAATACTTATTCCTAAAACACAGGCCGGACCATGTCACGCTACTTACTCAGGAAACTCTTATGGCCCCTTCTGTCCTCTAGGACAAAAGTTCAATCCCACTTGTTCTTCAAACTCCTCACAGTCAGGCTCTTGTTTACCTTTCCAGACTATTGTTCGTTCTTCATTACATACCCTGAGGGTCTTTCCCTCCCAGTTTGACTTTTTTTTTTTTTATTAAAGGGGCCATTCCTTGAGTAACTTAAAGAAGTCTATTCATTGAATGGGTGTATCTCACTCAAAGTAAGATTTCTGTACATTAGTTATTTCCTTTTCTTTTTTTTTGCCAGGGTCTCACATTGCATTCTGGGCCATCTCCAGCCATCCTGATGAATATCATGCCACTGGACCCAGATGGCTCAGGAGAAGAAGGTGAGGTTGCTGACCTTGAACAGTCCTCCCTCACTCAAACCAGAGTCAACAGCAAGTCATGTCATCATCTTGATGTCATGGTCCTCTTCTAAAACAAAGGACAAACACAACAACAATTCTACATTCTAGGCAAAATGACCTGCTATAAAAGTCTTCTAAATTCAGATAAAGATGAGAGGTTAAGGGGAAACAGTCAGGGTGTGGGGAAAGAAAGAATCTTTGGGGAGTAGAAGAGGGATAGCTAGGTGAAATAAGAGAAAGGCAAGGTAGTGGATAGAAATAAAGTAAAAGAGTCAGGAAGATAGGAAATTAGAGATACACACAAACATAAAGATCAGGAATAGAATTTATTAGAAAAAAACAGGGGTAGTAATCATGATCTCAGACAAAGTTAAAGCTAAAATAGATTTAATCAGAAAATAAAAATAGGGAAATTATACTGTCAGCCATATTAATCAATATTATTTTTAGACTATTTAAAATAACTAGATAATATAAGGTTGGAATATTGTTATAATCTAGAAAATGATGAGTTGGTACATTTACAAAAGTATGGAAAGACTTAGACTCATGAAGGAAGATGTTATCCACCTTCAGAGAAATAGAGAACAATTAAGTAGAGTGTGGTCTTACATAGGTGCATATGAATGTTTATGTCTACCTATGAATGTGACTATAGGTATCTAAGTATATGTATCTGTATGTAAATGCATATAAGTATGCATATATACATACATATACATGTATGTATATATATGCATATAAGTATGCATATATACATACATATACATGTATGTATATATATATGCATATGTGTGTATGTGTGTATTTCCTTGCTTAATTGTAGCCTTCTTGGGAGAAGGGGAGAAGAAGGAACAAAAAAGAACAAAGTAAAAAATTGTTTAAATTTTAGTATTTAAATTTAAATAAATTAATTTTAAAATGACCTTATTGCTATTCTTTTTCCCAACTTCCTCCCAACTCCAAGCCTTTGGCTATTTGCCCATGTTTGACATGCACTCCTCTGCCTTATAGAATCCTAGCTTACTTCAAGGTTCAGCTCAATTGCATGTCCTGATACTGCTAGTTGTTAGTACCTCTCACTTGCAGCTAGGATATGCAATGGATAGAGCTCTGGTGCTGAAATCAGAAAGACTTAAATTCAAATCCAGCTTCAGACATTTACTAGATATGTGACGCTGAACCAAGGCAGTTAACTGCTTTCTGCCTCAGTTTCTTCAACTATAAAATAGGAATGATAATAGCACTAACTTCCCAGGGTTGTCATGAGGATCAAATGAGATAATCAATAAATATTTAAGTGCCTACTAGGTACCAGGCACTGTGCTGAGTGCTGAATAATTTGTAAAGCTTTTAGCACTATGCCCAGGAAGGGTAAGCTATTAATAAATGTTTCCTTCCTATCAGTCTGGAAATGAACTTATATTTATTATGCATATATTTCACATTTCCTTTTCTTCATAAATAGTTTCCCTCCACTAGAATGTAAGCACCTTGAAGCCAGGGACTGTTTCATTTTTGTCATTGTTTCCCTAGAATCTAGCCCAACTCCTGGCATGTAGCAGATACTTTAAAGGTTTGCTAAATAAATTAATGAATGAATGAAATAATGAATGAATGAATAGACTCCAGTTTTGATTAGACTCTGTATTGGACATGTGGAAGCCATCTCCAGTTGTCCTGATCTATATCTTTCCACTGGACCCTGATGACTTTGGAGGAGAGAGTGAGGCTGCTTTTTTTGCACAGCCTTCCTTCATTTAATTCCAATTCACTTGGAAGTCATGGCATCTTGCCATGGTCCTCTTCAATAAGGAAGAACAAACAATAACAATATTGCACATATACTATCATTGTGGCCAACATCTTCCTGTTTTATGCCTCACTTGATATTAGCAACAAAAGCTATCTCTGTTGTTGCTTATTTTAATTTATCTTGTATGATTAGGAAGGGGATTGTTCAGGGGATATCTAATCAACTGAGTTCCCCAGGTAACAGAGACAGTGGGAAGAAAAAGGATAACTATCTCAAGTTCAAGGGGCTACGTGGGTCTCTGCAATTTGTCGTTTCATTTTTCAGTCTTATCTGACTCTCCATGACCCCATCTAGAGTTTTCTTGGCAAAGATGTTAGAGTGGTTTGCAATTCTTTTTCCAGCTTATTTTACAGATGAGGAATTGAGGCAAAGAGGGTTAAGTGTCTTGCCCGGGGTCACACAATTAATAAGCGTCTGAGGTCAGATTTGAACTCAGGAAGATGATTTTTTCCTGAATTCAGGTCGGCATTCTATCCACTGAGTCACCTAGCTGTCCCTTTGGTTCAAAGCAAAAACAAAAATAGCTACCATAAACTTGAGATACCCTACCAAAAATACTGAGATTGTAACAGAGAAAGTGAATACATACAGAGAATGTAGTACTAGAGATACATAGACAAAGGAAATACATACAACCAGGGAAACTCATATCTCTGGCACTACAGGGACCAATGTTCTCTTCTCTTATAATCTTTATAAGTCTTATAGTCTTTATAATCCTTGTACCCTACCCCACACTCATCCACAGCATCTCTGCTGGGTGAGTCACTCAGCCAAATTCCCTAGGCTATCTCTTCTTTGCAGTGTTAATCCCAAATGCCAGGGCTGACTCTTTCTCAACTCTACTGCAGAAAACTGAGTCTGCTTCTCATGGGATAAAGAAGCACGAATGGACAACCTCCTACTTTCCTATAGATGACTATCTCCTACTTTCCATAGATGAAGAAGTATCTCTTACTCTAAGTCTCCACTGCAGATATGAAGAAGGAAATAGAAAAACATTACAATAATACTTTTACGCAAATTATTTATAAATGTATTGAAATATGAGTTACCTTGATCATGTGTTCCTTACATTTATGCTTTTCTACTAATAATATTCTATCTGAAGTTGGGAAATTATGGATTTGGGTCAATAATTGTTAACATTCCCCTAGTGACCTTTTTCTGTTATAATAGTAGTAATAATTATAATAGATAGTACTTTCAATAGTTCTTTACATATATTATCTTATTCAATCTCATAAAAATCCTGTGAGGTAGTTGTTCTTACTATCCCCATTTTACAGTTGAGAAAAGTGAAGCTAAGAGAAGATAAGTGACCCATCCAAGATCTCATAGCCAGTAACTGTCTGAGGTCATTGTTTGAACTCAGGTCTTCAGATTCCAAGTCACTAAGCTACTTACCAGTCGGAAAGATAACTTTGGTAGTTTTCTTTCTTTCAAATACTTTGAGAATTGATCCCTAATTGACCTCCGAACTAAACTGCCTTCCACATACATTTCTTCTGTGTACATAGAGCATTTAATCTAGTCCCATTCCTTTTCTATCTTCATATTATTTGATGAGAAAATACTGCTTATAATCTCCCACTCCCTTTTGTAAAAAAAAAAGAAAAAGTTAAATTCTTAAAACAACAATACCATTTTGCTCCCAGTGTCATATTTCTCTTCTTGGTAAGAAGATTCAAGTGTTTGTGGTGTTATGCACAAAATTTTAAAATACCTAAAGTAATTAGGCAGCATAGTAAATAGAGGAGTGAGGATCAGGAACATCCATGTTCAAATCCTACCTCATACACTAATTAGTTATGTGAGCCTGGGAAAGTCACTTAATCTGTATATATTTCATTTTCCTCAGCTGTGCAATGGGGATAATAATAGCACCTATCCAGATGATAGCTAGGTGGTAAAGTAGATAGAGTACTGGGCCTGGTGTCAGAACGACCTGAGCTAGTATGTGGCCTCAGAAATTTACTTAGCTATATGATTCTGATAGGGATGGATTCTGAACCCCTAAAAGGGAAAGACCATATCTTTGGGACCTGGACCCCAAAAAGGAAAATCCCTGGACTTTCCCACAAATTTCAGGAACTAGATCTCTAAATCTAGAACTCTGGCAGTCCAACCCAGTCAATAATCGTTTTAACTGCCCTTTCACTGTGACTTTCTAGGCACTTAACTCCTTCCATGGTCGGCTTCTGGTCCACCCCAGCCCACCTAGATTATTTATTTAGTTTACTTAACACTGCTTAATCCCACTCAGGTCTCTTTCTCTGTTACCTTGGACCAGACTACTTGCCACTCCTAGATCTCATCCAGATTTTCCCATACTCTTTCTGTATAAAATATCAATTTTGCCCCCATTAAATTGCTCAGATTCTTAAAACCTGGACCACTTGTACTGGCATCACTAACTCACTAACAATCTGGTCCACCTCCGCTAGTGTCATAATAAACTCGCTACTTGGACTTAAAGAAAGCTTGACTGGTCAAATTCTTTCAAGGCAGATCCCCATCTGTACCCTTGCATTTCTGGGTTCCCAGAAACCCCAAACCCCAACAATTCTAGCAGTCACATTCTGTTTGTATCAGTTTCCTCAATTATAAAATAGGGATAATAACAGCACTTACTCCTTCCCTGCCCTGTTGTGAGGGTCCAACGAGATAATACTTACAAGGCATTTAGCATATTACTTATACTTAATAAATGCTCATTTCCTTCATACCACACAGGGCTATTGTTAGAATCAAACAAAATCACATAGGTAAAGTGTTTTGCAAACCTTAATGTATTTTAGATAGATAGATAGATAGATAGACAGACAGACAGACAGACAGACAGACAGACAGACAGACAGACAGACAGACAGATAGATAGATAGATAGATAGATAGATAGATAGATAGATAGATAGATAGATAGATAGATAGATATACACAAATACACACACACTAGCTATTAAAATAGTTAGATGAATGTCTCCAGTAGACAGAAATGCCATGGAGGATTTCTGAAATGATCAACAAGAATGAGAAATTGTTTGTGGGTTGTTAGGAAGACCAGTGGATCAAGTGCCTTTATCATGGAAAGTGATACTCCTTCAAAGCATGAAGCAATAGTTAAAAATGAGCTCATGACCACATGAATATTCAACCAGAAAACCCCCGCAAGTGAAAATATTTGTATTTTGATGGGAAATTGCCCTTTGCTAAAATTTGAACTTCAAGTCCATTGTTTGCCTCACTTTAAGAGAAAAACTAAGAAAAGGAAAGATCCTACCCTCCAGAGGGCACTCAATAAAAGTACTTGATGATGGTAATGGTGTGGGCTAGGTGTGGTCTGAGGTATTTAGAAGTCTCAAAGGAGAAATTGATTAGAATAAACTGTGGCACACCCAAAGCATTTTAAACAATCCCACAAAGTCAGCAAAATGTTTCTTAGAATACTCATTGTAGACCATAGTGGTCCTCCCTATACAGAGATCATAAAATTCTCTATTTCCCTAAAGATAGCAGGTTCTGCTAGCACAGTGGAGGTCCTGTGTCATTTTTAGGTTTTTAACCATTATGTGGTTATATATCTATATCTATATGTGTGTATATATATATACACACAAATGCATAGAATTATTTTATAAGATATTTATATATTATTGTTTATATTATATACTATACTTATTTTTATATATTTGTCATATATATTAATATGACCAAAAACTTTTTGTCATGTGTCCAACTCTCTACTGAAAACTTGCTTGCCAAAGTGTTTCTTGTTTGTTTTGTTTGTTTTCTGGCTATCTGAAGTCACTTAACCAAATTACGTCCTCACTTTCCCATTCACACAATCCACCACCCATTAAGAACAATAATAACAAACCCTTCATGGCATTGTAAAATGTCAGAGTTAGAAGGGACCTAAGAGATCAGATCTATCATTTTATCCAGTTCAGCTTCTTCATTTTACAAACCATGAAAGTAAGTTTTTATGATATGATTATGGTCATTCAGCTACTTAGTTAAAAGTCAAACCAGGATGAGAAATCAAACTTCTAGTGTTTTGTTGTCCTTTGTACCTATCCAGATATTTATTTGATAAGAGTTGGCATGTGCCATTATATTCATTTTTATCTTGCCTTACCCTTCACATAAATGGAAAAGTTAGTTGACCTTAAAAGTTTTTTTGAAGTTTAAGATTCCATGATATATTACAACAAGCATTTTTAATGAAATATTATGTACCAGGCACTGTGCTAGGTACTAGGGATATAAAGACAAAAATGAAACCTATTCTCGAGAATCTCATGTTCTAGATATCGCATTCATTCTACACAGGTATGCCATGCAGAAGTTTTCCCTCACATTATTTTGTAGTAGCATCACTAATATCCTGTTCCCCAACTATACCATGACATCCCAAAGCCCACATGTAAATTTGGTTGATCATCTAAGATGCAAATTGGACAGCTGATAAATATTGATAATGTTTAATATAAATGTTAGACTTTAATAAGGGTCAAAGTTTGAATTAAGAAGAGCCTGGACCTAATAGTCTCCTTTGTTTAGAGGATGCCTTTTGATGTCAAGCAAATGGGACTCCCTTGTCAGACCCTTCTTCTAGCATCCTAGTGAAGAGAGGAAAACACAGATACCTTGGGTTGTAACTTCAGCTTTTGTCAAACTCTGTTAAGACAAACAATTTCAAAGTCCTGTTTAGGACAGGATGTCTGTTATCTGGGTGATGGGACTTTTTCCTTATCTTAAATCACAGAGAAATACTATGGAAAGAAGATGCCCATAGCTTGGGATCATAAAACCCAACTGAGGCCACTTTGTTTACAATGTGTTTATCTAAGAGAACTCCTTCCTCATGGCAAAATGTACTTAAGACAATCAATTTCTGTACTAAGTCAGCCAGTTCTGATCCTGGCTCCATAGCGCTATGTAACTGTTATCTTTATGGGGAACTGATTAATTAATTAAATCATAAAATGTATGCATTTAGCCTGTTGCCTTTTCTCTAACCAAGTTTTCAGGTCAACAATATCTAAACTATTACCAGACAACTAGTGATATTAACTTCTTTTCTATATTTCTCTTTTCTCTTTTAGTTTTTATTTTAAGTCTCAGTCTATCATCATATTGTCTACTATATACAGATAAATGTTTGTGTTTTAATAATTTATTGAATAAAATCAATGTGCCATGTTTTCTAATGAGTAATTTATGGTATGAAAAGAAATATCATTTTAGTTGCATTTGTTGCAAGGAAAACTTGTGTCATCTGAATTTTGGCTGCCAAAGAATGTGTCTTCCATTTATTACACTGTTCTAGTTGAACTAACTGCCCTCTATTATTTTGTTTCTCCTAACCTTGTGTTTTCATAGAACCAATTAGCAATATTAGGCAGGGGATGGCTATAAAATGTGGTACAGCTATACACTCACCCACACAGGCAAATCTAGAGAAATCAATATGACAATAATGCTAAAATTATGTTGAGGTTAATATTAAACTGCTTAAATATCTTAAAACAAGATAATTATGAATTTTGGAGTTAAGCCTGTATTCCTGTTTGACTTCACATAATCCAACCCACAATTCTTAGCAAAAGAACATTTTGAAATAACCTGACAAGAAATTAGATGAGCTATGACATCTCAGCAAGATATGCTAAGTTTAAATGCAGTGGAATACATATATATGTAGGTATGTGTATACATTTTAAATATAAGTGAAACAGATCATGGGCTAGTCAAAAATGACAGATGCTTTAATTCTTAGGGGTTTCAACTTCCAACTCTTCTGGAAATTATGAAATAAGGAATAACAAAAAAAAAACCTACCCCCCATTATTATCCAAGCACAAGTGGTATAAGATCATTTATCTTGATGTATGTCACCTTAGAGCACATATTATCCCTATCTCTCAAAGTGTTTTTTCCCCCTTATTTCATCTCTGACATTCATTGTAAATTTAATGATCCACATACGATTTGCTGGTGTCTCAGTCTGGTGTTTTGAATCATGAAACTAGTGCTAAATTTATGGCCCTGCAGTCCCACTTAGTGAATCATTAAGCAGTACAGTGATTTTAATGATTTGGATCATACTGGACCTCATCACTATATAATGAGGTTCCATTTAGTGTAAATTTTATGTAAAAATTCAATTTGCAAACCAACAACATGAAACTACAACATTTTTTCTGTCTTGATATTATATTTATTTATCAGACAGTTGTGTTGGAATCTACCATTTGGCACATAAAGAGCCGGATGCTTTAATCTACTTTCTTCTCTATTAGCACCTTATTAAAATGACCCTTAAAATGAAAGAGAGATCAACAATATGACCAAACCCTTCATTCCCAAGTTTATACAGATCAAAGATTTCAAGGACAATTAGAATCTCAGTTATGGCTTCAAAATCTTTGGTCCTGGTTGTGTACATACATAAGTACTCACCAGAGAACCAGCTAAATGGCTTCATAATCTGCCTTTGGTTTCT
The DNA here is from genome assembly GCF_028372415.1 of Notamacropus eugenii. Lineage (NCBI taxonomy): Eukaryota > Metazoa > Chordata > Mammalia > Diprotodontia > Macropodidae > Notamacropus > Notamacropus eugenii. Next base: position 265,577,270 of record NC_092877.1, on the reverse strand, counting down.
ATAAAGAGGTTATAAATGCAAAAAAGAAAAATCATGAGTTATCTTCCTCATCTCTTCTTTGTAGTACAAGAGATGTTTCTTTTGCATTGCTACCCTTCCCTTATTACAATTTCAAAACATCACCATTGTAAGCGACGTACAGTTTAGCTCAATACTGCTTGCAAACAGAAATGTACCTTAAAATACATGCTTTGTTTGGCAAAATGGCAATTCTTCTCTCCTGTTAAAATTACTCCACTTGGAAATCCAGGGAGAAAAACATTCACTACACATTCAAGAATGACATAACCACGTCAGTTAAGGTCTTCAGTTAAAATCAAGTGGGTCTTTTATGTTGTAGGTTTCTATTTCCTTTGTATTAATGGGCATGTGAACTATAAAGTGATTTTTTTTCCTCATCACATGTAAATAAGCCATTTAAAAATTTAGAGCTACCTAGAATACTACTGCCATTTAGCTCGTAGGATACACCAAAATTCTCAATTTTGTATAACCTGGATAGTGAGAAAAGGGTTTGGAGATGTAAGAATTTGGGGGAGGTTTTCACCCCAAAAGAATTTCTTGTCCAAAGTAAAGGTTTCAAAGTACCATACTAACAAATGATACTGAATTAACTTCTTGTACATGCTGAGTGATATGTTTTCTTACATAAGGCAAATGAAAAATAAATAAAACATCTATATGAAAGAAAATCACAATGAAAAGGACAAATTCCTACAAAAGACAGGTACTTATTTCAGAGAATTTATCTTAAAACCAGAGTTCAATGGCTTTAAAAATTAAATTCTAACATGGGTGACCAGGGTTTCTAATATGAAAAGCTATTTATTCTCTTATTTAAGATAACAATAACTGTATCATATTATACTTTCAGTTGCAAAGAAACTTATACATGCTATTTCATTGAGTCCTGTGAAATAAGTACCGTACGTATTATTCCCCTTTTACAGATGAGAGAATTGAGGCTTAGAGAGGTTAAGTGATTTGAACTGAGTAACACAGACAAAAGGGACCAGAGGAAGATTCAAAGTCAAGTTTTCCTAATTCCAGGTTTCATCCTCTATTTATGTTGCCCTTCTCTAAAGGTTAAAAATACAAACATCAAAAAAAAAAAAAATGCTGAATAGTTCAAGACCTAGCAAACAAATTGATTACACATTTAGCTTTTCTTTTTATTAGCTGGTTTTTATGTTTTCACCTACTGACAATCACCAAGTTACAGAGTGAGGCATACATTTTCAAACAGAGTAAGTATTAAAGGATTTTCTAGATAGAAAGATAGTTGTACACATTTGTAGTCCAAGCAGAAGGAAGATTGGTAGGCAAGTGACTGAGAGAAAAAATTGAGAGCAAAAAGTCAGAGGGGGAAAGATGGAATAAAGAGGACGAGGTAGCTTTGGAAAGGGAGAGAAGCCTCCTATTCCATCAAATGGGAAAGAAAAGGAGTGGTTGTTATATTTGTAGAGAAAGAAGAGGGAAGATGAAGTGTTAACAGTTCAGTTGATGGTCTTAGTAGAGTCAGAGGACATGGGACAGTGGTTACGAAAGGTATCTGGGGAGAGGTAGGAAAGATTTGGAACTCAGGTAAATGAGGTTAACAAGAGATTAATAAAAGTATTACTGAGTAACAGTGAAAGTCATATTAAAATTAAGTATTAGGAACCTTTAAGTGTGAAGTGAGCCCTAATCTTCTAACTTCCTACGTTTCACAACCAAGAAAGGGAAATGGAATCTCTCTAATTTCTGGTCAATTTAGACCGTTAGCCCATGCTGTTCTTTATTCTGGATTATATAATTACTTATATTTTTGCCTAATTAAAATAACTTATATTTACATAATGTTTTAAGTCTTACAAAGTGCTTCCCTCACAACAAACATGCAAAAACGTAGAACAAGCATTTTTACCTCCACTTCAAAGATGAGGAAATTGAGACACAGACATGTTGAATGAATTGCTATGGTCAGACAACTAGGAATAACAAAAATCAAGATTTTAATCTGGATCTACCTCTGAGTCTGAGTTCAAATTTGACGTCTGATACTTACCAGCTGTGTGACCCTGGGCAAGTTACTTAACCCCTAACTTGCCTCAGTTCCTCATCTGTAAAATGGGAACACACTGGAGAAGGAAATAGCAAAGCACTCCAGTACCTTTGTCAAGAAAGCCCCATGAACAAAAGTCTGTGGGGTCAGGTGGAATCAGACACAACTGACCAACTCAGCAACCACAACAGTTATAACAACAACTCTTCCAACCTCTCCATACCTTTAAACTCACTTTTCATTTATTTAGTAAAGAAAAATATTTTTAAAACTAAGAAAAAAGAAAGAAAAGTAATATTTGAAATCCCTTAGTTCCCTATCCTGGTCTCTATGTAATTTTCTATTTACTTTTTATTTTAAAAATAGCAATTGGAAAGCCACTATTTGCATGACCTTATGAAAGACACTTTTACTCTCTGGACCTCAGTTTCTTTATCTATAAAATTGGACTAACCAGCTTCTAAGCTTCTTTCTTGCTCTGTATTTATAACCCTCTGATCCCATCATCCAGGCAAATCATCTCTGGGCATGTCATCTCCTCATTATGGAAGAGCTGGTATTTGAACGGGGTTTTGAAAGATAGGTAAAAATATAACAGTGTATAGAACATTAGTTGGCACATGTTGGGGAGCATTTGCTCTGACCTTTCCAGAAGGGTCAATGAAAATGCTCCACCTGGCTGTGCTGGCACACCTGGCCTACACTCACTGCATATGTGTGCGTTAGAAATTCGATAAGTAATGCTTCAGACAGTGACAATGAGGGCCTGGACATGGGTGTCCAAAAGAAGGGAAGAGATGCCAGAGATCTCACGGAATTAGAATTGCCAGGATTTAGTAACGGATGGTAATTGAGAGGTGATAAAAAAAGAAAAGTCGGAAACATTTTTGCAGTTATGAACATGGGAGAGGGGGCAAATGCCAATATCTATCTAGTCCTAATGCTATCATGGGTATGCTTAAAACCTGGACAAATCATCTCTCTGCCACAAATCACAATTTCTTTTTTTGTATGACTGATATGGGAGACAATCAATGTTTTAGAAAACTGGTCTGGACTTCAAACAAACAAATGAACACATCCTGGCAGACGAGGACTTCAGCTCAACAAAAGCCTCTGTGATGACTCCAGTGGAAAACTATTCATTCATTCCAAACATTTACTTGGTTAGATCCCCTCCACTTTGAACTCTCCATCTGGAAGCTGGTCATCCTGGAAAACTTTAAAAAGACATTTTACTTTCTCTGAGTAGCTGAAAGAATATTTTACTTCATTCCTTTTAACTGTGCTCTTCTGTCCCAATGGACTGGCCTTTCAGATGTTTCTGGGGAGATCAAGAATCAGGGCAGCCAAATGATTTCCCAAGTACTGTGTTATTTAAGAGCCGTAATTAGGCTTTCAAGTTAAGGCACCATGAAAATGAACGGCAGAAGTTCATCTTTGTAAAATTCTATCTCTTTGCATACTTGGGTCACTGGTTTAGGGGGGATAATTTTTTTTCCCTAAAAACGTAAAGTTTATCCTTTGGGCAGCTTGCCCAAAGTTATCCTAGCAGAAAAGTTACCCCAGCACTTTTCCAAGTTCGAGGGAAGTAAATTTTACTTATTCAATTCAACAAACATTTATTAGGTACCTGACGTGCAGAGAAGTCTATACTAGGCATCAGATGAAATACAAAATTTAGATGAGACATGCTAGGTGTATGAACTGGGGTAAGGAAAGTGCTAAGTGACGATGTCCCATAGACAGCTCACAATTAAACTCATTATCCTTAGTCCACAATCTTCTTTCTTCCTAAATCCATTATCACTGTCAAAAGCACTGTCATTCTCCCAGTCACCCAAGGCTTACAACTTGGGTGTTGTCCTTCACACAATTACCCACAATTGCTAATTCATTTCAATTCTATCTTCATAACATCTTTTACCCCCTTCTCTCCTCCGACGCGTCTATCACTCTAGTTAGGCCCTTGTCACTTTCTCAAGTTTTTCCCTACTTCAAGGCATCCTTCAAAATGGCATTCCTAAAACTGTCAAATTGATATTTCTAAAAGGCAGATCTGGCCATGGCACCTACCTCTATTCAATAAACTCCTATAGTTCCCTGTAACCTTCAGGATCAAATAGAAAATCATGTTTGGCTTTTAAAGTGCTTCATAACCAGGCCTCTTCTTACATTTCTCTGTTTTTCCCTTCCAACATTTCTAAAGTTCTTACACCTTACTCCCCTACTCTCATTTTTTAGTTGCTTTTTAGTAGTCCAACTCTTTTTGACCCTGTTTGGGGTTTTCTTGGCAAAGATCCTGGAGTAGTTTGCCATTTCCTTCTCCAGTTCATTTCACAGATGAGGAAACTGAAGCTGACAGGGTTAAATGACTTGCCTACGGTCGCTCAGCTGATAAATGTCTGAAGCTGGATTTGAACTCAGGAAGATGGGCCTTCCTGATTCCAGGTCTAGCACTCTCTAATAAATCCTTCCCAAACCAGCAAGAGAGAGAAGAATGATAGAAAACAAATCCTAATGTGCATATGCACATTCATCCATATCCAGGTAAAGTTTAAGAGTAACCTACTCCAAGATCCTAGTATAAATAGGATGGTCGTTTTTTTTAAGGACTTTTCCCAGAAGTAACATTGCCATGTATTTAAAAAAAAAAGTCGATTTGATTAAATGTTTTACTTCTCAGTTATCTGTTTAGGCTTTACAAAGACACAGTCTTACACATAGTTCAAAGCTTACTAGTTCAAACTGGGATATTATGCAATGCCTAAACTATTAAATCATTAAAAAACATCATAGCTTAAAGCAAATCCCTAGGGGAACTATTAGGAATTTTACATTTCCCATTTACATGAAAATATTAACTTGACTTTAAGAGAAGAAGCTGAGAAATGAGGTATTTTGATGAACTTAAAACCACAGAAATGTAGCTATGAAAAAAGCAAGTCATTATAACTATTATTTACTAAGTTTAAGAAGTCATTATTTTGAAGCAACAAAGGTGGGACGCTCAGCTCAGGTTAACTTCTCTGGTAAGTAAATGTTGTTTACATGCAAGTAAGAAATAACAAATGAGGGAAATCATGTGATGAAAACTGAACTGAAAGCCAGAAAAAGAAAATAAGGCCATTTCTATTAGTAGACTGACATATAATCTACAACAAACTATCTCTGGGGATAAAAAATGATCCCTTTTCTCATTGTTGGCAATTTTTCTCAATGACTAATATATCTACCAACATTTCCTTCATGAAAATATAGTCAAAAATGTAACGGAAAAATCACAGATGCAATCAAATTCATCCTAATGGTTGAAATATACCATATGTCCTCCAATACCTATGCACAATAGGGTGCAGATGTAATGACTTTCTTATTGTGCTCCTGGTGTAATTAGGTATTAAAGGACATATGGTATGTTGCCGTTTTAACAGTGAATTTCCTTGTTTTTTATTGTTTTCTATCAGAGGCTTAACAGTCTTTTAGGGTAGTTTGGGTTGCGAGAATTAAACCACATGTTGATTTCCCTTTTTTTAAGCCTTGGAATCTCGTCTTGATTAGCCTTATTAGTGGAGTGCCAAAGAAAACATCCAAATGTAATATATTTCCCATTAATATGGTGAGAAGCAAGCACATCTGAAGTAGTAACCACTAAGGAGAAACTCTTTCCAGAATGCCTGTGCTTTTGGATAAGTAAAGTGGGACAAGCAGTATGGTTAGTGACTGGAGAACTCATCTCAGAACCATGAAGACTTTGCTAGGGTTCAGACTCCTCTTCTGGCATATACACTGACTGTGTGACCTAGGTTAGTCACTTAACATCTCTGTTCCCTAGGTAACTCTGTAAGACTATAAGTTTTAGAGAAGTTGCCAACATACAAAGATAGGGGAAGGTTCCCCAAATGGGAGTCCTATATATCAATGAAATCATATATCTGGTCCCTATTCCCACAAGTCAAATACAGGTATCCCTTCCACATCCTAGGGGTTAGTGGTACAGTGCCCCCACAATCTAGAAAATTTGCATAAAATTTTTTTGACCCTTCCTTTGTGCCAGAGAAGAAATCTGAATTATTACAGCATTAAAAGATAAAATAGTTTGATATTATACAATACTGTACATATATTGTATATACTTCTGAATTTCTAAACTTTTTCCTGTGTCTTCTGCTGGCCTTTGCATGTCTTCTGTGTGTTTCCACAAAACTCACCCAAAATTCTCATTTTTTATTTCTGATTCTGACTCACAATATACTGAAACCATGATGGGGAAAGTCATGATGTGGAAGGGATAACTGTACTAAACATGGAATTATGCCATTTACCAGGAAACCATCAAAGTTTGAGGGCATGGGAAATATCCCAATTCCCTCTAAAACTCTCATTTTCAAGAGGAATTAGAGCAACAAAGAGCAAACTTTAAAGTTTAAATTCAATGGCACCCAATCCTCAAAACCAGCTTATCAGCACCTTTGAATCAAGATGCTCTGGCTGGTTTGCTGGGACTCAAACAATCCTTTTTTGAGAGGACCCAGGTGGAATACTTCATTTTAGCTGGTTAACTCATAGGAAACCATGAGCCAATTTTAAGTGTTAATCCCTGGGTTTATTAACAGAACTATCGGTGTCTAAAGCAATGACGCTGGTGAGACACTAGTATTTATAAAAATTAGAGGCAGGCTTTTGTCTTCTAGCTTTTCTGCCCACAGAAGGAGGGAGAAGAGTGAGATGACAACAACCTGAAAGCCTCAGCCAGAGATTTAATATATTAAGCCTAATAATGAACTCTCCCCTCAGCTTCGGGAACCCACGAACCAGCTATTTGTTTGCCAAACGCTAATTGATCGCTATCCTTGTGTTTGGAATGCTACAAAATTCCCCTGGATCTTATTAGAAAAACTGGGGCCATTTTCTGTCTCAAACATTCATGGTGAGCTGTAGCATCCTATTTGTGTCTTGTTAGATATCAGCACATCAGGTCATGCAAAGTGAAAGATCTGATTGCACAGGTTTCTCTTCTTGAATAGTAAGCATGTCTACACATCCCTGGCCCAGTCAGCGTGAGGGCACATTACAGGCTAGCCAGGCTTCCAAATGAGCCATGAAGATTAATAAAAAACAATCTCCAGCCGATGTTGGCACCTCCCTGTCAAGCTTGCTAATGAGTGCTGTGTTTCTGTAAGAGTCAACTGTCACATTATCTCTGGGCTAATAAATGGACTCTAAGACAAATAACAATACACAATTGAATCCAGCCCTGAGAGAACTTTTCATTTCCTTCAGATTGAGGGCAGCTGAGAGAAGCTCTTGACTTGTCAGCATCAAAAGGACTGTCACTTTTATTGGTCGCTTCCTGGGAGAAGCAAAGCAAGGCTCTTCATGGAAGAAAATCTGTCCTAAGACTTCACTTTCAAATTCAATTCAATTTAATTTAATTCCATAAATATGTATTAAATGCCTACTATGTGCTGGTCACTGATGATACAAAGAGAAAAAAAATGTAATGACACGTACCTTCAAGAAGCTTAGGTAAATTGGCCCAAGATCTCATTATTTTTTTAAAGAACAAAAATTCTCAAAATTTTAGCCCAAATCTACCAAAAGTAGCCTAGAAAAGTTATTTTGGGGATATGCCCAGGTCTTATTATAGGACTGAGAAGATTAGATAAAGATCCTTCCTTAATGCTCAGTGACTGATAGAAAATAAGCTCTTTTCCTAGAATCCCTAACTGAGAAAACTAAGCCTTACTACTAGATCAAGAAGCTGAAAAAAAAAGAGGAGAGGGGGAGAGAGAAATAGAGAGAGAGAGAAGAAAGAGAGGGAGAGAGAAGAGAGAGACCTTCAGTATAATTCTGTTTATATAATAACAAAATTTTCCTTTTCTATGTCCTTTTATAGTTGAGAGTACTTTAACATACATTATTTAACTAGATTTTCACAATAACCCTGGGAGGTAGGCAGGACAGGCAATAATTGACAGTAATAGTAATAGCACACATATATATTATGCTTCAAATTTAAATTGCAAAGTGCTTTTCATATACAATTTGATTTGACCCTCACAAAAGCCTTGCATGGTGAGTGTATTGTTAATTCCCAATTTGCAGATGAGTAAACTGAGGCAGAAAGAAGGCAAGTAAGGGTAAGAAGGTAAATATACAAGGGAAGAATTGAGAAACAGGTTTTCCTAACTCCCAAGTCCAGTGCCCTATTATTATTCTCAGTTTTCACAGATTAAAAAATATTGAGGGTGAAAGAAACTAAGGGTCTTCCAGAGGTGGCACACTTAGCAATGAGTGGAGCCAGGAACAGAAACCAGCATCCTTCAAATGCCAGTGATATCTGTTCCACTACACCATGCTTTGAACTAATCCTTTAGTTTTTTCTGCACCTTTATAAAATGAGGATTATAATGATCCTGACTTTGGAGCTGATGAAGACTCATCATTTAATATATATTGACAATAGGAGGTGCTTTCCACTACAATTAAATAATGACTGACCTCAGATGTAGAGCTTTCCAGAGCACTTTCCATGCATTGCCTTACTGGCTCTTCACCACAACCCTGTGAGGGAGGAAAGGAATATAATATTAATCTCTTTTTTACAGATGACTGGGCAGCTGGATTAGAGCACAGGGCCTAGAATCAAGAAGACCTGAGTTCAAATCCAGCCTCACTTACTAAATGTGTGACCCTGGGCAAGTCACTTAACCTTGTTTGCCTCAATTTCCTCATCCATAAAATGAGCTGGAAAAGGAAATGACAAAGCACTCCATTATCTTTGCCAAGAAAACACCAAACTGGGTCATGAAGAGTCAGATACGACTGACAATAACTGAACAACTACCAGTGACCAAATTAAGGTTCCGAGAGAAGCGCTAACAAGTGAGATGTAGACCTAGAACTCAAATCTAGGACATCTCACTGCCAATTCATTGCTTTTTCCATTAAGCCACACTATAAACCAATAAACTCCAAAAGGAGGAAAAGACAAACACTTTTTGTGGGCAGAGACCCCAACTAGGATTAAGTGACTTGCCTAGGGTCTGAGACTGGATTTGAACTCAGGTCCTCCTGATTCTAAGGCTAGTGCTCTATAGGGCAAACACTTTTTGAAAATACAGGCAATTCAATATGCTTAAGTGTGCTCAGATATATTTATATGTACTATAGCAAATCTGTGCTTTTTCAAAACATTTCATAATGTAGCTTCTGATGTCTCATTTACACAATAGATCAGGCTTGTTCCCAAGCACAGATGGCAAGCAGTTTCATCTACCCACCTACCACATTCTCTCCTCAAGTCAAGCTTACAGTCTTAGACTTCTCCAGTAAACAAATCTTGTGATCCCCTACTGTTTCAGTCAGGCATTAAGATATACATAAGAACATAAGATTTGCCATACTGGGCTGGAGCCATGTTTTCTGCCCTCAAAAAGCTTAAAGACAGTAGGTGAAAATATTAAAAAAGAGAACAGTTGTAAAGAAACATTTAAGTAAATATAAACTCTTTGTATAATCCACTAGAATGATCTGAATATGCAGTTCTGTGGAAAAATACTTAAAGGTTTCTAAATAAATGACAGGATTAGAGCCCAGTGAGACTAGATGGTCTTCAAAGTAAGAAAGTCATAGGGAAAGATGTGAAGGGGAAAAAGAGGAAATTATGTTCAGGGAAGAGTGAATAAGCTTGTTTGGCAAAACAAGAGAACGTGAGCCTCCAAAATGAGAGAAGTTGGATTTGTGGAGGACAAGTTATGGGGAATTTGGGAACTTACAATAAGGAGCTGAGTTTGTCTTCTCCTACCCACCCTAAAATATGTCACCCACAATCCTGATATAACATTTGAAATTCCACCTTACAAAAAGCTACTTTTGAAACGCGATTATCTTACCTCTCTGGGATGATGTTTTAGCACCTAGAACATGGCTTCATTTATCCTTTTAGCTGCTGCCATCTAGCAGGAAACTTGGCCCTCACAAAACAGATAGGTGAGTTTCCAAAGGAGAGGATAAGAGGGAAAGGCCTTGGAGCATTAGGAGTCTTGGCCCATGAAAGACAGCATGATAATACTGGTATCTGAACAGGATAGGGAGGCAAAAGTAGCCCAAAAGAGAGAGCTGGAACATGAACAGTTTGCCCAAATTCCTAAGTTTTCCCTGTTCTCTTCAAAACTGCTAACACAAAAAAAGCTATATGATTTGTTTTTTTTCTTCTGAACAGCAGTAAGCTTGAAGCTTGAAGACCCCCTAACAAATGTTCAGTAATAATGAGTAGATTTCTCTGACCCAGACATCCTCAGGACACCTTCCATAAAAAAAAAAAAAAAAATGTCAGGTGGTTTCTCCCCAAAAGCTGCTCCATGTTCATATTTCCTGTTTAGAAGGGCAACCCAAGACAGAAGCTATGCTCCCTCAAAGACATTCTCCTCATGAGAAAGTAGCTGCTCCTGTCCCACCACCCTAAAACTCATACCTCACTTAGGGTTATGGAGAAAACTGATGGAGACAACAGCCACGGGATTCCAACAAGAACTGAAAAAATGTGTCTCCACTCAAGCCAAGCACTATATAACTCTTGTCTACATAAAGGCAGGGAGCTAGCTGTATGAAGGGAGGTCTCCCTCCCTTCCATGATTCTGAAAGCTGCACCTAGTAACATTCTAGGTGAGATCTAGAGTAAATTTCACATAACAAGAATGTTTGGTTCATCGTTGTCAGGGTCCAAGACCCCCAGTGACTGAGCCAAAAAGCCTAAATTAATCAAAGAGGGTACTTGCTGCTAGATCTCAATGAATGGAGTCTCATAAGGTGGTATTAGAAAAAATACAGGGACTGTCTTTGTTTTATCTTCTTTGTGGGGGAAAAATGGTTTTCAGCCATGTCAACTGCATGCCAACTTTATGGGCCTGGAACTTTTTAAAAATTCACTTTTTTTTAAAGAGCATGTCCAAGAATAACAAATGAGGACTTTATATCTTCAAAATATGTAGATTTGGGTTTTGTTTTGGGAAAAAAAATGCATGAGCTCTACTGAGCATCTGTAACTATGATATATCTACACATTATATGGCTGGCTATCTTTAGTTTGTTTTTATATCCTGTGGAGTGTGACATCTGTGCAGAAATTATGAACTGACTCATCTATACTTGGTGCTTATTCAGTGTTTGAAAAATGTGCTTATTCTTCTACAGTCCAATTATTTATGAAGGAATTAGAAAGAAATTTCAAATCTTGGAATCCTTTAACTAATTTATTTGTGTATTGTCATCACAGAGCCTGGCCAAGCAGAAACTCTCTGTAACAAGGGTGAAGGCTTTTTTCTAAGTGGGTTAATTATATTTGTTTTCATGGCCACCAAGCCCTCATTTACTTTTTTATAAATTACCCAGGGCAAAGGGCTAATCTTCCTGATTGTTCTCAATCTAGATGTAACAGCTCAACATTTCATTCAGAGCAGATCTCCCCTATTATAAACCCTTTATGAACTACCTGTAGGAAGGACAGATATATCTAGTTATAGATATATCTACATATAAAAATTTATAACTATTCCCTAATCACTCAGACGTGCAGGCTAAGCATCAGTTATGATTACTACACAGACACTATTACACAAAGTGCATTTATATGGAAAACTCAAAGAAAGCTTTTATTATAAGAATAAATGCTCACTGATCCTTAACTCCAGCTAACCTATTAACAGAACAATAAGGAGGTTCATTCATCTTTGTCAGTCCATACTTAAGCCCTCTTAAGTGTATCTATAGGCAACTAAGAGAAATTAAAATGACTTTCTGCCCCTACTTTGATGTCCTGAAATGAAATTCTCTCCCTACCTATACTTTCTACATCTTAAACAGAGGCTCAGTCAGAAATTCAGGAGCTAAGACCCATTTCCTTCCTTGAGGCTCTTTCCAAACATCAGGTTTCTCCTAATACAGTCTGACCACTTCATTGTCTAAAAGTCAGAAATACATACATCTTTATAGGGATTACCTGGTCTCTGATTAGCTGTTGGTGACATTAGCCAAACAACAAGCAGAAGAGACAGGGAATGACCTCTAAAGAATCTTTGAAAGCCCGTGAAACACAATAGACGAAAACCAAATTCAATAAACTCAGACTTCCTTTCCTCCTCCCCTGCTGCTGGGTTACATAGCAGTCCGTGTTTATGAACAAAATCGGTGTCAGGTTTTAGGCAGCCACCTGTGTTCCTTAGATATAGGAGAAGGGTTGACCTTGTAATTTCCTATGTAAAGTGATTTGAGGGTCCACCAAGTAGAGTGCCCTTAGCCCAAAATATCAGCCACTTTGCCTATCATTTTACTACAGCTTCAGGTCTTTGAGTCATTTTTGCTTTTAGCTTCCATTTTTTAAGGTCTAAATAATGATAAAAAGGAGTTTACCTTAGATGATGATCCCCAAATACTTTAATTATAAGTTTTAACACTTTATCAGTCATTTCTAGATAACCAGCCATGTGGGAAAATAGGATGGTTGCCTAGAGAACAGGAATGATCTGAAGGAAATGGTTCTGCTGATAAGAGTTTTTGCTGTTATTCATTTTTCAGTCAAGTTCAAATCTTCATGATCCCGTTTGTTTGGGGTTTTTTTGTGGGGGGGAGGGGGGGAGGAAAAGATACTGAAGTGATTTGCCATTTCCTTCTCCAGTTCATTTAACAGATGAGAAAACTGAGACCAACAGTGCCTTGCCCAGAGTCACATAACTAGTAAGTGTCTGAGATCATTTTTGAACTCAAGTATTCCTGACTCTAGACCTAGCAGTCTATCCACTGCACCACCTAGCTTCCCAGATAAGAGAGTTTAGAAAGAATCTAAGACAAAGAACTGAAATAATTTCACCTTAGGCTGGTTGGACCTAAGGGAGAATTAGGCATAGAAAATCTGAGAATGAAAAACTTAGTAATTATAAGTAGACTGGAAAAAATGAATAAGACAATTGAGCTGTTTATAAATCCATCAATGGGGTTAGCTGAGAAAGTACCAAGAAACTGAAAATGTAGTTTTGTTAGTCCAGAGAGGTAAGGTAATTCCATTTCAAAAGCAGCCTTTTGTAAAGTGAAATTTAAGATGTTATATCAGGCTTCTAGGTGAAATATTTTAGGGTAGGTGGAAGAAGATTCAGACTCAGCTCCTTAGCAAATGATCAATTTGGTCTGACTCCTTCATAATAAAATCAATGGGTAAGAAGAGAGTAATTTGAGCCTAGTAGGAGTCTTCTGAAAAGAACTGACTACTGAGTCAATTGTAATAACAAGCCCTAATACTTATCTTTTCTTTGATAAACTCTTTTACTGTCAGTTGCTAAAGTTTATAAGTGCTGAACTGATCAATTAAGCTGAAGAACAGAATGACTAGAATTATAACATGGGCTGTTCCATGGAACATGGGTGCAGTAACCTCTCCTGCTTCTAGCTGATCATGTGTGATTCAGAGATGATGAACTCATGGACCTGCAGAGACTTGAAAGGGAAAAGGCTTGACATATTGGTATGATGGGACAGACCTTGCATGGTCCCCTGGCTGTTCACACATACACACACACACACCTCTGATAAAGCAATGGGAGTGCAAGGGAGGAAGAGGGGTTTCATCAGTTAAAGAGAAGAGATAACTTTAGACTCATCCCCTTCCCATTTGGTAAACAGTACTCTCTGCCTCTAGATGTCTCATGAGGAGAAATCTTTCACCCCATTCCATTACAATTCACATATGGATCTTGGGCAAGTCACTTAACTCCAATTGCCTCATCCTGGGTCATCTCCAGTTATCCTGATGAACATCTGGTCACTGGATTCAGATGGCTCTGGAGGAGAAGTGAGGCTGGTGACCTGCACAGCCCTCCCTCACTCAAAACAATGTCAAGTGCAAATCATGTCATCAGTTCCCTGATGGCATGGTCTTCTTCGGCAACAAAGGACGAACATACAAATGGATCGTTGACTCAACTAGGTATGCTACTGTCTGGGTCCTTTCCACTTTTTCTTTTTCTGAATTAATGATCAAACATCATTCCCAAGATGAATGTGTCCATGTTTAGAGGCATCCTTGTGAGTTCCAGATGTCAGAAGCTTCTGGGTCCATTGAATAATGCTGATTGTCAGCAAGAGAAGCTCCTGTATAATATAAGGCAACCAATAACAAGGGAAGAGTCCACTCCTTGACCTTCCTTGCTGGGAGATGTGGACTTCTAAATAAAAAGTAGTTTCATTATTTTCATTATAATTTGTCTAATCAGCAGTAATGTAAACGCTTTTATGTTCTGACAAGGTTTTAGTATCGGCTTCCCAGAAGAGTGTATAGTTAAGTAAGTTACTAAATCCTGTTTTAAGACTTTCTGTCAAGGTTTATTGTGATCTTTTCACATCTTTTAGCATTTCTTTTATTTATCAGAAATAAATATGGGTACTCTACCTGATTTACACTATAATTTGAGTAACTAACTTTAAATAATTTGTCATCAGAGTTCCTAAGTTGGGGGTTAATGAGGCGACAAGTATGAGAAATGGGAACTGGGCTCCACTCTCAGAAACAAAGCTCCCCCCATCCTGAAACCTGTCTGGACCACATATGTGAGTCTAGAGCAGAGTGAACTCCTTAAGGGAGAGAGAGCAGATACAGTTCTAAGCCTTTTGGGTTTGGTAATGATTCCCAATGTTTAAGAGGGAAATAAGAAAAAGGAACATTAACCTTTTAGCCAATTCACAAGACTGATATGAAGGCCCAATCTTTATCACCATCGCTACCAAAAACATTGATTGGGCCTCCAATTAAATGTCCCTCAAATATTAATACTTTCCATTTGAACTTCTAACTAAACTCACAGTCAGCTCTCATCTTAGTTAAACCCTAGAGATGAAAGGGTCTATTGCATCAATTACTTTAGATCCAGACTCCCTCCAAAATCACTTAAAAACTATAAAATTTGTGTGCTTTAAACTTCTAGTCTTTGATCAATAGTTGTTTAAATGATATGTAAATTATGTTAATAAGAAGTTACACACAATGGAGAGATAGGCACAGGACTTGGATTGGTAATATCATTTATAAGAGAAATTCCCAGATGAGGGAATCCCCTCTATCAATGTAGTCAGTATCTTTTCTGCAACTTACAATCTTAGAGAATTGCCTAGCTCTCTGAAAAATTAAGTCACTTTCCCAGGATCACACAGCCAGAATGGGCCTTTCCTCAGACTCCTCTCTATCCACTATACAAGGTTGCCTACATTCATAATCTGCAGAGAATTATTTTTTCATCATTAATCAGATTATACTTTAACCTACAGATCAAGTGAAAATTTTTCTGGAGTATTGCTTTCTCTTCTATTTTTTTGGTTTTGATCATGTCTTCTCCATAGCATACTGGCCACTGAAAAAAAAGAAAACAGTTTACATGTATATAGGAAGGACCTGATAACTTTGAGCATTATATTTTCCCAAGAGACAGGAAATATAAATTAACTTAAAGAAAAGGGGAAGAAAAAAAGAAAACTAGAACTGGATATACAATTAGTTACTTACATAGCATCAAGCCCCTAAGGTCATTAAAATAGCAATAATGAAAGAAGAGTTGTTGCTAAAATTGATTTTCAGGGGAAGCCAATTTCATCTCCCTAAAATAAAAATCTTTTGTATATATATTTAGTAATTGGTCATGAAATAATGCTTCAGACAGGCATTTTCAAAAGCATACCTTCTACTTAATAAATCCAGGTCTTTGATAATTATTAATGCGCAAACACCGGCAGAGGGATGCTTTATTCACCATGTCATGGTACAGCTATTAATGATACTCAAAGGACTGAAAATTACCATTTCGGATGTGTCCAAAGCAGTAAACTGGTAAACAAGCCTGCAGTTAGGGCTATGGATGATTTGAATCAACAAGGGTGAAAAGATTTGGTTACTCTGTGTATTAGTGTTAATAGGAATAGATTATAGAGGAATATTTGTGATGTGACCTTCTGTGCACTAATTGAAATAGTATTCAGAGTCAGCAGTGGAGTAATCAAGTTAAACACTGAATCATAAATCATCATGAAAAGTGCTGTCACAACTTAGCCATTAATGCCCTGTATTGCTGGGCAGCCTGGAGAAAATATCTGCTATGCCGATCTTTAGGTTAATAGGAACAGAAATGGCATTTAAAGACTATTTGGATCAAATCTGCTCTGAGGTTGAAAGTGTTCCTCTGTTAATTTACTGGTAATTTGAAGTGATGTAGTTAGGGTTAGAAGTAGCACAGCTGAGCCCCTTATAGCAAAACAAAGGGCTATGGGAGTTTCTTCTAATATTTATTTAATTGCTTTAGGGTACAATGCTAATCAGTTTTAATATACATGTGTAGTTTCTTTTGTTTCTCAGATATAAAACAGTTGGCAAGGTGATCAAATGCATCGAGTTAGCTGTATAGCTTGAGGTGATGCATTTGACAAAAGCTGCCTCTGCACCTTGATATTTGACAAACAAGAGAAATTGATGGGTTAAAGTAGGTTCCTTGTGCATACATGGAAATATTGAGGGCAAGTTAAGTTACCATGGATCCTGAAGAAAGAAAAGGAATTCACAAGTCACATATTTTTTTCCTCGTTGACTGTTTGCTATTGATTGTCATAAGCTCAAACCAGCAAGCTTAAGAAAAATCACAGAGGAATTTGTTGAGGAATGATGTATGCTATTTCCAATAAAGCTCCATGCCTCAGCACTGGGAAAGGTTTTGCTAATTTGATCAGTTACTCATCAGATCACTTAGATGATAAGCTACGGAAGGCTGGGGAGTATAAAGGTGGTTTATCATGTTTTACACCTAATGCAATGAATTAACAAGAAAAAACTTCCACAGACACTGATAATAAAAAGAACTTTTTCAAAAGGATTTTTCTTAAGTCTATTTGATCACTTAAGTTCTAGAAGTAATATGCTTAGAATGAACTGGAAACTGAGGTTTATGCATAGTAAATGTGAGACTACTTCCTTGACGATGGGGGAGGGGACAAGAGTAGGGAATGCTGTGTCTTAAATCATTCAAAAGAAATGTCAGAAATAGGTGCTGTTCTCATATAAGCATCACTTTAAGGGAAAGTACCTGAAATATGTTGTTCACTTACCAACATATATAAAAAATATTTTTACATTACAGAATTGAGAATAATACTGATTTGATTGGAGTCTTTACAGACAAATAAATGGAATGGTAACATTAAAATGTTTTGTAATATAGATCAGTTAAATTCTCCCACAGTGAGATAGATGAGCTGGTCATTCTTCCAAGTCACCCAGGAATCAGTGACTAAATCCCAGCTGGAGCTTACCAAGCACTGGCATCTCATCAACCCATAAGACCTTAAAATAGTTGCTTTATAAAGTGCCTGATCACAACTTCATTGCTGTCAAAACTTTACAATCCAATAAGAGGAATGTATTGTCTTAGAGTTGACATTTTGCTTCTTTCAATATGCAATCTTTGAAAACTCCTCTTGCCTTAACAATATTTAATGAGATCTTCCAGAGTTTGATCTGAGTGGGCAATCAACTACTGTCAGTTTAAAATCTACTGTGTGTTTTTGTACAATTGGTCATTTCCAGAAGTGATTTCTACAATGAAATGACAAAAATGCTGGCTGAGAGGAAAAAATTCTGACTTCTAAGAAATGAGGGATCATATTTTAATAGCAGTCTCTCAAAAAGTTTTTTTTAAAAAAAATACTGTTTCAATCAGTACGTTCAAATGTCATTGTTAAATAATTGTATTGCTGGCTAATGACCTCTTTGCTTTCATTTCCCTATCAATAAAATGGACAAAAATAAATTTACAATAAGCCAAATTCCCTGGCCTGTGGTCCTGGCTGAAACTAAGGATTATGGGAGAAAAAAAAAACCAGAAGAAATAGGATTTATCTATTAACCACTACCACCATTGTCTCTTTATCTCCTAGTGGAAGTAGAATAGCTCTGGACAAGGTAAAATCTTAAGACTCTTAGAGCTCATACAGATGTTATCTCATCTAACCTCTTCATTTCACAGATAGAAAATTGAAATCTAGAGATTGAATTCTCACATGTCACTCAGCTTGTCAATGGAAGAGTTAAGAGAAGAAGGGGAAACTCCCAACACCACGTCCAGTCTAGTGCCATTCCCTCTCCATGGTACTGACCCCTTCATCACTGGGCTTCCATGTTACTCAAGAAGCAGATCCTACCTCCATGCTACTTTCCATCCTCCTCTCAGGAGGAAGAATTGTGTACGTCTCTTCCATGTCATCCAGACATGCTTCTGACAGCAGTTATGGAATGGGTTATTACATATTAGTTTTTTTGTTGTCAATTTGACAATACTTTTTTTCATACCAGGACTATGTTTCAATTAAACATTGAACAGAAAGGAAAGATTTTCTCTCCTTCACAACTGAGAATTGGGAATTTCCAAGCACAGAGGAGAGAATAGAATTCAATATAGTTAATATGTAATGCAACAAAGTTCTTGGTTTTTAATAATATAGTTGTGGCATAATTTATTTCGATAAGTGAGTTCCTGGTAGTTGCATGCTACTTATTTTGCTTTTCTTCTCCATCCTAGAGATATGTGTCATATCATAGAAGAGCATGTGCTCTATAGACATAATATTGGTTAAATATTGAGGTTTGTCAAATACTTTAGACTCAATCTTTTTAATAAAGATGGTTTCTGAAGGGTTTTGCTGAATGCAGTTGGTATGTAAGAGCAGATGTCACAGTTCCGAGTTACAATTCATCTGGCATTGATTCTTAAAATCTTTTCTCTACTTATATATGGCCAAATGCCATGCTAACCAGTAAGACTTTACAGCCTGACTTTCTACTTGTGTCCATAACTGGGTATCTTCTCCACTTAAAGAGCACCCTAGGGCATAATATAGTCAGTGGGAGTATAGAGCAGAGAGAATATACACTGCTTTGCACATGGACTGAGAATCAGGGCATAAAAAAGCTAAAATAAATCAGTAAGACCTATTTGGCTCATGCATGCATAATACATCAGTAGAAAATGGGTATACAAAATGTTTTACCATTGCCAATAGATATGGGACAGGCTATTTCATTTTTCATTAATGCCTAAATTCTAAGCTATTTCCAAATTGTAGAAAATTGAAGCACATTGGTTTCCAGAGTATGCTGATTACATAAACAATATATCTTATCATCTTAAAGATCATTTAAAATCATTTTTTTAAAAGAGCAGCTAGGTTCTTTTACAAAGCAATTCAACTATTCCATAAGCTTGAGCGTGCAAAATTCAAAATGAAATTAAGACCACTAACTGGCATTTATTTATGTATCCAAATGTGTATTTGTATTTATACATACATTCACATGTTACATTCCACCTAGAGAAAGAAAGGGAAATTCTCAGTGCTCACAATTACTCTCCATCACCTGCTGTTCCTCCTCTGCCAGACATTGGCTGGGTAGCAGT
Organism: Notamacropus eugenii; assembly: GCF_028372415.1. NCBI lineage: Eukaryota > Metazoa > Chordata > Mammalia > Diprotodontia > Macropodidae > Notamacropus > Notamacropus eugenii. Next base: position 265,557,746 of record NC_092877.1, on the reverse strand, counting down.
ACTGCTCTTCCATATCCACTGCACTCACCAGTGCTCCCCTCTGGCCAGCCCTAATTCACCACCTGCTTTTGCTTCTGTCCTCAGCTTCCTCATCACTCCTTCATCACATGATAAGGGTGCCAACTCCCTTGATGAGGTTGCTTAATGTGGCAGTGGTGACCAGGGCAGCAGAGCAGGACCAGGTGCTCATGAAATTGTGTCACAGAAGCCAGCCTGAAAGGTTCTGTCATCAGCATTGAAGTGGCAAATTTAAATTTCAAAGTACAGTAAAGCCCATTATCAAGTTCCGACCTTTACCAAGGGTTCAGCTATTCTGAAGATTGCCATGTCCCCTGCAGACATAGATGGTGTGTCTCTTGGAGCAAAACATGAAAAGACAATTACGTGGTCATTATTTTTGTCCCTATCCCAGCATCATAATTGGGTTCTACTGGGCAGATACATCATCTAGTCATGAGTACATAACAATAAACCAGTCCAAATGCAAAGTTTTATATTAAAGATGTAAACCTAGAATACGTTCTATGACCATGCAGATGCAAATTGGTGCAGATTAGCCATTGAAACATATGATTTGAACTGTAGAAAATAAAACACAATAAAGAGAAACTCATAAATGAGTACTAACATTTTGTTAGTACTAAATGAGCACCAGATTCTAGAATATCTCAAATCAGCATATAATGGACAACACAACTGTAATGTACAGGAGATGGACTCATTAATGGCACTTAAAACATCAATAGCCAAAGTTTCATTGTCAGAATTAAAATCCGTCCTGACACTCTAAGTTAGAGATGCTATCACTTCAAGAAGGAAGTGCAGGCTCCATAAAAGCTTCAGCCAAAAAAATAAATAAATAAAACAAAAACCAAACAAAGGTTTGTTAACATGGAATAGTTAACTCATCAGTCTTGGGCAAGAATTAATAGAGGGAAAGTCATACCACCACCTCTAATACTGGCTCAGGCTCATCAGGAAGTTGCCCTTTTTCTAACACTGAATATAATCACATATTTCAATTCAAGCTTTCTTATACATAGCACTGGTTATATCTCTCCTCTGCTCAGAAATCATCAGTAATTCTCCATTGTTTAAATGTCTTCTTGACATTAAAAATCGTTTACAATGTGGTACTACTCTGCCTTACCAGACTTCTTTGATTTATTTTTCCTCTCCATGCATTCTATTCCCTAGTCAAACTGAACTAGCTTCCCCTCATCACTGAGTTCTCTCATATACCTTTAAACACCATCAGGTTCCCAGAATGTCCTGCCTCCTACTTATCTGTCAAATTTCTGTCCATCCTTTTTTTAAAAATTTCATTTATTTTAAAGGTTAATTGATGTTTTTTGTTTTTTTCCATCACAGTCATGTCCAGAATTTCTGAATATTTCCTCCCTGCTTCTCCCTAAACCCGGTGAGTCTTCTTTCAGTATAAAGAAAAAGGAGGGGGAAACAGTTTGGCAAAACAAATGGACACATTAGTCACAGATAATGGCATATGCAACATTCCAGAATCCAAGCCCTTCTCTCCTTCCTAAACAAAATGAGAGACATGTATTTCCTCATCCCTTCTCCAGGGCAGCCGATACAGGGGTCATTAAATTACAGAGCATTCAATTTCACTTTACTGCTTTCTTTGTCCATGTTGTTATAGCCATTGTTTTCCTGGTTTGGCTTATTTAATTCTATATCAATTTATGCAATTGTTCCCATGTTTCCTTGAATGGTTTATTTCATATCATGAAATAACATCCTATTATGTCCATACACCACAATTTGTTTAGTTATTCTCTAACCAACAGGCATCTACTTTGTTTCCAATTCTTTCCTACCACAAAAACTGCTACATTGAATATTTGGGGATATTTCTTTTCTTTTCTTTTCTTTTTTGCTTTGGCCTCTTTGGGTTACATATCCAACAGTGGAATATGCAAGGCAAAATATGAACAGCTACAGGACTTTTCTTGAATATTTCTGAATTGTTTTGCAAAATTGTTGACCCATTTCATACCACCACCAGTCCTGTATTAATGTACCTGAAAATCACCTACAACATTGTCTGTTTCCATCTTTTGAATCAATTCTTAAGAGTATGTGTCAACTACTAATACTAAGTGTTAGAAATATAAAGAAAGACATAAAATAGGCTCATTCCAAGGAGCTCACATTCTACTGGGGGGTAACAATTACTTTCTTGGGTAGTCCTTTGTTTTTTACCTCTCCAGTGTACTTACACTATTACATTGGGTATTATTATAATTATGGTAATGCCATGTAAGCTCTGTGAAGCTTTTATCTAAGTTTGGTGTCTCTCCCAGAGCCTTGTAAAATACTCTGCACGTAGTAGAAATTTAATAAATGTTTGTAGTTTTTCCATTTAAAAAAAAAAAACATTGTGTCTATTAAATACAGAGTACTGGGCTACGTCAGGGGAAGATACCAAGTTCAGACAAGATAAGGTTTGTGCCCTCGGAAGAGAGAATGTGTGTAAAGTACCATATAAATGTCAGTTATCATTAATATTATTATTACTCAAGGAGCTTAAATGGTGAAAGATATGATACGTACACTCATCATTCTAATACAAAATAATGCGTTAAGTGCCTGCGAGGTTCAAGCAAAGATCCGTGTGAGGTCCAAGGAGTGAAAGGTTATTTATGATGAGTTAGCTGTCCCAAAGGTAGCAACTGAGTTGAGCTTTAAAGGATAGGAATCCTACAGAAGGAGTACAAGGGAAGACATCCTAGACTTAGGTTAAAAATATGAACAAAGGGAGGAAGGACAGGCAGGGCCCAGCCGCAGGTGGGTGCATCAGCACAGGAAAGTCAGAGATTTATGCTGAGCTCAAAAGAAAGATCAGTATCGTTAACTGTTTCTAGTAAACCAATACCTGACTATGAAAAGAGTGATTCTCTTGTGACCGAGTTCACAGATCACACACGGAAAAATTGAAATATTCCATCTAGCTGCTTGTGATACTTTAAGGAAATTTACTCTACTTCAACTTCATCCTGTAGACTTTGAAAAAACTTACAGATAAATGCTGTATTTAACTTCTGATGTTTGTAAATATCAGTGGACCATGAAGAATTCAGGTAGAACGCATGCATATTTGTAATACAGGCCAGAAAGTTATATTAAAACTATTAAAATGTTTAATATATGTAGAGGGGGATTTTTCATACCTTAATAGAAATTCAGTCATATCAAACAACTCAGTAACACAGCCCTTCCATCCATGAAGTAAGTCTATTTTCTACACTGTCAATTTGACAACACTTTTCTGACCCATTTTTTCTAGACAGACTGGGGTGTTGTTTTTTTTTGTTGTTAGGATATATGTCACAGAATCACAGAGCCAGAAGGAAACATAGAGATCACTGAGTCCAACCTTTTTTATTTCACAGCTTGTTAGGGGTAGAGTCAAGTCTAAATTCAAGTTTCCTGATCCCTAGCCTAGTTTATAGTCACCTACCCAGGATCTTCACTCATTCAGTTTGACTAAATCTGAGGTAAAATAAAAGACTAGTTTTTACATAAATAGCTTGAATTGGGTTAGTGTTTATTTTAGTTGGAGTAGATTTTGTTGGGGGTTTTTTGGTTTAGTTTGATTTTCTCCTATTCAACACCAAAACAAACAAACAAAAAAACAGAACATTTTTGTATAAAGTTTTCACTTTTTAATTTGTTGCTCTAGGCTCATTTATAGCCTATGTGAATCCTACTTTAATAATGCTCTGATTTCCTAGGCCAAGTTTGTAAAAGGGTTTTTTTTTTTTTTTTTTGTAAAAGGTTTGTGAATGGAAAATATTCAATTCTTAAACTCCCAAAAGGTTTGTTTTATTTATTTAAAAGGTGAAATAACCCAAATACACACATGCACATACATAGATTCACATACATAGCTTAACAATGAAAAAAAAAGATATGAAAGACAAATTAAATTTTTTTAACTTTTTAAATTAAAAAAAATTAAGCTCCAAAGCTCATTCACTGACCCTGTCTTGCACAATATAATTCCCTAAAACTTCTAAGTCACTCAGTGATAAGAGGCTGATCTAAACGCTTCCCCTGCATTAATCAAATACCAGGTCTAATTAAAAGAGCCATGCACAAAGCTTTTTCAAAATGTTGCTCAGGTATTGCAATAATTTCTGATCACCCAAGCCTGGAAGACAAATAATTAGAGCTGCCAGAGCATTCTGATGAGTGATGTCAGCATCTCCAAGTGACCTTCCCTCCACTAATTAATTTTCATCTTAAGAAAAGAGACCCTGTTGTTGCACATTATTAATTGAGTTCACTAAAAGATGCGCCTGATTAATTTTTGTTGATAATACTTGTCATTCTAGGCAGCGGCTGTAATCATTCTATTGGGTTTTATTTTTTTAAGTTGATCTAAGTCCTTTGCAATGTGACTGATATATCTGATACAAAATATCATGCATAAGGGCATATCCTCCAGTGGGCTTGAGTGATTTTTCACTGCAGTTGTTTGCCTTGGGAATGTGAAATGTCAGCGTAGTTTCTTTCCTAAACCATCAGAATTTGCCTTTGTATAATTTCCCTTTGGTCTCAGAGAGCCCGAAAGCAAGGATTTTTCAAAACCCTAAAGAGTCTTACCTCAATCATATTATATCTTTCATCATTGTAAGATCCTTTCCAGAGTGATCACTCCATTGGCAAAAGAGAATTGTATATCACTCCCTTATGGCTCTTTAAGACAATTTCTCTGGTTTCTAAAAGGTTGTGGACTCTCTGCCACCAGAGAGGCGAGTGGTTCTCAGCTGATTCTTGCCATCTCTAGCATAACTGAAAACCATAGACGAAATGAGCCGCCCTGGATGGGCTGGGTCAAGTGGAACAAAGTGTTCATAGGGTAAGCTTGAAAATAGGCCTCCAACCAAGTTTTTAAAAATTGAGGGAAAGGAGAAACCTTTGACCTCAAGATACTAAGTCCCACAGAGAAAGAGAGCCCCCAACCCCATGAGAATACTGTTGCAGAAACCAAAATATTTGGAGAAGGAGGAAGTAAAATGTGTCCAGACTGGGCTATGAAGGAACTTACCTAAAAAGGAAAAAATAATTGAGATGTCACAGTAGCCCAGATATGCTATCCTGGAGATCTTATTGTACCATTGGGTAGCTTCTGTGTGAAACTCTGACTTGATTCTTTGGTCTAAGTTTCAAACCAACATCACCTGAGGATAGTTTGTCCAGGTCAAGTGAAGTCAGGGAAAATCTGTTCCCAAGAGAATCTGGTCGACCCCATGGCAACCAAAAATTCCCGCACCCACCATTTCAGTTTTTGGAAGAAAGCAGAGGGGGCGTAATGATGAGGAAAGGTGTTATGATGATCCTGCAATGCAGCAAGAAACTGTCCACACTAAGGAGGGACTATGCACCAGGGTTGCTTCCCCCTGGGTTCAGAGGATAAGAAGTCTACTGGGGGAAGAAACTACTATTTGGTAGTTTCCTATTATAATGAAGCATTCTTGCTAATAAGGTGGTAATCTCAGTTGTTTCCACCTGTTGAAGAAGAACAAACATTTACAGCACTTTCACAATTTCAAGCCTGAACCTATGTCCAAGCAGGAGTGTGAGCAAATGTTCTCTAGTATTCTAGTCAACTAACAAAGTAATGAAAATGGGGCTTTTTTGATTGATTGTGGAAGCACTGTCAGTCAGAGCCCCTGCCATTTTTCTCTTTCCCTAGGAGTTTGACTCTTGTACAATGCTGTAAGAAGAGAAGACCTGTGCTTTCTCCCCTATGAGCTCATGTAGTCCTATGAAAATAAGTTCTCTGCCTGCCTTAGCATTTGTTGTTTTGTTTTAAGTGAGATATTCATATGGAGGCTTTGACTTTGTGAGTCTCCAAAGGTCCAAAGAGCAAAGCTCTAAGAATTCAGTAGTTGGAATCTAGGCAGGGTTCAGCCAATTCAACATTAGTGTTCCAAGAAGCAAAGAGTGGCCTTTGAGGACTAACGCCTCAGAAGCTGAAATAAGGATGCTAGAGAAGGTGCCCCAGGGTGTTGAGGAGAAATGTCTGTACTTTTGTTATTACCTTGTCTTTGAAGAAAACATTCCTTTGAAATAGAAATTAATACTTACCAGTTTAGTGGAGCTGGGATCCTCATCACTGGCACCCAACAATGGGTAAAGAAAACTAGTGAGGTCTAGAGACCATGGCAATAGAGAAAGTTACCCCCGAATCACCCCAGGAACCTCTAGAACCCTGACTCTGGGAGAAAGAGCCTTAGCATGATCACTCCATATTCATTGAACTATAAAAACACATCTACAATATACTCAAATATATAAATACTTAAGGAGCCAGATTTCATCACTGTGGATACTGTCTTCCTGATGCATTCACCTCCTCTCCACAGTTTGATAGATGGTCTTTAAGACCTTCTATAGCAAAAAACTTCATCATACTGTGACCAACCTGGTGATGAAAATCTCCAAACTTAGGTGGTCTGATTTTTCCAAAGAGAGACATTCATTTCTGGACCCATACCTGAAGTTTTTCTAGTTTAGTAGAAACAGAGCTTGGGTTCTGTTGATAAAGCTTTTGAAAGTCACACAATGAGGAATGAGAGTAAGGTGTTAGTAAAAGAAACTTTGTTGACATATCACAAAAAGAGCAGAGTTCCTTCAAAAATAATGGGTTCATTTGAAGTGAAACCTGAATTCTGGGTTAATTTCTTGGGGAAATATGAGTTTTCAGTTTCTAAGCAAAGGCATTTTACAAATCTTTTGAAAGAGACTCCTAAGACTTTTTAGATATTGAAGAGGTCTTCCTGGACAAAATTTTGATGAGTTAAGTATAAGTGAATCAGAAACACAAGTATTATATTTCCCTTGATACCTGTGCTTAATAATTAAGAAGGAAAATGCTTAGCACATTGTGTTTTATGTTTTGCTGAATTTGAAACATTCATAAAGTATTTTGAGACTTTTGCTGGTTAAAAATGGCTATTTCTGTCATCTGTGTTAAATAACATTCTATTTCTTAAAATTAAAGAAATTCATGAATATAGATTCATAGATTAAGTGCTAGAAGTGACCTTGAAGGTCATCAAGTCCAACTCCTTCATTTTACAGATAAAGAAACTGAGGCCCAGAGTGTATCTTGCCTTGGAAGTCATACAGATGATAAGTATATATAGGATGGTTTTAATCTGAGTATTCCTGACTCTTTGTCCTACACCTCTGAGCACAAATCAGAGACAAAAGATCAAAATTGGGCTTCCCTACTCCAAGATATGTCAATAGTCAAGGTAATGATGAAATATAGTACAGAAGCACATGACAGGGACAGAAATATGCCTGGCCACATGACCAAGGAGAAGAGTTTGTAGACAACATTCCAAACCCACAAGCTCTTGTATAGAAGATAAGGGAAATTCCCTATGCAACATAATCTTGAAATCTAGCCTTCTAGCAGAGAAGGGAGATTTATTTCTTGGGTAATGATAGATTTGGATGTTATCTTGAGAATAAGCCCAAGTTCAAGAGTTCTGAGATCTAACATTCAAGAGAGCAGAAGAGGAGTTTCTGAGTATTTTATCTTTTAGAGAAAGTTGATCATCCACATGGCCCTGAGACTGAATGTGTGATAAGAGAATTAAAGTCATGATATGGGGGATTATCAGCTTTACTATTTCTACTATAATACTGTATTATTTATTCAGATGTGCATCCAACTCTACAGGATCCTTTGGCATTTTCTTAGCAAAGTGGTTTGCCATTTCCTTCTCTGGACTGTCCCCATTTTACAGATGAGGAACTGAGGCAAATAGGAGTTAAGTGACTTCCCAGGGTTACACAACTAGCAAATGTATGAGGTCATATTTGAACTCAGGTCTTCCTGAGTCTAGGCCTGGCACTCTATCCATTGTGCCACCTAGCTGCACTAATGGGAACGAGAGTTCTGATTCAGCAGTCCCAAAGTGTTGGGGTTTTTTGCCTTCTAGAAGGAGTGCAAATCACATGATAACAGAGATTTTTAATAGAAACCTGTGGGAAAAGGGGGTTCTACTGGAATGTTAAGGTGACACCAAGCTCAATTCACTTCTTAAGGAGAACTTATGAGACGCTATGAGTTTTTAAGTACTTCTGTATCTATTTCTAGGATTTATAATGCCTTGTGCCTTCTGTATTTTCCATAAAATGAAACAGTCTGTCCTTTCCCTAATATACCTTTGTCACCTTGAGTACTTACATGGGACATGAGAACACCATTACTTACATTTATGAAAATCCAGGCATGGAAATTTTTGGAGATTCAGAGATCATATTTGGAGATTTCATACACAATTAAAATATATATTGATTTAATTACTTTGGAGAAATTTAAGCTACCTGAAAACATACAAATCTTTGTTTTTCAAATTGGCTGATTCAGATGGCACTTTGCCCGAGGACCTTAACTTTGGTATCTTAAAACTTATAACTGTCCTTACCACAGTGATGGCATACAAACAAAAGAGAGATGTATGAGGTGATGGTTTGTAAGAGAGAGGAGATATATACATAAAACTAGAGACACAATAAAGTCAGGAGATGTCAGGGATAGTTTCTTAGACAAAGCAGTAGAGAAGACTAAGTAGGATCAGCCACCAAGTATTCAAGTACTATATTGCTGACTCCAGGAATTTTTTGCTTAGTGGTATGAATTGACAACAGCAAAGAATGTTGATATCTACTCTTCAGAATGTTCTGTAAGACTAGTAGACAAATGATCAAGATACTGCTAAGAGGCCTATGAAATAAAAATATAGAAAAAAAAGATGCCAAGCCCAAAATATCATAACAGTGGCAATTAATAGTTGTTGATTAATGGGTTCAACATGATTTAATTTCTGGTCATGCACAGAAGTCAATGAATAAATAGAAGAATCATAAACAGTAAACTGTAAATAGTATAAAACTGTCTGTTTCTTCATAAGTACTGAGACTTCCTACAGTGACAGTGCTAGCTTTTTTGTGGTGTTCTTTGGTTGTCTGTATGCCTTCCTACATTCTGAACAGTGTGGGTGTCTATTTTAAATTGTAAGGGGATAAAGAGAGATCCATGTCTGTTTTATTTACTTTAAAGTATTCAGATTTTAATTTTGAGGTAGGTAATCAATAAACACTAATTGATGATAATGAAGTAATACTAGAGGGAAAGACCATTGAGCACTATTTTGTTTCATCTTAAGCATTCCAAACTTAACAGAAGGACACGTAAACTGCCATATTGTCTCATATCAATGGCCTATTCATTTTCTAACATAACACCAAGGGACATTTTGTAGGGAGCATGGGCATTTGCCTTCCATTTTAATCAGCCTTAAAAGACTAGGGATATAGCTTTCATTAATTCAACAAACATCTATTAAATGCCTACTGTATGTTGATCATTGGGTTGAACTTGGAGGAGATATAATGTTTAAATTTTTTTAAAAATAGAGTGTTCTTCAGGGAACTTACATTCCAATAACCAACCTAGATAGCTATAAAATATTATAGGATAAGTTCATTTAGAGTTACAAATGCAAGAGCTGCAGATTAGGACTAAGGAAACAAGTCAAATCAAATGCAAAAATCAATTGTAGAGGAGGCAATATTTTTAACTTGGCTTTAAAAGATAGGTAACAATTCAATAAGAGGTGGAGGAAGATATTGAAGGTAGGAAAGAGCCTCAAAAAAGGTAATGAGGTGAAGAGAGTGGGGACATTCTGAGACAGAAAATGGTTCAGTTTAACTGAGTTATAGAATATGTAGTGGGGAAAGTTAGGATGATGACAGATCCCCTGGGATCATGAATGCCAGTGAGTTTGAACTTTTTCAATAGGCAACAGAGAACTATTGATAATTTTTTTTAAAGGAGGAGCAACAAGGCTAGATCTCTACCTTAGGAAGGTTATTCTGGCTGCAATAGAAAATATGGATTGGAAGGCACAGAGAGCGGAGATTTATAGTTTTCAAAAAGTCTTTCAACAAAGGATGCTTTAGAGGATGCTATTGCAATTGTTCTGGAGGATGGTAATAAAACTCTCTGTTAGGGAGAGGACAGAGGGACTGGAAAGTAAGGGATGGATTAAAGAAGTGGTATAGAAGTGGAATCAATGAGACTTAGTGACAATATGAAAGCTAAAAGAAGAGTAAAAGTTAAAGATGACTCCAGAGTCACAAACATTGGGGATCCAGGAATAGAAAGAATTAAGTCAAGTAGAGACTTCTCCACAAAACTTGTCAAGGATATATCATTCATAATTTTTTCAGTGTTTTTTGAACCTAATTATATTTTCTACCTGTACAATCTCTAGAAGTACTTGATTGTAACCCACATGCAAATGAAAAGATCTTGTATTTTCATTATCCCTATAAGCCCTAACCTATATCCATTTCCTTGTTTTTCTTTACAACTTGTTCATAATGATCATTGTGAAAATACACTAAAACAAAAGAGCAAAAAAGGAAATAGGGGTGCAAAAATAAAATGCTCTCATATTCCACTGCCCCTCACAAATATTTCTCCTTGAATAACTTCTATAAGTTACTGAAATCTAACAGTAATTTTCATTAATGACAGATAAAAAGAAGTAATGAGATACTTCTGTAACATGTTGTAAATGGTTTGTTAGTGTATAATCTTGATCAGCTAGAAAAAAATACTAGGTCTGTAAAAGTTTTTAATTTGACTAAAGTATAATGAAGTTGAGTGAACAACATTTTGGACTCTGGTGAAGCAATACTAATCAAAGCTTAGGGTATTTTCCTTGGAATATTGATGAGGAGGGTGGAGTTAATTCTCAGAAAATTCTTGATATCTAGGTCAGTATTACTATGATGAAATGAAAATGAAAAATTGAAAAAATGGAGACAAGCTTTTTTGTTGTTGTTATGAGTGATGTAGTTTAAATTGGGATGGAAAGGACAACTCTAGATAATTAATATCAGGTACAGTGGCCAATCAGGTTCCATGTAAAATCTCTCAACATTCTGTTCAGATAGAATCATTAATATTTTGTTTATAGTCATGCATCTTAATTTTCTCATAATTTCTATTGTGGTAGAACTCACGTTTTTGGCATTTCACATTAATAATCGCTACAGAAGACTTTTAGATTGTACTTTAGCAAAATAGAATCTTTGGATAAAGAGACCCATTCCTCTTGCTAATTCAGATTCTTATAATCCTCATTTGTTCTTCCAGCTAATTGTCAATTGCCTATATGTTATTTTTTGAAAGACCATTTTTATAAATTGGTTTTCGCTTAATAACGTAATTTGGTACTTTGCATATGTCCACTTCATCTCTGCGTGTCAATTTCAAATTTTCAGCACCAAACTTCATATGTTGGACTAAGTTTACCAAGCAAGTTGACTTCTCTCCATCTGTTACTTAACTATCATCCTCAGAAGTGGGGTAGCAGGTCTCAAATGTTCACATCTTTCTGAAACTAGTCAAGCGTCTAAGTGACTCTTCACACCAAAAGCTCACTTCAGATAAGTCTTCTCAAACTTTCTTTATAGAGTCCATTGGGTTAATTTGCGTGTTTCATAGTGTACTTCATTGTATTCTAACACCCCTACCTCTTTTATTCTACAGATGGTTGTCTTTAAATGAAGAAGAAAAGGAAAATAAAATCATCAACCAATTTACTGTAGTTGAGTCTGTCACCATATAATTTCACCTATTGTCTACCAAGATGGAGAACAGTTTTAACTGGTAAGGAAAGACAGTAGTGATGAATAATGACTAGTAGCATATTCAGGACACAGAGGGCCAAGAGAGGTGAAGAACAAAAATGCTGAAAGTGCCATGCTATACATCCATTAAAGCTCACATATCAGTGAATGGTTTCACACGATCTGTAAGTGTGATGAGAGGCACCCAGGCCTTTCAAAGCAGAGGTGGAAGGAGGAGGATATACACCACAGCCATTGCCAATGAAATTTAAAGTAACAATTTTACACTCAGTCTATTAGTCCACCCCAATTTAAGGAGAGATGTTTTAAAGCTTAAAAGACTGGCACACACCCTGATATACATGGTAGTTTAAATTCTAAGTGTTCCATATACCTTACTAATATTTGACAACTCTCATATCACTTAATCTTTAAAGACATAGGTTTGACACTCAGCTTTTGAAATGCCTTTATGCCTGACCTAGAAGGTACCTCCAACCCAGCCTCTTTTAAAGATGACTTTGACAGAAAGTCAGGTTTGGCTAATAGCCACACCAACATAAGTTATAACCTTGAACATTCTCCAATTTATTTAGAATATGGAGAAATGACTTAGAGGTCAGAAACAAGAGGTCAGAAGATCAAATACCCTAGCTGTTAGGATTGATTTTTGTTATTTCTTTCTCATTAATGGCCTACATACCACCATCACCTAATATAATATCTCCTGAAAACTTTCATCTGTAGGTCATTAGACATTTTTACATATAGGTCACATATTATTACCAAAATACCCTCTCCAAATGACTACCTAAATCATAAATTACTGAACTTTTTAGTACTAAAAAGTTAACAATTGAATATTGCTCTAATAAGTGAGCCATCATCTAGGCACAATGCTTCTTAAACTGTGAGTCGTGACCTCCTAGGGTCAAGACCCATAGTTTAAGAAGTTGAAGGGGTCACAAGCAGAAAAAGCTTAAGAAGCCTTCATCTAAGGTTTAGAAGTTGTTGGGTTATACAGATATGTTTGAAACAAATATGTTTGTTATCCTCAGATGGGATTTTATCCGTAAAAAAATTCAGACTGATGATCTTTATTTTTTTTAATTAAAACTCTATCCCTACTACATAAAACTAATCAGTTTATGTGAAGACCATACTGACCCACTCTTACAATGATGCATTCTTTATTTCTGTACTCTCTGCGTCTGAACCCTTGATATCAGAAGTACAGGTGTCCACTGAGAAAATGCAGTTCATGACCATGGAGAAGAGATAATGCCTGGAGTATTTCTTTTTCTTTTCAGAAATCAGACATGTTTGTCAAACTAAAATCAAAGAGAATTCTAGATCTCTCTTGCTGTGGGTATAACAACAAAGAAAAAAATGAAAAAAAATTGTTTTGATCCTAAAGATGATTCTGAGTATCTAAACAGAACATGTGGCATAGGGTAACCAATGGATAGAGGGTTGGTTTTAGAGTAAGGAAATCCTGGATTTAAATCCTAACATTTAACTTTTCAGGGTCCAGACAATTCAGTTAAACTGCAAGTTTTAGACAACTCAGTGGAATTTCCCTCCCACTGGTGAAACCTTAAGTCCAGACCAAAAAGAAGAAAAAAAAAATAGGACTGTTTTGCAAAGCTTATATGGCATCTTGGTTACTTTACTATCATCATAGAATTTATTTTTCCCCCTTTTTTCTACCTTATAAGAGGTGCCACCTTCTAGTATGAAATAATGTGCATATATACATACCCCTGCATATATATATATATACATACATATATATATATATATATATATATATATATATATATATACACATTCTAAGATATAACTATTATAGGACAGAAAATGAAAATGACAAATGTTGGAGAGGATATGGGGAAAATGAGACATTAACGCACTGTTGGTGGTGGACTTGGAAACTGATTCAACCATTCTGCAGAGCAATTCGGAACTACACCAAAAAGGCAACTCATGCATATCCCTTGACCTAGCAATGCCACTCCTAGGTCTGTATTCCAAAAGAGATTTCAAAAACCACAAGGAAGAGGACCTATATGTACAAAAGTATTTATAGTAGCTCTTTTCTGGTGGCAAGGAATTAGAAACTGAGGGGATACTCATCAGTTAGGAAATGACTGAACAACTTGTGGCATGTGACTGTGGTAGAATACTCTCGTGCTATAAGAAATGATGAACAGGATGCTGTCAGAAAAACCCTGGAAAGATTTCCATGACCTGATGCAGTGAAATGTGCTGTATACAAAGTAGCAGCAGTATTGTAAGATGATCAACTGTGAATGACTTAGCTATTCTCAGTGATGCCACGATCCAAGACAACTCTACATGACTGATGATGAAAAATGGTATCCACTCACAAAGAAAGAATTGATGGCGTTGAGTACATATTGGAATATAGTTTTTTACTTTCTTTATTTTTCTCAAGGTGTTTTTTGTCTATGTTTTATTTTACAACATAACTAATATGGAAATATTATGCATGCATAATCTCTATTGAATTACTTGCCTTCTCAAAGAGGGTAAGGGGAGATAGAAAGGAAGGAAAGGAGAGAATTTGGAACTCAAATTTTTTAAAACAAATATTAAAATTAAATGTTTTTTACATGCAACTGGGGAAAAATAAAATACTAAATAATTTTTTTAGAAAAGAAGTACCTATTGAACATACTCCATTCTGTTCCCATTCATCATTGCTTGATGCAATAAGGATTAAAAACCCATTAAATACTAATGTTGGGCTCTAATAGTTCACTATTATTTTTATTATTACTTATCTTTTAACAATTAGCAGTTAAGGAATATTTTAAATATACATCTTTAGTTTTCTTTATTACAAAATTATCACCTTAAATATTGCCATAACTAATTAACTGTTTAATGGATCTTTTGGTTCACAGTCTCTCAGTAATACTTTATTCCAATTGGCAAAGTAATCTCTTCTCACTGGATATTTGAATGAGTTCATTTAACTCAACCACTAGTTACTCTATCACTTTTCCTGAGCTGAAAAGGGCATGCATCCCTTATAGTGAAAGCATGAGGCCTCCTAACACAGCAGTTCCACCAGCATCCAGCCAGGTAAACAACCCTTGAGCCAGTTATATAATCTGAAAAATAAGTATGCATTTACATTTACATGAACATGTATGTGTATGTTACATACATATATACAAGTGCATGCATATATGTTCACATGTAATGTTGGTGAATAAATAAGAGAGATAACAAGGGGAAAAAAACTTATACTGGAATTTTTTCATTCCCTTCACTGAGCTATAAAAGTTTCACTATCCTCTCTCTTACCAGAGTATGTTTCTCCAGAAACACTCTACAGATATTATCCAGGTGTGTTAACTCCAGGGTCTTGGCCATATTCCAGCTTGAGTAATTAGTTAAAATTCTCTTTTAGCTTCAACCAGATGTTGTGGTTCTCATTTCCTGACCTAAAAGGCTCTCTTAAGTTACCGAGCCCTTTTAAAATCTTAGCCCCATTATCTTTCAGAGGTAGCTACACCTCAGTGCTAAGTAAAAATGGCTTCTTATTTAGTATGCACATGTAGTTAGTAAAGTTTGTACAGCATTTTGGATCCATCTGGCTTAATGATGCCATAAATATAAGATCACAAGCATTATCCAGCAAAGATTTGTACATTACACAAGTATTTGGCTTTAAATCTCTTATTTGCCTTGGTCTTTTGTCAGAGTTTTAATTCATGATGAAATTGTTGTATTATTATATAATTGTTTCCATTTATTAATTCACTTTAGCAGACATTTATGAATTATTCTGTGTGTTTATTGTAGGACTGGGTTGAGTCAACTCAGCTCAATCACATACTGCTTGAAGGCACTGACTGTAGTTTTTTTGTATTCTTTTGCGTTTGGGTCCTCATTCAATTTACCCTAGTACTGGGTTCATTGCAGATGTTTAACAGATACGGTTTTGATGAAGATGGGTGTGATAAGGGTCCTAAGTATAAAAGTTGATATTCTGTTAGAGGTTTCCATACTTGAAGAGTTTGGAAGGATCATCAAAAAACTCAAGTGATTTTGATCTCTCAAAAAGAAATTTAGGTCCATTACTAGATACGATCACACCATTTTAAAGTTGTTCCCACAGTTCAAATCATTTGGTCCTTTAGGATGTGATTGGTAAGGTTTGAGTTTAGGAGGGTTTTTTCTTTCTTGTTTGTTTGTTTTGATCATCCACTTGCTCCATGCAAGGACGTTGTTCCCCTTAGATCTTAAGAGTGCAAAGTTATATAAGATCATTCTTTTTTTCTCCATAGTTGACATTAGGATGAATGGAAAAAATTGAATGGAGACAAAAAAAATCAAAGAAATAATCAACACAACTTGATGACTAGTGAAAAAAAGTCATGTTACATGAGTTACCACCAAGAAACATAATGGTAATAATTCACATTTGAATAACAAAATACTGAGTTTTCAGAGCATTTTCTTCATGATAACCCTTAAAAGTAATTATTAACTTCAATTTAGATGAGGAAATTGAATTTTAGAGAAATTAAGTAAATGACCTGTGTAACAACATAGTTAGTCAGTACTAGAGCTTAGACTTGAACCCAGTCTCCTGACTGTAAGACGTCATACTCTTTCCACTTCACTATGAAAGAAGCTATCTATCTATCTATCTATATATATACATATATATATACATATATATGTATATGTATATATATATGTATGTATATATATACATATATATGTATATATATGATGCCATAAATATAAGATCACAAGCATTATCCAGCAAAGATTTGTACATTTCACGAGTATTTGGCTTTAAATCTCTTATTTGCCATATCTATACATATATATGTATGTATATATATATATTGAACATGTATGGATAGATTTGACTTATAATCAGTCAATAAACATTTATTAAAGATCTACAAGGTGACAGGCATTGTGCTAACCATGAAGATTAAAAAGAAAAGTAGAAGGCACTCTCTTTTCTCAAGGAGCTCATGATCTAACATGAGGAGACAACCAGCAAACTACTATGAACAAACAAGCCATATACAGCATAAGTTAGAAATAATCAACAGAGGGTAGGCGGTGGCACTGAGAGAGATCATGAAAGGCTTCTTGCAGAAGGTAGACCCTATTTCTTCTTATCTCTACTGCCACCTTGCGCCATTAAATCATCCCTTCTCTTTCTTATATCTCTTCCACTTCACTGACTCCTTTCCTTCTGACTCTAAATATGTTCTAGTCTCCATTGTTCTATGCTCAGCCTGAAGAGTAGCTGAATTGGGAGAAAATGATGAGTATCTTCAAAATTGCAAAGTCTGCCACATGGGAAAGGGATTGGATCTATTTTGCTTGATCATCCCAGGTCAAAGGACTAGGCTGCTAAGCAGAAGTTGCACTGAGGTTGATTTAGGCTTGAAGCAAGGGAAAAATCCCTAGTAATTGGAGTTATTTGAAAATTAAATGTGTTTTGGAAGGTAGAGAGTTCTCTTTCACGAGTTCTTCCAAGGATGTCTGCATCATCACTCTTTATAGTGATGGATATAGTAGAGGACCTTCTTGTTCAGGTACTAGTCAAACTAGGTAACTTCCAAGGGTCTATAGACTTTGTGCTCCTGAAGGGGAAGAATGATATCATTTATTTTTGTATCTCTTTTAGCACCTTACACAGCATTTTGCCTATATTAGGCTTTTAATAAATGTCTGATGGATTTTTTTTAAATCCCTCTGATTTGCCAGAGCCAATCTAAAGGGAATATAATAACCTTTTGTGGGGAATAAAACCAATTCAAATAAGGGGCAGAAAGGATTTCCAAAGTATTAATGAAGATCCAACAGATATAGAACATGAATGTGTTGGATCTGTTCAAGGAAGTTGTCAATAGCAATTGAAAGCCCAAGAGGAAAGACAATATAAAATAGAGGTTACTTGAATGGGTACAAGAGAAGGTCAAGGGAGTAAAGAATTTTAAGGTATTAGCAAAAGCACTGTAGAAATGAAAGACAACGGGGTTCAGATTTAGCAGAAAATCAATAGAAACTAGAAGGAAGCTTGGGAAAACAAGACGGGTCTAGAGATTAGAGCTTACTCTGAAGACATAAAGCACATGCAACAGGAAAACTAAAGAGATATAGTTAAAGGTATAATTGTTTGAGAGCTAAATAGAGATGTAATCCCCAATAATGAGATAATCCAAAATATGCCTCTTGATGAGTTACTGAAGTGGAGTGAAGGCTAATGTCCTTAGATTAGAGGTGTGTTTTGAAAGATTTAGGCAGGTTGAGGGTCATGGCAAAGGGCCAGGTGGACAAGAGTACCATGAGTCAATTGTTGAAGTCATTAAGAAAAATGGAGCATGTCCTAGGTGTTGAGAAATGACTGTAAAATAGCTGAGCAGGGCATTATTCCTGCTCAGGAAGTAAGAACTTCAGAAAAGAAGATGGTCTTGAATAATAATGGCAAAATAATGGTGGGGAAACTGCTGTGGGGAGAAAGGAATATGCCAACTCTTTTCCTCTCCCCATCAATTGACTGGTTTGGGAAAAGAAAGCCTCTGTAAGAGAAGCTTGCAAAGAGAGGTGTCATCAGGGAGCAGCTAGGTTTTAGTTACATTCAAGGGGGGTAACCAATTGCAGAATAGGTCATGGATCTAAGGGAATTTGCTTATTGTAAGATCAAGAGAGCACAGTGGGAGTTCCTAGAAGGGCAGTCAGCGATATAAAGTGGTTCCAGGGAAAACTGTAGAATGAACTAAATGGGAAAATAGCTCAATCTTGAAGTAGCGTTAGTCAAATCAAACTGTGCAGCAAATAAGTGTTAAAGTTAGAGATGTATCTCTTCTTCTGTTTCTTCTACTCCAATGTTCTCCCTATTAGGCCATACTAACACTTGCTAATAATATATGCTTGGTAATTGCAGAACTGCATTCTATAACCTCAAAGTAGTATTTTCTGTCATGTCAGTATTTTGAATTGTGTCCCTCAATTGCACAGTGTCAGCTTTTAATTATTCAGGGGATAATTATCCATTTGTGGATTATCTAGGCCCATTTTTCTCCTCTTGCTACTTGCCTTTGGGCCATTTCACTGCTCATTAGCAACTACATCAGAAGCCAATTTTGCTACTTTCTGGTAATAATAGCTGACATTAATATAGCGCTTTGCAGTTTGCAAATCACTTTACATACAGTATCTTCCTTAAATTTTGCTATGACCCTGCAAAGTAGGGACTAGAGCTTTTTTTTTTCCCAGATAAGGAAACTGAGACTCAGAGAGCTTAAGTGATTTTCTCATGTCATTTAGCTGGTATGAGAGATGGGATTTGAACTCAGATATTCCTGACTCCAAGTCCAGAACTTTATCTAGTGCACCACATTGGTAATGGTGGTTAGAGGGTTAGTTGTGTTTGTTGTTTTTTTTTAATGTTAGGAAAAATAGAAACCACTGGATAAAATTAAACTTGGGGTACCTCAAAATTTTGTTAACCTCTGTTATCATGAATAATTGGGAAATAAAAAAAGTTGCAATTGACAAGCAAGGGGGACTTGACAAGGTTCACAGCTAGGTATTGGGGCTTTCCTTGACACTAGACATAATATCCTTGAGAAAGAAAGATGAATATATAAAATTTTCATCAATTTGGACTAACTGGAGAGATCGCTTATTGTATATAGAGAGGCCAGCCTTGGACTCAGATAGATCTGGGCTTAAGTGCTTCCTTTGACATATGCTAGCTGTTTGACTATGGGCAGGGCACTCAAACTCTCAGTGCCTTGGGCAATGCTCTTGGACTCTAAGGTACAGAAGTGTTGCTGATCTGCATTGGTGGGAAAAGTTTTCATAGGATGAGTTTTCTACATTGATGAAGTTGCAAGTCTGGTCAAAAAAAAGGAGCAGTTGAAATAGTGTCCTTTTCCTGTATTACTCATAAGCTGGACATATCAACAATGGCACTGAGCAGCCTGACACCCCCAAGGTTTCTTACCGCTTGAATGACTAGAGCTGGGTGGTGGCAGAGTACCTGAGGAATTATGACTTCCGCATGAGTGAGGTTGAGGCTTCCCAGAAATGTAAATCATTTTAATCCCTTTAGTCACTGAAAGAAGACATAGATCTCTTATGAATTTCACAAGGATGTTCAGGAATGAAAGGGAGAAAGGAAGAAAGGAAGAAAGAAAAGAAAGAAAGAAAGAAAGAAAAAGAAAGAAAGAAAGAAAGAAAGAAAGAAAGAAAGAAAGAAAGAAAGAAAGAAAGAAAGAAAGAAAGAAAGGAAGAAAGAAAGGAAGGAAGGAAGAAAGGAAGGAAGAAACAAAGAAACAAAGAAACAATGAAACAAAGAAACAAAGAAAAGAAAGAAAGAGAGGGAGGGAGGAGGGAGGGAGGAAGGAAGGAAGGAAAGAAGGAGAGAGAGAAAGAAAGAGAGAAGGAAAGGAAGAAAGAGAGAAGGAAGGAAGGAGAGAGAGAAAGAGAGAGAGAAGGAAAGGAAGAAAGAGAGAAGGAAGGAAGGAAGGAGAGAGAGAAAGAGAGAGAGAAGGAAAGGAAGAAAGAGAGAAGGAAGGAAGAAAGGAAAAGAGAAAAGAAAAAAAGAGTAGGAAGTCAGCAAGCACAATTGTTTGGGGATCTGGACAATATTGTAGAAGACATTTCTTTATCAGGTAGGGGAAGAACCAACCAAGTGGCCTCTGGGGTCCCTTCCAGCACCACAGTTCTAAGTTTCTGTGACTCTCCGCTAACTACAGTGTTTTCTGTTGGTCTGCTCCCTTTGCTGCCCCTCCAAAACTCTATTCCTAGAGCTCTGCTGACTGCATCAAAACAGGGCTGCTGCATAAGCAAGGGAATAAACAAGGCAAAGACCCATTAGCTCTGTTTCCATTAGACACGCAAAGAGTAAAAAAAAAAAAATCAATATCAGGCAAACAGAAGATAAAATTGATAGGAAATAAATGTTAATTTTAGAGCTTTAAAAAGAGAGATTGCAAACAATGGCATGCAATAAAAACTCTAAAAACTGTTTTTGAAACTTTCAAAATCATTCACGTGGAGAGGGTATTCTATCAGGAGCATATAGAGCATATTAAACTATTAAACTTTTAGTGCATTTTTAACGACTTGTCTTAAACAAATTATGCATGAGATAGATTACACATCCTTCACCCACTTAACAAAAAGACATATGCACAAACCAAAAACAAAACCAGGTGGTTTTTAAAAAGAAATTAAGTGTATACTTGGTGACTGATTGGGAAGAAAGCCAAGTCTTGCGAGGGACCTCAGACAATGCTGTTCATATGAGAGATTCTAACCAGAGAGTCTTGAAGACTTAGGTGTTTTCCATCCAATGAGAAAGTTCAATATTATAGATGCTATTAGTCTAAGCTTTCTGATTCTACCCTACAAATAGCCTTCTCATGCCTTTTCTAGAGGATTCTGACTAAACAGCATAGAAACTCTGTGTTAGAGGGCAAGGAAAACACTCATGTGACATAGTATCGTGTTCTTTGACATAGTGAGATGTGAGACCTCTTTCACTGCGCCACCAAGGAAGTTATTTGGAATGTTGTATAGATATAGCTAAATCTATTGAAGCATAATTTCGTAGTTTAAAGAACAGAGCTCTGGGCCTGGAATCAGGAAGGCCTGGGATCAAATCCCAAAACTAATACTTATTAGTTGTGTAAGGCTCAGCACATCGTTTAGTCTACCTGGATCTCAGACAATTTCATGAAACTATAAGTTATAGGCAGGTTGTATGTTAGACGAGTGAATTACTAGTTACTGAAATATAATTACAATTAAACACATAACAAAGTAAGACATTTGACAGTGAGGTTGGCCTTTATCAGTTCTTTCTGAGCAAATGCTACTTGTTAGAAACTGAAGTCATCTGTTTACACATTATAGAATGAGAAAAACAAAATGTCATATAGAATCTAGAGCTAGAAAGAGCAGGTCATCACCCACCATGATCCAACCCCCTGACAGTCTAGCTGTATTTAAAATCAAATAGCAAATAGAGGCTCATACAGAGGAAATGACTTGAGCAAGGACCAAGGTCCTCCAGTTTTTATTACATCAAGTTGCATCAGTACTTGGAGGCTCAAATTCCAAGTGGGTTTAAAGAAAAAGTACTAAGTGGACTTAAAGCAGGTTATTGAACTTCTCTAGGCTACAGTTGCATGAACTAAAAATGAGGAGTTGGAAACTACAGTTCCCTCCAGTTTTCAATTTATCATCTTATGATATTGTGCAACAGTGACCAAAAAAAATTGCTCTCCAAGCTAAGGACACACATGCTTCAATCTTGACTGGATTTGAGTATGATTCCCAGTTGTTATAATACCAAATGAAATGTCCATTACCCTGTTGCTACTTCCAAAAAACCATATTTTTAACCCAAAAAAATTCTAGCTTTTTAACATAAATATTCTTCTAGTGCTACTATAGAGACATGAATTACAGGATATCTATCCAAATGTGCCTTTTCTCCTAATCAATATGCGATTGCTGTATATATATCCACTGGTGTGAAGGGATTTCCTATATCTAATACTGATGCTTTTTGACAAGGGACCAACTTCCCCAACATTCCCAATTTGGGGTGTAGTATAGTAAAACTCATTTCATGTATGGGCTGATCTAAGGAGCCACTGAGGTTCCTTCCATCTTTCAGATTTGGTAATTCTCCTATTTCCTTTCTATCATTATCCCCTCTATGTAAAATAATGGCAGTTTTTGTGCTTTTAATCACATCTAGCCCATAATTCTGACGAGGGTTAGTCATTCCTGAAACATTTGCTGTACCATTTCCAAGAATTAGAATCAGATACGTGGGATCTAGGGTGGCCATGGGGCAGAAGATACTTCCTTTTCAAATTATTTGTACAACAAATAGGTCTATTAACAAAATTGGCAGTTTTTTAAAAATTAAAAATAAAAAGAACTTGAAAATCCCAAACTAGACTGTTTTGAATATTTGAATATTAAGCAGCAAGTTCCTTAAGGAGAGGCTTAGAGAGTTGGGAAGTAAACAGGCACTAAAACTGGGCCCAAAGTTGTGTTCGGACTGCTTTTTTTTGTAGCTTCCTCATCTGTATTATAAGCAGTTAGTGTAACCAGAGGTTTCCCTCTCTCTTTGTTCATTTCCTGTACATGTGGAAAGGGTTTTTAGGCAACCAACTATCAACCAACATCATGAAATATCTAGCCACCTCTCCCTTTTCCATGGAAATCAGAAAGACCCTTATCAATAACTCACTCAACTGTTATAGGATAACACTAACATCTGTGACCATGTCACACTATAAGGGCAACTTAAATCAAACAACTTCTGGAAGAGTATGAAATTGCCATCGCTGGGTAACTTAGCCAGAACAATGCTTCCTGACATTTTTATGGAGGAATTGCTTCCCACAGAGTTATACTGGAGAGAAGAGTCTAGAATGGGGTGGGGAATCTGTAGCGTTGATGCCACACGTGACCTTCTCAGTCCTTAGGTGTGGTCTTTTAACTGGGTCCAAGTTTTACAGAACAAATCCTTATATTAAGAGGATTTGTTCTGTGAAGTTTGGATTCAATCAAAGGACTGCACTTGAGGACCCTACATGTGGCCTCAAGGCCACAGATTGCCCATCCCTAGTCTAGAAGAAGAAGGAAAATAATGGAGGTCTCCTGAACCATATTTTCAACACACACTAGTTGGTGATAGCTACTTGAATTTGGGGACAACAAGGTTACACAGTGGACAGAGTGCTGGACCTGGAGTCAGGAAGACTCAGAAAAGTTCAGATCTGGCAAGTCACTTAACCCTGTTTGCCTCAGTTTCCTCATCTGTAAAATGAACTTAAGAAGGAAATGGTAAACCACTCCAGTATCTCTGCCAAGAAATCCCCTAATAGCGTCACCAAAAGTCAGATGTGACTGAAACAGGTGAACAACAACAACGTAGGAAACAAATCTGAGTGACCAATTTTACAACTGTGAAATTTATATGATCATTTAAGGTATATCTTTTTCCTTGAAATTCCTCCAATAACATCACCAGAAATTTAAACAGAGTGGTTAAAATTCAGTTTCTGCTATCTACATTCTACTATGAATGGCTTTAATGTTTGAGGATGGACTGCTAGGCTTCTAAAAACTAAGACACGTCAATACCCAGAACAAATCAAGCCCCTGTTGTTTTATACAAACACAGAAAATGCAGATAGAAAAATGCAGCAAGGATCAAACCCTTTAAGACTGTTTATCCTACCATATACAATATAAACTCATTGGAGTATTAGAAGCTATGGCATCTTTTTATCTGGAACCCATGATTTCAGTTACATTAAGGTTTTATGGTAAAAAAAAAAAATTAATGAGAAAAAAATGGAATTCAAAAGCTATCAGACAGTCAGTAATAGCACACGAACCGAGCATTAACCAGCAAGCTTGCAGGTAAGATGGTTCACTGTATCTCTACCTACGATTTTGTTATAGTGCATTGAGGAACCTGAAAAATGAATGAACCAGTTAGGACTTCAGATGCTTTCTGCCTGGATAGAACAGCTTTCCTTAAGAGCTCTAACACTCTGTAAAATTTCAGCCTTTGCCACCTGCTTACCAGTCTTTCTTCTCATTGATATTAAAGAGATATTATCTCCATCTCATTAACAGGACAGGTCTCTAGACACCCTCCCCTTTGCATCTGACATGCAGAACACCTTCTCCTTTGCTCCTCTTCCCTAACCAGCTCTACTTTTCATGCTCAAACTGTCCCTCTACCACTTCCTTTTTCTATATGCCAGTTTACCTTTATATTCACAATTCCTTTCCATTTAAAGAGATTAATTAAAGATCTCTCTTTTCTTTGAATCTTCTAACGTAAAACACCTTATTAACAAATCACATAGCATACTAGTCTGCTGGGCTGGGAACCAAAAAGCCTAAGGTATATTTTAATCATTCCAATCAAATTTCTCTGAAGACAAGCAGCTCACTGTATCTACATAGCCATTCATCCACTAAAGAAATAGCCACTGGGCCTGCCTCCAGGGGAAGTTGCAAAGAATAAAGAGTTATTAAAATGCCTTGAGATATTCAGATGAAAGAAACGCCCATAAGTTTGAAGTGTTGCTACTTCAGTGATCACGATAGCCACAGAAACAGTTACCACATCAAGGCTGACATAACAACCAGTCTCTCTACAGTGGAATGGTTCAAAACTTGCTGCTACTTAATAACTCTCGGTGTCTCTCTTTTTGACTCTCTCTGTCTCTGTCTCTGTCTCTCTGTCTCTGTCTCTCTGTCTCTCTGTCTCTCTGTCTCTCTCTCTCTCTGTCTCTCTCTCTCTCTCTCTCTCTCTCTCTGTCTCTCTCTGTCTCTCTCTCTCTGTCTCTCTCTCTCTCTCTCTCTCTCTCTCTCTCTCTCTCTCTCTCCCTCTCTCTCTCTCTCTCTGTCTCTGTCTCTCTGTCTCTGTCTCTCTCTGTCTCTGTCTCTCACAAATCATCACCTGTTAAGAAAAGGGAAGCATGGTGTAGCAGAATTAGGAGTTATAAGATCAGAAAGCTAGAGCTAAATGAGATTTCAAAAGTTATTTGGTCCAAAACCATCATTTCACAAATAAGGTCACAAAGCCGACAGAGGTCACACAGACAGTAAACAGCGAAACCTGGATTCAAATTCAGGCCATGTGAGCCCAAGTTCAGCTTTTTTTCTGCTTTACTTTGATACCTCCTTAGACACACCTCCTGGGTTTGAACCTCTGACACCATCATGAGCAAATCAAACTTTCTGAAACTTAGTTTTCCCATGTATAAAATGTGGACAACAATAACTGCTGTACCTACTTCGTACAGTTGTTTTGAGGACCACAGGAGATTAATATACAGGGTATAGAGCTGTTAATAAGCTAACAATTGTTAAATAAGCTTACATTTTTATAATATAAGCTTATTACACATTATATTATATATTATATATTACATACATATTATACTTTGAGGAGTTATGTATTTTTAAAATCTTAAATCTCTATAAAATTCTCAATAGTTACTCTAGGAAACAGAGGAGAAGATGGTGGGAATGTCACTCTTTTTTCTCTTTTGGGTCCCTGTAAATTTTTTTTATTTTCTCTAACCAGTTTTTGCTATGGAAATTTAATTTTCCTTATAAATAATATTTTGTGCTTTAAAGAAGCTACATTATCAGTTCATCTCTCTCAGCTCTTCAGTCCATCGAGGGCTAGTAAAGCTATCGTTCCTCTAACCTGTGCCTAGAAGTCCCTAATTGTGTCGCAATTCCATCCATTCTATGTGGTTCACAGCTCCCATCCTCATCAGTAACATTTTGGTCATACTTCTCACTGTTGCAGCAGGAATATGAAACAAGCTAAAGGGTTGTTCTTCAACGTTTCCATAGCTAAATGGTTTCTATTAACTCTAAAGGAATTTTTAGAAAATGTATGTCAAATGTCTCTTGGGTGGTAAATATCCTAGATTCCAAAATGTATCTCTTTTAATTCTTCAATGCAGAACAGAAAAATTTAAGAGTGAGATTATTCTAGTGATTCACTAGATCTGTGATTCTATCAATATGGAAAATCCCTTCAAAATTACAGATTGTAACCTATTCGTGTTTGCCCATCCTTTGTGACTCTTTCCTTAGTCTTCTCTAGGCATCCCTAGATGTGCTGGGAGTCTTATTCTCATTGAAGCTGTATAGATACCTGTAGAACCCAAAGTTTATTTATCAGTTATATCTCACTCTCATCAAGTGACAGGCCCATTTTTTTCTGTTTATATAATTCTCTGATGACATCTTATACTGTTTTGCCTGTGTACACCTCATTATCAGTATGCACAAGAGAAAGGAAAGAGCACTGGCTCCACAGAACTGGGAGAAGTAGGTTTAAATTCTGCCTCCAACATTTGCTTACCTTGAACAAATCACTTAATGTCCTCCTTTTTTCCTTATCTGTTAAATGAAGAGCTTGCAATAAATGACCTTTGGTGTCCCTTCTAAGTCTAAAGCTATGCTCCAATGTTCCTCCTTTGCTCAATGCACCTTATTTCTTTACGTTGCCCATAAAGTCTTCAGAAACTCTAGTATTCCACACTTCATAGCCATTGCATTAGGAATAGGAGAGCAAAGATAAGGGATACTCAAATACTCAAATCTTGAGGAATACTTAAAATAATTAAATGTGTGAGCATCCCTCAAAATTTGAGTTTTTAGTGTTCCTAATACTTGGTTAAAACATCTTCTTGAACAAGATTCCTTAATATTTGCTTTTTGCACATGAGAATAGCTGTAATGCTTTTAAGGGGAGAAGGGAGAGCCTATCACTGTCAGATGACTTCTTCAGCCCATCTGAGAGATTTTAGAATAATTTCTTAGCCTCACTGCATCATGCATATGTTCAACAAGTCTGAAAAGGCCTAAAAGAAGGAAGAAAGAAATAGGATGTAAAGACTGAGTTTTCTTCAATATACCAAAGAAATTAACACATACACCATTTATAAAGGATTACTAACAAAGCCCTGGGCAGTTTGTGCCCATCTCAATCTGAGAAAACTGATCTCAGTCAGTGAGAGCCATTTTCTCTAGGTGCTGGAATCGCACAAAATTGTCCTTGGATAATTTGAGCACCTGGACATTCTCCTCTTAACTCTGCTTGTTAAATTAAACAAGAGAATACTATATACAGATCATCTCAAGCATTGTGAGTTTGCAAATCAGTTCCAAGACTAGGGGTTCTATTTTGTCCTCTGAACAGTTGGCAGACAGTGCCACATAATTTGAACAATCACTTACTAAAACTTGCATGCACATGCACAATAGCTGAATTTTCCAAGATGCGTGATAATGCATACTGCATATTGGAAGGTAGGATGGAGCCCTCAGCATGCCCAGGGGATTTCTCTTTCTTTTCCTCTTTCTTTCTTAAAGCAGTAAGCTTTGCTTGAGGTTCTCTGTCCTTTAAAAAATGTCTTATGAATCATTTCAACAATGAGAAAGTGAATCAGATTTAAACCAAAATGGTAAAAGGCAGATAGTAGCATTTACACATTTCTGGAAGCTGGCAGTAAGATAAATCCAAAGTGACAAATCTCTGTGGGCTATTAAGTGGATGTTGTTATAGAAAGCATACATAAGGCAAGACTGATGAAAATGTAGGGTGCTAGGCTTTGAAAAACAGGCAATTATTTATGAATACTAGGTAGCATCGAAAAGAAATCCATTTGAGAATTTAAATACTGATCTCTCCAGGGCATGGACTTTGTTCTAGATATTATTCAGGGTTGAAAGCAAGACAGGGTATATGTGTGTGTATGTGTGCATGCATGTGATACCCAGATAAACATACATATATATATATATATATATATGTATATATATGCATATATATACATATTATATATATGATATATCTTCATCAGCTTTAGAAACTTTCAGGATTTTCATTTTACCTCAAGTTCCTAAATTTGGAAGAGCCATACATACAAATTTTGAGAAACACCACGGTCTAGCAGAAAAAACTCTGGACTTTTGAACCAAAAAAACAATACAGAAAAAAGAGAATGGCAAAAGCAATTATTAGGGAGTCTTGTCCAAGTATATATATTTAACTAAGGGTTAGGAATACTCAAAACTCAAATTTTGAGGGATGGTCACACATTTAATTATTCTAAATATCCCTCAAAATTGGAGTATGTTAGTATCCCTTATCTTTGCTCTCCTATTCCTAATCCAATAGTTTGGAAATGATGCTGCAGGAATGTGAGCCATGGGATCTGCAACATCATTTCCAACCCATCTATCCTTGAATAGGTCACTTTGCCTCAGTGATCCTCAGTTTCCTCATCTGTAGAATCAGAAAGATAAATATTCTGATGTATAAGGAATTTATAATATAATTGTAGAATTTCTTCCATTCATTCTCTGTCTCTATACAGTACATCAGTGGAAAAGCAAAACATGTTCAGAGATAAACTTACTGGCTGCTCCATGTCCATTGATCTGGGAGCTGATTAGATGCTGGAGTCAGAGAAGGTAGCCTCTCTCCTTTCCAGACAAAGAGAGGGAGATGAAGGAGTTTCAGGAAAATTAATACAAACCTGGATTCAGAGAAGAAAAAAGCCTCACCATTCTAAAGATTAATATGTTTCTTCCACCCCCAACCAATCTGGGCCCTGAGGTTGGACTGACATGGCAAGTACTGAATTATAGTGAGAAAAATGTACTCTGCTGTAAGACTGTAAAAGAGATGTGAATCACAAACGCGATTTAAGGATAAATTCTCTTTGGTCAGTTGTTTGTAGCTATTTGATTCAGTGTAGAGCTTCCAAAGGGCAAAGGCAGTTAAAAATCTGTCACAATGTTTGAATTCCATTTTTTTCTGAAAGTTTTTATTTCCTCAAGTAATTTTTTTTTACAATCCTAACAAGTCCAATCAGAGAATCACAGAATCTCAGAGTTGGAAGGGCTATCAGATGCCATCTCGTCCAATTTTTACAACAAAAATTCCCATTCTTTCAGGTTTAAAAACCTCCAATGAGAGAGAACTCACAAACTCCCACTGCAATCCATTCCACTTTGAATAGCTATACTTGCCTGGATTTTTTTCTTTATGTTGCAACCAAATTTGTCTCTTTGTGCCTCCCACCTACTTTTTTTCCTCTTGGGTCAGACAGAACATCCACATTACATCCTTTCAAATACCTGAAGCTGATTATCATGTTCCCTCTAGATCTTCTTGATATGAAGAACTCCCACTGTCTTCATTTGCTCCTCTTCTACGCTGGACTCTTGAGCTTATCAATATCCTTCCTTCAGAAAACTGAACACCATCTTCTGGATGTGTACCTGTAAAAAGCAAAATGCGAAATTGTCATCTCAGTAGACAGGCACCAAATGGTGCTCCTCAAGCAAGTTGAACCTTGGGTTGGCTGACACATTATAGACATACTACATTGTTGACTAGTCACTGAAATCAAGCATATCAATTGATCATTTGTCTTGTATCCTCATCATTATGTGGGATAGAGGCCCAAGGAACAAGTAATACTATAATATTTGTAATTCAAGGTGCTCCAATATTATAGCTTGTGAAGAATATTCTTTTACACATTTGAGATTTTGACATCAGCATTTTTCATTTTAGGAATTTGTCCAGTGGAATACTTTTTAAAATTCTAATTTATTAAAAATGTCATATTGTAACACATATGATCTCACCTTAGGTCAGAGCCCTCTAAATGTCACTTTGTTACATTAAACTTCTTAAAACTGAATTCTGTGAATAAAACCTTAAGACTCTCCTATCCCACAAAAGGATAAATACCCATAATTTGTGTTGAGTTGCTTTGAGTTTCACTTTATTCATATTCTTGTTGATCTGCCTTCAGGATTCAACCTGTTGTTCTCTCATCCAGCACCCTCGAACTTAAAATGAAACTTGATGTTCTTCTAGCCCTTTCTTTTTTTTTTACAGTCAAAAACAAGCCCTCCTCTGAACTATCATCATCACATTGTATGTCTCTTACTGTAGCTTCACATCCTAGCTTTGATTGCAATTATTTGTGCATGGGTGTGTGTGTCTTATCCTTCCCTATGAGAGTAGAAGTGTCGCAAAGGTAAGAAATGTTATTCTTTGCTTCTCCTACAAGCAATACCTTGCACATGAGAGGCATATATAAAAATAAATATCTAGGTCATTTTAAGCTATAAAAAGCCATGTCTACTGTTCCAACCCAAAGGCATATAAGCTAATATCCTATTAATAATAAACAATGTTAAAATAAATTGATTAAAAATAAATAAATAATTATAGTCAAAGAGTGTGTTTTAAAGCCTTCCAAATCTAATCTCCTTGAGAATTAATTAACTCAATTATTATATTTTTAAATCACTTTTTTGCTGATCTTACTTTATATACATGAACTTTATGAAGGATCGAAACACTTCTATTACATTCTAACATTGACATGACTTCTCTCCCAGGGAGGTCATGAGTAAAATTGTGAAACAGACAGAGTTCAGCCATAGTGTCCTTCTATCACCATTACATAAAACATCTTCTCCCTTTCAGGACCTATTCCTCTTGAGTCTCATGCCCAATTACTGTGACAATATCACACACACACACACACACACACACATACACACACACACACACACACACACACACACACACACATCTAGCCCAAATCCCATTTTCTAAGCCAGGGGTGGGGAACCTATAGCCTGGAGACCACATGTGGTCCTCTAGGTCCTCAAACAGAGCCCTTTGAATCCACAGAATTCTGTAAAGTGCAGATTCAGTCACTTGAGGACCTAGAGGGCCACATGTGACCTCCAGGCTGCAGGTTCCCCACCCCTGCTTTAAGCTCTTCTATCCACTATATTTACATGACTTAATTTAATCAAAGATCTGGTGGGAGGGAGTGATAATTCCATATTTTTATCAAGAACCTTCAAACTCTTAGTTCCCCTCCAAAATGACTCATGTAGGAATTACAGAAAGATAAGAGGCATTATGCAGACAAGTGAATTATAAAAAGGCATTCACAACAAAAAAATTTTAAGGAGAGAAAGATATTATATAGAACAAGGCTGGGTCCATAACATTTTTTTAAAGAATATAATATAAACTAAATATAGGTAAAATGAGAAACCATACCCTTTGAAAAACAACATAACTTTGTGAAATAAACTGTATAACATTTCTTTATGGGTTACAATAAAATTTTCCATCTCTCTTCCTGCTTCACAGAGAATTTTTTTCCTGAGGTCGTTAAAATGAGAGAATGACAGTAGACTTTCTTATCAACAGCTTGTTCCAACAGATACAATACACGGGTTTGGGGATCAAAAAGAGCATGAGAAGCGTTTCTGCCAACATTGGAGAAAATATTGAACATCTGCTCTATCTGGGATCCTGGGAGTTGTAATTATAATTTTTGAAATCTGTACACAAGAGTTATAAATATTAGAACTGTAGCCTGTGAAAGCCATGAAATATTTAACTTGTTTGGCAGGCTTAAGCAAAACTCATAAACTTAATTTAAGCAAGCCAAACACCATAGTTTTACCAATTTTATATCTTTCATGTCATTAGTTAGATAAATTAGAGCAAACTATGAAACAGCGTAGAAATTGCATACTGGAAGTCCTATGGGCATCCAAAAAAGATGGGCTTTGAGAATTAACACATTTCACTAGCACTTCCCCCTTTCACCTTTGCCTGTAATTAACACTTGCAAAAGACGATCTTGAATATTTGGTTTGGAAATGGAGGAGCTGGATGCCTTGGGTCTCAAGGAGATATAAGGCTACACCAAAAGGTTCCGATTAAGAATGAACAGAAGAGGCCAGGCAGTCCACATCATAGCAGTCACAATAAGGCCCAGAGGCAGCTATTGATTTCTACAGGTGTCTGTTCAAGCTGTCAAAAAGCCATATGCCATTCCTGAAACAAAAGCTCTCATACTCTGAAGTACGGGCCTGCCAAATGTTTCTGTGATGCTGCAAAAGGTAAGCAAAGAGAATAAGGGAAAAGACGGGGAAGAGGGTATTGTAAATCTGCTATACCCAAGTCTCAGTTTGTTTAATCCTATGGCATAATTATATTTCAGAAACTCCCTTATCAGAACAGAATGGATACCATAATATGTCTCAGTCTCAGGTCTGTGCCCATGTTATAGGTACCTTTCAAATTAAACATGAAGCAGATTTTATTTAGGAAAGCTTACTACAAAGTCAAGTGCCCAATATATTGCCCCAATATTTCTTCCTCACCCCTTTCTCTTTCCATTCAACGATGCAATGTCTTCTCTCATCTTCTGCTTTTCCTCCATTCTAAAATGCATTATAAGAAATTTTCTGAGGGGAAGGAGAAATAGCAATGGTAATAATATAATATGTTGGGTGTCCCAAAAGTCTTAGTCCAATTCTAAGCTTTAAAAAGCAGGAAATTACACTATGACTTTTAAGACACCCTGTACCTCACTTAGGTAGCACTTCATAGACTGTTCAAGTTATCTTTATTCTTACAACACTGTGGGGTCATTCAGTCATTTTCCAGATGAGTAAGTATACACAGAGAGGTTAAGTAACTTGTCTGAGAACACAGAGCGACAGACCTGAGATTAGAACTGTGTTCCTCTGACTCCAGTCCAGTTCTCTGGCTGCTAGAGAGAGTGCAAACTGGTGCCATGGAGAAATTCAATCTGAAAGGGTTAGGAGAATGAGGGCAAAGCTAATTCATGCTGGGGGGTTTTTTTGCTTTCAGTCCCTTTTCCTTTCCCCTCTGTGCCCTTCTCCTTACTCTGACTCTTTTCAGATTCAATTACTATACTAAATATCCCCTGCTCCTCTCTTCTTCCCTTGTCTTCGTCTCTTAACCCCTATAAAGACCTGAAGCTGGCTGTCAGAGCTGGGTATTCCCAAAAGTCATAGGCAGCCTTTGTTTGCAAGTTAAGAAACTACAGGAATTCCCTCCTTACTGTCTGCATTGTATACAAGAGAGCAATCAGATAGATCAGCTGGAAACCCCTAGCTGTGAATAAATGAAAGAGTAAATGAATAGACAAGTTCAAACCAGATATTTCACTGAAATGTCCTGCTGGTAGAGTTTTATTCTGCATTTAAGAAGACAATACCCATGCTCAGGCTATTCCTCCCTGAAGTGTAGAGTTGACATCACATCAACTGTCAGCACAGAGGGACCATTTCAAATCAGAGCTGAGAGCTCCAATTCAGTCCAGTCAGCCTGTCCCATCTGTCTGGGGCCAATCCAACATAAATTGGAAGTCCCGACATGAATCTATCAGTGGCCCACAAATGGCACCAACTGAAACTTCTGGTTTGCTTTGAAAGGTGGGTGTCCTCGTTGAGAAGACATTTCCTAAGTGAATTGGAATCCCAAGGTGACTAGACAATCCATTGTCCTTTGAAAATCTCCTGGATTTCCAGAATCAGCCCTGACTTGGAATAATCATCTAGTGATTGCACTGGAAATATGAAGCTCCCTTAGACTTGTTCCTATTCCTAGGATATCCCAAGTGACCCTGGAAACAGCCTGAATTTTAATACCAAAGAAGTCTCCTTTGCGAGGTGATAAAACAGGACTTCTTCTCTAACCTGTACTTTCTCCCTTCAATGGAAGATAGAGGGTGTTGACCTATGAACCAAGTCACTAAGAAGGCTGAATCAACTGCATGAAAAAACTAATACCAGCAGAGCAATGGTTCATTGTCTTGGATTGTCCCTCTCCCCAAACATTTTTAATTCATTTTAGAGTTTATTATAGTATCATATTATAATGTAATTTAATATTAAGAATTGATTTTTCCCTTTAAAATGAAATTTAAAAAGTTTTCAAAGTTAAATTCCAAGCATTAGAAGGGACCTCAGAAGTCATCTAATACAACCCAAAACTGGCCAAAAATATATTCTACAATATCACCAAGAAGTAATCATCCAGTCAATGCCTGATGCCCGCCCCTTGTGAAAGGGAAATGACCAGTTCTCAAAGCAATCCCTTTCACTTCTGGACAGCTTTAATTTTTAGAGAGTTGTATCTTATACTTAGTAGAAATCTTCCTCTTCACAACCTTCACTCATTTTTCCTTGTGCTTGAGACACCACTAGTTGTCACAGTGGATAGAAGGCTTTGCCTAGAGTCAGGAACACCTAAATTCAAATCCAATCTCAGACAATAGCTATGTAATCCTGGGCAAGTCGCTGAATCTTTGTTTGACTTAGTTTACTGTATAAGTATCAACCATTATTCTATTTCAAATGGAATACCTGTACTCAATCTGTGGTAGAGCATTCTGAGCTCATATTAGTCTAATCAGTCACAGTTGGACATATTGAAACTTGAGTTTATCATGGTGATGTCATTTTGGTCCTCTTCAAAAACGAAGGACAACAACCATTATTCTGTGCAAATATTCTCAATCTCTTCACTCAACTCTGGCATGGCATAGTGTTGTATTAGATGACTTCTGAGGTCCCTTCTAATGCTTGGAATTTAACTCTGAAAACTTTTTTAAAAACAGGACTTCTTCTCTAACCTGTACTTTCTCCCTTCAATGAAAGATAGAGGGTGTCTTTTTTAACTCTGGGAGGTAGGTGCTATTTGAAGTAAGGAAAACCTAGGTTCTAATCCTGTCTCAGTCACTTACTAGTTGTATGATCCTAGTTGGGCAAGACACTTAACCACTCACCTTCTCAGTTTCCTCAGCGACAAAATGGGAAAAATAATAGCACCTACCTCCCAGAGTTATTGTGAGGATCAGATGTTAACATAAGTACTTTTCACACCTTAAAGGGAAGCCTGGTGGCTCACTGGATAGAGCACCAGACCTAGAGTCAGGAAGACTCATCTTAATGAGTTCAAATCTGGCCTCAGACACTTACTAGCTGCGTGACCCTGGGCAAGTCACTAAATCCTGTTTGCCTCAGTTTCACTCATCTGTAAAATGATCTGGGGAAAGAAATGACAAACCCATCCAGTATCTCTGCCAAGAAAATGTCAAATGGAATTATGAAGAATTGGACATGACTTGAACAACAAAAAAAACCTTCAAGCACTCCATAAACGCTAGCTATCTTCATCATTGCTATTACAGTCTCTAGTTCCATCAATAGCCTTCTCACCCTTTTCTGTCACCCTTACTTAGTGAGAAAAATAGGCATTTCTGTTGTGTAAAGATTAAGAAAATCTCCTTTACCTACCCTTCATGTGTTTTTCCTTTAACCAAATGTGTACCTGAGGGATAAAGATAAGCAATCCTAAACCAACCATCCCTGGGAGGCATTCTCTTGTCGTTGTGTAGAAGCCAGCATCAGGAGGATGTCTCCAAATAAAAAGGGAGGGAGGGAGTTCAAGGGAGAACCCTACGAAAAGTGAAACACTTGCGTTCACTCCCTCCCCATTCAGTTTTGGTGACGCCAGGGCAAAATAGACAAGTATAGTGCTCAAGCAACACTTATGAATATGTGATGAATATGTGAATATGATAATATGAAGAGGAGGAAGCCATTCTGCTTCCAAGAATGAACAGACCCTGGGCCACAGCACTGACAGAATCAACTGTCTCTTATAGTGTTGTTTCAGCATTAGGCATAGCTATCCTATAGTTAGGTATCCAGCCAACAGACACACATTCCATTTGGTAAACCTGTATTAAGTTCCGACTATATGTAAGGCACTAGTATTACAAAGGGCAAAACATTTCCCACTGAAGTTAGCCAGGTTTGTTTATAGATACTTTATCCAGTTATAATAATTTTCACAAGCTCAGAAATTCTGGTAAACCAACCCTTGAAACTTGCTGACATTTGTCCATTTGGCAACTCATAAAAGCCCCTTGAAAAACCATAGGAGTATATGTGTAAACTACTTACCAAATTATATGATGCACATGCCAAGAAGGGAGCTATGCAGAATAAGGTCACTGAGTCCTGACTGTCTTCTCTATGTAACTTTATTTTGGTCTAATGTTGTATATAGGAGGTATTGCCAAGATCAACTGAAAGAAGCAAGGACAGATGAAATAAACCAAAAACAAATAAACAAACAAACAAAAAACAACTCTGTTATTTAAAGATTTTCTTTTTAAAAAACATTTTTTGAAAAAATTTTAAAACTTAGGATGTTTTTTAAAACATCCCTAGAAGATGTAGGTTTCTCTAAACAATGTTTTCTAACAAGAGTTTTCCCAAAAACCAAAGTTCTAGTTTTAATTGAGTAACTATCCATCACTTAATGCCAACAATATCCTAAGATTCTGAATGGAATGTAGAAAGATGACCCCTTTATGTGGGACCCATACCACTGCATGAATACCAGTCAAAGGACATACTGAAAAAGGAGGTGACAAGTAGAGGCTAAAAGGTTCAGAAGCCCTGTCACCACTTTCCCAGAGGTGGCCCAGAAATGGTTTCTCAGAAGATCTGAAGAGTCATCTAATAGATAAGAAGGCATGCAGTTATCCTAATGGCTTATTCTCCAGAAAGCAAGAACTTAGGGATATTAAACTATCTGGGCTGAATAGGAGCTTATCCTAGATTTACATCCTCTTTTAGAAACCAGTTTATAGGAAACTCTTTATGCATTAATGAGCTGAATTAATTACATAATTATTGAATCTCTCACTTCCATCCATTTTAAATTCAATTTCTTTTCAGAAAAGAGTAATTCCATAGAAATCCAGATAGATGATAAATAGATAAAAATAGATAATAGATGATAGACAAATAGATAAGAGATAGATTAGATAGATGATAGATTAATAGATGACATAAATAGAAAAGAGATAGATAGACAAATAGATAGAGAATATCTTTCTATAAGGAAAACAGCATCTAATTATTTTCAGCACCTTTCTATTACATCCAGTGACTTCTATTACAACCAGTGACTGTTGCTAGCTCCAGGAGTTTTAAAGCTAGAAAAATATAAGCTCCCTGAGGGCAAAGAGTGTATCACTTTTGTATTTCTATTCTGAGCACCTGTTCTTCTGCCTGGCTCATAGGTAAGTGCTTTAAAAATGTATTTTGATAAGGTGATTGATTCAAATGGACCTTGATGTTCAACAAATTTAATTCCTCCAAATTACAGGTAAAGAAACTCAGGACTCAAAAGGTAGAAAGGGAATAAAAGTATATAGTTCTGACTATGTGCCAGACCTCATATTAAGCACTTCACAAATATTGTCTTACTCCTCACAACAAACTATGAGGTAGGTACTGTTATTATCCCCATTTTACAGTTGAGAACACTGAGACAGATAGAGGTTAAGTGACTTGCCTAGGATTATACAGCTAATAAGTGTCTGAGCCTAGATAGATTAAATTAGAGATAGATTGATCTAACCAAATTTAATTAGGCAGTAAATCACACACTCCCAATCTGAGCCCAAGATCTCTGACTTTGGATCCAGGACTCTCTCCTCTACCTCACAATGCCTCATCAATGCAAACCTTCACGTGTATGGCAAAGGATAGAGAGCAGTAGGGAGTTCCCACATGATGAGAAGAGCAAAAACAGGATTTCCTCCTGTCAGATCATTTTTCTAGTTAGCCAGAGTCACACCTAAGACTTCACTCTCAGGAATGGACTTCTCTATCACCCAGAAGATCAGGGCTGTGGTACTCAGCAATCTGCAGAGCAGAACAACTTTGGACACTGTGTGTAGATGATCCATACATGGCTTGCTGAGGGTTGAGTATTACTCCTGAGGAGCCTCATCATACTCCCTTTGCCTCATACACAGATCTGTTTTAGCTCCAGGATAACAAAGAGGCTTTACAATTTAGGATATTTCATCATCTCCACAATTCTAGTCAGAATCTAAGGTACACAATCAGCATCAAAGCCAAGATCATTTTACCAAATGTGTAAGAACAACACACTGCCTCCATCACAAATTTCTCCTCTATCCCAATTCAATTAGGATTGAGAATTAGGAAATAGGAGACTTGCTCGAGAGTTTCAAGTGAATGGAAAAAAATCTGCAGTATTTTGAACCAAATGAAGCCTTCATACACATAAAATCCTAATCTACTTCTCTAAGTTAATAAAAAATGAAGGAATGCCAGGGCTGCTGCCATGACTTTACAATATAGGGGGAGCTACTTACCCAGAAGGCAGAGGTAGTCTTGGGAAATAGTCAGTTTTTACAAATGAATGACACTAATTTAATCCATAATTGATAATAAATAATGAAATTAAAGAATGAAATAATTAAATTCCTGACTATAAAGTAACTCCTTAAAGGTCACATATACCTTGTAACTAAGAGCACAGGTCAACTTCATTGCAATATTGGGGAAAATTACATTTCCAATGACTGATGTTTTTATCAATATTTAACACTGGTTAAGCACTTGTGATATCTACGAGATCTCTCAGAACTCAGAAGGTATATTATATTTTCATAGAAAGATTATATTCCAAATACCATGACTAAGTAGACAGAATTCAAGTCCAGATCTACTAAACTGAAAGCTCTAACAAGAGACTCTTAAGCACAAAGTGGAGAAAATATTCAATCTACCACTTCCCCAGATTCTCCTGGCTTCAGTGACCTCTTTAACCAACACTGGTTAGAGACACTTTAGACACTTTAAAAGTTCCCCTAAAAATGGCCTGTATCCCCCAGCTAACCCAGTTGGGACAAATTCTAGATATGATTGCTGCCAACCCTAATCTAGCCAATCCCCATATTTTGAATTTGTGGCAGCACTCAACCTTTATATAAATGCATAGAGAACTTCCTTCTATAAATATATATCTCAGTCTTCCCTCCTCCATTCCCCTTGAAAGAGAACAGATAATTGAGCTAAATCTAAATTGGAGATAGAGCACTATGGATAGGTGCTAAGGGGGAGATCCAAAGTTTAAATGAAATGTGAAAAAAAAAGACAAGGCAAAAAAAGAGAAAGGCATGTGGACATTCAACACCTAGCAAACAGTAAGTACTGAATAAGTGCTTGTTGAATTGAATATGAGTATAAGCAACACAGTGATAATAAAAGAAAGTCTTAGGTTCTCCAGACTAGGGCACCGTGCCTCAGCTGCCTTCTCACTCCACTCCTGTGGGCCCTTCTCCTACTGATGAGTTCTTTACAGAGCCTCCATTTTGGTGAAGGACCCAGACCTCATTCTCCAGACTTCTATATCATGTCCCTACTGGGTACCTCCTCAACCTTTCAACTTGTATGTGTTATCTTACCATTAGA
This sequence comes from Notamacropus eugenii, assembly GCF_028372415.1. NCBI lineage: Eukaryota > Metazoa > Chordata > Mammalia > Diprotodontia > Macropodidae > Notamacropus > Notamacropus eugenii. The sequence continues at coordinate 265,518,287 of NC_092877.1, read as the reverse complement.
ATATAATAAGATTCTCAAGGGCAGGAAATTTCTTTCTTTTTATTTTTTTTTTCATAAATCCCAACACTTAGCACAGTGACTGGCACATAGTAAAAGAGAAATGTTTTTTAACTATCTGACACTGTGACATCAATAGAAGACCCTAGATTGTGGTGGCCCCAAGGCCAATCAAAGTCATGTTTTCTTGAGAACTACCTAGTTGAAGCCTGTAAGAGGCATGAAGGAATTTAGTTAAGACATGGAAAGGATTTCCCATTCTGATCCATTATGGGTGAATTAGAAATGGCCCCAAAACATATTGAATTGAAACATCTACGTGTGTTAACATTTTTTTAAAGTGGCATAGATTTTCATAACTCTTTTTATATTGTGTTAGTACTGAGGAATAAGTTGTGCACTATGTAATGTAAGAATGAAATGGATTTTCAAATCAGTTTCCTGGGGTTTCAGAATAATTTCATGTTACCAGATCAGTGCTGGAAAAAAAACACACCTCATCAAGACTCGTCCAGAAGCACCTCATTTTGATAGGAAAGTACTTTGTGATGATTACCTAATAGGCAGCATTTGTTGAAATGCTTTTAATAGACCTTTTTTATCACATGCAAAAGAATTTCAATGCTAGTTCAGTCTCCTGTTTCATTCTGTCATGAATCAATTTGTAGAGACATTTAGAAGTCAATAATCCACTGCAGCTTTGATGACAGGTGATTAATTTCTACATTTTAGAGACATAATAAGATTTAGCAATAAAAAGGCCTTGAAGTAACCTACCAAACAGCTTTAATCTCAGCCTTGGGACTGTTGCTAAATATGAATGCTTGTACACAAATGTGAGTGATTTAAGTTAGTAGGTTTTATTGCCAACTTCTTGTGTTTCCATATTAATCTTGCTTTACAATCAGCCTATCTATACAATCAATTTATGTGGGATATTTTTTCCAACACAATGCTTGGGGTGGGGGTGAGGGGAAACAAATTATTTACACACAAAGGATTCTACAAAAGAAGTCATTTTACCTGCTTATTGCTGAGGGGATGACTGATTTTATTAGTGCAACAAGAGAAGAGAGAAAGAGATGAAGGCTGCTTTCAAAACCTAGGATCCTAGAAGTGAATATATTCAGGCAAGGCAAAGGAGAGTAAACTAGAGAACATGATTCCTAAGAAATTGGAAAAGGTGATTTCTGTGTAATCAGTTGTTCTCCCTTTCTTGATAGTACTGTTTCTATTTACTTTATAGTAAAATTCCAAGCTGATCTCAGGAGAATTTGCAGACATGAAATGATTGGAATCAGGCACTATTAAAAGTTGCCTTTAAATCTATATCATAGAAAAATTAATAAAGACAGGGTGACCTAAAAGGGACATGTGTCCAGCTGGAACCACAAAGGAATTGTGATGAGTCCCACGGGTGACCATGTGGAGAGAAAAATGGATGCTCTCAACAGTATCCATAATTTATCATTTTCTGACCAACAAACAGTGTGTTCTTAGAAAATGACTTGCTAACTATTCATAAGGCAGATGTTCTAAGTTCAGCAGAGTTGGGAATGTGCTTGTTAAGTCTGGGTAGCTTGGGGTTTTGCTTTGTTCTGACATGTTTTTTGATGTGAGTTGGAGGATTATTGCTCAAAGGCTTTTTGGAAGAAATGTGTTTTCAGGAAGGAAATGACTGAAGAAAGGATGGCCACTTGACAAAAAAAAGGACAAAGAAATGCAAGTACTAAAGAAATGAGACACAAAAACAAGGATGGAGAATTTTGAAAGAAATAACAGATTCAAAACTAGACTCACCATTCTCCTCCCCAAAACCTTACTTCCTTTCCCAATCATCATCTAGTCTCTGAGGTTAGAAATCTAAAGTCCCTCTTTAATTCTTCTTTCAGCTACATCAGTTATATATAATCATTTATCAAATACTCAGGTCTTCCCATTCATCTCCAGTCAAGCTTCCACTGCCCTCATTTAGTCCTTCATCAGTTCTTGCCTGGACTATTTAGAAATGCTGCCTTGCTAGTATACATATGCCTCCAGTCTTGCCCCAGCTTAGTCTATGCTACCTGCTAATGCCAAGCTAATCATCATAAAACAGGACTTTTATCGGTAAACAAGTGCTCAAAAACCTAAAATCCATGTTGCCTGTTTTGTCTAGTCCAAATTCATTCTGATTTAAGACCTACCATAATCTCAGCCCACCCTGTGTACTCAGTTAAGATACAGGGTACATCTGCTTTATTGGAGATGAGATCTATAATTCTCCAAGAATGAATAATAATACAAAGATTTGCTACCAAAACAAGATGCTTTGGACAACGGTCCCTTATCTACCCTAAGACTCAGGGTTCTTTTGATTCTTCTCTGTTGTGGCTTCAGTTAAATACTAATAAATTTGAAATCTGTCTAACATCTAATTCCTCTTTTAACAAGAAGGATGGAGCCAACATTCAGGACAGGATTCATGAGAAGACTGTAGCAATAGGTGAGGAACTAAACTTGAATAGGACCGGAGGAACAGCAGGTAGAAAATACTAGAAACCAAAAATCCTGAATTCATGGATTGGTAAAATTTATTGCATTCCCCCAAAACATACCTTTAGTTCCTATTCTGCTAGCTCTTGAATTGTGCCCTCTATGCAGTCACCTCTCCTGTATTGTTCTACATCCTTTCCTTCACCTGTCCAGCTGCTCTACATCCTTTAAGACCCAGGTTGGTTCCCACGTCATGCATGAAATCTTTCCCAAGTACATCAGTCCACACTGATCTCTCTGGTTAATGTGAAACTCTAGTTATACTTAAAGTCAAAGTTAAAACAAAAACATAGAGATCATCTAGTCTAACATCTTGCTTTTACAAAACAGGCAACAGAGACCCAAAGAAGTGTATGACCTAGGGTCATATGACTTACAGTGGAAGAACAAGAACTTGAATCAATATCTTGTTACCGTAAGAGCAAGGCTTCTTTAATAGGACCCCTTTGTTCTCTAACATGTTCTCCTCATTAGATTGTAAACTTATTGAAGATAACTTTCTTGCCTCATTTCTTTTGTACCCTCAATGCACCTAACATATTGCTAGGTAAATGGTACACACTTGGTAAAAACTAGATTGATGAATGACAGTCATCTAAAATGAATACAATAGAAATAAAAAGTATAGAACCTTGCACAGAAGAAATTTGAACCTGATGCACAATTAAAAGGCAAAAGTGTTTAAAAGAGTCATCTCATCAGAGTAGAAGCATTATTGCAATTATTTTAAATACTGTCTTGATCTCATGAACCTTCACAAGGCTTATCTAAAAGCATCCAATAGATATCCCTTGTTCAGATTAGCTCAGTAAAACTAAACCAAAATGGCCTGTTTCATTTTAAGGAGTATGCTGTCTATATTTACTATAATCTGCTAAAAATATTGTCAACACTAAAAAAGTGACACAAGGTTTTTAGTCTCCATCTGCAGTCCCTCAGAGGCATTCTGTATCAATCACTTCATCAGCGAGCATTTATGGAATGCCTTCTACACAAGTAGGTAGAACCCTTTCTAGGGGATAAAGTTGTTTTTAAGTGTCTTGCCCCTCACATTAGAGGCCAGTTTCATTCATTCAGCAACAATTCATTTACTCAGTATTAATAAGCACCTATAATGTGCACCAGAAACTGGAGGAGATACAACACTTAGCCAGACTGTCACAGGGGATGAGACACAAACACAGATTACTGCACCCCAGAATGACATGATAAGCACATTAGAGAATTATAACACCAAGTGCTATCTGAGGTTCAAAGGGGAAGGTAGATCATGAGTGACTTGGAAAGGCTTTCTGGAGAAGGTGACATTTGAATTAGGGAGGAAGGACATTCCAGAAATAGGAAGCAACCTGAACAAAGAATCAGAGACAGGAAAAATCAGGGTATGTTTGTGTTTGGGGGGCTGGGGGAGTGAGGATAGAGAACATAGTGAGGACAGAAAGTACTCCATTTCAGCTGTAGCATGATACATAAAAAGGAAAAGTACAAAATGATGCTGGAAAATAATGTTGCCAGCTAGCTAGTATCTGACCAGGTCCATTGCTTCTTATTGATGCATTGTGTTATTCCAGGATTCTTTTAGCTCTAATATTTGTAATTATACTTGAAAAGACATAGTGGGGTATAGAATGGCAGGCAAAGGAATTTATACTTTACTAGATAGAGAAGAGCAAAACATTGAAAAATATTGATCAGAGGAATGACAGGACAAGATTTATGTATAAGATATATTATTCTGAGATTAGTATGAAAGATGGATTGTAGGAGGAGTGAAATGCTCCAGGAACTAGTACAATAGTGGGAAATCTGAGTGTTTTCTCTGAATTGCTGCACAGTTAATCTATGAACTTGCAGAAAATGAGTCAACCCACTGGCCTTCAACTTTATAAGCACCTCTGAACTCTATAGCCACATTTGACCCAGTGAACAAATCTGACTAAAAATGAATAGATTGATTATCTGTGTTCTATAGAAATACCCTTGGTTGTACTTTAGCAAGAAATAAGCCATGGAATCATAGATTTAGAGGTAGAACAGACCTCAGAGGCAATTAGTCCAACCGCATCATGTTACAGAAAGGAAACTGAGGCTCACAAAAGTTAAGTGATGGCCCCAAGGGCATGTAGAAAGTGTTAGAAGGATATGAATCCAGTCCTTTGATTCCCAAAATATTTATTTTTCCTCTATACCATTTAGTCACTTTCCTCGGTTGAAAACAACTAGGAAAACAATGAATTAAGGAGAATAAAAGATGAAATGGATATTTTCTTGTCAATACTCAACAAATTAGACAATTTTTTGACTTCTATTAGCTTGAAATATATAAATGTATCCATTTCCTACTATGGTTTAGTGGGAAAGAAAAAGATATTTTTTAATGGAAACTTTTCTCACTACATATTTCATTATAGTTTGTAGTGGATTGGCATTGAGCTTCAAAGGATTCTGAGGGCCACTAGAGTTACTGGATAAAGCAATGACTGAAATGCTGCCAAGCCAATAGGAAAAAATTTGAGGCATTGAGATATTTGCAGCACTGTTTCTTCAGCAGTGTCAAATCATCATAAAATACAGAGCTAGAGGTATGGGGGTGGGGTGAGAAGGGAATAAAATCTTTCCATATTTGAGGTCAGAGATGAGGTACAACCATCCCCTCTGTAGGAAAGGGGTGGCTCTTATAAGAGGACAAATGTACAGCAAGGAAATGAATCAAAGCAAAGGATTGGATAATTGAGAAGGTGACAAGACATCAGATAGCAAATGGCAGGGTGAGGTATCGAATAGGAGTTGCCTGCCCAGTAACACACAGGAAGAGTTATGACATTTATGCATTTTCATTTCTACAGGTGGGAACCTCAAATCATTCCATAGGCTGGCCTCTGAGTATCTCTAATCCAACCCTGCCAAGACCCTTTTGATATATTCCTTTATTATCAAAGATGGTCCTAACATATTTTTACCTCTATTCCTTTGGTCCCAACAAGATACATTTTAAATCTGAATCACCAGTGAATTCAGTCTCCATTTTAATGTTTCAGATGTCTCCACTTGGAAATTATTTTCCACATAATATGTTGGTTTTTTATTATCTAAAATAATTTCCCAGAATATTAGAGCTAGAAGGGGCCTTAACAATCATCTAGTCTAAGCTTTTTGATTTAAAAATGACAAAACTGAAATAACATTTAAAAAACACACACAGAGGGTTAACAGCAAAGCAAAGACTTGGACCCAGGTCCTCTGGCTCTAAGACCAGTGCTCTTTTAATGGGACCCTTCAGTCCAACAGAATTTCAATAAATATTTTTCCAATTACTATGTAGAAAGAATGTGTTAGCCATTACAAGAGATATAAAAGAAATTAAGACAGGCCCTGACTATCCTCAAGGAATTTGCCATCCAATGGAAGGAGGAAAAAAGAATAGTGAGAATATGAAGCCGTCTGTTATGTGTCATTAAAAATTCAAAGGGGAAATAATTACATAGATTTGGGGAAATCAGGAAATCTTTACACCGAGGGCACTACTTTGATTTGAGTCTAAATGAGTAATAGAAGCAGAAAATTGTCAATAAAACAGGTAAAAAACCCCATTGCACTCTGTGATGGCCATGCCACATCTAGCAGGCAGCTGGGTGGTGCAGTGGATAGAGCACGAGTCAGGAGGACCCGAGTTCAAATCTCACCACAAATACTTGACACTCACTAGCTGTGTGACCTTGGGCAAGTCACTTCACCCCAAGTGCCTCATCCTGGGTCATCTCCAGTAATCCTGATGAATATCTGGTCAGATGGCTCTGGAGGAGAAGTGAGGCTGGTGACCTGCACAGCCCTCCCTCACTCAGAACTGACTCATGTCATTATTTCTCTGAAGGCATGGTCTTCTTCAGCAACGAAGAAAGAACACACCACATCTAGCATATTCAGTTCAATTTGACTACACTTTAAAACAGACTTTGACAAACTAGAATTCACCTAGAAAAAAATATTTACTCTGGCCAAGAAGTTGGGCAAAGTACAAGTAATGAGAGCCTTGGTGGGGAAGCAACCATGTCATCTGGACATTCATAACAGCCAAGGAAGGAACACTTAGGCATGGGATGTTAGCAAACCATATTTTAAGAATACAGACAAAACACAGGTATGTTGCTATGTTCAGTAACTTTAAAAAAGAACTTGACTCAAGAACAGGAGTTCTCTAATGCATGAATTTGTGAAAATTTGATTACACGTGATCTGAGATAAGACAAGAAGTAGAGACATCACAAAAAAAGCGGTATAGCAACACAAGTAAGCCTCTTCTAAACTCAAATCTTTAAAGAATAAAAGATGGAGGGGAAGAGCAATATAACCAAGGATTATGACCAGTAAGTGACACAAGCCCATTAGAATAGTCTCAGGAAGGATGAAACTGAGAGTGAACTCAGGACTATTAAAAAAAAAAAAAAACCACATTTATTAAAAAAACCACAAAAAGGGTTATTGAAGTTGTGCTCAGAGCAAGAACAAAGGACAGGAAAGGCCTGATGTTTGGAGTAAATACTCCATGTGAAATTCTGTGTCTGACCTGAATCTCCCAAACATGTCCCCCTAAATACTTAATGTATTTAGGCCCAGCTAGGGTAGTTTAAAAAATACATTTTAAAATAGATAAGATAATCAAATATAGCCTTGGACAACAAAAACAGGCATACAAAAGCTAGTTGTGCCATCAATGCACCTAGATTTTCATATCTATCAATATAATATTAAAACAAAGAAAGCAGTGATGAAATTGGAAGCTTACCTGCAGATCACAAGCTGTGTTGTACTTGATTAATGGCAGTCCCTAAAAGAGACAAGACCTTAATAAGTTCTATGAACTGAGGCCAAAATCCCAAAAAATTCTAAAGACAATCTCATCAACTTTTTACCCATAAAGCTAGAACCAGGTAGTACTGCTCTAGCCTCCACGTCCCCAAGTTTCCATGACAAGCAGAAACATGATGAAAAAGATCCTAGGCTGGGGTTTTAAGGGAGAGAGGATCTTAATTTATAAAGGAATCAGATTATGACCAAAAAGAAATGTCAGACCTAGAAAAGTTGATTCTAATGAGCAGCTAGGTAAAGATGTAGTAAAGATACTGCTACAAAAGCAAAGTGACCAAAACCAGGAGAATAATTTACAAAATAACAGCATTGTATAGACAAACAATTTTGAAGCATTTAGGAACTCTGATCAACACAATGATCAACTACCATTCCTGAGGATTTCTGCTGAAACATGCCACCCATCTCTAAAGATAATAGACTCCAGATACAGATTGAAATGGGCGGTTAAGTGGCACAGTGGATAGAGTGCTGGCCCTGGAATTAGAAAGATCTGAGTTCAAAGCTGGCCTCTGATACTTATAAGCTGTGTGACCATGGACCCGTCATTTAACCTTGTTTGCTTTAGTTTCCTCATCTATAAAATGAGGTGGAGAAGAAAATGGCAAACCATTCCAGGATCTTTAACAAGAAAACCCCAAATAAGGTCATAGAGAATCAGACACATCTAAAATGTCTCAACAACACAGTTTAAAGCATATCTTTTTACATAACTAATGACTTGTTTTTCATCCCTTCTCAATAGGTCAAAGAAGGAGAGTTGAAATGGAGAGATTTTAGAACTGAAAATAAAATTTAATTCTTTTTAAATTAAGATATTACTAGAGATGATTCATGTCTTTATTAAGACTTTGGTGCCAGCAACCTGGCACCTCGCCCTCAAATCTAAGATCCTGGAGGTAAAAAATACACAGCTAATTGTATGTCACCTTGGGAGGGAGGGGTAAGATGGGTGGGGAGGGAGGGAGAGGGAGGGAAAGAAAAAATCTAGGTTGTATGGTAGTGATTGTGGAACACTGAAAATAAATAAATAGATGAAGGATAAATAAACAAACGTAAATAAACAGATCAATTGATTTTAAAAATACACAGCTAGCTACATGTAGAGTATCAATGAAATGTGTGCATTTCCTGTTTGGGTTTTTAAGAAACCTAGCCCAACAAAAAAAAATGCACCACAGAAGTCTATTGTTAGATGATGACCTCTATCTTCAAAACATAAACAAGAAACAGCATTTAGGAGGAAAAGGAAGAAGGCAATAGTGCATTTAGAGGAACATAAGAGACTTCTCTGTAATATCATCCTTGTTTTTTTTTAATTCTCTTAGGAGAATATATATGCACATATTTGTAATATATATGTGTACATACACACCTTATATATACACTTTACACTTTCTGAAATGAAAATTGTTTTCCTAAATAAGAAGAAGTAAGAGAGGAAAGTGTGGAAGGTAGAAGGAAACTTATGTAAACACCTGCGACTTGGTCATTGAAATTGCTTAATAAGTGGAAAGTTATTGTACATAAATGCACATGTGTATTTGAGACTGGGTTTCCCTATCTCACCTAGTCTGAAAGTGCCACAGCTACTCACATGCCTAATGCCATTGCTGATCGGCAGGGAAGCTTTGATCTGCTCTCTTCCCCACCTTGGTTGTTTTGCCCTTCCTTAGGCCACTAAGTAGCCCTACACTCCCCAGGGCTCACCATATTGGCTCTACTGAAACTCAGAATTCTGGAGCTTTGGTGATCCTTTAGCTTCACCTTCCCCCATAGCAGCGATCACAAGGGTGCACCACCACATCTGACTATGTTACAATATCTGTGATGACTGAGGAGATCTACTAAAACAAAATAAAAATATCTACATCATAATATTTCCCCTCTCGCTCAAAATCCCCTCTCAAAAAACATGTTGTATCTGGATACAAAGGAAGCTGTTTTTTTTAATGTGTGGCTAAGCATTATTTATTATTTAAGGAGAAAAAAAATCATAATCTTTTTGGGTGGTTCAGTATAGAAACATCTGTCGAAGTTTCTGTTTCCTTTTTTTCCTTTTATTTTATGTTTATAAGAATATGACTTTGATTTGTTTTTCAAGAATAAAGAAGTTATTAGTCTTTTTAAAAAAAGAAGAAAGGGGGGAATTATACACTGAATCCCCATAGGAAGGAAGTTGAATTTTTAATTTTCATTTCACCCTGCTAAGCAGATACTAATTAGAACAACATGCCAAGCATTTGGAAACTACATTGTGATGTATTTTTTAATCAGTAATGTATACAACACTCTAGAGAAGAAGGAATGGTCGCATTATTAGGCTATTCTGGATCCTCACTATAGCACTGTTTGCAGCAAAGTGGGATTTGATACAAAACAGGCCATTTTTTACCCCATTTAAAAGGATTTAGTCACGTAAATATCACAAGGACATCTGTGTTAGAAGTTTTCAACACTATAAGCAAACCCAAGACAAGGAAGGAAGCAAGGAAAGAAGGAAGGAAGGAAGGAAGGAAGGAAGGAAGGAAGGAAGGAAGGAAGGAAGGAAGGAAGGAAGGAAGGAAGGAAGGAAGGAAGAAAGGAAGGAAGGAAGGAAGGAAAGGAGGAAGGAAGGAAGGAAGGAAGGAAGGAAGGAAGGAAGGAAGGAAGGAAGGAAGGGAGGAAGGAAGGAAGGAAGGAAGGAAGGAAGGAAGGAAGGAAGGAAGGAAGGAAGGAAGGAAGGAAGGAAGGAAAGGAGGAAGGAAGGAAAGGAGGAAGGAAAGGAGGAAGGAAGGAAAGGAGGAAGAAAGGAAGGAAGGAAGGAAGGAAGGAAGGAAGGAAGGAAGGAAGGGCGGGAGGGAGGGAGGAAGGAACGAAGGAAGAGGCCCAGTGATCCATCCATTCATTGTACTACCTAGCTGCCTCTGGAACCCAAGGATAGCATATGTTATAAAATATGTTAGCACAGTTATGACAGTGCTCACGTTTCAGATGAGCAGGCAGTATGGTGCTTCTCCCAACAAAGGCAAACATAATCCTTTGATTCCAGGATATACAATATCCAGCCTTGCTCTCAGTTCTCCACTAATATTACCTTGTTCAAAATATTAAAGCAGGAGAAGAGCTTAGAGATCACCTAGTCTAGGAATGTACTGGTAAATAGCAAACAATCAACTTTGGGGGGAAAATGTACACATGACACATTTTTAAATTTAATCTGTATTATTAACATTTACTTAAGTCTGGATAATCAACATAAACCAAGCCCCGATTTGTAGCATTTGCCAATTTCCAAGATGTAAATGCTCACACTAAAAATTTAACAATTGCTCTTATGACCCATTATGAGCTGGCTCTGACTAGTCCAAATCCCTGCTATATCAATAAGGAAACTGAGGCCTAGACATAAATGGTTTGTTAGAGCCTTTTAAAAGCCAGTTAGTGGCATAGACAGAAGCAAAGCTTGTCTCCTGACACCCCATCACAGTCTCCTTTCCAACATAGCGCAGTGCCACTCTCCTGGATGTTTAAAAGGCCATATGTTCATCAGTATGGTCGTTTAATATGTATGTCTACTGCCGAAAACACTGAAATGAAATTCTCCACAGGGCTAATCTTGAAAAGGCTAATGCCTGTGAGATATGGAAGAATCCATCGGGCTTGAGCATTCTATTAAGATCAGGATTTCTAAAACAGTTTGCTTAAAACAACTACCTTGACATTGTAGATTACTTGTGTCACAAACCCCACTCTCATATATCTGACCTCTATTTGAAGAAACTAAATCACAAGCCATAAGGATTGATTTCCAGGTCTCTTTATTCAAGGTAAAATATGAGGCAAAATCAAATTTCAGCATGTGGAAAAGTCATGCTTACAAAGGCAGGCCAGTCAAGACTCAACATCGTGTGCATGTTAGTGTTAAGGGAGATCAGCAGAAATGGGGCAAAAGACCTTCATCAAGAAAACAGACTTAGAACTCTGAACAAGGATCCAGAAAGGCATTTTTCAGGACATATAAAGTTTTTTTCAGGATATGGCTATTCTTCCAACCAAATTTGCTTTCTGGGATATTCAGAACAAACTTCCATACATCATCAAAATAATTGCTCTTCATATGGAAATAAAGTTAAAATCTCCACTCATTATTATGATATAAATTTGACATTTATTAACTTAAAAATATTTGTGCTCATTCCTTCTCCCCTCTTCTAGGAAACATGTTGCACTTCCCTTCTCTCACCACCCACTTCTAGAGGCCTTACAGAAATATGGGGTAGACAGAGTTTAGGGGTCTCGCCTAAAAGGAAATAGAGAAAGCTTTCTAAGTTTCCTAAGTCCTTGACTGCTTCACACCTCAGTACTTCAGGAAATCCATGTCCACTGCTATCCAGAGGCCCACGATTACATCCAGCTTGTTTGCACACAGCTATTTGCATATTGTTCTCTGCCCCCCCAATTAGAGAGTGAGCTCCTGGAGAGCAGGGGCTGTCTTTAGCTTTCTTTGTACCCCCAGCACTCAGTATAGCACCTAGCACAGAGTAGGAGCTTAATTGACTGACTGACTGACTGACTAGCAATCTTCCACCAGTGAGGAGCCAAACCATCCATGCCTGATTCTCATCCTTTATGCTTCTTATTATCATCTTTCCATACGTTTTTCATAAAGGATTTAGAATACATGTGCTGAAGGGCTTCCTGCGGCTGGTTCTTTAATATACTCACACTAAAAGTAATACTCTAGAAAAGAGCACTGGTTCTGAGACGCATGTCAACTCCAACAGTTTAATCACTGAACAGTCCTACACAAAGTTGTCATTTTTGAATAAATAGAAAATAACATATACAAGGATTGAGCAAATGATTCACAGTTGCAGTTTTAAATGCCCTACATTTAGAAATGTTTAAAAACCCTGGTAATTAAAGCTTTAGAGGAACCTACTCAGATTATATTAGATTTCTTAAGAATTACAAGTATAACTTTATAATTAGAGTAGAGGCATAGGGTGCAGTATTCTGCCAGGAGAAACCACCCAAGGGTATAAAATGTTGTGAAGTAATGAAAAAATAACTTCTATAATAGATTAACATTGTTTGTATTTGAAAAGGTAACTAGTAACCGTGGAATCTGAAATTAGGAAGACGAGTTCAAATCTGACCTCTAGATTTACTAGTTAAGTAATCCTGGGCAAATCATTTAATCTCTATGCCTAAATTTTCTTATCTGTATAATGAGGGTAATAATAACCCCTAACTCCCAGGGTTGTTGTAAGCATTAATGAAGTAATACTTATAAAGTACTTTGCAAACCTTAAGGCACTGTGTAAGTGTTAACTATTATTATGATGACCTATGCATATGATGAACTTTTTTGTGAGCAAAATAATTCTTCAGAAACTATTTGCAAGGATAAAACATTTTTTCAACATACAAAGGATTGCTAGGTTTGTATTTTTTTAGGGGGGGAAGGTTATCTTCTGAAATTTATCATGTTGATTCTTATTTGTAGTATTTTCTATCTTGTCGTTTATTTTTTCAAACAAAATAAGGCTTCCCCATAATTCCATAACCTATTAGGGTGCTTCAAGGTTTGCCTTGAAGTCCAAATATATTTTGAGCACTTGCTAGCCCATCACTTTATTTCAAACCAGGTTCAAAATATGAAGAATGGTTCATTTTCACCAAATCACCTGATAAGTATCTGTCCTTAGGCTGTTTTAGAGAATGTCTTTTTTTTTTTTTTTTTTTAGCATTCAAATGACTGAGCAAACAGACCAGAGACTCAGTATTTATTACATCTGTCAGGAAATCTTATATTTGTTGCTGACATTTAAAGAATGTATCTTTCAGGTCTCTAAAACATACTAAATAAAGGCTACTTTCACAAAGTGAGGCTCCCTGCAAGGTAGAAGATTCCTAGGTACGATGACCTCTAGAATGATTCACTCCTGATATGCCAATTACTGCACAAGAAACACTGTACTTCTCCTACCTCAGAGGAGAGGCTTTCTCCAGGGGAAGATATTCTAGAATAACTCATTTCAAGGTAGGAATTTTATTAAGAAAAGAGAAATAAAACAAAGAAACTTTTATATATTGGTTGATAGGATGATTCTCTTTTTATCAGACAGTTAATTAATCAACACTACATTGATTTTAACCCACTGACATTCTTAGATTCATTAACAGAATTTTATTAATTTGTGAGCAAAATATACCTCTCCCTCATAATCTACCTTTTAACTAAATTAATTGGCATCGAAACTTGGTGAAATTAATTCATGAAATAATTCTTAAGCATTTATGAGCAAGGGGTGGCGATAAGTACTTGGAAAATGACATAAACCCTTCTCTCAAGGAACTTACAATCTAATACAAGAGGTATAATACGTAAACAATGTAGTGTGACCTAAGATAGAATGTGATAAGAGCAAAAGAGAGCTTCTGAGAAAGTATTCTAGGAAAATTTGAGGGGTATTAATAGTTACTTGGTTTCTAACAAGGCCAAAAAAAATGGTCAAAAGCCATCTTAGATTCTTGCATCAATGGGCTATACTAAAATTCTACTTAGAATTAAAAAGTGCAAAGTCAGTTCCAAAAAAATATCATTTTCAAGAATTCATCTGATGATAGAAATGTAAAAAGAGCTATAAAAAGATACTGAAGGAAAAGAATTATCAGAAAACTATTTTCAGATTCAGGGAAAGCTTCATGGAGGATGTGACATCTAAGATGGATTTTGAAGGAAAAGATTTCAACAAACAAAGATGAAAGTCAAATTAATTACAAGTATAGGGATCAACTTGAACAAAAGTATGGAAATGACAACGGGACAAAAATGGGAGATAGTGAAGAGCCAAGTTATATTTAAGGGATAGGAGAAGACACAGTGAAGTGAAAAAATGAGAAGTACTTGTAGAAATAAAAGAAAAACCAAGAGAGTAGCATGAGAAAAGGGAGTATCACTAAGAAAGGGATGGTCAAATGCTGTAGAGAGGTCAAGGAGAAACGAGGACTGAAAAAAGTCCATTGATTTTAGCAACTGGAAATCATGAATCACCGTCCAAAGAGAAGATTAAATGAAATAGTGAAGAGGAAAGCCTGGCAGCAAAAGGTTGAGAAAAGAAAATTGTAAAGCTTTGAGTTTGTAAAGTTGTAATTTGTAAAAATTGTAAAGTTTCTAGAACTTTGGTAATGAAGAATAAAAGAAAGGACAGTAACTTGAATGGGATGGCAAGGTCAAAGGGGCATTTAGTTTTATATAGGAACATGAACTTGTTTGTTGGAAGAGGGAAAGATGGAAATAAATAAGGGAGAGATTGCAGATGCATGAAAGAGGTTGATTGATGAAATAAGGCCATAGAGAAGGCAAGAGGGAAAGGGGAATGACACTAAGGGTTACTACTTCCATTTCCAAAGAAAAGAGAAGGCTCATACAACCTCAAGGGCAGAAGACTGCTCTATTTACCTTATTTTTTAAAAAATCAGTGTAAGGTCTTCCAAATTAGAGGCTTCCTGTCCTGTCCTGATGGATTCTGATGATTTGGCAGTTATATTTATTACCACACATTTACTTCAAGCCAAACTTTTCTGCCAGAGAAAGTTTCCAGTCACAACATTTAATTAATGCCTAATTAACAAAGTCAGCATGATTTGTGATCCCAGGCTCCGACTTTGATGTTTATACCAGGATATAAGTAGACCCTACACTAGCCTGACTGACAATTGTCAGTCATGACTGAAATAATAGTTCATTTCTATGCTGGGGTAGCTAGTTAGAGTGTATCAATAAATGTTTGTTCAATAAGATAATTCTATTTTAATGTGTAAATAAAGGAAAGAGGGAAAAATTGAAGACCTAAATGTAATACACTTGGATGGCACCTGTTTCTTGCCCACCTAACCTGTCATTATTCTGGTAGTATAAAGTGGTTACTGCACCTACCCCCATTCCTGAGGTAATAGTGACTGATCAAAATGTACTTCCAAATCCAAAGGAGTTTTTCACATAAGGAGATTTCATCTGGGTACTAAGAGCATAGCCAAAATATTCATTTGGTGTACTAGATATCCTTGGAAGCAAGAGGTAATATTTATGAAATGCATACCATTTGAGCCCCACAGCATCCTTACTAGTTCAGTGCTATTATTACACCCATTTTACAGATGAAGAAACTGAGACTCTAAGAAACTGAGTGACTTGATCAGGGATATACAGTTGGATAGTGTCCATGGCAGGATTCAGATGCAGCTGTTTCTAACTCCAAGTCCAGAATTCTACCTTCTACTTAACACTGGGTTTTTTTTTGTTTGTTTGCTTTTGTTTTGGGGGACTTTGAGGAGGGTGCCAATTCATCGTAATAACAGTAACCAACATGTTACTTGGGGGCCACTAAGATTATTACAATCTATGTTAACACTAATATAAAGTATAAACTACATAGGGAGCCAGTGAGGTATAGGGAAAGAAATTAGGATGGGAAGTTAAGAGGCCTGGATTCTATTTCCCATGCTCTGCCAACAACTAGCTTTGCAGCCCTAGGCAAGTCACTGACCATTCCTAGGCCCCAGTTTCTACCTTTGTGAAATTAAAGGGTTAAATTAGAGAGCCTATAAGGTCTTTTCCAGTTTTGAAATTCTTTGATTGCCTGATTGGTTTGTATTGTGTAAAGCAGCTTTCACGTAAGGACTTTTAAAATGCTTTCTCTCATTAGTATTCCCAATATCCTCATGAGGAAAAGAGTTGGCAAGGTTTATTATCCCCTTCTTAAAAATAGAGAGACTGAGACACATTGCTGACACAGCTAACTTGACCAAGTAGGGACTAACTAATGCTAGCTTTCCTATTTCTAGCTAAGAACTCTCAGTTAGAACAATTTGTCACTAGAGTAGGAAAACCTTATATGAATTAAACCTCTCCTCATGAAGAACTATTTTTATGGAGATGAAATGATTTAAAACAATGAGAACATATGCATATATAACATATACAAACATATATATATATATATATACATATATATAATGTGAAATACTGCACCCCTTTCTCTGATATACACGTCTAGTGCCAAGGAATTTGGATCAATTAAAATCAGTGGATGAGAAGGGATATATGAAGGAAAGCATCTCATAAAAAACCCAAAAATTAAATTTTAAACTAAAAACAATGGTTTGGAAAAAGATTGCTAAGTAGAATCAGAAAGATATGAATTCAAATTTCATCACAGACACTCACTAGCTATATGACCCCGAGCAAGTCCTTCCTCATCTGCAAGATAAAGGCTTGACCTAAATACTTCTGAGATTCCTTGCAGCTCTGAATCTATGAATTTATGAACCTATATAATTATAAACAAATACAAGGCAATTTTTAGCTATAAACAAAAGGGGGAGAGATGAATAATCCAAAAGTCACTTTTATAAGACCCTAGAACATGTTTTTGTACTTCTATTAGTTAGAATAATAATGTGTCTAATTCTTCAGGAATCCAAAATATTTAGAGCTAAATAATGAGATGACATTGTGAAGACCTGAGAAGAAATTCAATTCCTCTCTCCTTCCCGTTCCGTAGATAGAAATTTTATGCAAGGTGCAAACCTAAACCCAGTGGATTCTGATGTTCATACTTTGCCTTATTTCTCTTTCTTTCTACTAAGCTGCACAGACTAACTCTTCCCCTGAAAGTAAATAATGGAACACACGCTTAAAAGTTTAAAATAATAAATATGACTTACTATTTCTAAGAAATATTGTTCTACTTGACACCGTTTAAAAAATTGGGCTTTTCCCTCTGGGTTCTCATCTAGAATCACATAATCACAGTGTTAGAACTTTCACAGGACACTTTGTCCTGCTTCTTTATTTTCCAGATGAGAAAACTGAGGCTCAAAGAGATGAAAAACTTGCCACTTAGAGAGCTTATAAACAATTGGCAGGGGTAGGACTCAATTCTAAGTCTCCTAACCTCAGCTCAGCTTTTCCCAATGGAAGCTCTTGCCTGCTACCTCAAGTTATAAGGCAGTTGTCGTTAAGACTGGGGGACAGAGAGGTGATTCAAAAGAAAGGCGGGGAATAAAGGGGCCTCTAGATCTGAAAGCAATTTTATCTGGGCACATCCTAGCTTAAACCAATGCTAAGCTTCCTACTAACATTTGCATAGCTAATGTGATGACCATCGATCTGGATATTCACATGCTAGGTGTTGCCAGAGTAACAAAAGCCCTTATGGCTGAAATACGGAAGTCAAGGGAATCATGGAGAAGATAAAGAGCACGTTCTTTGGAGCATATGTGTCATTTCTATTTTGCTCTTGAGAACTGAGGCTGGTGGGAGGGGGTTAGGAAAAAACAAAGGGCTGTTATTTTAGCTTCTACATCATTAAAGAAGATAAGTTTAGTTATTTTCATTTTGTTTGTGATATTAAGCACATCTCATCAATTATTAAGCAAGTGTTTGATCCTGAGGAGTGCAGGAACAAGCCTGAACTAGCAAGCTGGTGATTTTATTTCCAAAAAGATTAAGAAAATCTTCTGGGGCCCGGTTTGTCACTTGGAGAATTTGAATTTAGACTTATACTTTACTTGTAGGGTAGCTCTCTTTTGTCTCTCAGATAAAATACAAACTCCCCTGTTTGTTTGGCTTTATTCCACCATTCCAGACTTCTTACATACTGTTCTCCATTCTGTACCAGATATTACAGTCCCACTGACCTCTGTTGTTCCTAGAATGTGGTTTTTGAACTCCTGCCCTCTGTGCCTTTGCAGAAGTTATCTGCCGTGCCTGGAATGTGCTCATACCTCCGGCTCACTAACACCCTTCAACAAGCCCCAGCTTCTTACAACACTTCCCTCATGTGCCACCTCCTATCCAAGGCTTTTCTCTATCCCACTAGCTGTTCGTGTCCTTTCCTGCCTCCAGTTATCCTGTATACACTCAGATCTATTACCAGTTGTGTTTTCTACTCCCATGCCCAACCTTCCACTCTAGTAGCATGTAAACTCTTTGAGGGCAAACATCTTTTTTTATCTTTGTATGTTCAGCACCTAGCTAAATACTTTGTAAACTGTAGGTGCTTTATAAATGCTTGTTGGATTGTATTTAATGGGATGGGCTGGAATGGGATGGGATAGGGATAGGGATAATTAGACGGTATTAGTTGGGATGGGACCGACTTTCCTTGGAGAGGGGGATTTATTTTAGTGTCAGCATGTACTTTTTTTTAATGGAAAAGTAAAGGTCTTTTAAGTGGTACAATGAAGCACTGCTCCTTGCATACCATAAAATATGGGACAAGGAGAGGTAAACAGATGGCAGTGACATTTAAACTATGTTTTTTAGACCTTCTCAAAGATTTCCAAGTTCAATAAGTACAGCGTGTTTTCTATTACCTTTGAAGTTCTAATCTCTGTTCAAGCTACTAAATCATAGGAGAGAGTTTATTTTTAGCTTGTTATGTAAAGCTTTGGAAAAATGCAAGGAACTCTCTATCTCTGGGTATGAAATATTGAACCAAAACCTGTTAAATGTATAATTCCAGTATATTGAAGTAAGACATGGATGGAGCTGAGATGACTGATTTACCCTGAAATTTTACAAAATGGTGTGTAGAGCTGAGCAGCGTAATACTTATTGTTTCTGTCTCCAAATATAACATTTTTGAAAGGGTCCAAATGCATGGCCAACATGCAAGGTTTTGTGATTGAACTGCTGTTCAGATTTAATCAATTATCAGATCATTGTTGCTGGAAGCTGGACCTAAACTTCATTACATGGACACTGAAGTGACTCAAACACCTCATCTTTGTGGCTCAGACACAAACTTGTAATATAAGACCAATAAGCACCGTAGTGTCTTGCTTCAGCTATAAAAAAGGCTTTCTTTTCTTTTTCCCCTCTCTCCCTCCTCCTTCCCTCTGTCTCTCTGTATCTATCTCTCACACACACATATACACAGAGCTCTCCACCTCCTGACCCTCATTAAATTAGTCAATTCCTTTTCAGAAATTACTTTTTCTATGTTTTCTTTCCTTCCTCTAATGAATGGTAACAGTTCGTTAATCTGTGTTATTATTTTTCACATACAGAAGCTTGTCAAATCATTATACCACCTTTTAATTGTATAGCATCCTTCCCTTTCGATTGGTGAGGAAATTTCTAGTGGTTATTTTTCCAGCTCAGAAAGGAAGGTACCATTTTTGGTCTTCTTTTAATAATATCTTAAGGATTTTTTCTTTAAAATGGGAAGCCTAAATGGTACCATCTATAAGGTTGCAGAGCAAACTGAAACATCTGAATTTCTCTCACACTGTGTGTGGATGAGCCATGATCTTACTTGTTAAAATTCTTAGATTGCTAATAAAAGTCATAATATACCAAATGGTGGTAATTTGGATGAAACAAGCATATCAATCACCAAGGAATGGGCTCATGGCTCTTTATCTGGGCAGAATCATTAGGAAGAATTTATGATATATAATGTATACTATTAAGCAGCCTCCATTAAACTTGCTTGCAGGACTTATTCTATAGAGGCAAATTTTAAGATACAAGATATGTACAAGAGCACCACCTATAGGGGAATTAGAACATTTGTTTCTCCAATAGAAATACCAGGAAGATGAGATTCAGACAAGAAAATCTGAAGAACAAAACATTCCAGAATCAGCGCTTTCTTTAAATGTGTACAAATACAAATACCAAAAAAAGCTGATAAAATGTTGATTTGGAATAAAAAAACATAAACATTTCAGTTGAAGTCCTCTACAGAAGTTTTAATAATGAGGAGGGAAAATAAAGTATGCTGTTTTCAGGGCCTAATCCAAACCATTTTTACAGTATTTAAAAATTTAATTAGGCACTCTTTTTATCAAATGTTTAAAATGCATTTTAACATTTCCAAAAAAAGCATTTCTCACATTTGCCTTTCAATGTGACCTGCCTTTATTAATCTGCCTTTGAAAACTGAATCAGAAAAGAAGTGAAAATGGAGAAATTAAAGAAAACAAGTATATCAGTTCTAAAATGTTTCTGACATTTTATGAAAGCACATTTCCCCCATACTGTATTTCAGCTTGAAAGTAAGATGCTTGCAAAAAGCCAAGAAATGGCACCGCTGCTGTGAAATGTCCTTTTAGAAGTTGATTGTCCCCAGAAATTTAATCCTAAATAGTTGTTACTTTGACCTAGAAGCTAATTATGAGAGAGCTGGGCCAAAAAGTGAGGGGCAAAAGAAGAAATTTTCATTGATATGATGGAGATAGCTGCCAGAAACAGCTTGCAAATCATGAAACTATACAAAGATGAAAAGTTGACTCTAAATTATAATGCAAGTAGGTCCTTAAATCAAAGGAGAGCAAAAAATGATTAGAGCAGACCTTTAATTTTCTGCTACAAGGAGTCAACATGGTGGCAGCATGTGACAGTATTTTACCACAAACCTTTATGTTTTATTTTACTTTTTCATTTCCAAAATTATGTATTTTTTAAACATCAGCTAAAATCAATTATTGTTGCGGGTAGCACAGGAAGCTGCCCAGCTCTCAAGCTAAATGTGGTTTAGCAGGAAACAGACTAGGAAAGGATGATGCCCTGGAGGTCCCAGTCATTATCTTCTCCATGTGGACCTCTTTGCTTTGCAAGGGGCCATTGTTCATTTTGGTAGGGCTCTATTTTAAGTGGATTCACTCCTCATCAAGAAAGGTGCCAGCCTAAGAGAACACTACAAACTGCGGCCCTCTCTGAAGAGCTGGTGTCGCTTGGGCAGCAGCTGAAACCACAGAAACGGCATCTGATTTCCCACAATGCGCTGCTAATGTGCTTCATCTCTGCCCTGGGAGGCCCACTTTTCAGGCTGAGAGGATAATTCACTCACTATAGACTATTCAATCTTCAGTCTCTCAGCTGACGCTGCCAACAAAAGTGCCAATTAATGCCAATTACAATGGTGACTTTTTCTGATATGGGCACCTACTCATCTAGGCCATCAAACAGCCATCATATATTAATGACTGGCAGTCATTACCGATGTGGGCTAAGTTTGAACTAGTGACCTAGAAGAGAAATTCTCTCTCTCCTACTCCCAACTCCCTGAACCATCCAATTCCCCTCCCCCTTTCTTGGCCAATGTTCTTAATTATAGTTTTGTACCTGAATAATGAATGCGCTCCATTTTGACAGTGACGATTTCTAAAACAGTGACAGCAGGAGTGTCTGCCTTCAGCAATCCCTGTCATATCCTTCAGGCCAGTGCATCCCTGCTCAGGTCTTAGAGGAAGGTCCCTGTATTTATTCTTTTACCATTCCACTCAATGCATTTATATCAGTCTTACTGCTCCTTAGAAGCAAGGGCCACATTTTTCTGCAAACAAAAACGATCCAGTATTTACTCGTTTACTGCCCCTGATGTTTATTTCATGCAGCCTGGTGAGTTACAAAATTCTCATGCAATTAGATTTGCTGGAAATTAACCTGAAAGTGCCTCCACCCCAAATTGTTTGCAAAGGGAAAAATGAATTACACTAAATATCCTAAATAATAGAAAAATTCCAAGTTACCTTTTATAAAGCTACAAACAATAGTGGAGGGTTTTTTATCTTTTTCACTGATCCCATGAAGTGTTAAAAGTATGAAATATTATTCAGTTCAGTCATTTTTCAGTTGTGTCCAATTCTTCATGATCTGGATCGGGGTTTTCTTGGCAAAACTACTGGAGTGGTTTGCCATTTTCTTCTTAGGTTCATTTTATAGATGAGGAAGCTGAGGCAAACATGGTTAAGTGACTTGTCCAGGGTCACACAACTACTAAGTGTCTGAGGTCAGATTTGAACTCAAGAAGATAAGTCTTCCTCACTCCAAACCTAGTGCTCTATCCACTGTACCACCTAGCTGCCACAGAAATATGAAGTACCAGATATGAAAGGGACCTCAGAAGTTATTTAGCTTACAGATGAGGACACAAGTCAAGGGTGGTGTCCAAGGTCAACCAATATTGAGAGCAATAACTCAGACTTACACAGAGATGTAAAGTTTGCCACAAATTCAACACCTACCTTATTTCATTTGATCCTAACAATAGCCCAGTAAGGTAGGTATTCATGTTACTTCTGTGTTAAAGAGGAAGCTAAGAAGTTAAGCGATTTGCCTAGGATGGTTAGCCAGTTAAGAGTCAGAGCTAGGATTACCTAGATACATCTCCAAGTCTCTCACAATTCCAAGTCCGGCATTCTTTCCATTATACCACACTTCCCCTAGATCCCTACACATAACTGGATGCATACTGGGTATAGTGAATCACCCTTGACATCCACCTATAAACACTATGACAGTTTCTGAAGTATCTTATCATATACCAAAGGTGGGTCTGGGCTTTGTTGAATGAGATTCATCAAGACTTGATGCTACTTGATATTCTAACATCTATTCATGGTTTGGAATGGACTTAGAGATCCAGAGAAAGCTCTGAAAAGAAAAAAAAAACATTTTTTGTGCTTCCTCTTATACTCTGGGGAGTACTGGATTCACGTCATACTCTCCTGAAAACCAGGTTCAAATTTTCAAGTAGATTAGACAAACTCATCCATCAAGTCTATTACTCCATCTTGAACTATGATAGCAAGGGACCGCTTATGGAATCTGGCTCTTGTACTCTATGAGCTATTGACCACTGTTTCTTAGCTCCCTTGATTTTGTCTCTTGCTACTTCCCTGGTCACTCCTTAGTTTTCTTCCCCTTTAAATGTGTGTTCTGCAAGGTTTTATCTTAGGCACTCTTTTCTTCTCTCCCTATGTTCTCTTTCTCATCAATATCACCCTTTGCCATGTCTTCAATTATCATCTCTATTCAGATAAGTCCCAAATGTAGAGTTCTCAGTTCATACCTAATCTCTGACAGCATGTTTTCCTCCCTGCTCAATATCTCCATCTGGATGTTCCAGCTACAATACAAACTCAACACGTTCAAATCTGAACTCATCATTTTCCAGAACCTCTAAAATCTGCTCACTTTTTCTCTCCAGTTTTATTGATAGTGCTACTACCCTTCTGGTGCCTCATGTTGGGAATCTCAATAATTTTTAATTTTCTTCCTACTCACCTAACATATTCAATCCAAGTCCTAGCAATCCAACTTCCAAAATCTCTTTGATATTCACTTTCTCCTCTCTGCTTACACTGTCAGCATTCTAGCTCAGGCCCTCATCACCTCTAGCATAGATCATTGTAATGCTATAACTAATTGGTCTCCCACCATGATCTCTCCTTTCTCCAGTGTATCATTCATATGGCTGCCAAAGCAATATTCCTAATGTCCAAGACTGGTCACATAATTTCCCTGATCAAAAGCCTTTCATTATGTCTATAATAGAACAAATACAAACTTTTTAGTCTGATGTTCAAGGCTACTGTGCTGGTTTTCTGACCAGATCTCACAGTGCTCCTCAATGTTCAAAATGGACTAGCTATTGTTCTATAATATCACCCTATCCTTCCTCTTTGCCTTTTTATAAGGCCACCACTACCCTCTCATTCTTGGACCAGAATTCCTACTCCACTTCAGTTGCATTTTTTAACATATTTGTTATCTCCAAAGAACTCAGGTGTCGTCTTCTCCATGAAGCTTTCTCCAGTAGTATAGGAGACATCCCCAATTTCTCTTTAAATAATCCATCATGGATCTAATAACTAAGAATTCATCTAAAACTTGCCATATATTAAGTAACTAAAAATTTATCTTTATGAACCTGTTCCACAGACATATTGCCATTCCCAGCCTAAAAATGAACCTAAATATTAAATTTCTTCCCATCCACTGAGAGCTCCCTTAGGCTAGCAAACCTAGCTTTTCAAAAAAAAAAACCTGGGTGAACCCCAAATAAATCAGAAGCTTCAAAATCACCTCAGGGTCCAAGGAAATGCACTTGACAACCCTGTATTTCAAGTAAGGGAAGTGTATCTAAATGTCTAATGTTGTCTCAGTGATGCTGAATTTGCCCCAGTGATTAAATATTGTGATGTGAGAAATCCTCTGGAATGTGTTTTTTTCCTTTAAAATTCTCTCTTCCTCCTACTATAACAGTAAGTTTACTGGGAAACTGATAACTTACAAATAGTCAGGCAATTCAAAATCAAACTGGCTTTCTCAGAACATCAGAGATAGTACTACTTTTTGGTTCTGAATAGACTGGGAAATGTGCCCTTGGGTGAAAGAAGAGAAGAAATCCTATTGCAATTTTTTGTTATCTGCTAAAACCCTGAGAGATTATATAGGGAAAAAAATGTTAATGAAAGTTTTGAAACATATGTTTCAGGAAAAAAAGATATCAAAAAAATTGAGTGACCCTTTGTCTTGGAATCTTGGTTTAAAAGACAAAGATTGCTCTACCTTATTAGAGGGTCACAAAGAATATGAAGAGTGTATTCCATTAAACAAACTACAGAAGTCCTGAAAGGAGCCCTCAAAAGTAATCTCCCTTTTTTTACACCCCCCCCCCCAAAAAGGAATAATAACTACCTCAGCCTATGCACAGGGAAAAAGATGACTAGCCCACCAGTTACACTTGAAATTCCTTAAGAGATAAGCACACTCTCCTGAGTTTCCATAAAAAAAAAAACATTTTAAATAAGATTGGCAATTAAATGTCTCTTAATTGAAAGGGGGAAAAGCCCCTGGAACACCTTCAAAGAGAATCATCCTTCTGTAGCATGAGCTATTCTGGGTCAAACTCAAGAAAAGAAGTCAAATGTGAGAAGCAATGGAAGGTCACAGAAAGGAAGCACTAAAGATCAACTGATAACAATATTACAGAGTTTGAAATGCAAAGTCATGATGGACTAAAGGAAATAATAAAGTGTTTGTGACATCAGGAAATCTGGTTTTGAAGAAGGGGGCCATGGCCTGAAAAATTCTGTAACAGAAAAACCTATTCCTAAGGAGAAGGCAGATTTTGGAGAAACAATTTGTTGATGTAACTTCATGCTTTGTGGAAGATGAACAGTGCTTCAATTTAAAGTCTTTCTGAAGGATTTCTGCAAGAGATTTCTATCCCATGATGTGAGAAACAAACAAAAAATGTACAAAGGAGAAGGGAGGGAAGAGGAGGGAAAAGAATGGAAGGCAATGAGAGGAAAAGGGAGAGGAAAGAAGGAGAAAAGAATTCTTAACATAAGAAAGACTTCACAGAATCACAGGATCCTCCCTCTCTTCATTGCAGAGGTAAAAGAATATGGGTACGGAATACTGCACAAATATAGTCTCTATGTTGATTTGTTTGGCTGAACAAGTTGTTCTTTTTTTTTCTTTTTTAAATTCTTGGAACTAGAGAAGACTCACTAAATGAGGGATATGGTGGGGAGAGGGTGTAATCTGGAAATGAATGTGTGGTAAAAACAAATGTCATCAACTAGTTTTTAAATGTTAATTTCTCAGTCAGGGGAAAAATCTCTATACAACCTCCTCAACAGACCAACTGGTAGATCTGTAGAACCTTGTGTCCCCATGTCATTGCATCTTATATCTACAACTGGAAGGGACCTCAGAAGCCATTTAGTCTGACCTTAATTTTATAGACAAGGAAACAGGACTAAGAAAAGTTAAGCCATCAGAGGCAGGATCTGAGCCCAAATTACCTGAGTCCAGAGAACAATTTTCTTTGTTCCATGTTATCTTAGCCAAAAACATTTCTTTTCTCTTTTACGACTGCGTCTTACTTTCTCATGACCTGTTATTAAAATTTTGATTCTGTGATTACAATTTGAAAACTCATGCCATGTTTTAGACAGTTTTTAGGCAAGATGCTGCTATACAAAAAAATTGACAAATCTAAACCACATAGGGATAGAGCATAAATATTTTGCTTCTGTATTGTGGTTTTCTCCATATGCCTCAAACAAAAATGTTTTCCATCTAGATTCCAATGTCATAGAAAATTTAGCAATAAAATTGATCTTTATTTGAAAGATAACTCAAATTCATATGTCATTTTGAGGTTTACAAAGCACTTTCCTAATAAATAAAAACTACCCTAAGGTAGCTAGTGCAAATATTATGATATTCACTTTAAACAAAGGGCAAGAGAGACACTGAGGTTTTACATCTGGGTTTTCCATCCGTGGTGTGGGCCAAGAAGGTAGAGGACAATGAGCTTGAATTCTTAACTTCTGTTCCTGTTCAACTTCATTTCCTTACTCATCAATAAGGATTTGAAAAACAAAAGTGGGTCTTGTCACCCCAGCACTCATACAGGGTGCAGAAGATCCTGATCAGGGATTAAATGGGAGTCATGAGACATTTTCTAACCTTATCAGAAAGTTGTCTAGAACTTCTGATCAGCCATAATCAGCCAAAAGAATACACAATCTTAAACTACAACACTCTGGTTAGCTTTTGTGGACTTCTAGCTAAGTGGCATCCCATAGCTCAGAGGCTATGAACGAAAACTGCTCAGTCTGCCTTTGTGTGGGAGGGGCTTTGTGACCACCACACCTTGGTAGACAGAAGAACACAGACATTAGATATGCCCAAAAGATAGCAAAAAGTGGTCTGATCACCAGACACCCAGTAGAAATAGGTGGAGACATGATGCCTAGGACTGAAACTACAAGTAGAGCCAATGAGCTTTGAGAAGAGAAGAAGCAGCACCCAGCAAAGATTGACGGAGACCAGAAATGATATCAAAAGACCAGATCATCAGAGGTATGAGTTTCCTTGGCCATACATATAACGTAGCTAAAGATGTCCCACTTCTGTTGACCCTCCATTCATCTTCCATGTTCCTATGAAATTTCTGTATCTGTGTCCTCACCCAATGGAAATGTAGCAACCCGCGGGAAAGCTGACACCATGTTTGCATGGAGAAATCTCTTCCTGCCATTTTATTTGTTATACTGCTTCATTATATGTCACTTGTTCTGAACTAATGTGTCCTTTGGCTGACAGGTAAAGGTAAACATATCAGTGAGTGTTCATAAGCTATGGTTTTAAGTGAGGATTCATCCACAGAACAATTTGAATTGTGGATAGTTTCCTGGGAGCCCATACACAAAAAGGACTGACAGAGATCCCAACATCAGTGGTTTCATTTTTAAGTGAGTTTTAAATGACATACACAGTGATTTTTTTTCAGAGTTGGGGGGTGGAAAGGGCAAGGTAAGATCATTTAATGTTCTTATTAAATCACATAATCCTGAGTAGGACCAAGATCTCTTTCTCATCTCTCTAAATTCAGTTGTAATTATAGATATTACCATGCACATCACCCCAGAAAGGCTCCTCATTTCTTCTACCCACCCACACAAATAAAATCTAAGAAAAGAAATAGCAAAATGGCAATAATTCTATAGGAAAATATATTTTTTCTTTGAAAAATAAAATTATACTCAATAAAATATCAGAGTTTGGGTGGGGCAAGATTTATTTTAGAAAATAAATTTTAGCAAAAATAATTAGAATGAACCAATATGCCTGGAGTCACAATATCGAAAAGAGCTATGAAATAAAAATTGATCAATCAATTTCAATCAATAAACATTTATTAAGCACCTAGTATGTGTCAGACACTACGCTAAGCACAAGTAAATTCAAACAGAAAAGAAGAATTTAAAGAGAAAACACAATCTTGCTGAAGCAAACAACTGGAAAATAAAAATAGTGAATCTTTTTTTAATGAATCCAACAAAAAATGCCCCTTGTGTGCTTCCCTTAACTATCCAGTTACAGACTTCAATACAAAAAGAATCAGCCAGTATTTGATGACTATCTACTAACACACATTCAAAGAAGTATAATATATAATCCCTTCTCTCTGGGAAATAGGGGTCCAGTACCAGGGGTAGGTAGAATAGGATGGATGCCCCTTAGAATAAAAAACTCAACAATAATGGAATTTTAAAGACTATTATTTTTTTCTACAAATTCACACATTTTAAACTAAGTTGAATAACATTTATAAAGTACCCACAATGCGCAGGCATTATATGGGGTGTTAGGCATATAAAGACAGAAATACAAAACAATTCCTGTTCTTGAGGAGTTTTTGCTCTATCCAGAAGAAGAGGCTGGAGCAACATGTATACATATAAGTGAAGACAAAATTTACACACAGTAAATAAAAACTGATTTTTGTAGAAGACCAGGAAGAAACTAGAAGAGGGACAGAGATCAGTAAAGGCCTCACATAGGGAGGGAAGTATCACTTGAGCTGTCATCAAAGATATGAGCAATCGTCAGAGGCAGAGGTAAGGAGAGAAAGTATTTCAGGCATGGGAGACAGCTTGTGGAGAAACACAGAGAGGGGAGATGGGATCTCACATGGGAGGAATATCCAGTAAGCTTGCCACAGTCACTAGATTATGAGCACCTTGAGGCCAGAGCCATCTTTTGCCTTTCTTTGTATGCCAGGCACTTATCACAGTTTCTGGCACAGAGTACGTGCTTCATAAATGTTGATTGGCTGACAGTTTGGTTGGACCAATGAGTGAGTGATGGGGAATAATGTGTAATAAATCTGAAATAAGCATCTACATCCAGATTGTGGCAGAGTTTTTACTTTGTCCCAGAGCTGGCATTCTTCACCTTTCTTTGTGTGTTATGAACCCTTCTGGTAGTCTGGTAAAACCTACAGATATCTTCTCAGAACAGTGTTTTTAAATGCACAAAATAAATTAAGCAAGATTGCAAAGGAAACCAATTATATTGAAATAAAGATGTAATATTTCCTATCTAAGTTCACATACACTTTGAAATCTATCCATGGACTCCGGAGAGGGGGTCATGAACCCCAGTTTAAGAGTCCTTGTCTTAGAGGGAAGAGAAAGTTGTTGGAGCTTTTTAAGCCAAAGAGTGAAATGGTCAGATTTGTGCTTTGAAAATTTAACTTATGTCAAGGGAAGACTGGATAGGAAGGATACTTGAGCCATGGAGACCAATTAGGAGAAAATTCCCCTCTCTATGGCATGTAGGTATTTATTTAGTGATATATCAAGTCAAATGTGTTACAAGAGAGGCTTAAAACCTCTAGTGAGCCATAACAGCAAGTGAAAGTGATTTTCAAAGGCAGGAGGGCACAATTCTCAAACCTTGCCTAGGATACACAAATCCCTTTTCCTGCTTCTGGATATATTTACAAGAAAAGACAACTAACAATGCAACTTGATAACTCATACTCTTCATTGCAATAACAATAACCGCTTGAAATATATTTTGTACCATCTTCAGAAAAAGGAAAACACAGTGAGACTTTGCATTTTCACAAAACCAAGATCTAATGGTTTTTCACACACACACACACACACGTTATAGTATTTCCAGTGTTTAAGTAGAAAACGTTTAAGTAGACCAAATGTTTAAGTAGAAAATAACATTAATGGTAATATCTTCCCTAAAATATTCCTAAAGCTTCAAAGGCAAACAATCATAATAAAAAATGTTCTTGTTTAATCTACAAAATAAGTACATTTGATTTTAATTACTTGGATAATGACCAAGCCAGTACATCAGGCACATCCCTTCCAAGAGATAATGAAAGACACAGAGGAGCAAACAATATCCCGGCGAACAGACCATCACATCCTGACTCTAAAGATGACTCTCGTAATGAAAATCTGTCTTTTGCAAATGACTCATCTTCTGAAGACTGTACTGAAGATGTTGAAAATCAGGATGATGCATGTGAAAATGAAATTAATCAATATGAAGATGAGGAACAGCAGTCTATCACAGAAGAGCTGTTTGATAATAATGAAATTGAGGAAACAGTCAGTGGTAGAGAAACAAATGAAAGCAGAGGAAATGTCAATGATAATAATGAATCAGTAACTATTTCTTGAAATGTAAGAGGAAGGGTTAGCACACAAAGGAAAAGCGGCATTCAAGAAAATAACACATTCATGGTACTAACAATTTTTTGAGCTTATACAGAGCTTGTAATGAAGTGCAGACATTAAAAAGATATATTATACCTAGCAGGGGTCAAACATTTTTAGGTAAACAATTCATAGAATGATAAAATTAGAGTTAGAAGGGCCCTTAAAGGTCATTTGGTCCAACCCCCTACCTAAAGTATGAATTGTAAGTGTCTTGAAATTCATCAACACTAAACATGTGGCAGAAAATAATATGATTAACCTGACTTTGAAACTATCAGAGAGGAGAGAAAAATAAGAAACTCTCCCTAATAATAAATAAATAAATAAATTCTAGAAAAAAGAAAAGGGTTTTTTTACTGTGAATCATGAGCTCTCTGTTTATGCCATCCTCTAAATCCTATAGTTTTTTCAACTTGATGGGCAACATTGTACGTGGACCATTGGAAAAGCTTTGGCACCAATAATGTCAAATGAAAATCATTTTTCTATTTAAAAAGAAAAATCTTTCTGTGTAGTGGACTGTGCTAAAATCAGATGCAGATGAGTTAGGACTCAAATGTATAACCTGACAACAATCTTCTAAGATTCTACATTGACTTGGTCAAAAATGGCCATGCCTAAAAGAAAAAAAAATGTTTTCTATCCTTTAAAAAATAATAATTGTAATATAAAATGATTCCTTGACTTGGTGCTCTTCAAAACTGATATAATTCATAAGGATTTCTTTCATCAGCCAAAATGAAAGATTTTAGTAAAACAAAACTTTGGAAAGGCAACATTTAAATGTTTTGGAGGAAATTATGCATTAAAATGATTCAGTAATAGAGAAGGGAAATGTTTAAAAAACCCAAGAATGGATCTGTATAAATGACTGAATCTATCCTTCTCCAGGCTGGCAAAGATAGTGTCATGTTACTAAAATTATCTACTGTAGTATTTTTAATTCATGCATTTAATTAACAATTCTTAAATCTACAATATATGTCATGATACAGAAGATATATAGTCTAATAAAACAGGGTTACTGCCCTCAAGGAACTGAAAGTCTAGTAGGGAGTATATACAAAAAAAGTGAATATAATAAATATGTAAAATAGCACAGTATACCATTAATATTTAGAGAAAAAAAGACAAAGTATAGGTAGTGGGGGAGTAATCAGGAAGACTTCATGAAGAAAATGGTATATAAACTTGAGCCTTGAAGAATTTCCATTGGCAAGAATGAAAGGAAGGATATTCCAGATAAAGGAAATAGAATGAAATGCCAAGGTTAAAAAATATGGACATGTTCAACAAATTGTGTATAATTCACTTTGGATTATTGCATTGTTCTTTGTGACCCCTTTGGGAATTTTCTTGGCAAAGATACTAGAGTGGTTTCCCATTTCCTTCTCTAGTGTATCATTTTACAGATGACCAGAGGCAAACAAGGTTAAGAGACTTGCCCAGGGTCACACAGGTAGTAAGTGTCATATTGCAGCCGTATTTGAACTCAGGAAGATGAGTCTTCCCGGTTCCAGTGCCAACTTGCTCTTCACTGAGCCCCCTTGCTGTTCTCCTGTGATCCTATAAATTATAATGGTGGCCATAGGAACAGAAAAGAGAGAAGAGCTTTAAGTGGAAAAACCATTGAACTGGAGGCCAAAAGACCTGGATTCTAATTCTGACTGCCACTTAAAATTGTGTGATTGTGGGTAAGTCCTTCCCTTTCTCTGGATCTCAGTTTCCTTATCTGTAAAATAAAGAATTAAAATAGATGATCTCCAATTTCCCTTACCATGCTAACATTCTGTAATTCTATGATTTTTAACATAGAATTAATAGGATTTGGTAACTAAGTGACTGTGAGAAAAAGGAAGAGAGAGGTCAATATTTCAAATGTTTCAGAGACCTTGGAGAGGATGAAGACTGAAAAAAGCCACTGGATTTTACACAAAGGTCATCTGTGAGAAACAACAACCAAAAAAGCCTCATTTTGACTTGTGTTGTGTTCCTAGTAGATTTCCTGAGGATTAAAGATGACTAATTCAATTCAACAAATATTTTCACAAGTGCTGAGAAGTTATCTTTACTGTTCCAAACTTCATCTTTCCTCTTCCAGACTGCAGCTTCAACCTCCAGGCATGCATACCAGTCATGTTCTAGGCTTCTCCTTGGCTGAGAAACTTGGAAACATCCAAAATGAATTCTAAACTTTCCCCTCTGCCAGCCCTCAAAATAATGGTCAGCATTTACATAGCTTTTTAAGGTTTGCAAAGCCTTTTACACTATTAACTCATTTGATTCTCAGAACCACTCTGTGAGGTTGCTGTTATTACTGTCATCCCCATCTTACAGATAAGCAAGGTGACACAAATTGAGGTTGAGGGATTTACCTAGCATCACATGTCTAGTATCTGAGTATGGATTTGAACTCAGGTCTTTCTGCCTCCAGTGCTCCCTAGCCACTTCTCAAAACCTCTGAGAATCATTATCCACCCTTTCCTCTTTCCATCCTGTATTAAACAAATACATGCACCTTATTCTTGCTGTGACTAATTCCTTGTAAGAGACCAGGAATTAGATCAAGATACTATAAAATAATTCAGGTAGATGTTCTGCCGGGTATTTTAAGACCCTGGAGCCCATCCGATAAAGAAAAGCCTCCCTCTGGGAGTTTAAAAGGATTATCTTTCCTATTCTTGGTAGCTTCTTAGACCTGCTTAGAAGATAGGAGCCCCTCCCACCTAACAAAACAACTTCTAGGCCTTGGAAGGTGTCAGTAAGCTGGATAAATTATTCAAGAATTGTAACTATAAACACATTTTTTTAAGCCAGAGCAGAAAGAACCAGTTCCCACCCACACAAATTGGTTTACTTAGGTCAAGCCCTGGTCATTGACCTCATGCTCCTAGAGTGGTGATAATTAATAGGAAGAGATCCATGATATAATGCAGGTGCCTGGAATCCAATCACCCAAGAGTCATGGAACCTGTAGGTTAAATCCCATGATTGAATCTATGAAGCATAACCCATCAAGTATAAAAACAGGAGACTCACACAGGAAAGACTGCCCTATCGCTACTCTTCTCAATAATATAAAAAGTGAGGAGGCAAACAGTCCAATTCCTCAAGGAGACAGATAGAGAGGTAAGACAAACTCATTCTATCTTGTAGATAGACTGAGGATCAAGAGCCTGGTCATGGTTGGGTCCTTTCCCCCTACTAATTTCCCCCAGTGGGAAAATGGAAAGCCCAACATGTTACTAGCACCAAATCAACGTTCTGAGCTGGGCAGACACCAATCCAGGTATCAAAGGCAATGCAATACATGGTCAAAGAATGAAATATAAATTTAATCAGCAGCCAGGGTAAGGTTCCCCTTCTGAATCCTTGAATGGGATAATTGCATAACTCACACTAAATTGACCTAAGACAGAATTCAAATGCCTTGGCATAAGAACAACTGACCTTTTGCATCATCTAAAACCAGCAAATTAAATGAATCTAGGTCCAACAGAGGGATCTGGCCCTATTCTGGCCCTATTCTAATGGACAAATGGGTAAGTACATTCTAATGGCCCCAAAAGAGGGAATTTTCCCAGAAATTAAAGGATGGTGCTAATCTCCATGAGGACAGCCTTCCTGTATGAATTGTGATTGCAAGACTGACTCTGCTTTAAAAGGGCATAACTCCTCTTCCTACTGCCTTCTAGAGCTTATCTCCATGGACTGACCATAATGAAAGAATTCTCTACTCCAAGATATTGATAACCTATGTCCATATATCTACAAGAAGAATTAGAACCAGTGGGTAAAAGCCTATAAATTAAAGCAATATAGGCATAGGCACTGAACAGTTTCCTAAACCTGAAAATGATTGAAATTGAGCAACACATTAAAAAAAAAAAAAAAAAGCTATTTCATTCTACTGTCTTTAATTTGAACTGACATGCCCAAAATGTTTTGCTGTCTACTGTCTCTGTGGCTTCAAATGAAGTGCAGGGTATACTAATAAATAAAGAGAGAGGGAGCAGGGTGGGGGAGAGGCACAAAAATGGGAGAGGATTTTCTGTCTTTGTTAAGCAAGTTGAATGAAAAGCTGTTCAGTAATTTCTTGGGTGCCAACAAGCTTTTTGGTCAACTGATATCAGAATTTGGTGGCCCTAGAAATGGGTGGCTGGGTCCATTGGGACCATTTATCTACCAGTGGGAACTACTTGGTCTCCATCAAGCATGACAGTTACTGATGCCTCAAAAAATATAATGGTTTCACAACCAAAAACAGAGTTCTTCTAATTCCCAAATGTGTCATTCATCACTGAGAGTAGTACAGTAGCTGAAAGACATGATGGCTGCACAGCACTATTACTTTGAAATGATCCATCCTGACCAGGAGGTCCCCAGGAGAATGAAGAAGCAGCTTTACCAAGATAACCTCAGAGGGCACAGAACACCACTCACTACTCTGATCAGGAACAGCCAACCAAAGATCTCTGACAGGTAACTCTAACGGTAGCACTCTGAGCACAGATCCACCAACAGAAGTAGAAGCCAACAACAGGAACTCAGGAAAGTGAGGTCAGGATCAAATAGGGTCGGACAAATCCATATGAATATTGGAGGCAATGGAGCCTGGCCCTGGCACTAAATCTCAAATCAAGAACCAAGACTAAAAATATAAGTAAACAGAAGAAGATATTGAGCACCATAAGAAATACTGTGGGTCATGAATCATACAAAAGTAAAATCCAGAAAAAAAACAATAATATCGCAACCACTAGAGGAATCTCAGAAAAGAAAAGAATAGCTCACATAGACTACATAAGAGTACCTAGGGGAAAAAATTAAATGAAAGAATACAAATGAAATAAAAGCTAAGGAAGAAAGATTTGCAATCTAATCCAATCCAATCCAAGAATAAATATTGGATTTATTGAATTTATTATTTTTTGTATTTTAAGAAATAAACAAAATCTACCCACATCCATTAGAACCTGAGAACAAAATAAAAAAAGAAGGAATCATTTGGTCACCTCCTGAAAGAAAACCCAAATTTAAATTTTCAAAAAAACTCAAAATTTAAATTGTCAAAAATGTCAGGGTCAAAAATTGAAACTTCTAGGTCATCAAAAAAATATTGCAAGAAGTCATCTCCTCCACTAAATTAAAGGAGCATTCAAGTAGCAAGGAACTACAGTCAGGACCACACAAAATTTGGCAGGTAGCACCAATGAAAAGGAGATCTTGGGATATGATATTCGCAGAAGCAAAAGATAAAGGCTTATTATAAAGAATAACTCAGTAATATACTATTGTGTCAAGTAATCATTATTGTTTGTGACCCTATTTGGGGTTTTCTTGGCAAAGATACTGGAGTGTTTTGCCATTTTCTTCTCCAACTCATTTTACAGATGAGGAAACTGAGGCAAACAGGGTAAAATGACTTGTCCAGGGTCACACAGCCAGTAAGTGTCTTAGTACCAATTAATATACACTGCAAAACAGAATATAATCATATGGAAGGCTGGGAGAAATGGACACTTAATAAAGGACTTTACTAAAGAAATAAAGAATTTTCAAGCATTTCTGATGAAAAACAGGACCTGAGTAGAAGTTTTGAAATACAAACACAAGCCAAGAGAATACTGGAGTGGAAAAACATGTTAAGTACTTACATTCTAATAGGGGAAAGGAAACAAGTGTCCAAACAGAACCCTAATGTCTTCAAGCATCATGGACGGAGATAAATAAGATGAAAGTGGTTTGGTTTGGTTTGGTTTTGATGTTATAAAGAGAAAAAAAGAAAAGGGAATGTACTAGAGAAGAAAGGAGGAAGAAAGGAGAAGAAATTATCTCACAAAACTGAGGTATGTGAGATGAGGAGGAATGAGTATGGGAAATGGGAGTCAAATGTATTCCACTTTTTATCTGGACTAAACAAAGAGGGTTGGAACACACATACTGAAGTATATGCACAGAGTATAGTATAGGAATATTTTTAAACTCAACATAGATATTGTCAAGGACAGGGAGAGGACAAAGGGGAGAGACTTAAGATGGAAGGGAGAATTGATCAGGAATAAGCCAAAAGCAAAGCAAACTCCAACATTTGAGGATGAATCATGAAGTGGGGAGGTTAAAAAGAAAGGAAAAAAGAGTAAGAACCTGTTGTCAGAGAAGCTGGTTACCCCAGTGGAAAAAGATTGCTTCAATTTTAGATTGTGAATGGTAAGTACACTCCCCCCTTTTTTTACCACCTTCTTCTTTGTAAAAGGGAAACTGAGGGCAAAGAAACAAGAAAATATAAGACAACATAAAGGAGGGAAATATGCAATTAACAATCATAAATATGAATGTGGAATGAATGAACCCATACAAACGAAAAAGATAGAAAGTAGATAAGAAAGCAGAATCTCACAATATATTGTTTAAAAGAAATAAACTCAAAACATCAAAATTTACATAGAGATAAAATATGGGCTGGAGTAAAATCTATTATGTATCAAATGAATTCAAAAGACAAGCAGTAGCCATCATGATCTCAGATGAGACAAGAGTAAAAATAGACATGATTAAAAGAAATAGGGAAACTGCATAGTGCTTAAAAGCATCATAGATAATGAATCAATATCAGTACTTAGTATATATGAACCAAATGGCATAGCATCAAAACACTTAAAGGAAAGTTAATGAAATTATAAAGAGAAACATATCATAATACTCTAAGAGTGGAGAACCTCATTGTATTCCTTTCTAACTTAGAAAAATGCAACCAAAAGACAAACAAGAACAAAGTTAATGACCTGAATATAATTTTAGAAGAGTTAAATATAATAAACTTCTGGCAACCATTGAATGGAATTGTTGAAACTAGTTCCTGGTTTTTTCAAGAAGGAACTAACTTAAAATAAAGTTATCAGTTCTGATTTAAAAACAGAAAATTGTGAAACCATCAGTACCAAAAAAAATGAAAAAGCAATTCATAATTGAAGATAAAATAAAGGAAACCATCAGAAACAATTTTGTACAGTTGTATACCAACAACACTGATAACTTACATGAAATAGAGAAATATTTACAGAGATATAAAATGCCCAAATTAACAGAATAAGAAATGAAGAATTTAAATAATCAAATTTTAGTCAAAAAAATTGAACACATCATAAATGAATTATGAAAAAGAAGTCCCAGGACTTGGAGAATTTAAGAGTGAATTCTGTTAAATCTTCAAACTACAATGAATCCTAGTGTTATGTAAACTGTTTGCAAGAATAGGAGTAAAAAATCCTTCTCAAATACTTCTATAATATAAATACAGACTTGATACGTAAACCAGGGAGAAACAAAACAAAGAAAATTATGAACCACTGTTCCTAATTAATATTATCAAACAAAATATTGGTATAGAAACTGCAATAACAAACTTAAAAGATTAGATGCCATAGCTTCTGAATTTATACCAGGAATATGGGACTCTTTCAATATTGGTTAAGCATGATTGACCACATTAATAACAAAAATGATCAAAATCACATTTTTATTTGGTGTTAATTTTGAAACAAAAAAAATTTAAGCAATTCTTTATGAAAGTAATTAGGATAATAGTGACTCTAACCTTTATGTCCAAATCATATATTCTAAAATATAGCATCCAAGGCAACATCTCAGCCATAAAGCACTTTGATGTATGTTCTTTCTCTCCTACCCCGTTAAAGCAGATACTCTTAAAAATTCTGCTCTGTACTCTCTTCTCAGTTCTACTTCCACTGCCATCACCCTAGTAAGGATCCTCATCACCACCCATGTGACTATTACAATCGCCTCTTAACTTGTCTTTTTGCTTCTACTTTCTTCTCCCTTTAATAAATCCTTCGTGATACTTTCACATCACTAATCCTTGTGAACAGAACTTGTTATGTCATTCTTCCATTCAAAACCTTTGATTGTTTCTCATTCTCTTCTGAATACATTCAAACTCAGTTTGATATTTAAGGTCCTCCACATAAATGTGCCCTGGTGCCATCCTATCTTTTCAGGTTTATTTAATATTTCTTCCTTGCACCTACTATACAGTTAATATTTACTCATTTCCCCCCACACAATACCTGTTCTTCTTCTCCATGCCCATGCTAGCCTGGTGGAATGCATGTGAAATCCCAACTTCTTCCACTAGTCACCCAGATGTTGAAATCATATTCTATCTCATATTCAACCTTTTCCATGAAGAACCTTCCCTGATCCCCCTAGGAGGTTTTTTTATACACTAGTTCATAACTTTTTAAAAAAATCTCTTGTGGATTTTTCATATTAAATGCTATATTGTTAGTTCCATAAGTGCCAGCCCTGTATCTTGTCTAAACTATTATAAAATTCCAAGACATTAGGCAGCTTGACTATGGGATCAGAAAGTTGCAGCTAGAAAACCTAACAAAGACACCAACCACTCATTAAATCTGAGGTTGCCTGAAGGTATCAGATGAAAATACTTAGAGCCAGAACCTCTAGGTTAACTTTATTAAGCTTCTCCCTATACTATAAATGGAAAGTTGATTATCTTTGAAGGAAGGAGGGAGAGAGAAAGAGAAAGTTAGATTTAGATGAGACGTCTCTGTGATAGAAAAGACTGAAGGACTCTGATGAATTTAAGGCACAAAATCAGCAGGTCAGCGTTCTTGAAACCATCATCTGAGTCTATCTCTTAGTCTCGCTGGTGTGCCTGTGTCAGAGATATGGGGATTTTTTTCCTTTTTATCTGGACCTGGAACTTCATTGGTATAGAGAATTCAAAGTGAAGAAACTCATTCTACCAACACGAAGCAGCAACTGTATCTTAGACACAGTTGCCTGGGGTGCCAATAGGCTGAGTGACTTGCCCAGGGTCTTACAGTAAATTTGTCAGACAGAGGAAATGAACCCAGATAACTATGTTCTCCACCATATTAACTCACCCTGCTGGAGACCCTTTCCCAAGTTAAAAGCAGATGCCATGGTTGAATGATAGGCAGGAATCATAGAAATGGGAGAGGTTGTCCAGAACTAGATATGTGTAAATATTGTTAGAGTTTCCAAAACTGAAAAATTCTTCAAACTAGGTCAGTGAATTTCATTTTGATTCCTTATGAAATCCCAAAATAGAATACTCATAGAATGATTTGTAAGTACTTAGAAAGGGAAGCGGTAATCAGCAGAGTTTCATTGAGAACAATTCTTGTTAAAATAGTTCCCTTTTTGACAAGGTTACTAGACTGGGAGATCAGAGAAATGCCATAGACAAGGATTTCAGCTCAGCATTTGAAAAAGTTTCTCATGTAATACTTGTGGAAAATTCAGAGGAATATGAAATGGATAATAGGGAAATTTTGAAATGGTTAAATGACTAGACCTAGCCAATTTTGACCAATGAATCAGTCACCCTGGAAAAAGGTTTCTCTATATTCAATAAGAACTTGAAGGTATGCAAAGCACTTTACAAATATTAACTCATGTTATCCTCACCACAACCCTAGGACATAACTACTATTTCCATTCCCATGTTACAGATGAGGAAACTGAGACAGACAATAGTTAAGTGACTTGCCTAGAAATACATAGCTAACAAGTGTCTGAAATTATATTTGAACTCAGGTTTTTCTGGCTCAAGATCCAGCACTCTATCCATTATACCAACTAGTTAATTCTAGTCAAATACAGCAAGACTATACTCAGCCTATTCTGTTCAAAATTTTTATTGTTTAATTTCAATGATTAGGTTTGCAATATCACTGTCAGAAATGAACTTGGGGTTCAGCAGAACTGAAAGGAGAACACAAACATAATTGTTGTCTATCCATTGGAAAATGATCCCCTTGGTACCTCAATCAATATAGTAACAGCTACAAGAGAAAAGATATTAAAATTCCTCAGGGAATACTTAGGAGCCTCCTTGAAGTAACCCATGAACTGATTTTGAGAGATTAGAGGTCAGCCAGGGGTGCTGTAAATATATCAGGACGAAAAGACAGGCTATTGGTCCAGTGAGAATGTATTTATTTCAAGTGTTACCTGACAAGTGAAAACATGAGTAGTTGAATGCAGGTTTGAGCCTGAGGTATGTTGTTTTGCACACTCTCACACCTGTCTCCTCTCAGCTCATACAACTATCATATTAGTTCAAGCCCTCAGCATCTCTCAAATGTATTATTTAGAATAGCCTCCTTCTTGGTCTCCCTGCATCAAGATAATCTCCCCACTCCAATACATGTTCTAGAGAACTGCCAAAGTGATATTCCAAAAGCTCAAGTCTGGCCACATCACTCCCAATCTCAATAAATATCAACGGCTCCGTTTTAGTGATAGAGTCAAATAGAAAGTCTTCTGCATAGCATTTAGAGCCCTTCACAACCTTGTCCCAACTGCTATAGGTTTTGTTAACTATAATTAGGTTTTTTTGAGAAGACTTTTATAAGCTGATGCAAAGTGAAGTCAATAGAATTAGAACATGGTACACAGCAAAAGCAATATTGTAACGGTAATTGACTATGAAAGACTTAGCCACTCAGATCAATACAATCATCAATGATAATTCCAAAGAATTCATGACGAAAAATGCTATACACCTCCATGGACAGAACTGATGAGCTCTGAGTGCAAATTGAAGCATATTTATTTTTATTTTACTTTTCTTGCTTTTTTTTCCATAACATGTCAATGTGGAAATAAATTTTACATGACTCCATATCCATATAGTGACTATTATATTTCTTACTTTCCCAATGGGTAGAGGAAAAGTGGAGAGAAAGAACTTGGAACTGAAAATAAAAATAGAGAGGGGGCAGAGCCAAGATGGCAGAGTAGAAAGATGCACATACACTAGCTCTTACCCCACAGCCCATAAAATATCTATAAAGAAGAACTCTCAACAAAATCTACAGCAGCAGAAGCCACAGAACAACAGAGTGGAGGAGATTTCTGGCCCAGAGTGACCTGAAAGACCAACGGGAAAGGTCTGTCCCACCAGACAGGGAGCAGAGCCCAGTCCAGCCTTGGCCGGGAGGCACTGGGAGAAGCAGAACTGAGCAGGCTTCAGGGACAGAATCTTCAGTAGCAGCACAGATCCCTCAACCCATAGGCGCTAAAGGTCAGTGAGAGGGATTTTTTGGCTGGCCAAGAAGGGATCAGGGTGTCCCCATAACTCGGGTCTCT
Source organism: Notamacropus eugenii (assembly GCF_028372415.1). Taxonomy (NCBI): domain Eukaryota; kingdom Metazoa; phylum Chordata; class Mammalia; order Diprotodontia; family Macropodidae; genus Notamacropus; species Notamacropus eugenii. The sequence goes on along the minus strand of NC_092877.1, from coordinate 265,476,887 downwards.
TCAGATGGCAGCAGTGGAGGCAGCAGTGGACAAGGGCTCCCAAGGCAGGTAGTAGCCTGCTTCCATTGTTGAAGGTCTCATCATAAAGCCCCTGAGGGAACTGAGCTCTGTGTGTTGGCCCTGCCCCCACCTGAGCAGCTGATCTTAATCTCCCACTGAATAGTGGCCCTGCCCCCACCTAAAGCTCCTGAGGGTTTGGAACAGCTCATCAGAATCTCAGCCCCCAGTGCTGGCTTGGCAGAACTGGCGGCAAGGTGGTTGTGGAGAGGAAACTCAGAAGTCAAGTAACTGGCCAAATGTCCAAAAAAAGGGAAAAAAATAAGACCATAGAAGGTTACTTTCCTGGGGAACAGGTGTCTCCCCCATCCTTTTGGATGAGGAAGAACAAGGCATACTTTCAGAGGAAGTCAAGGCGCCTTCTTCCAGGGCCTCCAAAGGGAACTTAAATTAGGCTCAGGCAATAGAAGAGCTTGAAAAACAAGTTAGCAACTAACTAAAGGAGAACCAAAAAAATCCTGAAGAAAATAATAGCTTTAAAAATAGGCTAACTCAATTGGAAAAAGAGGTCCAAAAAGCCAATGAGGAGAAGGAGGCTTTAAAAAGCAGAATTAGCCAAATGGAGGAAAAGGTTTAAAAGCTCACTGAACAAAATAATTTGTTGAAAGAGAGAAATGAGTTCAAGGAAATAAATGACTATGAGATAAACCAAGCAGTTGGAAAACAAAACCAAAAGTTTGAAAAAATAGAAGATAATGTGAAACATCTCATTGGAAAAACAACTGACCTGGAAAATAGATCCAGGAGAAACAATTTAAAAATTATGAGACTATCTGAAAGCCATGATCAAAAAAAAAAGAGCCTAGACATTATCTTCCATGAAATTATCAAGGAAAACTGCCCTGATGTTCTAGAATCAGAGGGCAAAATAAATATTGAAAGAATCCACCAATCACCTCCTGAAAGAGACCTGAAAAGAGAAACTCCTAGGAATATTGTGGCCAAATTTCAGAGTTCCCAGGTCAAGGAGAAAATACTGCAAGCAGCTAGAAAGAAACAACTTGAGTGTTGTGGAAATAAAATCAGGATAACACAGGATCTGGCAGCTTCAACATTAAGGGATTGAAGGGCTTGGAATGGGATATTCCAATGGTCAAAGGAACTGGGATTAAAACCAAGAATCACCTACCCAGCAAATCTGAGTCTAATACTTCAAGGGAATAAATGGTCATTCAATGATATAGAGGACTTTCAATCATTCATATTGAGGAAAAGACTGGATCTGTATAGAAAATTTGACTTTTCAATAGAAGAATCAAGAGAAGCATGAAAAGGTAAACATGAAAGAAAAATCATAAAAGACTTTCTAAAGCTGAACTGTTTACATTACTACATGGAAAGAAAATATTTATAACTCTTGAATCTTCTCAGTATTTGGTTAGATGGAGAGACTGTACATACACACACACACACACATACATATACACATACACATACACATATATAAACAGAGAGTACAAGGTGTGTTGAATCAGAAAAGATGATATCCACACAAAAAATAAATAAATAAAATAAAAATTAAGGAGTGAGGGAGGAAAACACCAGGAAGAGAAAGGGAGAAATGGAACAGGGCAGGCTATAACTCATAAAAGAGATAAGAAAAATCTTGTTCAGTGGAGGAGAAAAGGGAGAAGGGGGGAGGGGAAAAGTGAAGCTACTCTCTCCATATGTGGCTGAAGGAGGGAATAACATGCTCACTAAATTTGATATGAAAATCTATCTTACACTACAGGAAAGTAGGGGAGGAGGCAACAAATGGGGTGAGGGAAAGGATAGAAGGGAGGGTAGATGGGAGAAGGGAGTTACTAGCAATAAACACTTTTGAGAAGATACAAGGTCAATTGAGGGGGGAAATTTTAAGGGGGCATAGAGTAGGACAGAGGGCAATATAGTTAGTATTACACAACATGATTATTATGGAAGAGTTTTGCAGAACGACACATATTTAGTCTGCATTTAATTGCTTGCCTTCTCAGTGGGGTTGGGGAGGGAAGAGGAGAGGGATAGAAGTTGGAATTCAAAGTATTAGCAATGAATGTTGAGAATTTTTATTGCATATAATCGGGAAATAAGAAATACAGGGAATGGGGTATAGAAATTTATCTTGCCCTATAAGAAAAGAGAGAAGATGAGAATAAGGGAAGAGTGGGGTGTGATAGAAGGGAGGGTACATTGAGGGAAGTAGTAATCAGAATGCAAGGTATTAGGAAGCAGGGGGAGGGGAGTGATGGGGAGAAAAATTGGACATGTTACAAAATGAGGTAAAAGCAATTAGTATTAAAACAATTGACTGAATTAATTACTGAGAATAAATCAATGACATCTTTAGTATGGGGGAAAAAAGTTTAGTCTAAATTTCCTAGAGGAAGGTAACCTCATGTAAAATTTGGCATTAATGGAAAAGTTAAGGTTTTAATGATAAATTTGATTTTATGATTGCTTTTTAATCAGGAACTAGAACATGTATAGAAAGGTGTGTAAGCCACTTAAGACTTGCCTCAAAAGATGTTCCTTAGCCAAAGTGAAGTTATAATCATATTTGAAACCTGGTTATTGGAACTTGCCATTTTTAGATGCTATGGGACTATTAAGTGACTGTTTTTCTGAGTCTAACTCCAGATATGGATAGCAAGAAAGGCAATCTGAGCCTTCAATCCATGATGCCAGTAAGCCTGTGAGATACTGGTATGAACTGCAAAAGATGACCTCATGGGAAGGGTGGGAGAGTGGCTGTTCAGCCTGGGCTGAGGTAGGATTCTCCTGACTCAATTTCCCCACTGACACCTGGCAGACTTTAAGCCTGACTGAATGCAAGTTGACAATCTGCTCCTGCCTGGAATTGATATGAAGTTGGGGAGATATTGTTTCCCTGCAATGTCCCTACTCTTGGTGGCAATTTCCTATAGTCAAAAGGTTTGTAAGCTTCATACCAGATCTATTAAATTATAGATTATTGGTAGGGGAACATCTGAGGTTAAGTCTAAACTTAAGCTATTTGGCTTAGGACTTTAGACAAACAACAATAAGTGAGAGTCCTTTAATTCTTAGTAATACTGGGGAGAAAATTAGATCAAGAACTTGTGAAGTTACCAAACATAAATATTATTTGTGTCTCAGTTGGTTAATGTTTAAAAAAAAATTCTTTTGTGATTCATATTGTAAATGCTTTAAAAAGAAGTGTCACCTGACCAAAAGTTTGAATTGTTTTATCTGTTATAAACTGTGTTAAAAATAAAAAATAAAATTTAAAGAAAATAAAATAAAAATAGAAAAATTAACAAAATTAACATATATATGTGTGTGGGTCTGTCTGTGTCTAAAATATATATAAGATATATACATGTACATATATTGAAAGGATACTACAACCTGACCACCCCATAAAATAAAATGAAGTAAGATTATTTGAATTACAGTGGTAATTTTCACATTTGTTCCCATTGCCTCACTGGGTCCCCACTGACTGTATATTTCTACAGAAACTATTGTGAAAATATATTTAAGATAATACAAGGAAACATTCTCTTTAATATATTACCAAATCTCCAACTTGGTTTTTAAATGGGTGAGAATCCACAGTAATCAATACTGGCTGCTATCCTTAACAAACTGTGTTATTTTCTGTTTTACAAACTTATTATAAGCACAATCCATGGGATCTCTGTGAGTAGTGGATAGGTATTCATCACCCTTCTAAAAGAGCTCCCTAGGACTGGGTACCTAGTGTGTACAGAAGGATCTTTGTTGACTCATCATTCAGCAAATATTTTACAAATGACCACTATGTCCAAGGTCCACTACAATGCATTGTTGGGGATGCAAAGATTAATAAAATTCAAGGACCTTATAAGTAGTACTGTTACAAATGATTAAGCATGATCATGTGACCTTGAATAAGCACCACCTAATTTTTAATTAAAAGGATTAGACTAATGATCTTTAAAGTCTCTACCAAGTATAAAATCCTATACTCCTCTAAGTAAGACACTAGCCAGTCATGGGCATATATAAACAAATACTCATAGGGATATTAAATCATCGTCCCTATAGTACACTCATTATTTTTCTTAGTTGGAAAGTTCTCTAACCTGTGGCTGTACACAGTGACTCCCATGCAGTATTTGCAAGAAACTTTTCATAAGATAGTGCCTATCCTTACACTTCTACAAAAGTTCTGTCTATTTTATATAGCTCTTAAAGCCCTATATAAGTGTGAGTTGTTTTATCAATAACCATGATTAGGAGCATTATCATTATAGTCCCACTCAAGTTGTTAACAAGTAGTGACTAAACTAAATCTCAGGACCCACCAACTGACCTTACCATTTAGGTGTCTATGTCATTTCAATAATAGGCAAGAACTCTTGACATTTGGTTGGGCGATCTCCCTTGTTTGTATTCACTCGAGTTCTTGCTGTTATCAGGTTGTACGTATGATTGGAAATTTGCTTCCGCTTTACCTTCCCTAACTACTCAAGACAAAACTACTGCAGGGCTATGCTAATCAAGACAAAGCTTTATGACAGAAAGAAGCAAAAATATAGAATCTGCAGTACAATACATAAATTATTGGATGCTTTGGAATTGTAAGAACAGATTACTAAGAACCTTATCCAAAGGTCTCCGTTTCTGTGGTTGTTGAAATACAAATGACTGCTTTTGAGCCAAGTTCTGTCTCCCATTTCAGTAAAGGGTTGCTGGTCATTCAATAAGAAGTTTTGCTGTTTAAAAGCATTTTTAGCAAAAATTAAACTATGTGAACTGATAAATTAAGATGATTGGCACAACTTGGTAGTAGTCTAAATGGAAATTTAGTATAGTTGCTACCTTACTCTTTAATGAAATGGAAAAAATGAATTGATTTTATGAGGGAAGGAATCTTTTATTTATTCTACACTTCATATTATGGTTATTAATTTCACCAACATTACTAATATACAGAATATTATATATTATAGGTACTACCTACCTCACAAGGTTTTCATGATAAGAGAGACACAACATAAACTGTAAGAAGTTGCTTCGTTGTAAACTATTGGGTAATGCACTGAACCTGTGCTATAAGATTATGATGTCTGGACAAGGCATTTCTATTGTCATGCAGTATGGTATGGGGGTGAAGTGAGAGTGGAGTTGGGGGGGAGGGGCAGAGCAGAAGAGGAAACAATGGCTTTGGAGTCATAGGCCTGGTTCAAATTCTTCCACTTTCTACTTCTATGACCTTACACAAGTCTCTGGATCCCAATTTCATCATCCATAAAGTGAAGAGATGGGGTTTGATGACCTCCAAGGTACCTTTCAACTCTAAATCTGTGATCCTATATTAATCCCACAAGAATCAATGGTGTCCTTGGCAGTGACCAAGGAGGACCCACCTTTTGGTAGTGTTTTTAGTATATAGTAAAAGAAAATCAATTAAGTCCCTAAGGATAACACTTCAAACCCTTGAGCAAGACCCACAGGAAAGAAAAATTGCCAGGACTCTACTACTGTGCTGATTAGACTGTGACTAAAAGAAACAAAGCACAGCCCTATTAGCATTGTATTTACCTAAAAATTAATAAAGATAAGTTTTGTCGTTTTAAAAGCATTTTAGCAAAAATTGAACTGTGTGGCTGATAAATTAAGATGATTAGCATAGGCTGGTAATAGTCTAAATAGCAATTTAGTGACATTGCCACCTTACTCTTTAATGAAATGGAAACTTGAATTGATTATATAAGGAAAGAATCTCTTGTTTACTCTAATCTTCATATTATGGTTGATAATTTCGCCAGCAGTACTGATGAAATTGTACCTGATATAACAACACCACGGGAAACTAATGATCATAATGAATCTACTTGTCACCCAAGTGCAAAGGATGCAGACTCATAAATCTCAAAAAAAATTACTAAAGGCAAACAAATGATCAGGACAAACAAATTATTATTTTATCTTTGTTTGCATGTCTTCTGCTTGTATTTATTGTCTTATTCCCTGAAAAAAACGGTCAAAATACCTTCAAAATATTTACATTTAATCTGAACCTTCTCTATCTCATTGCCACAGAAGCCCCTGAACGATGAATCTCAACTAGCTCTGTTTAATTGTCATTGTGAGATGGCTGATTAATCTCTTCCTTTCTCCATCGAAAGATAATCAGCAGTTAACTGGTACAGAATATTGGTATCCGCTTGTGCTGCTATGTTTAATTCTTTGTTCTGCCTATTTTTAGGATTTTATAACTTGGTTGTAAATTATTATTCTGTGTTGGAGGGCAGATTGGGGAGCTATATTTTTTTTAATTTCACATCACAGATTTGTGCCAAAAATAAAGGAATGCTCTAATTTGTAGAGCATATATTTCCTATGACTTGTTCTCAGAAAGCATAAACTACTTAGTTTTTAAATACTGCTTTTTTGAAAGCAGATAAAAAACTGATAAAATAAATGATATATCACAAATTTACCATAAGGTAATCAAAATACATTGAGGCAGAGTCCACACACCAAATTAAAAACAGAACATGCAAAAAATTATTCAATGTGTTTATGACCACACATCCCATTTGCAATGTTCATACAGACTACTTGTGCCCAACATGTGGGCTTCCAAGCTTATATTGGTCTGATCAGACACATTCAGACACACTGTACACTGACCCAGACATAATGATGTCATTTTTGGTCCTTTTCAAGTATGAAGGACAGTAATCAACGAACCTTCAAGTTACAGCCAAACTGAACTATTTACTCTTCCCTTTTCTTGACCCACCATCTCCCTCTTCTCTGAATTCATAGATGTCTTCCCTTATGTCTGTGTAACTCATGGCCCCCTGCAGTTCTATCCTCACATAGATTGCAAGTTAATATCCTGAAAGTTTCTGAATAATCTTATTCAGTGGTTTAGGCTTCCACCCAGGGTTTCTCCAGGAACTGATTTCCCTTGTAAGTACAAATTTAATAAGACCAGAAACACAAGAAAAATTTATTTAGAGGTTGGAATATTGCTGCAATGTAGGAAAAATATGGAAAGATTTGGACTTATGAAGGAAGATCCTATCTACCCTCAAAGAAACAGAGGACGAACAAGTATTGTATGGTCTTACATATCTGCATATGAACACCTATGTCTATATATGAGTATGATTATAGGTATCTAGATATATGAATGTGCATGTAAGTATCTGTATGTATGTGTATATGTATGTGCATATAGGTTTATATGTGCATGTATATATTCATGTATATGTGTGTATATATATACATACATATGTATATGTATGTATATCCACACTTAATTGTAGCCTTCTTGGGGGAGGGGGTAAGTCAAGAGGAAAAAAAGAACAAAGTAAAAAGCACACAGCAGAGAAGAAAAGAAAATTACAAGGAACCAAAGAAAAGATGGACAGCTCCAAACACAGTATGTAGTATTGACTATACAAGCTTTCCTGCAATGGGAATTTATTGCTGTATATTTTGAATGGTCTCAAGTTCTGCTGTGCACATGGCAAAGCTTTTTTTCTTGTCTTATTTTGTATTTAAGCATATAATGTTTCTTTTTCTTTTCTTATTGTGTACATAAATTTAAAATAAAAATAGAGCAAAAAAAGAAAAATGTACTTAGAACAATAAAGAATTACAGAAAGGCCTCATAGTCATGCCCATGTACAATAAATAAAACTCTATCCTTGTGGGGCCCCACACCTTTTTCTTAGGCACTTATATTATCCTGATTCTGAGCAGCACTGAGGGTTGTTTCTCCTATAAAGGAATATAACTCACAATCACTAAAGAGTCAAACTACCTAACCCTTTAGTGAAATCCACCTTCCCTAAGGACCTATAAAGTTCACTGATCCTGTTCTGCACAATCCACACATACCCATGGCTCTCAGTATCAGTGCGATGCAAAGTCTGGGTTCGCTTCTCCAAATCATGTTTTTTGTCTATCCTGTTTTTTGGTTCCATTCTCTCCTGTGATTCGGGGTCTGGGGCCCCTGCCATGCAAATATCTCTTTCCCCTTCAGCATTCACAGCTTTGCATTAAATGATCTCTTCCCCAACATCAAGGAGTCTGACATTCTGTCATACTATCACCACTGTCACTGCTACGACCATCACTGATGAGGTTGCTATCAGACACTTCCTGCTGCTGCCACAGCTGTTTCCTTAGCAAAATATGATAGTTCTTATACAATGATCCAGCCCAGTCCACTCTATCTCAGGGCTAGTCAACAAGTCTCTAGGTCTTTTATTAATCAACATGACAGCTCTACATCAATGGCAGCCATTGGGACTTCTCAACTCATCTACCTATCACATCCAGTCTTCACTAATAGCAGAGTTAGGAAGATTAAATTCCATTCACCCTTCTCTGACTCAGTACAGAAAGCATGTTCCCACTATGACCAGCATTTCCCACTGAGTCTTTTTGAGACTGAGAAATTAACATTTCCTCACTTTCCATTCAACTCTCATGATGCTCTCCCCAACCCCGCCACCACCACCTGATGCATAGGGCCAGAACATGAAAAAGTCCTAAACACCAAGGCTTAGAAAAGCTTTGATGAAAGTATTAGAAACATTGGAGGCTTAGGGACAAAACCCAAGGCTACGGATGGCAATATTGCCAAAATATCAAATACTCATATTCCTATTAAGTCTAGCATAATCCATCCTGCTTCTTCCATCTCTGTGGACATCCTTTCTCCATGTTGAGGCATCAGCAAATATATGATGCCCTTTCTAGTCCTCATCAACTGAAAGTGATTTTTTATTCCTTGAGTCTCTCTGACTACTTCATTTGTCATCTTATAGACATTAAACCATTTCTGAACTTGTACTGTTTGTGTATGTCATTCTCCTTACTATGCCAGAAATTCTTTGAGGGAAGGAAATGTCAGTTGTATTTACATACATACATACATGAAGTATTTATGAAGCACTTACTATGTGCCAAAAATTGCACTAAGTGTTGGAGACACCTACGTAAGCGAGCAAGGCATTACTTGAGCCTAAGGAACTTGTATTCTAATAGAGGAAGACTGTACATGAAGGGGTGATAGAAGGAGTGATACATGATTTGAAAATAGTTGCCAGACATTGAGGTAGATGCCCTTCCCATAATACACTCCAAGATAGCTGTGGGGAAGAAGGGGGGATGATGGCTAGAGAGGAGGAGGAATGATTTGGAGGTGTTTAGCACTGAGTTTTGTATATAATAGACACTTGCCAAATATTTCTTGCACTGAATTGAAAAACCAAAACAATTTTTTCACCAAGCAATTGAGATAGAAAAAGGGTGCAAAGAATAGGATAGGAACTATTTTAAATTATCTGTATGGTTACCCATATTACATGTCTCATAATGCCTTTATAGATAGTTTCAAAGATGCCCTCTTGCAAAGGACATACTATTTAAGGTCAGGAAGTTGAACATTAATGGTGGGATAAATTAGGCATCATTTGTTTAATAAAAACTACTAATAGATAATATATGACAAAAATAGCTAAATAATTTATATAATAAAAATAGCTAAAATCCACAGTTGCTCTTCAATATTCTTGAGGGGCTAGGAGCATGGGACCCCCTTTAAATGTGAAAAACCATGAATAACTCTATGCCCTACCCCAAACCTTTATCTTTAATAATTCTGATCATATTTAACAAATAAAACAGTGCACTATACCCATAAAAAATTACAATTTAGTATAGTGTAGTATTTTTACAGTATAGTATGTAGTAAATACAATATATTTACAATATAGTAAAGTTTCAGAGATTAGTTTCTCATACACTATGCAATCTTCACAGACTCCTATGTAGCTACCACAACTGCTTCAAGGATTTCCTTCTCCTACAAAAAGTACAAAATACAAAAATCTCTCCAGGAGAAAATCACATGACTGAGTCTAGATGGCAGAGAGACAAAAAATTCCTAAAGACAGTGTGTAGACATCTTTATCACAATGAAACGTATAACAAAATTTAACTGTTGATAATAAATTTATGGAAGGATACTTATGGTAGTAAATGATAAAATTACTAATAATATGTAGTATTTAGGCACTTATGATTTACTAAGAGATTTTTTAGGGTTTTTTTTACATACATACATCATCTGCAATTTTCCAAAGTATGCCTCAAATCTCCAAAAATTCCCATTTAATTACCAATTGCCAACCTTCAAATAATCAAATTGATGAATGTGAAAACCACAAGTGTGGAAAGATGACTGTAGTTTACATATAGTTTTAAGTTTTGTAAATCAATATAAACATATATATTTATTTGTTTGTGCATATGTGTGTGTATATTGCATACATGTACATGTGTGTTCATGCATGGCATCCAAAAAGCCTTAGTACTGTTTTAAGCTAGTAGAGCTTAAAGTATGAACATGTATATACATATATATACACACACACACACATTCATACTCCTTTTACATGCAAATTAAATATATGTGTATGTATATGCATACATACACCATTATGCATTTATATAATATTATCTCCTTTGAACCTCACAGCATATGTGATATAGGTACTACTAATATTACTCCAGGCTGTCTTCCAAGTGAAGAAACTGAGCCGCCTAGAAGTTGCCACTTTCCTACCATCACACAATAAGTGCCAGAGTTGGTAGATGAACCTAACTCTTCCTGATTCTAAATGTAGTATACTTCCCACATAATATTCTATTTGCCATATATTTATTGTTGTATTTCTTGTTGTTTGATCAGCCAGTGATCTGAGGTACCTTTCTCCTTCTGAGAATTACTTTTATTATATGGTAAAATAAACTGTAATATAAGCAGAGCCTTTAACTCCCTAGATCAATGTAAAACTAACCAGCCTTGTTGCATGCTAATGATTTAGAATATTAATATGATGACTGAAATATTGATTTGGTTGATTCTGAATAATATGAGGAAGGAACTATAATTCAGTAAAATGTTGCGGATTATCTCAGATCTGGATGTTCTCTCTCATTCATTTGCATCCAAACATAAAAATCCCCTGTAGTCATGCTATTTTAACCACTGCAGGCAAAGCTCCGGGTTTCACTTTTCAAAGCTGCCTAAGCTTTTCCACAGAGAACCAAAATCATTATTATATTTATTTCTACTGACATATTATTTGGAAGATGAAAGAAAGGCTCTACTTCCATTTTATTATCCATCATAAAAAGGAAAAATAGATGGAAATGGGGCACGAAGAAAAGAGTTTGGTTCCATTAAAACTATTCATACACTTTAGAATGTTGGCTTTCATGTGGTGATCAATATCCTATAGGAAAGGCTAGTAAAGCAGCACCAGTTAACATATCTCCAAAAACCATTTCCAGTCTATCCTTTCTCTAGGGATTATACAGAGAACATAGTAAATATAATCAACATTTTGCCCTCTTCTTGCAGGCTATAAACTGTTAATCACTCTGGACAAGTGATTTTTGGCAAAGCTATCATCCAGCATCAAAGAACAGTACCTGTCATGTAGTTTTTGGCTACCACAATCTGTTGAGTTGAATTACTATAGAGAAAAGCCAGATTACTGATGTTGTGAAATTTTCACTTTGGCTTGTAAAATAGTAAAGAAAATATACCTGAAATAAAGAGGTAAATAATCAAATGGAATAAAAGTTGAACTCTGGATGAACTATATATGCCTTGAAAGTCTAGCATACCACAGCAAACTTTCCCATTTACCGTATCAGTCAGGCAGTTAACCAATATTCATCATGTGCTTACTATGTGGGAGCCACCGTGTACTGGGAATAGACACTAAGAAAGGCAAAAGACATTTCCTGCAGCCAACATGACTGCTTCCTTCCACATCTCTTTGTCTCTTCCTCCCTTTTCCTTTTATTCCCCAACACTATTAGCACCACCAATCTCTTGTGATCACTCAGTCATTTTCCATCGTGTCTAACTCTTTGTGGCCCCATTTTGGGTTTTCTTGTCAAAGATATTGGAGTAGTTTGCCATTTCCTTATCTAACTAATTTTATAGATGAGGAAACTGAGGTAAACAGGATTAAATGATTTGCCCAGGGTCACACAGCAAGTAAGCGTTTGAGAACAGATTTGAACTCAGGAAGACAAGTCTTCCTGACTTCAGCCTTGGTACTTTATCCACTGTGCCATCTATCTCCAAATAAATATTTGCAAATACATCTTTAAAATTTTTAATTTACCTTTGACAATTTTCAGATAAATATATCCAAGTCATGACAGGAAGCAACAAAAGAAGCAATTATTCTGAAACTGAGAATTATAGAGTGAAAGAACTATTTGATCTAAAAATTTGTGACAGAGGAGAGAAAAGCCAGACATAATATGGCATTGATATGGAGAGAACAAATTTCCAAATATTCCAAAAAAAGGACAGGCACAATCCCAGGACATAAAAGTTTGTAGGAAAAAGTCACCCAAGAATTATAGAATACTCCAGAGAATTAAATCCTGAGAGACTACAAAACAATTCCATCCAGTAAGATCAAATAGAAGTTAACTAAAAAGACTGATTTTGACACACACTGAATCTACTTGGATTTTTCAATGTCTTTGATGGTATGATATGCTGTGCATATGATGGAAAATGAATACAATAGCATGGGGTGGCCGTTTAATGATTTTAGTTCTCTCTAAACATTGGTATTCAGCAAATCCAATTAGTTTTAAACTGGTCAGGAAAGTTAAAGATCTATTTACCATATAATATAACACCCTAAAATAAAAGTGAGTCTCAGGGGAAAAATAGTTACTAGGATACTAGTTACTAGTTGGTAAAATAACAGTGAACTCAGGAGAAGTCGCAAAGTATAGTGGAAAGAATGCCAGACTTGGATTCATATTAGCACCTCTGAAACTAGGAAAATTACTTAAATTCTATGAGACTCAATTTTATCACCAATAAAATGAACAAGTTAGAGGCGGCTAAGTGGCATGGTGAATAGAGCAGTATCAGGAATCAGGAAGACAAGAGTTTAAATCTGGGCTCAGACACTTACTAGCTGTATGACCCAGGGCAAGTTATTTAACCTTGCTTGCCTCAGTTTCCTCATCTATAAAACTGGCTAGAGAAGGAAGGGGAAAACCATTCCAGTATCTTTGCCAAGAGAATCCCAAATGGATTCACGAAGAATCAGAAACTACTGAAATGACACAACAATAGTGAACTGGTAATAACAGTCAACTGATAGTTACTCCTCCTCAAACCCTTTACTAGGGCTGTTAAGAAAAGATGATTGACAATCAATTGTCACTCAACAGGGATTTATTAATTGCTTACTGTATACCAAACACTGTGCTAAATGCTGGGAATGCAGATAGAAGCAGAAAGACAGTCCCTATCCTCAAGGAGCTTACATTCTGATAGAGAAAGACAACACATAAAAAGGACATGAAAAGCATGGTGTGTGGATAGTAGAGAAAACATTGTGGAGATGAATCAGCACTTCACCCTGCCCTGTGAAGAAAACATCATTGATCTGGGTTTCCTTTAAACCTTGGAGATTTGGGGAAGAACCAGATAAGCAGAAGGATTATTAGTGGATAGAGTGCTGAACTTGGAATTGGAGTCCCACTTTAGTATCAGTCCTGTGACCCTAGGCACACTTACCCATCCTGGACCTCAAGCAAATGAGGGGGTTAAATTCAATGATCAATATATGATTCTGTGATCCTATTCTAAATTTGTAGTTTTTACGTTATTTCCCCTTCATGTTATTAACTAGAACATCCCAACAATGGTCCAAATTTTACAACAAAAAGGATAACAACCAAACCACTCTACAGAAAGACTCACTTTCCCAGTGTCCATCCCCCATTCAGCCAAAATGATCTTCCCAAAAAGTAAGTCTGACCATGTGACTCCCTTATTTGATCAATTCCAATGGCTATCTATTGCCTCCAGTATCAAATACAAAATTCTCTGTTTAACTTTAAATTGCTGATGTCATTGATATTCTTAATGTTAGCTCTTTCCCTGATCAGAAAATCATCATATGTGATCTTTGCATAACATCTAGTTCAATCTGTATAGAAAGAATGAATTCCGTTTATTTTTAGCACATGGAGCCCTCACACATGGGCTGTCAGGAAGCTATCTGCCCCAAATTCAAGACATTTTATAGGTATGGGTTAGCATACCCGTAGGTCAGAAGCTGATATGCTTACTTTTACTAGGCAACCAAAAAGTTGCCTAGTAAAAATTTAAAGCAAAAATATGTAATTAAATATGTAATTAATATGTAATTATGTAAAAATATGTAATTAAACAATATAGAGAAAATTAAGTAACAAAAAAAGACTACTCCTTTAACCACTGGGATATAATTTCCCCTAGGTTACCATACCATCAATGGGGAGAGAACATACACAAAAAGCATATGTGACCAGAGAACATGCAAGGAGAGGGCACACATATGCAGACAATGTATGTTACCAGGGCACATACATGGAAGAACATACAAAGAAGCAAAACATAACGACCTGAAGACAGGGAGGCACAAAGTTAAGGAAACCTATAGCCAGAGCTCACAAATAACTTTTTAATATGCAGAGCCATCAACTGGTGGTAACCGCATCACACTATTGTCTCTCAGTTATACTGAGTATATACTATGGGTATCAAATTGTTCCTTCTGGCTATCATATCTCTGGTCTGCTCTCTCTTGGGAATCACTTCATTTCTACTGGGTATCTCTGCTGGTTTCTGGCTTCAGTGTTCAGTGGCTCACTCTTTAACACCTTATGCTAGTCTTGAGCTACTCCAACTCTTTGGACCATCTGTTGTTCTCCGCTACCCTGTGCTAGAATACAATGACTAGTAAGCCACTCCCTTGCAAGGGAAAATTAAAATTCTTTCATAGACACTAAGACTATGATAGATGCATTTAGCCAGGCAACGAGAAAAAGCCAGAAGAGACCTTCAGGCTACCATTGTCTATTCTTTTGATTGACTCTTCTCTTAGACTCACTCAGAGTCTTTCACCCCAACCATCTACTAGACCTCAAACATCAACTAGAGCTAGAAAATTTATTTTAATTCATTGAAAATCTCTAATTGTCAGTCTATATCCATTCAAATTAATTTGGGGACATTACCCAAGAAAACTGCAAAGGAACTGTGTGTATTGCTAGGAGATATGTAAATAAACCTAAAGGCAAGAACAAAAGGGGGTCAGCTGAAGCCAACAAGGTTCTTGTTCTTTATTTCAAATCCTTTTCTTTAATTCTAACTTTTTATGTTGCTGTCATTCAGTCGTTTTCCATCATCTCAGACTCTTTGTGACCCTATTTGGGGTTTTTTTGGCAAAGATACAGAACTGGTTTGCCATTTCTTTCTCCACTTCATAGTACAGAGAAACTGAGGCAAATAAGGTTAAGTGACTTCCCCAGAGTCACACAGCTAGTAAGTGTCTGGGGATGGATTTGAACTCAGAAAAATGAGTCTTCCTACCTTCCAGTCTCTAGGGCCAGCACACTATCCACTGTCCTGCCCTAGATCATGAACTCCAATTACAGGGCTGTTTTCTGCTGTACCACATGGGCCCTTTACCAAGTGGACATGTAAAGGAGTAAAAGGTAACATTAATTTAAAATTTAAATCTGTTTGTAAATATTTAAGAAAGATGGTGAATGAAAATCATGCCTCACCTTATAAAATAGTAAAAAGCAGTGGAAGGATAAGATCCAGTATGACAGTAGAATAAGCAATCTCATTTCAGCAAAACTTCCAACCATAGTACTTCAAAATAACAAGAAATGCCAAACAAAGTAGTTAAAACTGAAATTAACTAAAATTAAAACAAAAATAAAATATAAAAAAATACCACCATAAAGTAATTCTTTCGCGATAACTGTAAAGGACAGCATGAAGCCACATAGTTATCCTATGACCAACCAATACCTTGCCCAGCTCACCTGACTTCAATAGGCTGTACTCTGAGCTTTGGCCATTGTGACTTGTATCTTGTCCCATCTCAGCAGTGAATAAGTCTAACCCAATTCCTATCCCTCCTGAGTTGAAGAGTCTTGAACTCCCCTAGCCTCATGGTAGGATAACATGGGCAATTGTGGAAGGGGGAAAGATCTAGTAGTGAAGAGCTACTTACTTGGGGGTGAGAAGTGGGGAAAGATGTCTGTGCCTAGGGAAGGGGTAGGTATAAAGCCAGCTGCAGTCAAATCCATGTCTAGATTTCATAAAGCAGAGATCTCATCAGACTCCTTCACTTCAACTCTCATCAGAAGGAAATAAAAAACTACTCAAGTGCCTGAGCAGTATTCTAGATGGGGGGAGTGACAGTAGATGGGGAAAGCACTAAACAGAGGAGAGACCAGATCCAATGCTCTCTGGAACAGAAGAAAATGGATAGAAAGCAACAAATTTGAGAGAAAAAAATTGTATATGAGCCCAAGCAGATAAACCAACAGTAAGGCCAATAGAGACAGATGGAAAAAGTGAAGAACAATGTAGAAAAGACAGAAACACAGTGAATAAATATTGCCAAGTAAAGGAAAATAAGCCACAAACTTCCAATGAAAATAATGTAAGGCAGAGAGGATTCTGGGAAGATGGTGGAGTAGGTCAGAAAATTCCAAGTTCTCAAGATTTTCCCTCATGAAAGAAATAAAATAGCACCTTAGGGTGAACAAAGTACAGGCAAAAATACATAAGAATAGGGGCATAAGCAAGGTCTTCCAGGGACAGTTTGAGAAGATCAGAAGAAAAATCCCAGGAGGAGGTTTGGTCCCTGTGAAGAGTAAACACCTCCAGTCCTGCTTTAATAAGTGGCAAGCCCTGGGGTTAGTTGGTTTGAGAGGCTACCTGGGCCCCACCCACAGGAACTTTTATCTCCAGGAAAGTGAAGGGAACTGAGCTCTGAGCCCAGGAAGATCAAGGGAACTTCTGCTGATAAGGAACCCCAGACCCAGCTGTGTTTCAAAGAGCAATGGGGGCTAGAAGGAACCAGCCCAGTGAGTGCAGAAAGCAGTGGGGCAGAAAGCCCCTGGCTGCAGGCTTGGGTTGTGTTTGTCCTTTGTTCTCAAAGAGGACCATGACAGCAAGATGGTGACATGACTTGCAGTTGACTTTGATTTGATTGTAATTGACTTTGTTTTGAGTGAGCCATCTGGCTCCAGTGACCTGATATTCATCAGGATGGCTGGAGATGGCCTAGCATTCAATGTGAGACCCTGGCCCTTCCAGGCTAAGACCTGATAGCATTCTCACTTTGATTGTCAGAGACAGTAAGTAGAGCAATATAGCACACTTACAGGAGGTAGGAAGTTTGGCTTTGGTTTCAGGCAGAAGGGGAAACCTTAAGATCTGGGGCAAGAGGCACCATTTTTCATACGCCAGGGCTAGAGGTGATTACAAAATCAAGCTATTATCACACACAAAAAAAATGCACAGGCAAAAGAGAAAGTATCCAAGCATAGAAAGCTATTATGGGAATAAAGAAGACCAGGGTTCATCTTCAGAGGGGATATTGAAGTAAAGAAACCCCCAAAGAGTAACGTCAAATGGTCACATGCCCAAAAGGAATTTGTAGAAGATCGTTAAAAAGACTTTTAAAATCAAATGACAGACATGGAGGAAAAACTAAAAAAAAATAATAATAATTAGAGTACTCCAAGAAGATTATTAAAGGAAAGTCAACCAATTAGTAGAGGAGATCCAGAATCTTAAGGTAGAAAATGACAACTTGAAAATTAGAATTGGGCGAGGTGAAACCAAAGAAATTATAAGAGGTCAAGAAATAATTAAAATATGAGTAACAAAAAAGAAGAGAAAGTGAAACATTTTATAAGAAAAAGAACAGATATAAAAGAAAAACAACAGATTGGAGAGAAAAACATAAAAATAATCAGATTAACTGAAAGTTACTTTCAAAAAAAGAATCTTAATAAAATAATACAATAAATAATTAAAGAAAATTGTCCTGAAGCATTAGAAGAAGGGGAAAAAGTAGAAATGGAAAAAAATCTATCAATCACCACATAAAAGAGATCCTATGAAGAAAATTCATAGGAATATCATAGTCAAATTCTGAAACCCCCATCTCAAGGATAAAATATTAAAAGCAACAAGAATAAAACAATTTAAATATAACAGTATCACAATTAGAATCACACAAGACCTAGTAGCAGAGACATTAAAGGACCACAAGTCTTGGAACACTATAAAAGAGCAAAAGAATTGGGGCTCCAGTCAAAAATATCATACCCAGCAAAGTTAAGCATAATCCTGAATGAAGAAAAAATGTATATTTGATCAATTGTCAAACTTTCAAGACTGTGTTAAAAAAAAAAAAAACAGCCCTAAACTTAACAGAAGCTTTGACATACAAGAGCCAGGATAAATATAAGGTACATACCAAAGAGTGATTATAAGGAATTTGATAAGGACAGACTTTACTTTTTATATATATAAAATACAAAGAGTATGTCTAAGATTCTTATTAATTGGGTAGTTCATAAGAAAAATTGGGGTAAACCTGAGAATGATATTAATTTTAAAAGTAAAACCATTTAGGAACAGATAAAAACACTAATTATTTTATACAAATGAGGTGCAAAAGAAAGAACTGATATAGAGGAATTAGATGGGGGAAGAGGGCTGGTAGTTCTGGTAACCTACTTTCATTGGAAAAGGTTTAAAAGGGAACAATACATATATAATATATACATATATATAGAAGAGTATAAAAATCTAAATTCAGAAGAAATAACACAGCAAGAGGATAGAGGAGGGGGGAGAGGACAAGGGAGGGATCTTTAGAAGGGAGAGTGAGGAAATAGGTAAAAGGGGGATATAAAAGGGTGTTTAGATTTATGGGAATGGGACAATGGGGGAGAGATTCTTGGAGGGAAGTAGGCAAGTAATAGGAGGGCAAGGTAGTGGGTAGAAGTAAAGTAGAGGAGGCAGGAGAGAAGGAAACAAGATATGCACAAACATAAAAACCAAAGATCAGGAATCGAATTTGAGAATGTCTATATATATAAATATATATATGCACATATATACGTATATGTGTGTGTATTTATCTATAGCTACAGAGAAACATATCCAAACTTAATTGTGGGGGGAGGGAGAACAAAGCAAGAAAGTGCACAACAGAGAACAAGAGAAAACTTACAAGGAAGCAGAGACAGCTCTCAACACAACTTATTTATCATACAGGCTTTCTTGGAAATTTATTGTTACATATTTAGAATCCTCTTTTATGTTCTGCTGCGCACGTGACATGCTTTTTATTTCTTTCTTACTTTGTATGTAAGTTCCAATATTTAACTTTACTATATGTTTTTGTTTTCTCTATTTGTGTTCTCACATTTGAGTCTAAAATTAAATTTTAAAAAAAGAAAAGTAATGTAAGACAATATATTTTAAGTGATTCTTTCCCAATATGGGAGACAACACAGAATAGAAGAGAGCACTGACTCTGAAGTCAAAGGTCCTAAGTTCCAATCCTACCTCAATACTCAAGTTTGACAAATCTTCTGAATCTGTCACATATGGAAGCCATGCAATAAATAAACAGTATACCTCCCTTGCTCAAAAATCCTCACTATACTACCCAAAACTCTTAAGCGTCTCTCAGTTGCCTGTTGAGTCAGTTCCAACATCCTTTGCTAGTTGAATGAATACATATTCTTTAAAACTCAACTCTAATGTAACCTAATTCATTAAGCTTTCCCTAATTCCTTACCACCCAAATTAATAGTCATCTTTCTCCCCTCAGATAGAGACCATATAACATATCTATATCACAAGGTTTTGTGAGAAAAATAGGAAAGTGCTTTACACAAATTAAAGTGAGTTATAATGTAATTATTACTCATTTAATACCAATATAATTAATCAACTAAAATTGATATTTAATACCAATTTAATTTCTCACACTACAATAATTATTATAGTAATTTGTTTGAAACTCTTAAGTCCATAAACAGTCAAGACAATCCTTCTTCCTTCTCCAATGAGCTTCTACCTCTTCCAGGTACCTCTGCAATCCTCCCGACTTTTAAGGTTATCTTAGGGCTAAGCTCCATCCCTGACCCTGAAAGGGGTAATACTTTATCTAGGACCTGCACAATTCACATAATTCACAGTACTAAAGAAGGGCAAGGTTTAGGATGGGCTGGTCCTTTACTGTTCCTTAGCCCCAGCTTGTGTTTAGTCCAAGGATCTGATATTTTTCAGGAGCTCTTCCTCTGAGGCCAAGAAACTTGGTCCAGAAACTCAGTCTTGTCCATGAATGCCTTGTTAGTTCATCTATAAGCTTCCCGTACCTGAGCTACATAGTGCTTGATTCCCATGAATCTGTTAGGACCTTAATGCTAAAGTGTTTCTTAGGCTACTCCCCAAAGAACTGTGTACAAGGCTGTGGTTCTGGGTATGTGTCTAAGACTAACATTTCTCTGGCCATCCCAACCAGAGTTCTTTCCACTTCTTTCTCCAGCAGCTGTTCATTTTAAAGGCCAAATCCAAAGACATAGCTGAGGTATATGACTAGCCATAACTCAATCAATCATTCTTAATGTGGTGTCAATGGCTGAGGAAAGTTCACACCTTATTAAGAAGATATCATCAATGCCATGACAAAACCCTCATGAACCATGTTAACAAGGAGTTAGTTAACCTTGACAACCAGTGGTCAAGGGCCTTCTTATACTCCACATTTGTTTCTTTCATAGAGTGTAGCTTAAGTGCTATACACACAAAAGGTCTTAATAGATATTTGTTTAACTCAGATAAATTATGCTAAATTGACATATGGTTACTTTCATGCCTTTCAGGACGGATTTATGAGTGAGACTATATGGTGAGGAAAACATGGTAGATTTTCAGTCATTCTCTGCTGAGGAATGACTTACACAGGTTCCCAGTAATGGTCTGTATCTCCAGATACAAAGTCCTGATTGTCACAAGGCTTGAAAATGTGAGCACTAGATCTAAATTCAAAAGACCTGGGTTCAAATTCCAACCCTGAGAAAGTCACTCAAAGGTGCTCTTCTGTTTTATCTGTAAAATGAGAAAGTTCGACCGAATGATCTCTAAAATACCTCTTAGCTCTGAATTGTTAAGACTCCTATAAAGGATTTAACAGCTAGGTAATAGAAGAAAAGTGATCATAGTAAATGTTAATTAAATACTTGCTGCAAGCCTTTCTATGAAATGTTGCATATGTACAGAAATACTGTCATTTTAAGAATCATGTTACCTGGATAAGAAATGTACCTCCTACTATCTTTAAAATTTCAGTCCTGAAGAATATTTAATTGCATTAGCATTTCTGTGGATACACAAATTTAATGCTTTTGTTGAAGGAAAAGGTTGACAGCAAGGTTTGCCTTATGTGTAGGTAGAACATTTGTGATTTGAAGGGTAATTGAAGATATCCCTTTTCCCACTTAAAAATATCTTCACCATGCAAGCTACAGAGTGTGTGGAATTCCACCCAGAGCTAGTGATTCTTTTCAATTGGGTACTACCCAGTCCTCTTCAGATTATACCTAAGATAGGTAATGTATTAAGTCACTAATATCAAAAAGGACAGCTAGATGGCACAGTGAATAGAATGCTGGACCTGGAATCAAGAAGACTCTTCTTTGGGAGCTCAAATTTGGTGTCAGACAAATGTGTAACCTTGGGCAAGACACTTAACCCTGTTTACCTCAGTCTTCTCCTCTATAAAAAATGAGCTAGAGAAGAAAATGGCAAACTGCTACAATATCTTTGCCAAGAAAACTCCAAATCTAATCACATAGATTTGGACCCGACGGGAACAGCAAAAACATCAGAAAGTGATCAAAGCAACCAGAGAAGCATGATGGCAATTTGGAGAGAGAACCTGCTCAAAGAAATGAGAATTTGACAGAGCTAGTGCTCAGGAACACTGACGATAAGCTTCATCTGCTTCCCAATTCATCCATTAAGAGATCATCAAGTCCAATCTCTCATTTTACAGATGACGAACCTGAAGCCCAGAGAGTTTAAGTGATTTGCCCAAGGTCACATAAGGAACAAATGTCAGAGTGAGGATCTGAACCCGGATCCTCTGACTCCAAATTCCATCCACATTTCCACTGAACAGAAAAGTAACATGTAGTTAGTTGATTAGATAAGCAGTAAAAGACATTCCTGTCTGTAATCCCTCCAAGATCTTGTTTCTCTCTCTCTCAGTTAAACAATTTGCTGGGTCTGAAGCTTGGAATGTTATTTGGATTGATTTTTAATGAATGACAACTTACATTTCCTTAATAATCTTGCTACTGCAGCTAAAAAGGCTAGAAGCATTAGCAAATGAGAAGGTGGCATTATCTTGTTTTATTTTTTAAAATGATCTGGCTATGAGGTACAAATAAAATCAATTTGAGGCCAGTTAGCACATATCCTAAATACTAAGTACCCATGTCTTAGTGGGATGGGGCACAAATAATCTCGTATTCATTTTACAGTCACAACATGAAGAGAAGTGAAGCCTGGGAGACCAAGTATATGCAAAAGAGTTCTACACCACTCTCGATTCTGACACTAGCCTGGCATGTAATACTGAGCAAGTCATTTAACCTGTGTCTAGGTTTCCTCATCTGTAAAATTAAGATAATAATGTTGGTGTCCCTCATAGGTTACAGGTTGAAAAATCACTAATTCACGGCATTGAAAATAGAAATTGTCTGATTCTGGGGTAAGTCAAGGTAAAAAAAAAATGCTCCCTAGGGAGTAAAATGGTCTTATCATGAAAATTATTTTCTCTGAGGCATTGACTCCTGTATTTTAAAAATTGTCTCACCAGTGTGCCCCACAATTAAGGCCCAGAGACCACAGTCATGCACTAGTCTTATACTGTACAGTGTTCACTATGAGGTTATCTCTTTTAAAAAGATATCCTGTACATATTTTAAGGTCAACTCTTCTCAAGTTATAGAAATAAAAAAATTTATTTTTCCTTATTTTTTTCATTTAGAACCTATATTAAATTTTCCATTGCTGAGTTGCTATTAACAGGATACCACTAGCAAAAGGGCTTCTATTTAGAAACTTGTCTGAATTAATTATCACACCAAAGACATGAAAAATGAAAACCATTCCCATTCAAGCAAAATCATGTTTAAGACAAGAATAAGAGTGATAGAGTCTGAAAGCCTGGGTATTTTACCTTAGTAGAGCACTAGCCAATTTGTGGAAATGGAAACTTCAGTCCATTGAAGCAATAAATAAAAACTGTGACATAGAAAGTATTTGACAAATAGAACTCAAATTCTAACTTCACAAGTAAAGGGTGAAGGAGATGTGGCTAGAAGGCAGAGAGTCTGAAAAGGATCTGGAGGTTTTAGTGGAATACAAGCTCAAAATGAATCAACAATGTGAAATGCCAAACAAGAGAGTTAATGCTTCCTTTAAGAAGGGCCAAGCACAAGCTGATGGAAGTGAGAGGTCCATTGTACTCTGCTGTACCATAGTCCTACCACAGCTGCCATATTTTACCATATTCTGAGTGCCACATTATAAGAAGGATAATATAAATTAGAGAGTGTCTAGAACTGGGCAACCAAGATGGTGAAAGACCTTGAATTCTTGCAGTTTGAGGACTGGTTGAAGGAATTAGGGGTGTTTAGCCTGGAAAGTAGAATAAAAATGGGAAGCCCAACTGCTTTAAGGACTTAAAGAGCTTTCACAAGAAAGAGATTATACTTATGCTGGGGCCTAATGAGAACTAGCAGCACTGAGGAGACATTCTTTCTGTTGCTGTTAAATTCTACATTCCAAACTGTCTTCCTTCTTCCCTCCCCACACTAGAGAAGACCACCATTTTACACAGACACACACACACGTACTCACACACTCCTCTTTCTCCCCCAAAATTTCCCATTAATATCGATCCACCATCCTCCCAGTCATCCAGGTGTCATCTTCAGCTCTTTCTCTCATCCCTCATATCCAAGGAGTTATTGAGTCTCCATTTGCAACATCTCTCATATAGGCCCCCTTCTTGCTAACACTGCCATCACTCTTGTCCATGCCCTCATCCCCTCACACTGAGACTTTTGCAATAACCTGCTGACTGGTCTTCCCAACTTAAGTCTTTCCCCACTCTAGTTCATCCTTCACTCAGCAGTCAAATGGATCTTCCTTAAGCTCAAGTATAACCAAGTCACCTGTCGGTCTAATAAACTTCAGTGGGTCCCTAACATCTCCAGTATCAAATATAAAATCCTCTGTTTGGTGCTCAAAGTCCTTCATAACCTGGTCCCCTCCTACTTTTCTAGTTTCCTTACACTTTAACCCACCCCTCCACAACATAGATTCTTCAGTCCAATGACCTGGCCTTCTTATGACCTTTACATAAGACAACCCATCACCTAATTCTTGGAATATTCATTAACTTTGCACCAGGTCTTCTCTTCTTCCTCATCTCCATCTTTCGTCCTTTCTGAGTTCCTTCCAGTCTCAGTTAAAAACCCCACCTTCTTTAAAAAGCCTTTCTTCATTGCCCTTATACTAAATTGACTTAATCTCTGGTTATCTACAATTTATCCTATATTTTTGTACATAATTATTTGCATATTATCCTCCCTCATTAGACTGTGAGCTCCTTGAGAGAAAAGACTGTTTTTTGTCCTTCTTTATATCCCCGGGACTTAGCAGAATGCCTGCCACTTAGTGGGTGTTTCATAAATGCTTATTGACCAACTGACAAAATGATGATAATCATAGTGATTTTTCACTTCAAAACACCATTACCTGTGATTCTTTTTTTTTAAAGAACTTAGCAATTTTGAAATTTTTTAAATAATTTAAATCATCTTAGAAGAGAATGAAGGTGAAAATGCCCACTTATTTTATTATTTCCTTTATCGTTTTAGCATCAATTTCAGTACATATCGTACTCCAACAAATAGGTAACTTTTGCAATGTTTTCTGCTTCAGCTTTATTGTCCATAGATATAGATATCCTTGATCACAAATGACAAAACCCACTACCAACAAGCTATCTGCATTTGTGTATTTGTGTGCTTGTGTTATGTATGACAGGAAGGAAAGTAAGAAAGGTGGAAGGGCACAAAATTACACACACATACATATATGTGCATGTACATATGTGTGTGTATTCATATAAATGTTTATATATATATTGCTACATGTTGAGTATAGTATTCTATTTGAAAGAGACTTTCAAGGAAGAATACCTACCTATTAATAATCTTTAAAGAATCATAGAGTGCTTTGAATTTTTGTTTTACTGTTGGAAATAGGTGATTACATCAGTGTAGTAACCTCCATTGTGAAATCTCCTTTAACTGATGCAATTTGGCAACTTATCTGTAATTTATTTAGTCTTCAAGAGTTGTCTGGAAGCACTGAAAGGTTCACTGACTGATCCACAGTCACACAGTTAGTATGTGAAAGGATCCTGAATCTGGGAGTTCCTGACTTGAAAGTCATGTGCTGTTTTTCTATATACTATTGTCAGGCTGCCTGTCAGCTTGAACAGAGCAAATGTTTAGTAAATGTTTGCTGAATTCTATTGAATCATCACATTATTCTATTTTATGCCGCAGCAAAATTAATGGCTCAAGCTATGGCTCTAGCGTTAAATAATAAAAAAAATTACAAAATAAAAATAAATTCCCTTTTCCTGATATGTAACCCTTTTGGGTTATTTCTCAAATTCACTCCCAGCACTATCCTTAAATGTCTAATGGTGTGCTGAATAAGCAAAATATTTTAAGAGAATGCCTTAAGGAAAAGGTATTTTAAATTGTAACTCAGTATACACAGAGGTAATGATGAGGACATCAATATGCGAAATAGCTACAATTGTATTACCCTGTATTTCTTCTGCCTTTTTTCCTTTTGGTTCTTTGAACAAACAATAAATTTAAGTACTAAGAAAAAAAATGTTAAAGGAGAAGTTCTTTACTAGTTTTCTTTACCAGGATTATTTGTCCAGGCAGAGAGAAGTTTGATTTGGACACTTTCTAATTATTCATGTAAATTAAATTCTACAAGTGAAGAAAAATTCATAAAAGTCATACTTATTCATGTGAGAGGAAGATATGGCATATGAATGGGGCCCATAACCTTAGAAGGTGAAGTGTAGAAAATATCACAGACAACTCCCACATTAAGTTAAGTGAACCAAAAAGAGGGAGATTCCTGGTGTGAAGGAGACTTCAAGGATCCCCTCCCTAATCACCTCTTAATGGTCTCAAATCTCTGACACAGGAAACAAATCAAGAATTCTGTGAACATGGAATTATTAATCACTTATACTTGCTACCAAATATAAAAATCACTGGATGCATTTGGAATTAAAATCCTTGTAAAATATATAGTTACAAAGAAGCACACAATCTCTCATTCAATTTATGAGATATTGGCATATGGCAAAGCCTCGAAAAATTTAATTTTGTGTTCTCATTTATTTTTCTCAAGTCAATACTATTCTAACATGTAATTGGGGTCATGGGGTTTTTTCTTAAGGCTATTTTGTATATTTTAATGCAATGTTCAAGAATAGACTACTATCTAATAGCCAAGAAATAGCTGGAGTTATATTAAATATAAAATCAATCAATCACTTAGAAATTGTTTATTGAGAACCTACTATGTACAAGGCATTGTACTAAAAGAAATCTATCTTCCCTCTTCCCGTTTTAGGGAACTAAAGCTTGTTCGGCTTACTAACCCAATCCTTAAAGAGGCATGAGGGATATAATTATTAATGAAAGGTATCATGCTCACGCTTTGAGAGGATGTTTGGAACATTTATAGTTTAAATTAAACAGAACCATAAAAAAAGGCTTTCCAGTGACAGTCTTTTATTACTACATAACTACTCCCGCTGAACCCTATCCTAGAAATCCCTATAGCCCACAACTGTTCAAAATGACCTCTGCAGCCATAGGAATTCAGATTGCAGCATCACATTCATGTTATCCCACAGTTCTCTTGGTGTGGACCACAATGCTCTCAGGCTAGTGTCAGAGAAGATGATGGAAAAATCATCAGCCCTTCAATTATACAGACTTCATCAAAATTCTACCATGTAGAAGACACTAAAATAAAATAAAATAAAATAAAAGATTTTTAAAATAGCTCCTGTCCTCAAAAATCTTACATGCCTTTGAGGGGAAAGGGAATGAATGACCACAGAAAAGTTCATGTGAGGAGGGAGGAAATGTCACGTAAAGTCTGAAAGTGATAGTTTGGCTCTAAAGGAAAGCATCAGGGAAGGCTTCCTGGAGGAAGCAGTATTTGCTTTGAGTTTTCAAACAATCGAGCAGAGATAGCATTGGCTAATGATTAAAGGCACTGAGCATGGCAGAGTGGAGAGAGTCCTAGCCCTGGAGTCAAGGAAGACCTAGGTTTGAATTCTGCCTCTGTTATTTACGAGCTGTGTAACCTAAACAAGTCACCTCACCTCGAGATGGGGCTCGAAGGTCCCTTCCAGCTCTCCATTGAGTATGTGGTCCTACAAAAGCTTTTCCAACTCCAGGAATTTCAAAAGAATTTCGAAAGAAAAGGGAGCGTAACAGTCAAATGCAACAGAAAGGTAAAAGATGAGGGCAATGAAAAGTCCATTCACTGTGAATAAATGGTTGTTACTGGTGACCTTAGGAAAAATAGCCTTAATGACTTTTTGAGAACAGAACTTCCACTAATGTCTTGCTCTAATTCCTCAACAGAGTTTGGAAGAAACTTTGGGTTCTCAACAATATCCATAGAGTTCAAGCTCAGGCAGTTACTTCCACACTAGAGAGGCTTCATTCCAAAATGGAGCTTATTATCTTCTCCCCTAAGGCTAATCCTTCACCAAAAGGTATTTCTAATGAGAATGCAACCATCCTTCTAGGCTTACACCCTCACAAATATCCTGGTCGACTTCCCTTTCTTTCCGCTCCCACTAGATGATAACCAGTTGCCAATTTTTTGGTTTTTTTTAATTCACATTCCATGTCTTACCATCATACTACTCCAACACACCAACCCATTCATTACACTATAGTCCAGAAGCTCATTTCCTCTCACCTGGATTCACCTCCTAATTGGTATCCACTCTCTACTTCTTTCATTCATCTTCCTCACAACTGCTAAATTGATATTCCTAAAGCAAAGATCTGCTCAAAAACCTTCAATGGCTCCCAACTGAATTTGCCACTTGAATGAATCAATTATATTGCTTCTTTATAAAACACTTCTTCTCACTCGAGTTGGGCAATGACGTAAAGGACAACCCTGTGATACTGTCAGCTATACAATTTACATAAGGGATGTGGCTCCAATTTATCTAAGAAACCTCTGAGCCCATAGCACTCAATAACAAGTACACAGTAGAAACATGACTAGAGATGGCTGGGGATCTTTAAAGTATTACAGAGAGGCAAGAGTTGATTTTTGAATGGTGGATGGGAGATGTCCTCTGAACAACAGCACACAGGCCAGTCATATTTATAGTATGGGGGCCCAACCTCACTATAATAAATAACAATAAATAAATAAAATACAAACTTCTCAGACTAGCATTTAAAACTTCATAATCTGACTCATTTTTGCCTTCCACACTTATTTCATATTATTTCTTTTTACTCTATATTCTGGTTAAACAGGCTAACTAGCTGCTCCCCAATTATCCCATCTAACTACATACTTTTATTGGTACTACCTCAATTCCTGAAATGCTCTCCTTCCTCTTAGAATTCATAGCTTTCTTCAAGGCTTAGTTCACAGGGCAACTTCTACTACACATCCTTCTTGATCCTTGCCCTCTCAATTGTTAGTGTTGTCTCTTCCCTTTTAAAATTATATATTTACTTGTCTATGTGCCCATTGTATGCCCAAGTAGAATGAAAGTTCTTGGAAGGCAAAAATTGTTTCCATTTTAGCCTTATATGCCCAGCACTTAGCATAGAACCTATAGTGGGGAAAATGTTTCAGACTTAGAGAAGGCTGTGTATCCCACAAAGGCAGGAACAAATATGGCACTCCAATTTGGCTAGAATACAAAGTATATGCTTAGGAATGGGGGAGACAGGGATCAAGAAGTACATTGAGGAATGATTATGTAGAATTTTGTATACTAGACTGAGAAATTTATATCACAGTGAGGCAACATGATGTAGTGGACAGGGAACCAGCCTTGAAGTCAAGTCTTGCCCTTGACACATACTTTGTGACTCTGGGCATTGTCATTTAACCTTTCAATGCCCTTAGCAACAGAGTAAATGTCCTGCATTGGTGAATGGAGAGCGTACATTAGAAATTCCCTTTACCAATAAAATTTCAGAAACTGCCCCCCCCAAAAAAAAAGTTTGTATCATGGAATCAGGATTATAGAAACCAAGGATGTGAAAGGACCTCATAAGTTTCCTAGTCCAACTCTTAACTGAATAGAAATCTCCTCTACAATATCCCTTATGGAGACCCATTCCATGCTTGAAGATCTTTACTGAAGAAGAACCCAAGATCAATCTAGTTCTCACTGCTGGGAACTGTGGTCTTACATAAAATCCAAAATTGCCTATTGGAATCTTCCATCTATTTGTCCTTAATCTGTTCTCTGAGTCAAACAAAACAAATCTAATTCTTCTTCCATAGGATAACCTTTGAATAATGTAATAATTATACCTATAAGTCTTCTTTTCTCCAGACTAAACTTCTCTCATTCCTTCAACCAGCTCTAATATGGCATGGTTTCAGTCCCTTGACCAATCTAGTTGCTCTCCCCTAGAAAACTGCCAGCTTACAATAGTCTTCCTAAAATAAAGTAGGCAGAATTGAAAATGATACCACAGCCTGATAATAATAGCTTATATTCGTATTGGGCATCAAGGTTTTCAAAGCTCTTTTCATACTTTCCTTCATAAGATCTTCACAACAGGACTGTGAGGGAAGTGTTATTATAGTCTCCACTCAAGAGAGAAATTGAGGTTTCAAGAAGTTAAAGGACTTGAGGTCACAAAGCTAGTAAGTGTCTGAGATAGGAGTGGCTCCTTCCATTTATCCTCAGCTAGGCATGAGTATGGCAGGTCTATCAACTCATTAGCCTTGGGAAGTTTGCCTCTCTTAATGCAATATAAGATAATATTAGCTCTTTTTGTCAATTGGCATGTATTGTTTCATATTACTCTGACAATCCACTAAAATCCCCATACTTTTTTCTAATGAATTTCTGGCTCTCCACTCCCTGACTCTGTACTTAATAGGTTGATTTTTGTGATCTATATGTAAGACTTGCCATTTGTCCCAACCAAATTTTGTCATGCTAGATTCAGCCTAACAGCCTGATGAGCTTCTGTTAGGATCCTGATTCTCTCATCTAATGTGTTTGCTACCTTTCCAAACTTTGTGTTATCTGCAAATCTGATAAGCAAGCTATCTGCTTTCATCCAAGGCAATGGGAAGCCTTCAAAGGTGGTTAAACAGGGGATTGATATGACTTGAATTCATTACATATATGGCTGCAAGTCCCCAAATGGGCACATCTCCTAGAATATGGCTTCAGAATAAAAGGAAATCATCCTCCAAAAGTGAAACTAACTGGAATTGATATGAAATAGATGAGATTACTCTGAGCAGAACTGACTCATCCTAACAGATGACCTATAAATGGATTGGGGAATCATCCTAAGATACCTAAGATACAACTTTTGATCAAATCACCTATGTGGTAACATGAGATAATGTTCTTTTTATGGATTGATTTACCTAATTAAGAATGGTCTCTAAAACTATCCGATCTCCAAACAAGCATTTCCAAGTGTTTCCCAGGAAGCCCTCAGGCTAAAATCTAACTCATTGA
The DNA here is from genome assembly GCF_028372415.1 of Notamacropus eugenii. Taxonomy (NCBI): domain Eukaryota; kingdom Metazoa; phylum Chordata; class Mammalia; order Diprotodontia; family Macropodidae; genus Notamacropus; species Notamacropus eugenii. The sequence continues at coordinate 265,446,024 of NC_092877.1, read as the reverse complement.
AAGCTGGTAGAGAGCATGGCATCAAACAGAAACAAAGTGAAGTCAGAAGGAGTAAATTTAAGAAATGGACTCCATTTGACTATTTATTGTCAGAAAGATCAGCTTAGCATTTGCTGTTGTTCAATCGTTTCCATCAAGTCCAATTCTTCATGACTCCATCTGGAGTTTTCTTGGCAAAGATATTAGAGTGGTTTGCCATTTCCTTCTACAGCTCATTTTTATAGGTGAGAAAACTGAGGCAAACTGAGAGTTAAGTGACTTGCCCGGGATCACCCAGCTAACAATAGGAGAAGGGCAGACTTGAACTCAGGAAGATGAGTGCTTTATTCACTGTACCACCTAGCTGCCCCTTGATTTACCTTATTTTTTAATGGTAACACTATTACAGGGGTAGGGAACCTACAATCTCAAGGCCCCATGTGGCCCTCTAGGTCCTCAAGTGTGACCCTTGAAAAAGACTGAAAGAGTCTTTTTTCACACTTGAGGACCTAAAGGGCCACATGTGCCCTCAAGACCACAGGTTCCCCATGCCTGTGCCAATATCTTAAAATTTCCCAGGTTAAAATCACCTCTTCCACATTCTTTGGCAACAAACACTGGCATACCAACCAAATATTTGTCAAAGAGTTTTAAAAGATGCAAAGTTCTTTTGTGAGGAAAGTATTGGCCCCACACCAAGGTTCTCCTATAATCTATCTTCATACATAAGTGAGATGACCTCCATCGGAGTCAGAATCTGCATTTCACAACAAATTGTCAACTCCTCCTTTCACATGTCTGATAACCATATAAATGCCTTTTTAACCAGCAGCATGGAATACTGGGGCTTGCTTTAACACTTGTTAGAAGATTAAACCATGAATTGACTACCATCCAGCAGATGCCCAAGATTCAACCTAAAGGATGTGCTAATACATCTATGTTCCCTAAATTTTCTGTAATGTTAAATCTTCAGAAAGCAACAGATAAGCTATCAAGTTTGCTACAGAAATGCCTTCATTAAAGTGAGACATAAGAAAATGTCTTCAATTATTATAGAGGGTAGATATCAGAAATGACCATTGGAACAGAAGTTGTTGTGCAAAGTTGTTCTGGGAAGAAAAAAAACTTGCAGTTGATGACATTTTCCATCATGTTATCTAATGTCCTCTATTGAAGAACCCAAGTGATAAAGTCCTTCTTGAATTCAGTACAAGGCAAAAGTCTTTCTCTCCAGATGAACTTGCATGTTTTCTTTTACTTAGCAATTAGGATTATGTTAGCCAATGTGTTTCCTTTTTTCTTTAGCTGCTAGTAAACTGGAAGTTAAATTCAGTTCTCAGCTGCAGCAACTAACTCATCCCAGGTACCTCATAACCTCTATTTCTCTGCTTTTTTTAATAGGTTCTTGTTAATCTTAATTGTCCTGTTTTATAATGTGTTTAATTTTGTAAGCTACCTCAAATTCTTTCTAGAATTAGCCAGGATATGAATCCTAAATAAATACAAGACTTTGATATTTTGAAAGTACTGTGATTTTATCACTTCAGGTATTGCCTCTAACAACAAGTTCCCATGACCAAAGAATTCATCCCCTGGTGGCCAGCCATCTACTAATGAATCACCCTGCATCAAAACAAAAGACACACAATTCATTATTTTGCCTATACTCCAAGCCTTTCCAGCTTGGTAAAACTTGTCAAAGCATAAGCTTTGCTAAGATATCCTTTGAATATCCAAAAACAAGTAAAATTAAGATGAAGAAATAGAGCAAAAAAGGACATATTGAACGATGGAAAGTTAGGATGGAAATAAAAATCAGGTACTAGTGTGGTTAAGGAAGTCAGAGCTGTGGAAATAAGAAGGTTGAAGATGAAAAGGGACCTCTGAATGAAGATGTTGGAGGTGAAACAGTTACAATGACATGATCCAAAGTGAGTATGTTAAAAAGTATCTGAAGGGAGAGGAAAATGGATCATTGAACTTGAGCCCACAGAAGCCAGGATGTTAGATATGTAAACCACATAGTTTTTGAAAACACTGAAGGTGATGGAGGAGAATAAGGTAAAAAGTAAAACCAGAGCAAATTGAAAATCCATCGCAGAAGTTGGCTGTTGATGTTGACGAGGATATAGAGAAGGTAGAATAAATGGATAGACTAACCTCCAAAAGAGAAGATACTATTATACAGTATGAATGAATAGTCTTAGAATAGCACTGAGGAGAAAAGAAAAATCTAATTCCTCCTCTCTATAAAGCAGTGTTTGGCAAGAGAGTGGGAGGAGGGAGAATGGGAAGGCAGGGGAAAGGACAAAATGGGAGAATAAGCAGCAATTATTGGTGTGGACTTAAAATAAAGTGGTGTCATCTGGGAAAAGTTAGATTTCTATTCAGGTGAATCATTAGAATGAGTGTTTGTACAAAAGGTTGAGTACACCCAAGTAATTGAAGAAACCAATAGAGATCCCTAAGAACAGACAATGAAAGATTCCTCCTTCCTCATGCTAGAAAGATAGACTATTTGGACTGAGCAGAGTATATAATATTAGACAGAGTCCCTCTATCACCTGTATTTTGTTAATTGTTTTTCTTTGTCATGATAAGGAAGGTCAATGGAAAAGAAATGACTATGGACATCAGCAGATGGATGGAGGAAAGAGGGGAAGGAGGAAGGAAGGGAAGAAGGAAGGAAGGAAGGGAGGGAGGAAAACATTTAGTCCCCTCTCTAGGGCCACTTTTCCAATTCACCCATATGTTGGGCAGACCACTTCACTGCTTATCTGACTCAATGATGGATTAATTGTTATTTTCACACATAGACCCAGAAGTGTGTCTGATTCTTTCAACCAATTACAAGATGTTTCCTGTGAGGGATAGATAGACAGGAAGACAGACAGATGGACAGATAAACAGATGGAGAGACAGGTAGATAGACAGACAGACAGACAGACAGACAGACAGACAGACAGATAGACAGATAGACAGATAGACAGATAGATAGATAGATAGATAGATAGATAGATAGATAGATAGATAGATAGATAGATAGATAGATAGATAGATAGATAGAATTTATTAAGCTCTTATTATGTGGCAGGTACTAAGTTAACCTCTGGGTATAAAAATAGAGGCAAACAGGAAAGTCCCTCCCCTCACAAAGTTTCCATTCTAATGATGGATGATGACACATAAAGGGGAGCTGCAAACCCCAGAGCCTGTTGAGAGGGATTACAAAGCAGCTGGAGAACAGGTGAAATCCAGAAAGTAAATCAAACCTAGAGTGAAATAAACAAGACTGGGGCTACTCAGGAAATGCCATCATCTGTCTTCACCCAAAGATCAAAGCACTATAATCCTTTTCAAATTAACAAAGCACTTAATCATAACTGGTTTTCAATTTTGTTTAATTTATTTAATTAAAGATAGGGCATCTTGGTCTTCTTTGAAAAAGATAGACAAATAAAGAGAAAGAGAGAAGGAGGGAAAAAGAGAGACAGACATACAGACAGAGACAGACAGACAGAGATTTGAACATATAGGAAAGAAAATCTATGATTCCTCATAGGATCATAGATTTAGGATTGAAAGGAACCTTACAGCCTATAAAGTCTAACTCTCTCATTTTATAAATGAGGTAACTGAAATCCAAAGAAATATAGTAACTTCCCCAAAGCCATACAAGTAGTAAGAAACACAGCCAGGATTTAGACCCAGGCCCTCTGATTCCAAATTCATTGTGTCTCCTGCTCTATTATGCTCACTGTAAACTGGGGTTCTGCAAAGTGCTGAGGAAGAAAGTAGAAAAAGGGTAAGTAGAAGTGTGGAGATATAGTGCTGACCTGAAAAATAATGCAAGTAAGGTATAAAGTATGAGGGAAGTGCTGAGCCCATAGGATAATAGGAATGAAGAAAGAATCAAAGAGGAATTAGGGAAATATGTGGCAGTGATGGGGCTGAAGGTGCAATGGAGAGGCAGAATTTTCATTGAGAATGTTATAGTTTTGATCCACTCTCAATGTCCCAGTTGAAACGCTGCTGCTGTGATGGCATCAATATAAACCATACTCCTTACAGGAGTCTCTGCTAACATCCAGAGCGTGAGGAGTGAATTTGTCAATAGCGTGAGGCAAGGCTTGCTGTGGAGTTGTTATGACGAATATATCTGATGCTCCTTCATTTATTGATGCTTTGTCTCTTACCTACCTTCTCCTAAAAACGTGCTATTCTCTTCTGCAGATCTCATAGCCTTTCTGTTCATCTCATTCCTGAGAAATTCATAAAAACCTTAGCCTTTTCCTCACCATCTACCTCATTAATCTTCTTCCTTGAACCTGTACCTGTGTCATTTATTAAACAATAACATTACATTTTTGTAAATGATATGGGACATTTAAGTGCAAGGCATTTAATAAATCCAATCAAGAGAGGAAAGAGCAGTTGTACGTTAATGTCAAACATCGCTGTGAACTATGTGTGGCGTACTGTGCCAACCTAAATATACCTGATGAGTTTTTTTTTTCAAATGTGGAATTTGGGAAGCAATTAAAGTTTACAAGAGCAAATAAAAAGATCAGAAGAAACAGAGCTTTTTAAGTTTCTGTGAGAAATGTTTGTAAATATTAATAAAGCTAAATAACCCAAAAGGCCCCTTACAGTATAAATGGGGAGCTAAAATTATAATGCTCATATAAATATAAATACTGTAAGACTTGGTTTCAAACAGTGTACAAGAAATGCTGTTTCTCTCCAAATCTATGAAAACAGTGGGTCACCTGCTGAGTCCAATGTGAGTCTGAAGTTTTCTGTCATTTATAAGCAGGCTCCTGCCTTAAATATAAAATCACTGGCTTACACAGTGAATCATTATAAATCTCTCACAAGCTTTTAAACCAATCAGTCAAGCTTAGAATGCAGTGATTTGGAGAATCATAGCTCTGAGGCTTTGGGGCCTCACTGTGCAAGGGTAATAAATGTAAATGATTTTGTAACTTGTAGAAACATAGGTTAGTTCTCTCTTTACCTCCCAAGGAGCAACTGAGTTTGACTAAGGAGGTTTATAGTGATCCAGAAAAAAAAAATCTATTATGTATTTTTTTTTCCTCCCTGAATACTGAAAAAATAACATGAGAAAAGCACAATCAGTTACCCACACAAAACCAATGATACAGAGCATTGTTTCTCAAAAAGACAAGATTTCTTACACATGCTAACAACTAGAAAATACACTTTACTCTGTGGCAAGCTAATTTATTCCTTCCAAATTCTACTTAGTAACAGAAGTTTTCCTCAGTAATTGGAACCATATTATTTTACAATTTATAGCTAGAGAGTATACCCAGACAAAAATAGTGTATATATATGTATATACATTTATGAATCAAAAATTGATTTTGTTGTAAGATTGTGTGGTCATGTAAGATATATACATTCATATAGATTGTCTACATGTGGCTCCTAAGAGACATTGATAGATATCCCTTGAATCTTACCCACCACTCTCCAAAGGATATTGCGACTCCTGCCTAGAGGGGAACAGAATAGTCATTAAGATATTGTCTTTTCTGGGTCTCTAATGGGGGTACTGGGCTAGAATTATATCTATCTTCTTCTTCTTCCTTAAATATTGCTGATTTGAGGATATGACTATTTTTAGGGATTCAAAACAAAAACTTCAAGTTTCTATCTGCTGACTTGACCTTTTCCACCAAATATTCTTTCTACATAGACCATCATAAATAGTGAATAACAAGTAAAGTCCTTTATCCAAGCAGTAGAATAAAAAGTCTTCAACTTTCCCCACAAAGTGTACCATACTTCAGAAATACCAAAATGTTAAAAATCAGGGTTCACAAAATAAATAATTTAGACAAGATGACAATTTTCTTTACAGAACCATTCAATGTTTGACACAAGTATTCACAGAGTGGAAAATTCCAGTAGTACACTTAAATGTTATGTCATTTGCAGAATTTATGATTGTTTAACTTTGAGGAACTACTGCTAGACCTACCTAGAGCTAGAGTACTATGTCCACTCACTGCTCTGTCCCCAGGAATATGTTCTGTACTGAGTTCAGACCTGGTGAACCTGGCCTATGATGAACTTCTTATTCTGATGCTCATTGGCTGGTAAAGTCTCTGCATTATTCCTGGATTGATTTCCCTTATCAGTCACACCTAGTTTCCCAGAAGAAAAGGAGAAGTGGAAAAGGTATTCGATGTTGGATATGAATTAGGTATGGGATAGGTAACTTATTCCTACACACAAAAGTAATGCTAACCATAAAAGACTCATAGTGCAGATTTAATAGAATTACTTAAAACTGGATTTAGTAATGACTGATACTTTAACAGGATCAAATCATAAAAACAGTTTGAAGAACTATTAATTAAGCATTTTACATTTTCACCTTGGATCAGTACTGGGGAAGAGTACATAGAGGAAAGGAAGGAATAGGAGCATTTTTATACTACCTCCTATGTGCCAGGCATTGTACTAAGTGCTTTTTACAAACATTATCTCATCTTAACCTTATGACAATCCTATAAGGCAGGTCCCCATTTTACATTTGAGGAAACTAAGGCAAACAAAGTTTAAGTGACTTATCCAGGGTCACACAGGTAGTAAGTGTCTGAGGCTAGATTTGAACTTGGGTTTTCCTGATTCCAGGACCAGAGGTTTATCTACTGTGTTACAAGCTGCCCCTATATATGTTAATATATATTATGTTAACATTATATATTTATATCATATATTATATATATTAATATTATATATTTTTAATATTATATAAAGAACTATCTATATAATAGCTAATATTTATATGGAGCCTACTATGTGACAGGCACTATTCTAAGTTCTTTACAAATAGTATTTCATTTGATCCTTACAACCACCCTAGGACGTAGGCTCTATTATTTTCCCCATTTTACAGAAGGAAACTGAGGCAAACTGAGGTTAAGTGACTTGCCCACGATCATACATCTAGAGTCCGAGGTCATATTTTAACTCATGTCTTCCTGCCCTTGGTCCAGTCAGTCCTTTATGAATGGTGACACCCCTTAGGATACACCTTGTCATCTCAAGAGGTTGGAATCCTCTTAGCAACAAGTCACGCAAGTCCTTTAAATCTCCTAGAATTTTCCATGGAATGGCTCTGGATATCCACTTTGGCTGATTAAATATTTGCTATTGTCAGCAAAGCATCTGGCATGTATTTCGCACATCTATCCATGTTCCCAATCCCAGAGTCCCAGGGAGATTTAAGCATTTTCCTCTCAAATGCCTCCCCCAGTTCTTTATACTAAAAGTCTCAAAATAGTGTCTGTGGCACAAATCTTACACGGTTCCAAATACAGTGACTTTAGGCAAGGCCCAAAGATCACCCAAATTAGAAGTTATACAAATCTAACAAAGACTATTTCATAAAACTTATTAAGTCAAGTCAAGAAGCATTTATTAAACACTTAGTATATGAACACACATACAAGCAAAAACAAAAACAGTTCCCGACTTTGAAGAGTTTGCATCCTAATGTAAGGCTATGACTGGCCTAGTACTAATATACTACTTGTAAAGAGTCAAGCAAATAGAGAATAAGACAGAAAAAAAGTGAAAATGGAGCTAAACAACAAACAAAAACAAAAAATAGAGGGGAAAAAACAAGTTTCACCTCTTAGAGGAGAAAAACTCATCTTCAAAGAATTCTCAGAACACATAGAACACTTTCCATACACACTGGGGAACTAGGGTCTATTAAAAGTCACATTCTTACTCTCAGGTGAGAGACCAGACTATCTTGGATAAAAATGTTTCCATGGTTCCCTTTAACAATAGGATAATCCAACTGTAGATCTGGATAAAATCTCTTTAGGAGGTGTTTCACACAGAGTGGAATTTCTACAGAGATCCTTGGATACATAGAGTGATCACATCAAGGGTCCAGACAACATTTTTCTCTGAGTCCTTGCACCCTAGAGCACCCATAATTTCCCCAATGGATCTCTGCCAATGCAATAAGGAATTCCAAATGAAGTTTTTTAACTGACCCTGGCAAAAAGACAAGGAGACTTAGTTCAAAAAAAAAGATTCAGATAAGAAATGAAAATGTAGGGAATTGCTGAAAGAGATTAAGCATTCAGGTTTGATTGGAATCAATCTCTTAAAAACCAGATGAGGTCCCCTCATCTAAACTTGAGGAACTGCTACGAGACCCACAGGCCCCTGGGGTACTGTATCTACTTCCTGTTCTGCACCTAGGAATTAAATTTGAACTGAGGTTAGTCTTGGGAGTTTTACTTCTAGTGAGACTGGCTAGGCTCCCTGTTCTTACAAAAATATCTTAGATTTAGTGTTTTAAAGGGAGGTTAGAGACCATCTAGGCCACACTTGTACTATGTCACAAGCAACAGAACTAGAATTCAAAGCCAGGTCCTCTAAACCTACAGTGAGTGCCTTCCCCAACATACCACACTGCCTCTGGAAATTTACAAATGCCTTTTCAGAAAAACAGAATAAAACATAACATAGTCTGTTTTTAAGCTAATCCGACCCAATCAGATGTTTTTAAGAATGTTTTGTTCATTAATGAGCCTTTATCAGGAACTTATACTGCACAATAATTTTCTAAGATCAGCCCTCGAAAAGCTTTGTTTGAGGAAAAACCAGAACAATTCCAGATGAAAAATTGCTCTTGTGAGTGAAGAAGTTAAAAGAAGGGGGACTTGTTCATCTTAGAGAAGACTAAAGGATGACTGTCTTCAAGAGTTTTTATGACAAAATATCTTCAAGGCAAAACAAAACAAAAAGAAAATACGCTTACAATAGAATCCAAAAAATAGTTTGACTTGAGTATAAAAAAGAACTTTTTGGCAATATCTGTGATCAAATTTTGTGGTAAACTGTTGTGAGAGAGGTTGTGGAGTTCCTTTCTCTGGATATCTTCAAGAATAGAATAGATAATCTGTCCTGAATACTTTCCTGAAAGTAGTACGACTATACCAGATGACCTTTCCGTGTCCCTTATAGCTCAGGTTTTCTATAATTAAAGAGATCTCTTGGCCCATGGACATCCTTAGCACCATAACCTAATGAGGTTTTCTATTTTAACATATACACAGCATTACAAGAAATCTTATCTGTACCAGATGTCTCAGTAGGAGTTTTCCTTTATGAATAAAGTTTTACCTTTAATTTTGTTTTCTTCTGCTCTGATTTTTTAAAACATACTTAGTTTTGTCATTAATTTATTAACATTTATTTGTCATGTTAGGTTAGAAAATGTGATTTTGCAAAAATAAAACACAGTTATAATATAATAAAGCCAATATTTCAATGGTAACATGAATCAGGTAATAAATAGCTCCCTTTGATCATTGTTTTTAAAGTCTCTTGAACCGCGCTTTGATTAGTTCTATTTAATATTTAACATCTGGTTAGTCAATTTCAATCTGCAGGAAACACTGCTGGAAAAATTCTATGCTGACTAAATACATTTATAATACTACAAAGCTGACGTGTAATTGATTTTAGTTCCCATAAAAGGATTATGTTAACTTTTCTTAATCCATATATTTGTATTTCGTGCAGTCCAGTGAATTCACACCAGGGATGCTAAATTTTTATTTCTTATCAATATTTTATGTAAAACTGATAGGATTATATTTTAGTCTAAGTACCACTTTCCAATTTTTCCCTAGAAGGAAAGTACCATATTAAAAAATATTACTGCACAGCAGTAACACTAATACAATGGAGGATTAGTGGGAGGTTGGTGTATTTCTCCTAGTCATAGAAAAGCATACTGGAGTGAAACATGATTTATAGGTTATCAGCCACAAGAGATTCTTTTAAATGAAAACATATTTTTTTAAAGTTTGCATTTTCTTCAGCCCTATAATTTTTTAAGGTGTTGGCCAAGTTCTGGTCAATTAAATAGAAAAGAAACTATGCTTAGGATTATTGAATTTGTAAATCATAGGTAAGCTATCAAAGTGGAAATATGGGCCTATATTTGCTTAAAGAATGATATTTTGAATGCATGGTACTTAATATTGTTGGTAGAAAGTAAAAATATATAAACATACCAAATAAATAGTAAACAGTTTTAAAGAGAATATAAAAATTTACACAACATAGGAATTTTGTCAGTGTCTTTCTAGTAAAAAATTTCCTGTAAATAACATATTTTTGTTTGGTCTATGTGATACCAAATAACCAGTTTGCCTGAACTGAGCAACTCGAATGGACATCATAAATGAAGGCAGTCTTTACTCTGCGAAAATTTACTAACATACTTTACAAAAATTAGACAATGAATGTTCAGGACAATATTGTATAGTTGATAATATAGGAGTAACACTGTCTCACTTCCTGTGAGTTATAGAAGTCTCAGTCGGAAAATGAAAGGAAGATTCTTGTCATAAAGGGAGAAAGAGTTATTAAGCTGTGTAGAGAAATCATCCTTCAGAAGGTTGAAAACAAAAAGTTTATGATGATGCCTGAGAGATCAAGAAGTTAGGTGAGAAACGGAAACTCACTCAAACGAAAGAGGTGACCATACATATTTCTGCATTACCTTTCCCCCAAACTAAACATCCAGAAAAGTTTCCTGTTTCTGTTGAGGGCATCACTGTCTTTTAACTTAATTTTCCTCAATTTTGAATTTTTAAAATATAGTTAGTTTTGTCATTAATTTGTTAACATTTATTTGTCCTGTTAGGTTAGGAAGTGTGATCTTGCAAAAATGAGACAGGTATAATATAATAAAGCAGGGTAGTTCTGAAGTGAACTTTCTTCACTCTTCAACCCTCTCTCACTCAGTACACGCAACTGCTTATTAAGTCTTGCTTCTCCTATTGCCACAAAGATCTCTCACCACCATCCCAATCTCTCCACTCACAGCCACTACCCTAGTTCAGGCCCCTCATCCCCTCTTGTGTAGGCAGTTACTGAAACAGCCTCTGTCATTCCCCTCTTCAGTTCATCTTTCATATAGTTCCCCAAATCACTGGATCATAAAATCAAAGATGATATGATCATAGGACCATAGATTTAAACCTGAAAGGAATATTAGAGGTCATCTAGCCCAACTAATTTACTTTATTGATAAGCAATTGAGGCCCAGAGAGGTTAAGTGATTTATTTCCTCAAGTCAATGAGGTAGTAAGTGATAGAGATGTGATTCAAGCCCAGATCCTTGGATTTCTAGTCCAGCACACTTTCCACAGTGACCATCCCCTCCTCAAGAATCTTCTAGAATAAGCTACAATGACCTTCATAATCCATCTCCTGCTTGTCTTTCCAAGTTTATTGTATATTATTCTAATTCTTATATACAATATTCAACAAAACTGGTCTACTGGTTGTGTCTAGAGCTTAAAATTCATTTGGGGTCCTTCCTCATTCCTGCCTCTTAGAATCTTTTGTTTTTATCCAAGCTGCAATTCAGTCCCACCTCCTATAGGAAGTTATACTTGATTCTCCTAGCTGCTAGTGCTCTGCTCCTAAAATTAATCTTATATTCACTTGTTTACATACTGTATTCCCCAATCAAATATAAATTCTTCAAGGAAAACAACTGGTTTTCATCCCTGTTTTTGTATTTTCCCCATATCTAGGATAGTATATTGAGTCTAGTAGGTTTTTAATAAATGCTTACTGAATTTAATTGAAACCAGAGAGAACTGAGTCTGAAATATAGAAAGAGGAGCTTGTCACTGGAGATCCAGGGAAAAGTTGGGGATGAGTTGAGAAATGATTCTTGCGTGTGTCAGAGGCATTGTAAACTTTGTTTCTGCTTTTTTTAACAAGAAATTTGAGCTACAAAATTTAGTACCAGCTAGCTATCATTATAAAACACATTAATAGCCAGGGTGACTAATATGGCCCTAAATTCATCAAGAACCAAGTTTAATAAACTTTAATGCTGGATGGGGGCAGGAGCAGTGTAGTAGAAAGAGCGTGACATTTAGAATCAGAGACCTGGATTCAGATTCTAGCTCAGACACTTGTGAGACCTTGTACACACTTGAACTGGGCCTTACTTTTTTCATCTATAAAATGAGGGGATTAAACTTGGTGAAAAATAAGGTTCCTCTGAATTCTAAAATCCTGAGCTCCTTTGCAAGTAGGATGACTTCCGCCATTTTGTGAACCTCTTACAATTTGTGCCCTACAAGGATAGAAAAATTGGTGAGAAAAGCAGTTATAAAAAAAATTTTATTCAAAAGAGATGCCATCGAAAGTAAGGATTTCAGTTACCATGTTCCTAAAGATAAATGAGACTGTTCTGCGGTATCAGGTGGATATCTATTTATTCTTAGTCAAGCCCAGACTGGAACAGATGATCTCTTTCATACATGTGTCAATTTCCCATACCACCTTGCATAATATACATAGTGATGTACTCAATAAATATGGATTGATTGATTTCTACAGAAGAAAGGAATGTCATTATTTTCAGCATTTGTAGAAAGTTTCCCTTTTCAAAGTAAAGTAACATGATAAAGGGGAAAGTTAACTATGTTTGGAATATAAAGCCATAGGTTCAAATCCCAGCTCTATCACCTATTTCCTGTGTGATTATAAACAAGTCAATTCATTTCTTTGGAATGTTTCCTCACCTGTTAAATGAAGGAGTTATCATAAATGACCTCTAAGATTTAAAACCTATGACCCTCTCAGCAGAACCAGGTGGGTAATATGCATGATTACAAGCATGAAAATGAAAAAAAATGCTGAAAGACTCTGGATTCTGAGTAACTATAATGACCATCCTCAGTCAAATAATGTGTAATATTGACTACCCTAGCGCTCGTTGCCTGGAAGATTAGGTAGTTTACATTTCACCCTTCCCTAGCATTCTCTAGCCCTTAGAAGGTGGTTGGGGGTATCTAGGCCTCTGCCAGTGGCTCCAGGCCAGATAGATGGTGTTCCCTCAAATTTAGAGGCTGATCTCCTGTATCCCAATTCCATTTAACCACTAATAGATTAGTTTTTACAAAGGAATATTTGCTTCAAAAGGCACAATCATAAATATACAAATTTATTCCCCAACATCTGGGGCTTAATCCTCCCTCCTTTAAACACCTCTGTCTCTGGGGAGGGAAAAGGGATTGGGTTCATAGTTTAGCTCAGTTCCTACAAACCACAATCCCAGTTTCAAGCCCAAAACCAGCTCTGCACTAGAACATCTCAGGGCTTCCCTTCCAGGTTGGCTGACTACAACATGCCACCTGCCATTCAGGCTCCAATATCACCCTGGCTTGAACTCCCAAGGACAGTGGGGAATCAGAGCTGGAAAAGACAAATGACATAGAGTAGAAACCAACACCCATTTTTCAGAACCCAGATAAAAACGAGAGAGGAGAAGGTATCCTCCTTGAACTATAGTATTCGCCTTCTGGATATGGCAGAAAAGAAAGAAACTGTCCTAGTATGGTCATTTTTAAAGACTCAACCTGTTCCAGCTAGGCAGTCAATCAAAGGAGGCTATATGCAGGATGTCGGGTGGCTCCATATTAGGAGATCTAGACCTGAGCAGGGGGAGACCCTTTACAGATGAAATATACTTGCCACCTTATGCTGGAAAGGTGGGAGGCTATGGATGCAGAATGTTGCGTACATACTCTGCCAGCCACAGTCATCTTTCAGTTGGTTTTGCTTAAATGTTTTTTCCCTTGATACAAGGGAGGGCTCAATTGGGAGAAGGATGAGGAATTGATTATGGGATAAGTGGGGAAAATTAATACAATATAAAAACAAAAGGTATTGATGAAAGAAAAAGCATAACTTCAATTGGAAGTTCTTTCTAGTTATAATTACCTAATACTGGCTGACATAAAAATTCAAAGGTTTTCAGGGGAAGGGTTAATCCTCTAGAGAAAATTCTCTCACTATAGATTGGAACAGAACCGACTAATTGGACAAGATACAAATTCTAGAAATTTTCAGGGGGAACAGGTGAAAATGTAATTGGTGATAAAGGCTAATTAACTAAAAATTGTCCACAATGTATGCTCTGCATGATGTCCAAAAGAAAGACTCGATAAAGAAGTGGGGGAAAGTTGTCTTTGTTTTTGAAATATAGGGACAGAAATTTATAGTAGAATACTTTCTAGCTCTTTGTTGAAATGATATCTGAATTTAACTAGCAAATAAGATTGGAATGGAGGGCGGGGGGGGGAATTAAAAATCTATTTAATTGAGTTGAATGTATGACTTTTTCCATCTGTTGTCAGTAATATTGTTATATGTAGCACAGGTACCATTTAAATCTGGAATGCCTTAACACTCCAGGTTCAGTGGGGAATGTTTCGAAGAATTATAATTATGCATTAGATGGCTGAGCCTCCCCACCCCACCTCGGCCAGTATATTCTTTACAACAGACCAGGAATCATAAACCAAAGGGGAAATCTTTAAATTACGACAGAAGAGCAAAATTAGTAACAACGGAAAATCCACACAATGCACACAAAGTGGTGCCAACTCCCCACTGATTCCCACGTTACCAGTGGGAGAAATAAATTCCCCACATGACTAGTGTTTACTAGATCGCATCTCAGCTGCAAATGCTCTCATCAGTCCACCTTCCAGTCCTCCTGTGCCTCACTGAGTCTTCATTCTATATTCCCAATTACTCTTCTCTGATTGTTTTTTGTTTCCCTAACGAGTTGCCACCTGAAATTCACCTGCTTCTAATGCTGCCACTTCTTGGCTGGGTTGCTGCTGCCATCTGCTGGAGCTCTGATCTCCTTCTAAGGCTTCTTTCTCAAATTAAAAAAATGTGTATATTGTCATTCTTTCAGTGAGACTGCCTAGCTAGCATGCCTGGGGCTAATCAACACATCTTCAGCTCTTTTGTCAGACCAATGTCTACGCCCACACCACCATAAAAAAGGATCCATAGGTAGCTATCCAAAAAATAGTGTTATATTTATTTCCCCACCACAATAGGACATTTATCTGGATACCCTGATATTGTAGCAAACAAATTTCTTTCACTTCCTGTCATGCCCCTGTCAACTAATGCCAGAGGCATGGGAGTAATCTTGAAGTTTTCCTTGACAGTCCTCAGGAATCACTTCGCCACACTGGAAGGGGTTGGGGTGAACTATCAATCTTTGTCCTACATTCCTGCCATAAAAGTATTGTTTCCCTTTAATAATAAGTTCATCTGCATTGCACTGGCCTTACTTTTCTCTTGAATTCCTCTAAATGCTCCTGGAGTACATTAGTAAATGAGTTAGTTCATGAAAACCGTATTAGTCAACAGCACTTGCTGAGTACTCCAAACTGGAATACCCTTTTTTATCTACATTTCACCATCTTGATGTTTCTGAGGCCATTCTGGTGACATCCTTTGAAAGCTTACAGAGCAACCCTCTGGGTATTGTTGCAGTGTTTTATGGTTCTTCAAGGTCCTGCACAATTTTCATTGGAATCAGCAGAACTGCTTTAAAATCTCCTATGACTGGATAGGAGTCTGACTGTATATAAAAAGGCAAAAAGGGCCCTGACCTGGAAGTCAAAAGATCTAGATTAAGATATAACTCCATGCCTGCTAGCTGTATGGCCTTGGGCAAATCACTTCCCACTCTTTAAATCTAAATTTTAATCTTCTTTAAAATAAAGTGTTTAGAAAAAATGATCTCTAAGTCCCCTCTAGTTCTAAAATACTGTGATTCTAATTCTATTTTGGAAGATCTTTCAATCTCATAAGTCTGGCAGATGTTTGATCTTACAGGTTGAATTTCCTGCTAGTTGCAAAGTACAAAAACTTGTTTCACACCCCACCCCATAAACATCTTGCATTGTCGTCTCTAGGTCTTTTCTCATAAAGTTCCTTAAGCCTATAATGTTTTCTTTCCCCTTCTTTACCTGTTCAATTCCTTCTCACTCTTTATATAAAATAGTTATGTCTACATGGGTTGTCTTAAATACATAAACATGGCTTGTGAGTGATATGAATAGATAAGGCATGAGTAATGGTCAACCTCTGTGGAGAGTTGGAGAACTAAGGGTATTTACTGAAATGCCAGCATGCTAGTGAGGACTATTGTTGTTTATCATTCATCCTTAAAGAGGACCTATGACATCAGCAGGGTGATGTCTTGACTTGCCAGTCAATTGGATTTAAGAGAGACAGGGTTCTACCAAGTCATGAGGCTCACTCTTACCTTGAGATGAGGAGAAGGGAGAGGCAGGCAGGTCCCAGGAGCACTGCTAAGGCTGGGCATTGTTTTCTCTAGTCTCCAAGATGGGTTACTGGGCTAGAATTATAGCTATCTACCACACTTCAAGCATCAGTTGGATCCAGGGGTACAAATTTCAGGACAAAATAGGTTCTACCTCAAATCACTTTTAAGGGGGAGGGTAAACCTTAGCCAGCTTAGTCCCACCATATGCTGGTTATACAAAATAATATCACATAGAGCTAATATCAAGTAAACTCATTCATCCAAACAAAACAGCAAACAGAAATCAAAGAAGTTACACAAATTAGAACATACCTAATAATATGCCAGGGTGAATGAACTCTTTGACTTGCTATGACAGCAGCAACAAAAGATATCAGCTCTAATTAGGGCAGAGGACCCAGTTTCAATCAATGGAAAGTCATCTCTTCCAAGTCTATTGAAGATAAGACCAGAAACATTCAAAATTCATTAGGGTCTTTTACGCCTATCAGTGACATAAATGGTCAGTGAACTCCAATTCAGAGTTCTTAGAGAGGGAAAGGGAGAATTCTAACATACTTAAGATGCCCATATGTAGCAGCAAGCACCCTGACATATATCCAGGATGACCTGCTGGCACGGGTTCTTAGATCTACTTTTCTAAGGAAAGCAACTTGACAAGGGGTCAACAATCTAATTACATTCACCAACAGAGAAAATACAAGCAGAGAAATAAAGACCAACAGAGGGGGCTTCTAACTCTCTGACCATAAGCAATACATACATCACAGATCAATAGACAGATCCAACTGTCTGACCATTACCTACATACATAGTTACCAGAGAGAGAGAGGCACCAACATCTGGGTTTTCAAAGCCAAAGGGCCTCCTTAACTGCTACCCAGAGTCCCATGTGGCCCATGAACCTTCTTCCAAAGAGTAAGCCCCAAAGCAAAATCTCACCTCAAGAGTATACATACACTTTTCAGAGCCTGAAGGCATCACAACTCTCACGACCCAAGTCACACAGCTAGTGAGTGACAAGTGTCTGAGGTGAGATTTGAACTCAGGTCCTCCTGACTCCTGCACTGGTGCTCTATCCACTGCACCACTCACCTTGTGACAGGTGGGATTCAAACCAAGATCTTCCTAAATCCAGGTCTAGCATGCTAACCATTTGGTCACACTGTTTTTAGTCAAATAAACCCCAAAGCTACCAATCCAAGCTAAAAGTGAAACCAACTATAAGAAATTAAATCAGATTATCCCTTTTCAAAAAAAATGAATTACTTCCTATTTTTCAGATAAGCAAAGCACCCTCAATTATTCCTTTAAGTCTAGAGAAGATGGCCTCAACAATCAATATCTTCTGTATATGAGGTATTTCTGTACAATTCATTTTCACCACATGTCATTTGAGAAGGCTACTCATTGACTGCTTAAATTCTTTTTTACTGCACAAAAACAGTTTATTTCCTCCAAAGTGAGCATATTACAAACTCTATTCACCTTGAAAAGGTTTTAACCAAATATTCCTGTACAGTAAGCAGCAGGTGTTGAATATATTCTGTGGTACTAGTCAAAGTATATCCTGCAAACCAATTTAAGATCAAAGCAATAGTCACTGTTTTAAAATTTTAGGCAGGTGTGCATTTTTCCTTTCATGCTTAAGTTGCATATGCTGTGACCTGGAATATAGAAAGCCATTTAGAAATTTTACCACAAGTTGGCAGGACCCCCAAAAATGAACCAGATGAGCTTTTTAAATGATGACCTTTGCAAAGAACAAAGATGATGTAAAAACAAGTGATCCACAACAATGTTTCTAAAATTATACAAAATCTAGACACCTCATCACCCCCAGAGTCAAAGGATTACTTAGAGGTAGTATTTGCATATCATCTTTATATCAACTGCTGGAATAAGCAAAGGTCCCAGAGGATAAAAGCACCTAAGATTGTTCCTCACTTTATAAATATTTCTATTAATGTCTATAGATAATAGTGAATCATTTCAAAAAAGAAATCCTTCCAAATCACATCTAGTCAAGGTTAGTTAACTCCATTTCATAAAGAAGGAAAAAAGGAAGGAAGAGAGAAAAAGAAAGAGGAAGGAAGGAAGGAAGGAAGGAAGGAAGGAAGGAAGGAAGGAAGGAAGGAAGGAAGGAAGGAAGGAGGGAAGGATGGAAGGAAGGAGGGAAGGATGGAAGGAAGGAGGGAAGGAAGGGAGGGAGGGAGAGAGGAGGTTTTTGATGCTTTTAATTAGGTCAACTGAATTTTATCATTGATATAGACAAGAATTGCAAACAAAGTACAAATGCAGGAATTTGAAATGAATCTGTGATTTTGTCAGTGTAGGAAATTCCTGCTCTGGCAATTCCCTCTAGAAACATAGTTCACAGTACTTTATGATTTAGTAGGTAAATCCCAAGCAATTGTCTTAGGCATATAAGGTTAAGTGACTTGCCAAAGGTGCCATGGCTCACGTTAGAAGAAGTGTTTGCAGGTAGGTCTTTTTGGCTACATACCCAACACCCTTTCCAACTATACCATGCAGTATTATTGGTTTTAGTAATAAAGTATAATTTTACGTACTTGAATACATTTTAATGGGTATGACCCAGATATAATAATAAGAAACTACAAGTAATTGTTTAAAACTATGCATAAATCTTTTTTCTCCAGGTAGTTGGAGAACCCCAAAATTGTTAAGACATGCCAAAATGACGCTGTTTTATACTCTGTTTTATACTCCATCATGTTGGCAGCCTCAAGATTACAAGCTTGCCATCTTCCTTAAAAGGTCTCTGAGAAATTTAGAGTAATTATTCACTTTTTAAAAATTGTATTTATCTTGCTCTGAACTAAAGAAACAAAACGAGCATTTCTATAACACAGTAGAATAGAAAAAGAAAAGATGACTACACATGAAACTGCAAATCTATTATGTACAACTTACTATTCCTTTTAAATTTATAATAAAGTTATTATGGAACTTTCTTTTTTTCTATTTTTTCCTTCCCTCTCCACCTCCCTCACCCCCATCATTGATTCTGCGCCAGGTACCATGCTAAATGCTGAGAATACAAATACAAGATTACATAGTCCCTCAAGGGGACTTACATTCTATCCTTATGATGTCAAAATATAACATTAAAAAACCCTATATAAGAAAGCCTGAAAGTACAGTAATTGCAAAAAGCCCACATTACATTCTAATGGAAGGAGATTACATTCTAATGAGGGAAAAGAACTTCTAAATGAGAGTTGGAAAGAGAGAAGGGAAAAGCAAGGAGGAAAAGTAGTCTGGAGAGGAGGGAGAAGGAACTGAGCCAGATTAGAATTGAGCATATCTGACACAGATACTTCCTCAAATGGAACTTCCATTTGAGGTTTTCCATGATCCTAACTCACCAATCTAAGCTGGAGGCCACTAGAGTGGAAACATAGATGAGAATGAATGCTAGGGTGAAGGTGAAAAGTAACCCAGGGGACTGAGTCTGGTTAAAAGTGGTTCAGGTTAGAAGTATGACTGATATAAGTATTTCCTCCAATGGAAGTTCTAGAAGTGGGCTCAGGAAGAAGTAGCAGTTCAAGGTATTGCCAGGGTTCTAGGGCCACTGGGACAGAGGAGGAAGTCTAAATGATCCCCACCCCCAAAAAACAGAGATAGACATAGGTGCTAGCTAAATATGGTTACAATCTACCTCAATTTCTTTTGGAGAAGAATGGATTGTGCAGTGTTTAAATTTAAAATTATCGTGGAATTATGTCAATTTCTCAAAAGGCTTAGCTTGGAAATCTAATGAGATCAACCCTCCAAACCTTTAAGTGCTATATGAATATTAGTTATCATCACCACCACCACAATCACGATCACTGTTGTTGGCAGACTTCAAGCTTGTCACCCAACTCCATCATCAAGTACTCATTAAGGTCTTACTAAGTGTCCAACACTTAAATTCTTTTGGGACCTCTAACATTTGGGATCCTGTGTAAAACATGTTTTCCAATCCTAAGCAGTTTATGGGGAAAGAAAATTAGCACACATGAAATAACTTATACCATTCATAAGTTTTATGGGAATTTGAAGTGAGAATAACAAATTCTTTGCATTTGCTTTGTTCCTATTTTGTATTTATTCGTATATTTATACATGTGATTTTCCCCAGGAGAACATAAATTCCATGATGGCAGAAACTGTTACATTTTGGGATCCCTGCTATATCCCCTGGCACAATGCTTTCATCACAGTAGGCACTTATTTAATGCTTATTGAATGAATGAATCAGATCTCAAGATATAAGGTTAAGGTGGGCTTTTTGCAATTAGTGTACTTCAGGCTTTCTTACATAGGATTTTTTAATATAATATTTTGACATTAGAAGAATTGATGAAAGATCAAACAAGCTAGTCAATCCTACTAGTTACCAGAGTATGCCTGCTTATTTTCAGGTATTTCTAGCCTAGTTTCACATCTTCTGAGAAATCAGGTTCTTGCCCCATAGGAGATTTTTGAAGGACTTATAATTTCTTTTTTTCTCTTTATTAAGTTTTAAAATTTATTATTTATTTCTGTTTAGCACTCATTTTTTAAAAAAAGTTTGAGTTCCATGTTCTCTCCTTCCCTTCTACCCTTTCCCCACCCATTGTGAAGGCAAAAAATATTATATCAATTATACGTATAAAATCATACAAAACATATTTCCACATTAGCCATATTGCAAAAAAAAGAAAAATTTTGAAGTGAAAAACTTATGCTTCAATATGCATTCAGACTCCATCAGAAGAAAAACTTATAATTTCAATGTCAAAGAGTTCTTCAGGAGATTCAACCTAAATTCTGTCATTCTTCCTAGTTATATTCTGCCTTGTATTACACCAAATAATTCCTCTGCCACCTTCTCACCTTTCAAATATTTGTAGAATATTATAATATTCCTATTAGTCATCATTTGCCTAGCTACATATTTATCTGCTTTAATCATTCCTTATAAATTAATCCTTCCCATCCCTTAACCATTGCAATTCTGGGTGACCACTTTGCCTTCAGTGTTTTGGCCCTAAAGTGTCTAAAAACTATCATGATAAAAAGTCTTTGAACATAAAGCTGGAAAGAACCTTATTGACTATTTAGTCCCACCCCTTCATTTTACAGAGAAAACAACTAAGACCAAAAATAAGTGTACATTTGTCCAAGTTTAACCAAGGGACAGATATGAACCTTGAACCAAGATCTGCTGGTTCCAGATCTACTCTCCTTCCCACCTATAGCATTATAGAACTTATATCAATTGCTCTGCATATGATCAATAATGCCTATCTTTATTTGTATGCAAAAGCAAAAGGCAAATTCCTTGAGAGCAAAAATTATTTCATTGTTGCTAGCACAGTGTCTTGTATTTAGTAGGTACTTAAGAAATGCCTATCAAGTTGAAATGAAATGAAATTTTGCTTGTTTACTGAGCAGATAGTATGTGATTCACTGCATTCTGTGACCCTTCCAGAACATGGAATTGGGAGAGTTATATAATTAAACTGTCTCTGAAAGTTGATTGATTAGTCTTTAAAATCCAAAATGTAAAGAGTTGTACAACCCCCATCAGTAACTCACTACAATAACTCTGATTTTGTGGTAAGTTCTAAACCATCATCATCATTGTAGCCATCATGGACAATATATTATGTCCAATATCTATTTGCCCAACTCTCCCTTATTGGCTCTTTAGGGTTCAAAAATATATCCTCTCTCTGCTACCACAGTTATAGGGAGATAACTGATATCCTTTATATGCTCATGTCTCTTTGTAAACTTATAACAGCCTATTCCATGGGTTGGAGAAATGGGTTTTTTTTCTTCTTAAATTGTGTTGGAAATCTATCTTCCAAACTTCACAAATATAGGTTGAGGGAGGAGTGGCTAGAACAGTTTGGGGAGGAAGAGGGGAAAGAGACAACAGAGACTTTTAGTGGACAACACTCAAAATTAGTCAAATGTCTGAAATGATCACTAAGAAAGCTTTAAATTGTATGGTATGTATGCATGATGACATAGATATTTATATCAGTGTTTACATATGTGTATGTGCATATATATGTAGAAATAGTAGTTAAAATAATAAAGTATAGCATGCTAAATTCCTCTTTTGAGAGGCAAAGTGCTATTAGAAGTCTTCACACTTGCTTGACCCAATAAGGAACATCAAGGTAGGTTTCATTTTCATTCATTTAGTCATGATGGGAAAGATGACATCCTGAGCTGGCTCCTTAAAAGTAAGTAGGGATTTATCAGGTGAAGTAGGGAAAATAAGTTTAATCAAGACATTCTCTGCCCTCAAGGAGCTTACATGTTAATAGGAGTGACACAAATTAGGTGAGTTATAGACAGAGAAGAATGATTTGGTCTAGGAACTTTCAGAGATGAAAAAGGCAAACACAAGTACCATCCGCTAATACCCTTTCCAGAGGCAGAAGTAGTGTTGGTTTGATTAAGTTCTCTCTTCCCAAGGTGGAACAGGGGAGAATTGTACTTCATGGCAATAAGGTGGGAAGTGGTCAAGGTGAAGACAAGTCCCTATGGTCTCAGGGAGTAAATAGCAGAGCTACTTTATTCTTCTCAAGCATGGTCTTATAGCAAGAAGGAAAAGGTCATTATACTACTACAATCCTATTCACGTACATGTTTTGCACTGGACCCTTCCATATTTAGCATTTTTCTTCCAACGCATCACATTATTTTACTGCCCACCATATAAATGGCTCAGAGATCACAAACATTTGCCTATAGCAAATATACTCAGATTTCCCCCATGGAAAACAATCAGAAAGGACCAGAAGGAGGTCAAATACATTAAATAGCTTTTAGAGCCACTGTCTTATTTCATATAAGTCCCAGTTACATGTCTTAACTAAATAGTACCCTGGTGTCCTAAAAGAATTAAGGTACCCCCTAGAGTGACCTGTTTCAGGCCACTCTATTACTGTCTAATTGACTATGAACTTTAGTGGCCTGAGGGAGTAAATGCACTTCCATAAATGCCTCCCAGGGATTCATTTAAACACCAGAAGAACTTATTTGAATATGCCTATTAAAGAGACTTATTGATTTCCATATGTCCATGCCTCAGTTTCAAGCATTTCCTTCAATCACATTGGTTCACAGTTCTTTTGGCAAGGTATCAATTATTTCCTGATTATTCCAAATATTTCTTCACTTTTGCTTGATACAGCTTGGCTTCAAAAATTGAGACCTCTCTTTTAGAGATAAGAATAAGTCATTAGTCTAAATGGGATAGAATTTGTTATCAAAGTAAACCCATATCTTTTGGAAATGAGAAATGTTAAACCAGCGAAAGAGCTAGAGCTGTTTCTTTCCTCTGCTAGCTAGAAAGATCGACCCTGAACTGACAACAAACCCCTAGGTGGGATATTTAAATCTGAAATGAGTGGTCAGTTAAATGCCTATAAAGGTAAAAGGACAGATAGCATATTTGGTATGCTAATAGAAACCTATTTACTTCTGGGAAGTGACAAAAACATCAATCAAATCAGAAGGGGCTATTAAGGATTGTTAACTCCCTTTCAGATGAGCAATGATTTCCATTGGGATTTAAATAAATATTCGTGCAAAGAATCAATGACAGAAAATTCACCAAAATTGCACTATACTTAGTCTGCTACACAGCTTGTGACAAGACATGGTTGGCTCCTAGCTTCCAAAGGGCATTGAATGTTTACTAAAATGTGGTGGAAATGTTGTTGTCCCTTAGAATAACAATAAAGATCTTATTATAGGCACTTATTTTAAAAATGACATTTAAATGAGCTACCTTAATACTAGCATCTTTAAAAAAAAATTTCCAACATAAAAATCTTAATTCTGTTACTCTCATTATTAATCAAAAACACCTTTACAAAAAAATGTGCATATGCATATATGTCTATATGTACACATACATATAGACATATACGTGTGTACAAATACAAAATTTAAAGGAATCTTATGATAACTTAAATGGAAAAGCATATACAAGTCAAGTACAAAAGCAACATACTGATACCTACCTAATAAACCAGTCAATAATTTAAGTGTCACTCAGTGCTTTCAATTCTACTAACTGGTGCTGAATTCCAATTAATTCTTTATTTACCAGAAACAAAATTCCACTGATAAGTTAAATTCAAAAAACATTTTACTGATCTCCTATTACATTCCTAGCACTAGTCAATCAATAAACATTTATTAAGTTCTTGTTATGTGTCAGGCACTGTGAAAAGTGCTATCGATAAAAGAAACAGGAAAAAAAAACAAGACAGACCCTACTCTCAAGAAGTTCACAGTCTAATGGAAGAGACAACATGTAGATAACCATGCACGAACAAGATATACGCAGGAACTTTTTTTTTTTAATCAACAGAAGAAAGACACTAGAATTAGGGAGAATTGGGGATGACTTCCTGTGGAATGTGGGATTTTTAGCTGGGACTTGAAGGAGGCCAGGAAAGGTGGAGAAGAAGAAGAACATTCCAAGTCTAAGAGACAGTCAGTGAAAATACCTAGAGTAAGGAGGGAGTATCCTATTCAAGTAACAACAAGGAAGCCAGTGTCACTGGGTTACAGAGTATGTGGGAAGTAACGGGGGAGGAAGAGGATTAAGGTGTAAGAAAACTGAAAAGTGGAAGTAGGGCAGGTTATGGAAGACTTTGAATGGCAGAGGGTTTCATGTTTATCTTGTAGGTGACAGAGAACCACTGGTGTTGATTGAATGGATATTGACATGGTCACACCTGATGTCTCAGGAAGATCTCTTTGCACCTGAGGAAAGGGTAAACCAAAGCAGGGAGAGATGTGGCAAGGAGATTAGCAGGCTGCTGCAATAATCTAGGCATGAGGTAATGAAGGTTTGCACAGGGTTTGGTAGTATCATAGGAGTGAAGGGGGGCATATGTGAGGGATGTTGCAAGAGTGAAATCTATATGACTTGGCAACCGATTGGATGTGGGGAGTTAGAAAGTGAGGAGTGGAGACTCATGCCTAGGTTGAGAGCCTGGATGACTGGGTGGATGCTAGGATTTTTAACAGTAAAAGGGAAGTTAAGAAGAAGGGAATGGTTGGTGGGGTTCAGTTTTTAATATGTTGAGTTAAAGATATCCAGAGACAGTTGAGGATGCAAGACTAGAGGTCAGAAAAAGGGGATACATAGGTAGATTTGAGAATAGAATATAGAGATGACAATTTAATCCATGGACACTGATGAGATCAATAAGTACTATAGAGCCCAAGATAGAGTTTTATGGGATATCCATGATTAGAGGAGTTGACTTCGATTAAGAATCAGGGGACTGAGGGGTGGTCAGAAAGGTAGGAGGAGAATCAGGTGAGAGTAGTGTCACAAAAACTAGAGAAAAAAGAATATCAAGGGGAAGAAATTGACTAAGAATGCCAAAGGAGTCAGAAAGGTCAAGAAGGATGAAGACTGGGAAAAGCCATTAGATTTGGTAATTAAGAGAATTTTAGTAATTTGGGAGAGATTAGTTTAGTTTGAATGATGAGCCAGACTACTGAAAATTAAAAAGAAAGTAGGGGGAAAAGGAAATGAAGGTGCCAGTTGAAGACAGTCTTCTTAAGGAGTTCAGCCACAAAATGGAGGAGAGACATAAGAGGATAGATTAAAGGGAATGGGTGAATCAAGTGAGGGGAATTTTTTGAGGATAAGGAAGACAAGAGTATGTTTGTAGGCAGCAGAAAAACAGGCAGTAGAAAACGCAAGATTGAAAATAAGTGAAAGAGTAGGAATTATAGAGGGGGAAAAAATCTACTAAAGAAAAAGGATGGATTGGGATCACTTGTGTATGGAGAAGGATTTGTCTTGACAAGAAGAGCCACTGACTGCATCATGTGAGACAGAGGTGAAGGACAAGACTTTGACAGAAGGCATCTGGGTGATATGAGATGAAGAGTAGGAGGAAACAAGACACTCTTGGTGAATGGCCTCAATTTTTTCAATAAAATATAAGGCAAAGTTCTCACTTTAGAATGTGGGGAGAGGGGACACCATAGGAGGTTTGAGGAAGACAGGTTTGAAAGATCCTCTGTGGTAAGTAGCATAGGGATGTGTAGAAGAATTGCCTTGCATTGATGAGGGCCCAGGCAAGATTTTGTAACATAAATGTGTAGTGGAATTAGTCAGATCTGTGATTTTCTCTAGCTTCATTCAGCAGCACAAATGAAGAAGCAGAAGCAGTGGGTAGTGGGAGTAATCCAAAGCTTAAACTTGTCAGGGTAAGATCATCAGCACAGTAAGCAGGGAAGGAATTTAAGAGAAAAGAACAGGAGAGAGTCGTACTGCTTCACCAAAGACCTGCTATTGCTGTTTGGCACAACAAGAAAATTAAAAACAAAATGGAACATAGAGCTTATGCTCTATAATTGGGGAGCCTTACTATGCACATGAAACAATCCATGAACAATACAAGTAGAAGATAATAAAGTCCCATCATATGTGATACAGATAATAAATACTTTGAGAAGCCTAAAACTAAAGGGAATAAATCAATCAGAATTGGCAGGAAATCTTTGTGAAGGAGGTGGGTCTAAATGGTAGAATCTTAATATTGGACTGCAAAAGTCATTTGGTCTACCTTTACCCAAAGTACGAATGCCATTTGAAAAAATAGTTGCCAAATAGTCATCCAATTTCTACTTGTAAACCTTCAGTGATGAGACCTTGATACAGACCTTGAAGTACGAGCAAGTTCAGACTTAGTGATGTCACAGGTATCTCAGGCAATGACAAGATATCCAGTGGAAGATGTTCTGGAATTAGTTGGAAGGAAAGCTAGTTATTTAAAAATAATGAGAACATTCTGTGCTGCTTAAATGTCTCCAATTCTCTACCACACTGTAATGTTTTACTTCAAAGACAATTAATGCCTTTAAGAGTATTAGCCTCAGTAAACATAAAGAAAATTTATTTGTGTTTTCTTTTCAGACATTCTAATTAATGATGCTATTACACAAAAAATCAACTGACCATAATTTTTATCAATTAACCATTGAATTGATTAGGCGTATGTTATCTGATCTCTCAGTCTTATACTCTGCAGGATCTACTTCCTAGTTTCAAATTTTTCATTTAAATAGCCTTTGGAAACATGAAATGAGAAAAACAGTAAATCTAGACTCTCCTAAGAAAAGATTCGTGAGGCTTTATATAGATGATACATATGAAGAAAGCACTTGAAAAGGAAATGGATCCAGACTAAGACTCAGGAAACCTATGTTCTAGTCTTAGATTTACCACTAATTTGTGTAACCTAAAGCAAATGATTTAGTTTTTCAGAGATCAGTTTCTTCATCTATCCACATGGATAATACATACCAACAGCATAGGAGATTTGTGAGAATCACATACAAAAAATAAATGTGAAAGTGTATTGAGACATAGAAAATGCTATACAAATATAAAATAATATAATTTATGTCCTTTAAGTGCCAATAACCTATACTCATCACTAAACTAAGAAGATTGGCTTGGCTCCCAAATCCTTAGTTAAGAATACCTTTAATAGAGCCTTTAAATAGTTGTCAATGGATGGGTGGGAATCTAGTAGTCACAAATGATGACTCAAAGAGGCTGGCTATAGATCTGGTGTTAATGTATCAACAATGAGTTGTAGATGGGATCCAGAAAACCAGGACCTGAAGTGGGAAGAAACTAAATCCTAAAAGCTCCTTCGCCATTCCCATCACACCTCACCAAAGATGAAGTGAAATACCTTTCCATTTGAGTCTACTCTACCGGAGATACAGAAAGTACATAAACTTCAAGTTTGTAAACATCATTTGTACCTTTAAAAGACAGGATCACAAGGTACCTCTGCTAAGTTGGAAGAGGTCAGAAATAAGGAGAATAAAGTTCAATAACAGATGACAGTCTTCCCCATTATCCCAGTCCATCATATGCCTTTCCAGATTTGACATAATGGTTAGCCATATTGATAATGCCTTCCCTTGTTAATTTCATGGGCTTTCTGCCACTTCCAACCAGTTCATATCCAATCCTTTTTCACTATTACTATTTGGCTTCTCTGTTTCTGCACCTGAGCAACAACTGCTTGAGGAAATCATCAAATCTCACTGACAGGGTTATGCTAGGAGTTCATGTCTCCTTTCTTCAACTGAACCTTCACCACTTCACAGCAATGCTATTAATTCATCCCTGATAGATTGATCGTTTCCCCTCAGTAGCTATTCCACACCTTTTCTTTTCTCCTCAAGGCCCCACCTCTATCTGACCACTACCCCTTTGAAAGTTGCATGTTGAATTTGTTATATAATTATATAAATATATGTAAAATAAAGATCCACAGTTCCATATGCAATTCTCTTTTTCTATTCTATTATGTATGTTAAAAAGTCATTTAATTCAGTATTTCTTAAGCTCAGAATTTTTTTAAAAAAAAATTTAAAAGACAGTATTTTGCAGTTTCATAAGTGTCACCTAGGCTTTGTCACCACAACTATACTTGAGGCCTTTCCAGCGTAAGGCCTTAAAAATTTTCAGGGTTTGGGTCTTCTCCACCCACTGAGCCATCATTGGAGGAACTAGACTTTTATAGAGGAAAGAAATGAAGAGAATCGAAAAAAAAAAAAGGAAATTGTGTCTCCTGATCAAACTCCTATGAATAAATAAGGACTTGAAGGGAAGGTAGGGAATTAAATGGTGTAACCTAGATGAGGACAAGGATGAAAAAGGGACCTCAAGTTCAGAAAAGCAGGACAGATAACTAAAGAGACTGAACAATAAGTTGTTTCCTAAGTCACTGATACAAGCAATGAACTACAAAGTCAATGTTCAGAGAACAAGATCATTTGATCCAGCCCCTCTGATATGACTATTATAAAAAAAAGTCACAACCCAAGGCTGATGCTCACACTCCTGCAAACTCCCACTATTAGCAGATGTGCCCATAAGTTCATCCTTATCTTTCTGTGTGTTTGCCAATGCACCTAGGCCAAGGTGATTAGGAAGAATCTTGCCAGCAGATTTTTAGACTGTAAGGAAAAGCCTATTCTGAATGCTCAATTTTTCCATTAATTTTAAGTGCCATGTTTCCCTTGCCCCCATCCCCAGCACAGTGGTATAAGCTAAGTGCAGTTCTTGTGGGTAGGCTCAGAGCACTTCACAAACGTCTAGGTATGGTAATGGGACTGAGAGATAAATAACCACATCACACATAACATCTGCTTTCACAGAATCACAGAATTTGAGAGTCGGAATGGACCTCAGTGGAACTGTAATCCAAACCATACCCAAAAGGAACCCCCACTATAACAAGCCTGTTACAGATAAGTGGTCAAAAAATCTCTGCTTGAAGGCCTCCAAGGAGTGATACCTCCCACACAGCGAGTGAGGGCACTCTTAGTAATGGAAAGAGAAAGAGCCATGAAATTAAACAGTAGAGGGAAAGTCACAAGTTTCAAAGACAGAGAGACAAAGAAGAGAAAGCACAGTGAGCAGCTCTATTGTATTCTAGTAGATGACAGCAGGAAGAGAATATGCCTAAAGACATTTCAGAAGGGAAGGGAGATGATGCAAAGTGAATATCTAGTCTAATAGTAAGCCTAATAGTTGTTGTTGTTTCCTTCTATTAATTATTTCTGCTTTATCCAGTAGATAGTTTGCTTTGTATATGTTTGTTTGTTTTGCCTCTTTTCATGTCCCCAGAGCTTAGCACAGTGCCTAGCGTACAGTAAGCATTTAATAAACGCTTATTGATTAATTGATTGTGATAAGCATGGATTAAGGAGGGGGAAAGTAATATTTTAAAAAAAAGAAAGATGTCAACAAGCATTTATTAAGTGAACTTTGCTAAGCAGTAGGGATACAGAGAAAGGTCTGCCCTCAAGGAGCTCACATTTGAAAGGGGGAGACAACATGAAAACAACTATGTGCAAACAAAACATATAGCAAGTAAATCAGAGGTAATCTCAGAGCAAAGGTGGCTGGCATTAAGAAGGACTGGGAAAGGTTTCTTTGAAGAAGGTGGGATCTTAGCTGAGACTTAAAGAATTAATAGTAACGAAGAATTGGAGATAACAAAAAAAAGATACCAATAGGTTTTTTCCGGGTGGGGGGAGTTAATTACTAAAAAAGTTTTTGAGGGGCGGAGCCAAGATGGCGGAGTAGAAAGACGCACATACACATAGCTCTGAACCCACAACCCATAGAATGGCTACAGGGAAGTCACTCACGGCGAATTCCGCACCCAGAGGCCACAGAACATTGGAGCGAGGGAGATTTCTGTTCCAGAGAGACCTGCAAACCTCTCGCGGGGGGTCCTTCGCGCTGCGGACTGGGCGCCGGGACTGGGAGCTGAGTGCAGCCCTGCCGCAGCCGCGGCACCGAGAGGAAAAGATCCGAGCAGGCTTCACAGACAGGATCTCCAGCGGCCACGCGGGTCCCTCCACCCACAGAGGGATTTGCAAACCTCTCGCAAAAGGTCCGTCGCGCTGCAGACACAAAGCCCAGCCCAGACCTGCTGCGGCCACGGCTGCGGCACCGAGAGAAACAGATCCAAGCAGGCTTCAGGGACGGGATCTCCAGCGGCCGCACAAGTCCCTCCACCCACAGGTGACAGGGGTGGGTGAGAGAGTCTCTTTGGCGGGTCGAGAGGGGAGTGGGGTGCCCCCATAATTCAGGCCCCCCCCGGGAGGTAGAAGCTGAGAGGCGGCTGCAGACAGGGGCTCCCCAAGCGGGCGGGAGCCTGAATCCATTGCAGAAGGTCTGTGCATAAACCCCCTGAGGGAACTGAGCCTGAGAGGTGGCCCTGCCCCGACCTCAGCACCAGAACATAATCTCATACTGAATAGCAGCCCTGCCCTCGCCAAAAGCCCTGAGGCTGGAAGCATCATTTGAATCTCAGACCACAAACACGGGCTGGGAGGATCAGGAGGTGAGGTGGGTGTGAGGAAAATATTCAGAGGTCAAGTCACTGGCTGGGAAAATGCCCAGAAAAGGGAAAAGAAATAAGACTATAGAAGGTTACTTTCTTGGCGAACAGGCATTTCCTCCCTTCCTTTCTGATGAGGAAGAACAATGCTTACCATCAGGCAAAGACACAGAAATCAAGGCTTCTGTGTCCCAGCCCACCCAATGGGCTCAGGCCATGGAAGAGCTCAAAAAGAATTTTGAAAATCAAGTTAGAGAGGTGGAGGAAAAGCTGGGAAGAGAAATGAGAGACATGAAGTCAAAGCATGAACAGCAGATCAGCTCCCTGCTAAGGGAGACCCAAAAAAATGTTGAAGAAATTAACACCTTGAAAACTAGCCTAACTCAATTGGCAAAAGAGGTTCAAAAAGCCAATGAGGAGAAGAATGCTTTCAAATGCAGAATTAGCCAAATGGAAAAGGAGATTCAAAAGCTCACTGAAGAAAATAGTTCTTTCAAAATTAGAATGGCACAGATGGAGGCTAATGACTTTATGCAAAACCAAGAAATCACAGAACAAAGAGAGAAGAATGGAAAAATGGAAGATAATGTGAAATATCTCATTGGAAAAACAACAGACCTGGAAAATAGATCCAGGAGAGACAATTTAAAAATTATGGGACTACCTGAAAGCCATGATCAAAAGAAGAGCCTAGACATCATCTTTCATGAAATTATCAAGGAAAACTGCCCTGAGATTCTAGAACCAGAGGGCAAAATAAATATTCAAGGAATCCACAGAACACCGCCTGAAAGAGATCCAAAAAGAGAAACTCCTAGGAACATTGTGGCCAAATTCCAGAGTTCCCAGGTCAAGGAGAAAATACTGCAGGCAGCTAGAAAGAAACAATTCAAGTACTATGGAAATACAATCAGGATAACACAAGATCTAGCAGCCTCTACATTAAGGGATCGAAGGGCATGGAACAGTATATTCCAGAAGTCAAAGGAACTAGGACTAAAACCAAGAATCACCTACCCAGCAAAACTGACTATAATACTTCAGGGGAAAAAATGGTCTTTCAATGAAATAGAGGATTTTCAAGTATTCTTGATGAAAAGACCAGAGCTGAAAAGAAAATTTGACTTTCAAACACAAGAATGAAGAGAACCATGAAAAGGTGAACAGCAAAGTGAAGTCATAAGGGACTTACTAAAGCTGAACTGTTTACATTCCTACATGGAAAGACAATATTTGTAACTCTTGAAACATTTCAGTATCTGGGTACTGGGTGGGATTACACATGCACACACGCTCACATACATAGAGACAGAGTGCACAGAGTGAATTGAATAGGATGGGATCATATCTTTAAAACAAAATGAAATCAAGCAGTGAGAGAGAAATATATTGGGAAGAGAAAGGGAGAAATTGAATGGGGCAAATTATCTCTCATAAAAGAGGCAATCAAAAGACTCATTAGTGGAGGGATAAAGAGGGGAGGTGAGAGAAAAACATGAAGTCTACTCTCATCACATTCCACTAAAGAAAAGAATAAAGTGCACACTCATTTTGGTAGGAAAACCTATCTCACAATACAGGAAAGTGGGGGATAAGGGGACAAGCAGGGTGGGGGGGATGATAGAAGGGAGGGCATGAGGAGGAGAGTGCAATTCGAGGTCGACACTCATGGGGAGGGATAGGATCAAAAGAGAATAGAAGTAATGGGGGACAGGATAGGATGGAGGGAAATATAGTTAGTCCTATACAACACAACTATTATGGAAGTCATTTGCAAAACTACACAGATATGGCCTATATTGAATTGCTTGCCTTCCAAAGGGAAGGGGTGGGGAGGGAGGGAGGAAGAGAAGTTGGAACTCAAAGTGTTAGGATCAACTGTCAAGTAATGTTCTTGCCACTAGGAAATAAGAAAAACAGGTAAAGGGGTATAGAAAGCTATCTGCCCCTACAGGACAAAAGAGAAGATGGAGACAAGGGCAGAGAGGGATGATAGAAGAGAGAGCAGATTGGTCATAGGGGCAATTAGAATGCTTGGTGTTTGGGGGGGGAGGGGATAAAAGGGGAGAAAATTTGTAACCCAAAATTTTGTGAAAATGAATGTTAAAAGTTAAATAAATAAATTTAATAATAATAAAAAAAAATAAAAAAATAAAAAAGTTTTTGAGAAAGTGAACAAAATAGCTCATATTTATATAGCAGTCTTATGTAGAATGGGTCCATTGCTTCAAAAGGATGGAGTCTATAGTAAGAAATGACAAAGAGAAAGTGTATTGATGACGCATTTTTGCTTATTGTTAATGTAATTTTGCTTCTTAATGAGAACTTTCCCATCCATTAATAGGACTATGCAACCTCCTTAAGTCCCATGGAAGCCTGAGTCACATGAGTCAAGTTACATGGATCAGGAAGGGATGGAGTAGGAAGGTTGGAACAGGAAGAAGCAGAGCTAGTGCAGAGTTGGGAGGAAATTGGTGGAAACAGTCAGAACTGAGGGAGAGAGAAAGTAGGTAGCTGGCTAGTGAGTGGAAGAGCTTGTCTGTGATTTGTTTAAGGGAGCTGGTTTGTGCAAAGCCTAGCAGGAGAAAGGCTTGGGGCTGGTATGAACTCTGCATTGTTATTGTATATAGATTTCTTTGTTACTATGATGGATTTGGTTTTCTGGTGTTGGGATTTAGCTTTCTGGTGTCTGAATAAATATTTTGCTTCTGTCTTCCATATGGAGAGTCTGTGGTGTTTCACGACACAGAATTGCTTATATTCATGGCTGCCACAGGCGTGGTGAATATTGAGTTGGTGCTATAGAAAGTAAATCATTCTACACACTTTCTATTTTGACTTTTTTTTCCTCTACTAAGGAGGTAAAGACATTTCTGCTCTGCTCCTTCAGAGGAAGGACTGTGTTTTTGCTTTTGTTTCTAGGCCAAGTGCTTAATACAGTGTGTGGCACATTTGCTGTTGTTCAATGATTTCAGGCATGCCCAAATCTTCATCACCCCATCTGGGGTTTTCTTGGAAAAGGCATTGGAGTAGTTTGCCATTTCCTGCTCTAGCTCATTTTACAGATGAGGAAACTGAGGCAAAGAGGATTAAGTAATTGCCCAAGGTCACACAACTAGGAAATTTCTAGCCTTTAATGAGTGCTTGTCAGTTGACTGATTAATTGATGTGCTAAACTAACTAATAGGGAATTGAAGTACTGTTGCCCTCTAAGAGTTCAACTCACCTGATCTCAAAGAATAACATGCTACGTTGGTGAAAGAAATTTCAGGAGTGACAGTTTAACTCTGGGACAGATCTTTATTGAACTATGGAGAATAGTGAGGAGGTACTATAGGACTGGAAATGGACAAGAGTTCCAATATTCAAAAAGAGAAAAGGATAGATCCTGTACCTAACAGCTTTGCAGAAGGAAGGTCCTTAATAAATGTTTGTTAAATTGCAGATTATAGATGGAACTATGGTGCAGACTATAAGTTAATAAGCTTAATGATTCCTAGAAAAATTATAGACATAGAATTAAAGGAGTGGCTTGTGAGACCTCTGTTTTGTTATTTCTGGACTCTTTGATTTGTTGTGCATCAGAGCAGGCACTATTTTTTTTGCCTTTCTTTATATTCCCACACTTAATCTTTAGCACAATAATCTATTGACTAATCTATTGACTAATTGAGCCTCAGTGTTTCTCATCTGTAAAGTGGAGCTAAAAAATAATGCTTGTAATAAAGCACTCACAAGGCAACCATGATGCTAGATCAAATCAGACACATTGTAATAAGTGCTTGACAACTGCAAAATACTTTATAAACATGAGCTATTATCATTATAAGTGGGAAGATTTCACATAATTGTGGAGCAAAGGTAATAGGGAGAGAATAGAAATAATAGGGCTAGAGGGTAAGTTTTTCACCTAATTAGGACCACTTACAGGACTCAACCCAGTGAAGGTGGTTCTTGAAGCTGATGCCTAGGAAAAGAGATTAATGGTTACCCCTTGCTCTCTTTACCCACCTCTCTCCAGTGTGCCAGGAAGGACTATTAAAATCAAGGAGTGGCCAGTTTCTCATCTTCTTTAACACACCTCATGGATCTGATACAAGCACAAATCTACCTATAAAGAGCTTGGATAAGCACCACAGGGTGCAAAGTAAAACGAGAGAAAAGAACTCCAAGGTAGCTCATTTAAACTACCTTAATTGTTAACTGGGGAGCAGGAAGGAGATACAGATTTGTCTTTTGCATGAACTGAACAGAGCAAATGGAATATCTGTTCATAATCAAGTTTGCAGCTTGCAACATTTCTCCCCCAGTGACCCCCAAAATGATAAACAAAATGTTTTACTTGATTTAAAATTTCACAGCTTCGATTCACCTGTCAATATCACCTTTATTTTATAAAAAATAGTTGTGTTAGAAAATGGAAAGAAAAAATATCAGAGAACTAGTGTTTAAGCCAAGAATAAATATATTGAAAAAAGAAAACACTCACTTAAATATTTCCATCTTTCTAATATGGATTTTTTCCAGATATTACCATTTCAAAGAAAACACCTCATTGAAGAACCCCATGATTCCATGTATAGTTTCCACTCTTTAAAAAGTGTGGGAATATCTACCACATCAATTTGCCTCCTAGGAAACCTACTGTTCTTTACAAATTGGCTTTTTTATCATTAAAACCAATTCCCATTAGGTGCTTAGGAATATTTCTCTGACAGGGAAAGCTTAAAATCTATAAAACATGGAGCACGAATGTAAATAATGACATGATTATATCACTCATGGGTACTGGGGGTACATGGGAAGGACATAGGAGAAATCAGGATTGCCCTAAAAAGAATGAGGCAGTGTGTCCAATGAAAACTAAGCAATGAACCCAATCAGAAACAATGCATTCTACATAGTTCATTGGTTCACTTTGACTTGTTTTTCATGAAAATATGTTTGGGAAATCAAATTGAATAGAGGTCTCTTCTAAATCGACGTGGTAGAATTTTTTAGCTTAGCCCAGAGATAGGTAGCCTCCAGATGGCTTACTAAGCATCAACATTCAAGATTAGGAGCCATTCCAGATAATAATCTAGAAAACAAATCTCACACTATAGATGAGCAAACAGACCAGAAAGATTTAGTAACTTTATCCAAGATCCAGCACCTTGTTTACTGGAGATGAGTTCTGAGTCTCTTGATTACTAACTCCATAGTCTGTCTGCTACAGTATTTTATATCTTCATCTAGCAGGCATTTTTGATCACCAATTTAAGGCCTTCTTGGCTCCAATAAGACATACCATCATTTCAAAGCCACAGGGCAATATTCTAACTTTTATTTTCCAGTTTTATTGACATGTTTTGTTTTTACATTACAAATATTTACAGATCATTCCCACTTCATAAGAGACATCTTAACAAAGTAAAATAATCAAGGAAAATGCATGTGACATTTCACTTCTACAGCAATCTCCCTATATCTATTTTTTTCAATTAACTGAAATCTATTTTATCTCCCTCCAAGCTCCCCCACCCCACTTGTGCAAAAAAGTACAATAACAAAAACAAATTTCTTGTTAATAAATACATGTAGTAAAGCAAAACAAATTCCTTTCATGGATATATAGCACTTTTATGACTATATACACATATGTAAATATGTATATATGTACACATACATATATACACACACACATGTTTGTGCGTGCACACACAATAAATGTCGAGGTAGCTAGCTAGGTAGTATAGTGAATAAGGCACTCGACCTGGGATTAGGAAAACCTCAGTTCAACTGTAGCCTCAGACACTTACTAGCTATGTGAAGTTAGGTACATCACAACCTCTGTTTGCCTCAGTTTCCTCAACTGTAAAATGGGTATAATAATAGCACCTACATCCCAACATTGCTATGAGGATATGAGATAATATTTGTAATTTGCTTAGCACAGTGCCTGGCACATAGTAGCTAATATATAAAAGTATATTTATATGTTAGTAGCTTACTTTTCTTCTTTTGAGAACTGCATGTTCATATCTTTTGACTTTTATCTATTGGGAAATGATTCTTGTTCTTATATATTTTAACATTTCCCTTTTATCATGGATATCAGACCTTCAAAGAGAAACTTGATTCCATATTTTACAAATAATAACTCCCACTTAACTCATGTTATCCTTGACTACCATAGCTAGATGCTTAGAAAGGGAATTGATTCCTAACTGATGAAGTTTCTGGGCAATTTGTTCCTTCTCTCTGTGGTAACTGCTTTGCAGAGTTTAAATTTCTAACAGTCTTAGTTAATGCCTTAATGTTGAAAAGTGACAAATGGACAAAAGTTGATAGATTGAGTCAAATTAAAGCTAGTAGAGTTTTAGATAATTATCTCTTCTCTTACATCTAATTTGGTAACAATTTGGACTTTTGCTCTAACCAGTGACTGACATGACTGTACAAAGACAGCTAATTCTGAAATGACTGCTACATCCCTAAACAACCTTTCCTGTCTGTCAGCATAGTCAATTTCATTTCTTTTGGGTGCTGTTCATTGCTGTCTGAGGTGATTCCTGAGCCTTTTAAGGCTCTTCTTGAGGAATTCATGACTGTACACATCTGAGACTTCTGAGAAATTTGTAATTTTTAGACTCTTTCATTTTGAAATGAAGATAGGCTTTGATTCTATATAAAAAGTAAGTAGGGTAGGGAGTATATTAAACCTATAAAGTTCAGGGATGGTAAAAGGAATAGCTAAGAGTGTTTTCTTTAATTCCAATAGTGAACATAAATCAAACTGATTAGCCATGATCCTCAACAATGGCACTGGTGAGGCACTGTCCTGCGTAAAGGGTTAATATCGGATACAGGAAATTGATCTAACTACAGCAAGCACCTGCTCCCTTACTTTGGCCACAGTTTTTCAAGACCAAGTATAAGGTTCTAAGATGAATATTATTTTGGAAGTATAGCTTGTTAATGTTGTTCCTTCCTTTTTTTTCCTCCAGAATAATCTACAAATACAGCTTAGGTATAGTTTGTATCTCATTTTCCACCAAGATTCTCATCTCTGTCACCAATTCCTTAACTCAAGAGGAAATCACGTACAAAGTACATTTACTACATGAACTAAAAAGATAATAAAACATAGTGCCAAGCCTAGAGGCCTGTGTGGGCTACCCGAGTCTTTCTTACCTCACCTCCCGAGGTCTTTGGCTGGCCAAAACCGGATGCACATATGAGAGAAAGGATGTTCCAGAGTCGAACAAGGGTTGAGCTTTATTACAGGGTCTAGTTACAAGTGCAGGGGGGTCTTCCTTAGGAGGAAGAGGGGGAGATTTCCTAAGGAGGCTAAGATCTTAAGGGCTTGGAAATAGAAGTACAAGCGGGGAGAGAGGGGGAGGGGAGAGAGAAGAGAAGACGAGCGGAGCCTACTGTCCTCTTGGCTCCACACGTGCTAAGAGCGCTTTCAGGCTTCCTCAATCCTACTTAACCTTCAGCCGCACAGTTTGCATCTCAATACCGTGCTGTTAGGTAACTAGGTGTGCTCCAATCTGGGACAATCTCGAGGGCAGGGAGACTCCACCCATCACGTATCTCCCGGGGAGAGGCGGAAATACCCGAGCTAGCCGAGCTAGCTCAGTCTGACCTTCTCGAATCCCCGCTGTTCATGGAGGGCCTCGTAAGACTCTAAGATTTAGAAGTCCCACTTTTACCCGCCCGAGACCGTCCACACGGAATTGAGCTTCCAATCCCAACAACATAGTACTCAGAGTCTCCCAGCAATTGTGAGGTAACTACATGCCAAGAGCAGTCCTAACTCTATTAATGACTGTTAATATATTTATTCTTTCCAAATCTGCCTATGGCAGAGGTGAGCTATCATGTGTTTCTTCTCAAACCTATCTCTTCTATTATCCGTCATAGAGTGGTAGGGTATACTGTCTTACCATACTTATCAATTGAAACAATTCATGCCAGGAGTCAGACTCAAGCATCATCCCAATCTTTCTCCTATGTTCTCTACTTAGTAACAAAGCTCTCAGTTTTAAGACATCCTCTAACTGGGCTGGATAGATAGATAGACACATAGATTTTTAAGAGATACAAGAGAAATAGATAGCCCTCTATCAGGTAAGGTGAGCCTCCTATGATGTTCTCTCTCTCTCATGGTGTCTTGTAAAGTGGTCTCACATGTCTATCCCAAGGGAGCAGACTTTGTTTATTTTCTTGTCTGTTAAGCCCTTCTTAATATGAAATTTTCTGGTACTTGAATATCTTTTAATTCCAGATGAAAACAAAAAAAAAAATATGGAGGAAAGAATTGACCATGTAACACAAGAACCATAATTGCTGAACAATGTTTTCTAATATTTTTATCTGCTATTTTTCTCTGTTCTCACAGCATGTATATTTGCATGAGTCTTTAAATATCAAAGTATTATAGGTTTAATTTTTCATGCCTAGGTAAGTTTTTCATAGAATTGCTCCTTCAGCCTCCATGATAATGGAGGCTGAATATTAACACATAATTATATTCTTGGAGGTTTGTTTGTAATGTAACACATTTTTGGCCTCATTCATAGAGACATTGCAATCAGAAACATTGGTAGAGGAGGGAATATACCTATGTGTCATCTATTCTAACCCTGAGGTAGAAAAGATTACTGAGAAGGAGGCAGCCAGGATGTTAATATAAGAATGAGCCAGGAGGAACTGTGGTGGTAGCACAGTGATGGTGAGGCCATTCCACTAAAGAGATTCACTTGAGGCACAGAGAAAGAACAAGAAGTATAAGAGGGTGCCCTATTTTACTGACCAATGCATGAGCTAGGTGGATGAGACAGTGGCCATCTTCCCTTTCCTTTCCCTTCCCTTCTTCTCTCCAGGGAAAAGAAGAATTTTTCTGTTTTTAATCAATTCTTCCTTTTCCTGCTCTCATGGATTCTTCAGTTTGTCTGAGTGTTTATCCAGAGCTGGAAAACTTTATTCTTTTCCTAAATGCTCATATTCATTTCTATTGCTTTTAAAATGTGATTAAAAACTCGTTGGCCAACAAAACCAAGGCCATTTGTCGTGTTATCTAACAAGCAGACAGAGGTAAAGCAAGAGATGGAATTTCTTCTTTCAGAGAGGAAAGATTTTGCTAAGTTAAACTATGCTGGGGCAAAGACATACAAAAGTAAACACAGGGAAAGAGAAGGCTGATATTATATTCCATAAGCCTCCCAGTGTTACCAATTTAAAGATATCTCTAGAGATATTATGAGCTCAGAAAGCAGTGCCCTGTGAGTAAAAGCTGCTACTACTTCATTTTGAAAGACTTTCATGGCCAACTTTCCACATCAAGCACATTTCAAAGAGGGGAGAGAGAAATGAGGGCTACTGTACACTCAATCCCCTCATTACATTGCAACACTACCACTGCAAAAATCTATTCCCAAGCTCCCCCTGGTGGTTAGACATTTTTATAATATACAACAGTCCATAAAATTATTCTTGGTGTCCTTGGACATAGGATGAAAGCAATTTAGAAAAAAAAAACAAACTCTTTTATTCAACCTCTTCCCCTTCTCACTGCCCACCCTTAAACAGAAACTGTGTGCTGTGGTTCCATTTAACTAAAAATGTCTTTTTTCTGCTTTCATTTGTATTAAGAATTTAAAACATGCATTGATGTCTCATCTCTGGTAGCCTCCCTAACAACTGCCATTTTATCTTTTTGTCACTGATATTACATCAACTCATTGGTCACTGGATACAGATTTTATGGAAAGAACACCAACAGCTAATTTCTGTAGATGGTTTAAAATCTGTGTCATTCTCAGGACCCTTTCACTATTTAAAAAAGAAAAACCACTGTAATATCATCACTGAAAACTAAAAGGAGCTTGCACAAGGGTGTCCTGTTTTGTTCATTTCAATAGTCACAATGGTCTCAAAAAGCCAATCACCTTCTAATAGTGTCTCCACACTCAACTGGGCTCAGACATGTAGTCAGGGACCTTCACTCAAAGCCCTTCCAGCTTAGTAGAATCTGCCAGACCTTATTTTTCACTAGTGCGGTCCTTTTAGAACTCAGTGTTCTCAACATTATAAGGCTCCAAAATAGAACCTGTGAGAAAATCCACCTTTTTATTCAGTCTTATGTCTCTGGATTATAGACTTTAGGTCACTGTACTGGTTAAATGAAGACTGAGATAATCTTATGTTAGACACAAAATATAATTTTTGCATGTAATAACTTTTTAAAATTTTAGTTGATACTTCTTTTATTATATCTTCGTTTCCAAGTATATCTCCTCACTTTTCCTACCTAGTGATCCATTCCTTTGAGAAAAATGATTCTTTCTCTCTTATATTTAATAACTAATTATTTAATTAGGACCAAGACTTTTCCTTTTTCTACTTCCACATTCAGATCCACATCAGATCCTATAAAGTTATTCAGGCAGACTTTGAAGTTCAGGGCTGATACTGAGAGGAAGAGTTATGATCTATTCAAAAAATAGATAAGTTCATAGAATCCTACCAATTGTTTACTCAAATAGATCTGGGAAAATGCGGGTTCTCCGTTTTGTCAGACA
Organism: Notamacropus eugenii; assembly: GCF_028372415.1. Classification (NCBI taxonomy): domain Eukaryota; kingdom Metazoa; phylum Chordata; class Mammalia; order Diprotodontia; family Macropodidae; genus Notamacropus; species Notamacropus eugenii. Next base: position 265,404,343 of record NC_092877.1, on the reverse strand, counting down.
GGTGACAGGGATATTGATTAGTATTTTGACCAAGACTAGGTGTTCAGTGTCCTATACCCAAAGGCACTCATTGGAATAAGCCCATCGCTCATTATAATATTCATTCTCTCATTACTTGTTAAATCAGAGTTGATTGCCACCCTCAGGAACGCCCACTCTTCCAAGGGCACATAAACTGTGACTCCACCACCATGATTCATCTTTGGTCCAAGAGAGATGGCCAAATGACCATCCCTTTTAATTAATACTATGCTAGCATTATTAATAAAATTATTAGTTACCCAGAAACTATGCCTCTCAAACTTTTTAAAGTCATACCTTGTAACAACAACAACAACAAAATTAAAAGATGGAAAAAAACAAGTTAGCAAAGTTAACTGATGTATCCATTGAGTCTGACATTATATATTCCATATCCAAAGTTACACACACACAGAGTCCACTCAAGGCAAGGAGAGAAATGCATTCTTCTTTGGGGACAAACTTGGCCGTTCACTTTAGGAATTTTGTCGTTATTATCCTTTCCCTTTACCTTGCTATTGTCATGTTCTTATGGTTCTGTTTGCTTCACTTGCCATAAATCTATATGTCTCCTCATGCTTCTCTGTGTTCATTTAATTCATCATTTTTACAGCTCAATTTTATTCCTTTACATTCATCTACATTTGCTTAGTCCTTCCCCAATCAGTGGGCACTTGTTGTGTTCCCAGTTCTTTGTTACCACAAAAAAACACTGCTATATTTTAAGTGGACATGAGATCTTTCTTTTATCTCCTTGGGACACGTAGGCAAAGACTTCTCAAACTCTGGGCAAAGATAGTTATATAGCTCTTATTTTTTTAAATGCTTTGCAGTCCATAAACACCTACTTATGAACATAAAACTCATGGTCTTGGTTTTTCAAATGTTATGACAATGTAACACAAGCTCTGGAAATATCTATGAACTTGGAAAGTTCAACCTTCCATATAGAAGTAATGACAGATGAAAATTTCTTTCACTTAGGAGTGTTCAAAGGTCCTCTACATTGCCAAAGAATTTTAATTTCTATTGGTGGGGAGAATACCCACACCCATGAAATCACAGGTCCTTAAAACATTCAAGTATAATTCTGCATATACTAAGAATGAAGAGATGAGAAGGATGCCTGCCACTTTTATAGGGAATTTCTTAAGATTTCCAAAGCACTTTATTTCTACACTTTACCTCATTTGATTCTCACAATTTGGAGAGAGAGGAGGACAGGTAACACAGGTATCCTAGCACATAATAGACACTTAAATGATTGCTGATTGATTATTATCCACAGATGAGGAAACTGAAGTTCAGAAAACTGATGGCTTGCCCCATGTTCATACAACCAGTAATTATCAAAAACAGTATTTAATCCCAGATTTCTTCTGATCACTCTTCCAGGCTTTTCCAAGATACCACACTCTCTAAATTGTTATGGCAAATGGACAAAAAAAAATCCTACTTTATTTTTATCACTTCTAATATCTTCAAGCACGTTGATTTTGTCTTTCAAAGACTATAAGCATCTTAGAGTCAAGGACCATGTTTCATGTTGATTTTTTTCTGTCCCCAAAGTAACTATTCAATAAATATCTTTTGATTGGTTTATCCTCTACCCCACCTCTTTTGGTCTGAAGTGTGAGTTGCTTCAGTTGTTTATAATGATGAGGAAATTTAAAGAAGAAAGAAAATTGATTTGATATCTTTGGTGTTTATAATCAAGGAAGGAAGGGGTATGTGGCTGGGAATAATATTTTGTCAGTCAACCATTAAAATTATTCAACATTATCACTACACCCAGAGACAGTGCCAAGACTGACCAACATGGAATAGTGCACTTGCTTGGACAACATATCCCATAAATTATAGGAAGAAAATGGTCTTTTATGAGAGTCAGGCAACCTCATTTTCTAGGCAGCACATTTCATTCATATTGTGGTTATTAATGGGTCACTAACAGCATTCATAACTAGAACTATAGCGAAAATATACCAAGCATGGACAATCATTGTGCTGGAAAAGTAGAGCCCTTCAGTCTTTCCAGAGCAATAACTTTATCAAGGCAACAGCTAGTTATCAGGAAAAGTCACTTACATTTGTCCTTTGAGCTCTGATCAAACATTTTCTAATTGGATTTTACCTTTTTGTTCAAATAAGTGCAAGTAAGATTATTCTTTTTTTAAGTAAAAAGACTCCTTCATGACTAATGTTGATTCTGTCTAGCATTGCCTGCCAAGGCTTCTAAGGCTCAAATCATCATTGGTTGCATTTTCAGAAATATCACATTAATCAGTCTCTGACCTGAGCCAAAAATATTTAATGTCTTTAATATAAACTAAAACTTGCAGAACACAAACAATGAACTGTCACTATCAGATGAGCTGCTAAGGGTAATTAGGGATTAAAATCAGCACTATTACCTTCCCCTTGAGGAGGTCTTGGGAGAATGTTAGCTTTTCATCTCCTGCGAGAAAGGCAGATACCATACACCAGATAAGAAATTTCAGGACTTTCATTACAAAGTTAGTATTTATTTTACAACAGTGAGGTTATCTTACCACAATATTTCACTTTTTTAAAAAAAGAAAAATATTTTGATTTGCCACATGAAAATAAATATTGCTGGGAGATAAATGCTAATTTTTTTTATTAAAATTCTTTCTATCTGCTGAATCGAAAGAGACAGTGTCTGCTATGGTACAGACAAGACCAAATGAAAACACACATCTCCAAATGCAAAATATTTGTTGATCAGGATGCCTATAATAAGTCAATTTCCACAAAACATAGCATTTTGTAGCCTCAGCTGCATTTATTATGGGACCCTCTTTTTAGAGTTCAAACATAAGTCTGGGGGCCGGGGAGGGGAATCTTCCTAAAGTGAAGATATTACACTCTTAATTCCAACAACCAAGAGATGACATGGCATAGAACCTCTACAATCATATAGATTATTGTCATCTATATTGCTTTAACCATGACAATCCCCTTCTCAAGAATCTTCAGTGGTATTGGTTACATGAAGATGTCCTGTGAGGACCCTTGTAACTGCTAAGTTCCATGCCAGCTTTATGAAGGCTCATGATGAGTTATGATTGGTATCCTTCTCACTCAGAGCTTTGTCTCTGTCTGGTGAAACCGTGGGATTGTCTTCACTAACTTTCTTCTATAAAGTGGAGTCCCTCACAAGGATTCTTCTTAGTATCACTGGGTTCTTTCATTCTCTAACATTCAGGGAGATGTAGATTAGAGATGACTTACCAGGCTTTTATTTGTTAAATCAATTTTGAAATGTTATCACTCGTCAGATGGAATGTTGAAAAAAAATAATCTTCAGTGGCTCCCTTGTATTTCTAAGATGAAATATCAATTCCTCTGGCATTTATAGCCATCTGTCATTGTCATCATCATCATAATCATCACATTTATATTGCACTTTAAGGTCTACAAAGTACTTTACAAATATGGTCTAATTTGCCTTCACCACAATCTTGGAGGTAGGTGCTATTCTGCCCCCATATTATAGATGAGGAAACTGAGGCAGGCAGAGGGTTAAGTGACTTGCCCAGGGCCACATAGTAAATGTCTGAGGCTGGATTTCAGCTCAGATCTGCCTGACTTCAAGTCCGGTATGTGATCTACTGCATTTCCCCACTGCCATTCTGAGTCCTAGCTGTCTTTCTGGACTGATTATCTATTACTCCTTTCACACGTTCTGCAATCCAGACAAAGTAGTCTACTTACTCTTCCCCATGTGTGGCATCCCATCCATCCCTCTATGCTTTTGTACAGGCTTACTGTCCTCCCATGCCTATATTATTTTCCTTCTTCATCTCACCACAAATTTCTTTAAAGCACATCATGGGCTCCAGTTTTTAGTTTTCTCCCCTCCACATTTCAAAGTTGCTTTGTATTTACTCTATGTATTTAACTTATGTCTATGTGTATGTAAAATATCTAATATTTATGTATGTGTATAACTATATTCTGCATATATTTTCTTATATATTCTTTTTTGTATAATATATTCTATATTCTACATATATTCTTTAATATTGTGATACTACATATTCAAGACATTCTTTTATATATCATATAATCTATAACTTTATATATTCTTTTTACATATTATATAATCTATACTATCATATTATATCATAAATTAGTTTATACAGTCTTTCTATGTATACATGTTTTATATTCTTTTACATATTATATAATATATATACCATACCATATGTACGTGGAACCATCAATTACAAGAAACGGAGAAGTTTTGAATGCTGCAGATACGTTCACTCACCTTGGTAGCGTACTTTCCAAGAATGTACACATTGACAATGAGGTTGATGCACATATCGCCAGAGCTCGCTCAGTGTTTGAGAGGCTCCAAAGAAAAGTTTGGGAGAGAAGAGGTATAAAATGGACTACCAAACTGAAGGTCTACAGAGCCATTGTCCTGACGTCATTGTTATATGCTTGTGAAACATGGACAGTCTACCAGACCCATGTCAGGAAACTGAATCACTTCTATCTGAACTGTCTTAGGAAGATTCTGAGGACCACCTGGCAGGATAAGGTACCAGACACTGAAATCCTTGCTCTAGCTGAACTGCCAAGTATTCAAACTATGCTTCAGAGAGCACAACTCTGATGGCCTGGCCACGTTGTTCTAACACAAAATATATGCTTGCCAAAAAGACTATTTTGTGTAGAACTCACATGGGGCAGGCGATTACATGGTGGCCAGAAGAAACAATACAAGGACACTCTCAAGGTCTCTCTCAAGAACTCTGGATTTGACTGTGTGGCATGGGAGACACTGGCACAGCACCACTCAGCATGGCGTGCCTACATAAGAAAAGGTGATGTGCTCTTTGAGCAAAGCAGAATTGAGACAGCACAAAGTAAATGCAGAATGCACAAATTCAGGATACCCACCCCAAATATTCACACCGACTATCTGTGTCCAACCTGTGGCAGAGCATTTCGAGCTCATATTCATCTGATCAGCCATAGTCAGACACACTGAAATTTCACTTTATCATAGTGATGTCATTTTGGTCCTCTTCAAAGATGAAGGACAACAACCATATAATGTATATACATATATAAATATTACATAATATACATATTTTATGTATATGTATACATAGGTATATGTATGTATGTATGTACGTATACATATATATATGAAAGAATGTATAGGCATATGTTTATGTTCTTTCCTAGACACTACAATGTATGGTCCTTGAAATCAGGGATTGTTTTTCCTTTGGTTTTCTCGATGGCCAGTAGCTAGAGTCCTTGAACTAGAATGAGGAAGACCTGAGTTTAAGTTCTTTTCATTCTGTTACTCATTGGCCCTACTCCTGGGGTTTATTCCCTTTTCCCTACCACCTGTCCATGTCCACATGGATATCTGAGAGGAATTATTTTCCACTAGTTTCTGAAGAGTTTAGAATGATTTGGGTTGGTTTTTTTTCCCTCAGTTATATTTGTGAACAGCCATTCCATATTCTCCAGACCATCAACATGATTCAGCTGCTTTCCCCCTCTAACTTAATTATCCTATTGAGGAATTCTTCCCAGAACTTCCATTTTGAAGGAGGGTCCAGACCAGACATTATCTGGCCTTTATCCCCATGCCACTGTTCTTCCTCCTCAACTTTTCATCTGCCTTTTGCATATTATCTTTCCCCAGTAAAATATGTAAGTGGTAGTAGATCCTTAATAAATTCTTGTTGATCCCAGAGTGGAGTGAAAATTCCCTATTACACACAAGTGTTGCACACGCACACACACACATATCCCAATCCACAAGAAACAAAAGTTTGAGTAGTTCACCATCCTTTTTCCATTGATGGAACTAGGACAGTACCTCTAAGGTAGTTGCAAATAGTTTAAGGAAGATTGTATTCCTTGCTGAACTTCTTTGTAGATGTTGATATGGCACCATTCCTTATCTGGTGTTCATCTCAATTCAACTCAATAATTATTTTTTAAATGCTTGTTGTGTCACTGGGCTACTTGCTGGGCATAGGGAAAAGGAACAACATTGTAGTACAGTGTCTAGAGAGTTGATACAGGAGCCAAGAAGCCCTGGGTTCAAGTTCAACCTCAAACACTAAGAAAGACATTTAATCTCTCAGTGATGTAGGCAATGCTCTAAGTTGCAGAGAAGGTATCTACAAGCATTGGGAAAGAGAATTTTCTCATCCAGAAGTTTTCTATATCAATGAAATCACAAGTCTAATCTTATCCCAGTCCCTATGCTAAGGGTAGGGGATAACAGATGAATGAATGAATAACTAAAGAGAGAGAGAAAGATGATAGATAGATAGATAGATAGATAGATAGATAGATAGATAGATAGATAGATAGATAGAAAGATGAAACAAAATAAAACAAAACAATCCCTACCTCAAGGGTTTGATATTCTCCTGGAATTCAGAGGCACTACAGTTTCCAAAAAATCAAACAGATAAAGCATTTAATATATTCTTGTTGACTCACTGACCTCTTTGTAATCTACAAATGGTACTTGATGATCTTCCTATTTGCCTTGGAATTGTTCGACTGCATGTGTGTGATTGTTCATGTTTGATGATTGAAAAGCCTGCCTACCTGCATATGATGGTATTCTCCTGTATTTTCTTGAAGTGAGAGATGGTAATATGCATTAAAAACTTATAGATATCTAGAAATAAAATATTGATTCCTCAAATTTTCCAGATCACTTTTTTTTCAAAAGTAAGCGAATTCTTCACATTTCCATACATGGTAAATCTGATGATTTATTAAGTGATGCGCAAAACTTTCCAGAAGTACATTGTAGGTGTCCCTGCCTATCTGGAGGTATTTTAGATGCTTCAATCATTTCTCCATCCACTTAAGTACTGTTGCCATTTTATCCCAGGTAAAGTGATAAATATCTTTATAGTGGACAAGAAGTGCTCATCATTTTACATGAATTTGAAAGGTATTGTCTGAGATATGATCTGAGACACACTGAAAGATTTCATCTGCAAGAGCTGATCCATGTAAATTGTAATCTCTGAGGAAAGGTTACAGGTATTGATTAAAGAAAGTCTGGATAGACAAGCTTTTTTCTTAATAATAAGCTATTTAATTTATAATATGTTGTTATGAATGGTTAATGGGTAATTACATTTATTTGGTATTTACAGAGTTACATGTTACATTAATAAAGAACTTGACTTAGTTAGGAAAATAAGGGAGTAAACTTTGAAATTCTGTGGTAAGAGTTCCCTTGAACCTAAAGCTACTGAGATCATCACCTACTGGCAAATAGTCAAATTGTAAGTGTTATCTAGTACCTGCCTATGTACAAACCACATTGGTCCAAAAATAGGGCATACTTTTCCCCAAATCTGGCTGGCAAATCAAAACCTGAATGCGAATTGTAATTGGTGGGAGGAAGTTTCATTCATTTGTTTGTTTAGAACTAAATTTTGTTTCTTTAAACAGATCTTATTTAAGGGCCCAGTTCATATTCAAATATATCTGGACCAAAATGGTACATGTAATATACATATAAACTGAACTCACCATCAATTAAAGATCTCAGTTATGAATATATATATCCATAAATGTAAGTGATAGTGACATGTCAAAGCTCATTTTTTAAAAAACCAGAACTTGAAGAGTTCTTTGATTTTTGTCTAAATAGTCATACACATTTAAAGGGATATATAGCAATTACTGAACACATCTTGCATCAGAAAAAAGTGCGACTAAATGAATTTAATTGCTCGAAAGATTAATTTGAGTTATAAAAACTTCCTCTGACTTAGAATCATTTAATCATAATATGCTGACTGCTGGAAAAAAAACATTTAGAAGTCATATGGTTTCCCCATTCATTTTAGAGATGAGGTAACTGAGGCACAGAGATGTTAAATGACCTATTAAAGGTCATGCAAAGAATTAGTAGAAAAATTGAAACAATAATGTTCATTCCTAGGGCAACATTCTTCTTTCCTTCCTCTTCACTAAAAAGACTTTGCTGTGAAATGGTTATGGAGTTAACAAAGAAAAATATTAAGAAAAGTCCCCTTTGTCTATATTTGCTTGTCATAATACCAGTATACATTATCACTATGAAATTCACATTATCACTGTGAAATTTGAAGACAGCAATGGTGAAGTGAAAATACTGTTTTCCCCACACTTTAACATAGGCAAAACAATTGCACACAGAGATCAATAAACTCTGAAATCCCAATAATACTTACCCAACCATTGTATTAGATCAAGGCATTGGGTAAACTATGAAAAAGAGTCAGACTAGTCAGCAATACAAAGAGCAAGAGGTCTTTGTTGGTAAATTTTAGTAATCTCACCATGAAAGACTTTAAAGTTCATGAAGATAACCAGTGATGGGATCATAGAAGAGGAGAAGAGATACAGAGGCAGTAACAGCTCATTATCATCATTTGGGTTACCAATATAAGGAGTCAATAAGTCAACAGTAAACAACAATAAGTCAATAAGTCCATTTATTATGGACTTAAAATGTGCCAGGTATGTTCTAAGTACTGCAGACACAAAGAAAGGTAAAATCACAGTCCCTGCCCCCAGCGAGCTCCCTAGTGAAGGAGAAGACATCCCACTGGAGAGCCCAAAAAGCAAAAGTTGAGTGCCTAAATTGGACTGGCTACTCCCAGCTGCAAGGGGAATGAAAGCACCCTAAGTTCAAGGAATTTAAAAATAGGGAAACTGCCTCTGTATCTCCTGTCCATTTTAGTTCCTTCATTAGGCAACAAATGCCTCTCCAAATGAATGACCATATGGTAACCCAAGAATCTGCACTAGCTAGGAGAACAAGAAACTCATGAAGCCCACCCACAAGACTTAAGTGTCCAAAAGAGATTCATTCAAGGATATTCTTTAGAGCCAACTGGAGATGGTAGTGGGATGATATGTACCTTTAAATCTGCGTTCAGATTAGGCAGTTCCAAAGATGGTAGCTTATCCCTTATTTCCTTATTATATTAGAATGGTCACATCTCTGATTTATGTTTGAGATACTTCTTCCTTTTCAAGGGTTCCAGGAAAAAGACTGGTGGGGAGGGAAGTGCTATCTGCTCCTTCTACTTCCAGACCTGTACTGTGGGATCTTTGAGAGCTCTTATTGGTTAAGCGGGATAAGATCATGGAGGCTGGCATACTGAATGCTTTACTCAAGATTAACTAACAAAAGCATTATAGAGGATCAACTTATGATGTCAGGTTTTGTGGGCCATTTGGCCCCAGATCTTTATTTTATCTATGAGGCTATTATTAGGAAAAGAGTAAGAGAATTTATTGACCCATTTTAGGAATGAAAATAAAAAGTAAGAGACAATTAAAGCATACACACCAAATAATACAGAATGTCCTAGGAGGTTGGCCTTGGGTTATTCTATTAAATAAGAATCAAAGCCTTTATACTTATGACCTCATCCCAACCGCCCCCAACTGTACACCCTCCACACCCCTACCATGGGGATTCCAGATATGAGTACTAATTCAGATTCCATTGGAGAGGACTATTGGGAAATCAACTCACAAACACAAAGGTCCTAACAAGACCTTATTTATTAACATAGCTATGGAAAAATATGCATATGTATGTGTGTATACTATAGAAAGCAACAGTGATTAATTTACATACTTCAGAGCAAGAAGACAGAGTCTGCAGTTGCAAAATTCTAAAGAATCAAAACTATATCCTTATGCACATAAGAAGGTGTACAGAACTATAGAGACCAGACATTTTGGAAAGCAGCTCAGCAGTTCAAAGTTATGTTCTGCTACCACAGACCAAGGTGGAGGAGCAGCCTCTACAGAGGACCATCCTTAAAAACCCTTCCTTCTGACTATGCATTTCCTCAATGGGTTTAGGGTGAAACAAAATCAATAACATAGCACACAGGTCACCCTTAACATTCACAAAAGCCAATAAACTTTTTCTCCAAAGAATCTTCCTACCACTATTACTCATGGCCAAATTTAACCCTTTAGGTTTCATAGTGCCTTCAGGCTATGACACACTTCCTTTTGTCATAAAATATAAGTCAGAGATGCTAAGAGTATAAAAAGACCTTAGTGGCAAGATAATTAAGAAAATCCCTGTTTTCCAGAGCTAAGGCAAGCAGTCTGTGCCCTGAGCTTGGCATAACAACAATCCTTTGTGCTGACTCTCTCAATGATCCCATAATTGTTTCACACTAGCATCTGGTGGTCTCTGAGTTTGGGCAAGTAGCAGTAATGCACTAAATTGGGGCTGGCTGCTCAAAGCAGAAATGGGAACGCGAGCATCCTAGGTTCAAGGAATTTAGTACTCATGTTTTGGTCATGAAATCCATGAAATGAATTAAGCCTGTCACATTGTTACTGTTACCTTCCAACATCATAGCTATAGCTCAGTGTACATCCATTGGTATGAATACTGAGATGTCCCCACACTGACTCATCTAGACTGGTAGAACTCAACTCAGATACATCATCTATGTTGTATTATATTTTTATTTATTTTGTTAAACAGTTTTCATTTTAATCAATCTCGGTGACACAAAGGGGTGAGTTTGGTGCCTCTGATCTAAACCCACCCCCTAATGTTAACCAGGCCCCAGAGAACCTGTCTAAGGTCACACTTCTAAGTAATAGGAGAATTGGGACTAAAAGTCAAGCTTTTTGATTCTTCCTTTGATATGTCTCATTTTTTCCTGATTCAGACCTGTGAATTCCTGATGAAAAAATTCCCCTTCCCAGTGAAGAGTGACAGCACTTTTGTGACCTCTCTTCGGCTCCTGAGAGGTCCAGTATCTTACACAATCAGTAAATATTAGACAGAGGACTAGAAGGCATGTCTTCCTGACTCCAAATGGCCTCCTACGAACTAAACCAAGTCGCAAATGCACTTATTGGTGTTATTTCTAAACAATGTATTCTTTGGAACATCTACTCTAGAGAACTTGAGTGAGGAGGACATAATTCATTTACCCATGTGGCATCACAGCTTCTTAGTGAAAAATCTATGTTGGTGCTCCAGTGATTACCAGTGCTTGAATATAATCTTTGTAACAATCTGTTCTAGAATTTCACCAGGCATCAAAGTCAAGTTTAGCAATCTGTAGTTTCATGAAATCAACTCTTTTCTCGTTTTTGAAAATCCATTACTCTCCTGACAATAATCAGAAGCTGACAACGGCCTATATGTGTCAAAACCGGCAAATATGTACAGTGTTACATGGGCAGAACTTTTCCAATCTTGGAAAATTCCACAGAATCACTGACTTTCTTAAGAGAATCAGCTCATTAGGTGACTACTTGCATATGGAAGCAGGAACATTATCCTGCTAGTTTGGTTCCTCTTTCATAATGTGCTAAGAATTCTTAAAATAAGCTATGAAATGTCCATATGGGGAGGAGAGAAGGAACAAGCAGGACAATCTATACATTGGAATCATCTGTTTTGGAAAAGTATATTGGCCTTTATTTTTTTCTTTGTGGAAAGGGCAGTACATAATTCTTTTGTCTCGAGTTGAAAACAACATCTTTTCTCTCCAGTGGATGTCTTTGCATGCAATTTTACAGCTTAATTCACAGAGACTTAATAACTCAAATAACTTGGCCAAGGTCACATACCAAGAGTTTCTGGTTTTGTCTATTTTAAAAAGGAAGACCTTTCTGACCTCTAGTTCTTCTTATAATGACCAGAACTCAATGTCTCTTTCTGCTCCTGTAATAATTACAAAACAGTTCTTATATCAAAAATATTTAAAATATTAATGAATCCTTTTTTAAACTACTTTTGATGACCATTAGAAATAACTAAAATTTAGTAGTTGCAGGCACTGTTTAATCCCTCTCCTTCCATAATAAAATTAATAAAAATGTCCTGAGAGAATGGTATTCTTTTTAGACGAAAAAAATGCTTTTGGAGATCCTTACTACAAAATAAGCATTCCCTTTTAACCACATTTCAGTGGAACATGTATAAAATCCAATGACTTCCTTATTTTTATTTAGAGAAGACTCCTAAGGGTACTCAGAAATGAGTAATAACCTTTCCAAATGAGCTATATTAAGGAACCTACAATCTACTGGTTAAACTTTAAACTATGCTGACTTTAGTTCTAATAGAAAACTTTATTTTTTGCATTCTTTCCACTAAGTGATTAATCAAAATGATTGTTTCTGACTCTCAATTTGTTCTGAGCATCTCCTTATCTTCAAAGTCCTCCTCTTTTCCATCCCTGTCTCTATTTCCTTGTTTGTCTTTGTTTTACTAGAAAGAACATTGGTCTTAGAGTCAAGAAACAGAGTTCAAATTCCAGTCATAACTTTTACTAGCTGTGTGACCCTGAGCAAGTCACTTAATCTTTATAAATCTCAGTTTCCTAATCCATAAAATGGGAATGATATTATTTACATGCCCTATAAAGTTACCCCAAATAAATACTTTAATAAAATATTTTGTGCTATATAAATATGAGTTATTATCTCATTGTTCTTTTTTATTTATTCCTGATCCCATATTTTTGGTAACTCTAAGTTACTTATCTACGATATGAAGGGCATTTTCATCTAAGATACTTGTATTGTCCCTAAAAGTGTTGTTGGTTTCTTTTCTGGAGGGATAGGGTGGAGAGGGCGGGGTATCTCACTGTTCTTTTGTTTTGTTTTAGGAACTTGATCAAAGGTCACAGCTCTTTTCATAACAACTTCAGTTAATAATTCAGCAGAGTTCCATAGATATACCAATCAGATATGGAACAAATCCCTTTTAAGATCCATGAAAAAATTCCAAGCCTTGTTGGATATCCTGGGACTAGCCTGTCTCACTGTAGTAAGAAGGGATTTTTCTCACAATAACAAGTCTTCTCAGTTCTACTAAAAAAGAGCACACCACAGAACAACGTTCCTGAGAAATGCTACTATTACTTCCTTCAGTAAATTCCTAGGTGTTGTGAATGGCTGTGAATGGCGTATGTTCTGCTACTGAGCACAATTCTGGAATCTGGTTCAAGAGATTCATGCTGTTTCTTTGGAGTGGCTGGCAGAATAGAATACCTGCTCACCTGCATATCTCTGTTGGAGACTAAAGGGATTGCAAGCACTTTATGAGAAGGTCATTTTACAAATATAGCAAAATCAATGGGATTTAGAGCCAGAAAGAACCTTAGAAATCATTGGTTCAAACCCCCTCCTACCATATTATAGTTGAGGAAACTGAAGCTCAGAGTTTCTTTCTTTTAAGGTCTCACAGGCAGTAACAAAACCAGAATTCAAACCTAGGTCCCCTTGACGGCTTATACCAGGCTCATTCTGCAGTGCCATGGTCCTGAATGACCACCTATCCTTGTCACTAGAGATAGTGATGCAGGGGCAAAACAGAACCTATCTCTCAGAGGTTCACAAGCAATAACAGAGCCAGGTTTACAATACAGTTCTCCAGGCATGTATCCCCCCACACTATGATATCTATTTTATATTTTCCCCTGAGGTTTTTCATATATAATTATATGAACAGATAATAACCATCTTTATTTAACATTGCTATCTTTTCAGTTCTACCACTTCCACCCTACCTCAGGTCTTTATCATATAAACCAGTCATTTGCAAACCTTTCTGATCACATAGCACAATCAGAAAAAAAAAAGTTTGAGCATTTATATTTAATATATAGAGATGTACATAGTGTTGTTCAGTCATTTTCAGTTGTGTTTATTTTGTGCTTCTACAAAATTTGTGATTGTGATTCCCATTTGGGGTTTTCTTGACAAAAATACTAGAGTGGTTTGCCATTTCCTGCTCCAGCTCATTTTACAAATGAGGAAACTGAGGTTAATAAGGTTAAATGACTTGTCTAGGATCACAAATCTGAGGCCAGATTTGAATTCACAAAGAAGTCTTCTTGGCTCCAGACCTAGCACTCTATCTACGGCACCTCCTAGCTACCCTAGATGTGTATGTGTATGTGGGTGTGGATCTTACAAACAAACTGCTGGACAGCTCTCTCATTTTCTCCCAAAGTTTCTAACGGTGAATTCATATATTCACAGTGAACAACTATCACCCAAGTTTAGATCAGCATTTATACATTAGAACTGATTTGCAACATTGCCCCCACCTAAATACTCTCTCCTCAGTGTCTGCCTCGGACACTGTGTGGCATCGGGCATTCACTTAAGGTCCCAGAACCAAATAGTTTCCTCATCTGTAAAACGAAGAGGTCGGACTCCATGGGTCTTCCATTTCTAAATTGATGGTTCTGTGATCCCTTTTGCAGACAGATCCACTGAATTTCATCCCTAGTATGTGGTCCTCCACTGCCTTACCCATTGTTTATAGAATATTCTCAGTTGTTATAAATTAGATTTTTTTTTTTTTTGCCTTGGGGAGTGGGTGGGAGGGTCAAAGATCATAGAAACTGATTTCAAGAAGGAATTGTCTAGACCAGATTTGTAGGCAAAATAGCTTCTAAGAAGAAGAATTTCAGTATTATTAGGGGAGTAGCCCTCGTTACCCAGGTTCATTTCATTCTTTTACACTGGTGCCAACAGAATTATAAGAGTTATTGCCATTCTCCTTCTGAGGTAGAATGAATAGGAGAAAATGTAAGGAAGCTGCACTTTGCCCTTCACGGGCATCAATTACAGGCAATAAATTCTCCAGCAGTTGGAGCTAAGACAGCATCTCAAAAGTACATGGACTTTTCCTATTAAAAAGTATAAACCAAATAGTGACTATTTGTTATTTAGATTTATTTTGTGAGTAATATAACTGGAAAAAAAAAACATTGAAGGATGTATCATTTTTAATCTCAGCACTTTTAGCTACTGCTGAGACCAGATAGAGGCTCTTTTTGCAATAATTCAAGAATTTCTCTATTAGTTTCTCTAAGCCCCTAAAGTAAATGAAGCTCTTATGATATAAAACACATTCCCTCTCTACTTTTTCTGCAGGACTCCAACCTAAAGGCTTCTCAGGGTATAATTTAAAATGAATTAGATAAACGAGATTCTGCCTAGCTGCATTAATTTTCATCACCCCTTTATGATTCTTTAAAAATTAAATGTATAAATGCATTCATAGATTTTATACATGTGTATATGTTTAAGAATTGTACTTCTGATCCCTGTAAAAATCGTTATGTTTAGCAATCTACAATTTATCTTCCCAACTCTTAAAGGAGAAGTCTGAATCTTTTATTTCTGTTTACAAAGTATACCCTCCACCCCCTCTGCACTGATAATTGACCAAATGAGCTATTAGTGATGGTTCCTGAACAAAAGGAAATCTTTAGTATGTTAACAGAAACAATACCTGACTCTGGTGTCTATTGTATAACCTTTGGTCCACAGCACAAATATCTCTACATCGACATTATCTTTGACCTTGAGAGAAGGTAGAGCTTTATCAGGGCTTCCTCTTAGATCACAGATGACCTTCAGTCGCTATCATTGAGCCCTGACCTGCCTCAGTGATCCGCCTCCCACAGAACACGTATGCTGAGCAGTGCTGGTGTGTGCAGTAGGGGTAAGTGAATTATTTACAAAAATTTGAGTTGACACCTTTTATCAAATGTGGAAAGATGAAGACAAAACAGCTGCTATTGCTGTCGTAAGCAATCTGCTGGTGATTGAATAAAAGTGTCAAGAAAATGGCTGCTTGATGGCCTTTTGTTCTCTCTCATCCAGCTTGATGTTAGTTTGAGCTGTCAGTTAGGAATCACGGCAGCGTGATTTATCAATAGGCTGAGTGACCTTCCAGTCTAACTTGAGATAGCACTGGGAGACAGCGCCCTCTACTGAGAGACAGAGAGAGAGGGAGAGAGAGAGAGAGAGAGAGAGAGAGAGAGAGAGAGAGAGAGAGAGAGAGAGAGAGAGAGAGAGAGAGAGAGAGAGAGAGAGAGAGAGAGAGAGAGAGGAGAGAAAAGGGAGGGAGAGAAGGAAGGAGGAGAGAGAGGGAGACATGGAGAGGGGGGAGGGAGGGAGGAGGGAAGGTAGGGAGGAAGAGAGAAGAGAGAGGTTGCAGTTGCTATTAAAAACTTCAACTTACAGTTGCTACTTATTCTTATTTAAATTCTATTTCTATGATGTACACAACTGCTTTAAAAAAAAAAGCTGTGAAGTCTTAGAAAGACAGCCTACCTTTAAACAGATGCCCAGCAAGCAACTATTTTTAAAACACACTTTACAGGAGAAAATACATCTTCTTCAATTAAATAACAAAATAAAGACCTATCTGTGATACAAAGTGAGATCTTTGAACAATTTTCAAGTTATATTAAAATGTAGAATCTCTCTGTATTGTTTTGATTTATTTCATAATCTTGAACTAAAGAAGCATGCATATAAATTTCTACTCTTACATAGTCATCTCCTCTGGGCAGCATATTAATATCAGTCAGAGAGCTGCTGATTCTTCAGTGATCCAAAAGTATCTGCAACTGGACCTTACAAGTGACCACATCTGCTGCTGCATGTATCTGCATATGCATATTTTAAAATTAGGATCTTCCTCTTTCATAGATAATTACCTTAGCGTGCTCTTAATTCAGTTCTAGTAATCACTGAAAAGAAAATTCTGATATTTAAAAAACACACACACTTGTAGATGCATCCCCTGATTCCGAACAGTGGGGCAACTTCTCTAAACCAGCTGAATCACAGAGGCAGAATTTATCACTGCTGGCTGCAAACTTTATTCCTTTTATAAAACTGCTTTATACACAAAATTCCAAATGCACTTGTTTTGCTATTTCAATGCTACAATTCAGCTGTCAAAATTACAATTTCTTCCTTTTTCAAAATCTGGCATCTTGTATTTTATAGATTGAGGTTGAATAAATATGATATAGGTAGATACATGCATACATACATACATGCATACATACATACATACATGATAGATAATTCTGTCAGATGGGTTATTGAATTTAACCTTTTTCTAGTTCTTGAAAGCTACTTTTCTAGAGTGAGCTCTTTCCTTATTCTAGCTTCACATGTAGCTCTATTTAAATCAAGGATTATTCCCAGATCATTCTAACAGTATATCCTATTCTCATTATCTTTAGTCAAATGAAAAGCTGGGCATGTTTTTAACCAGCATTTTAAAAATCCCCATGCTGTACATATTCCTTTTCTTTGTATTTTTGGTTCAGATTCAACATATGGATAGTTGCCTACCTCTCACTTAAGTCAATAGAAGTGTCACTCATATTTGTAGTCTAAATGTAGTCCTTGATCTCTTTGCCAAAGCTTTATACTTTTTCTCTTTTCATTCTGATATACACATGCACCAAGGCTTGTTCATAAAAGATCTGCAGCAAAGTTGAATAATATGTAAATTTTATGTTGTAATGAATTAGGTCCTAAGATCTTTAAAGGTCAGACACCTGGTATAATACATCACGTTCTTTAATATCAACTACAAAATAACTGTAATAAATTTTTCCACTGCCACATCCTCACACCCTGTTACCCACAAGGAAGCACCAAAGGAAATGTGTCATTTGTCAAAACATGCAGAAAAACTGGCGTGTGTACAAGTCACTTTAAAAGTAACACTCAGCTTAGAAATAGCTTTGTAACTGAAGATGTGTTTAAACAAAGAAAAGTGCATGAGTGACTGAAATCATCTCTTGGTATGGAAAAAAAAGGAGAGTTAAACCCCAGTAAATGTCTAGGATATATGATAGAATGCTTTTAATTAGCTATGGGATAATGCATAATTTACAGACAAAACATCCTTATTTGATTATCTCTAAGGAAAATTCAACAAGGACAGGAATTTAAGCATAGAAGGAATTGAATGAGCAACTATAAAAATGTTCACCTATCCCAATTATGGGTCCTTGATGGTTTCTTTTTAAATACAAAATATTTCTTGCTTTTATAAGGTTAGTTATAAGACTTACTTTGCAGGGTAAATGAACTGTTTGTATTAGAGATAGAATTGAGCTTTATTTGTAAATAAGGCACATTTGAAAATTGTTAAAAGATTTCTATTTTAAGTGCTATTTTGGGAGTGAAATGAATGTACCACTATACTTGCTTTCATTCCCACACAAACCCATGCCTTCATCTCCAGTGACCTATATGTAGATTTTTAGCAAAGCCTAAATGTAGGCATTTTTCTAAGAGTGTATGTTACTATTACAATTTCCAATGTGGCTGAAGGTAGGTCTTTCAATGTGATATTTCTAGAACTAAAAAAATTGCATGCTTAAAATGGGCAGTAAAATGATTATAAGAGAAACAAATGGCCAATATTCTTTATATGAAGTTTCTGTCAATTTTAATCATATCTAAACTTTACTGTGCTTAAGCATATTAAGGAGGGGGGAGACTGCTTCTGTGTCTTTATATAGCTCTGATTGAATAATTCAAGTGAATGAAATAACCAGCTTAATTGATTCCCCCCCCCATCATATTGTGTAGTTATTTTGGTATTGTATACATAGGACTTGAGTCAACACATAAAAATCAAATTGAAAAATTAAGACACTTGTCTGATATTTTGGGATTCAAAACAGAACAAAAAATCTCTAATTAAAATGCACCAAATATTGAAGAAAGTGTTGTTTTATTTTTTCTTGAAAATACCATCAATTTACCACTAACATTTTGTAGGTATAGCCAAAATATGAGTGACACTGAAGATTCTGGTTACATGTAATATGTTATGATGGACTTTCTAATTCCATAAGCAACTGAACTCCTGCATCTTAACTCCCAATAGAATCCACTACAGACACACTGACAGGTGAGGGAAACGTAAAGGAGTTAGCTCCTGAAATGAATCTTTTCACATTTTTTTGTCGATTACTTTTTTAGAAGAATAATTCTAAAATTATATTAAATTATCATATGATAAATGATCATATGATAAGTTAAACAGGATCAAGGTAATTGGACTTATTCTCATAGATTTCTTTTTAAACAATTTGGTTTAGACTAGTTGTCAATAAGTCTAGAAAGGGGCAGGGGGAGAGAGGTTTGGGGGGTGGGTGGGTGGAAGCAGTATTTGCTTGGAGCATCAATGGCCAACAAGAGAAGGAACATCAGCAGATAGAGCCAGACAATCACCCAAGGACAGTGGTATTATAAATTCAAGTGATGGAGAGAAGGGTCATTCATGGCCTTTAGAATGCAGTCCAGTCCTCGGATGCTAGCAAAGAGCTACGTGTAAGGGTAGTCTCAAGAGGACTCCCCAAAGAGAGAAAGAGATTTCTATATGTGTGTGTCTCGCTACTTTTCTACCTTAAGTTCCCACTGCCCCTAGAGATTTTGTATATGAGGGGAAAATATGCCTCAGTTAGTAATATTTTATACCAACTATTCTTCCTATATCTTCTCAAGAAATTTCTTTTATAAAAGTCAATAGAGTTTAACTGTTTGATAATAGAGAATACATTAGTGGGGGCTCAGAAGCTACTGTGTTAGAAGACATAACCCCTCAATATTACCCCTAGATACCTAAGGAGAGAAGTGACCTCTGTGGATTCCAAGCTGGGAATATACGTGACAAGTTGGGGAATAAGCTCAGAGTGAGTATTGGTTTGGAATTCTTTATTTTCCCAGATTTTTTTTAGAAAAAAATTATTCTACTGAACCAAAATGATCAGCCTACCTCCCAATTTCCTGGTTCCTTTCCAAACTTTCTTCCTCCCTGTCAAAGAAAGACTTTTGGGTTATTTCTATTTCTGCTCATTGGCAACTTTAAATTACATATTTCTCTCTTTTATTTTGGCAGTAATTGATATTTGATATTGGTGAAGATGGCTCCAAATAATGGAGTAAGATGATGGAGATGGTGAGAGATGGAAAGATCTGAGATTTGACCAAATAATCTTAAAGCATACATATTATGCATCATGTACTATGCTGATTACTGAAGATACAAAAAAAAAATGTGAGTCCCTTACTTCAGGGAGCTTATGTTTTTAAAAGGGAGGCAGTATATGCTTGTACTATATAAGTATATGCCTAAAATATATGAAATGAATACCAGAGAATTATATTATCTCCTGGAGGGATCAAAAAAGGCATGTAGAAGCTAAGCTGAATCTTGAAAGAAATCAAGGATTCTAGGGATGGAGATGAGGAAAATGCATTATAGGCACAGGGGACAGACAAAGTCACAAAGACAGAAAACAGAGCACAATGTGTGTGAAATGGTAAACAAAGCAGTGTACCTCGATTGCTGAATGTGTAGAGAAGAGTAAAATATAAGACTGAGAAGGTAAGGAGGGGTGAGGTCATAAAAGACAGAGAGAAAACCATATTTGATTCTAGAAGTAATGGGGCAGTTAAGTGATACAGTGAGAAGAGTGCCAGGTCTGAAGTCAGGAAAACTCATCTTCATGAGTTCAAATCCAGCCTCAGATACTTATTAGCTATGTGACCCTGGGCAAATCATTTAACCCTATTTGCCTCAGTTTCTTCATCTGTAGAATGAGCTGGAGAAGGAAAAAGCAAATCATTTAGTATCTTTGCTAAAAAAGGGGGGGGGTCATCCACAAAAAGTTAGACATGACTGAACCACAACAAAAGGATTCTAAGGCAGAGGTAAAGAAGTGAATTGGGGAAGGGGAAGTGCATGGAGCAGTCTGAAAAGACACAAAGATGATACACTGAATGTCAGCTTGAAAGAGCAGGAGGAAGACCAGTTTGGCCCTACTGTAAAATATGTGAAGGACAATAGTACCCAATAAAGCTGGACAAGTAAGGTGAAGCCAAGTTGTGAACAGATTTACATGTCAATGGAAGAGTGTATTTGACTCTGTGGAAGATGGTATCCACAAAAGGCTAAATGGTAAATGAACATAAGCGGCAATCTGAGGGGTTTGTTCTTAGGGAACAATTTCTGGCAGATAGCATTGTAAAATATTGCTGTAGGCTGCCAGGAAAGATCGAGGATCATCTCTGGACGTCTGAGTGAATGAATGAATCCATGACAAAGCTTTGAGGAAGCATTTACTACGTACAAAGCCCTGTCCTTACTGTTGGAGGTACAAAAGAAAGACAAGACCAGCCCTGCTCTCAAGGAGCTCAAATTCTAATAGAAGAGACAGCACATAGAAGAGGGGGTAGCTGCGAGTCCAATAAAAAGGCCCAGTGACCTTAAAGTGCAGCAGCAAGGAAAGGAAAGAAACAAGAATTTATTAAAGGGCTTTACAAATCAATCAATCAATAAACATTTATTAAGTGCCTACTATGTGTCAGGCACTGTGCTAAGCACTAGAAATACCAAAAAAAAATCAAAAGATAGTCCCTGCCTTTAAGGAGTTCATGATCTTAACAGACTATTATTTTCTCATTTTGATTCCCCTCAACAGCCCTGGAAGGTAAGTGTTATCGTAATCCCCATTTTAAAGTTGAGGAAATTGAGTACGAAGTGAAATGGTTAATCCAAATGATTACATAGCTAGTAAGTTTCTGAGTGTCTTTTGAATTTAATGAAGTATTCTTAGTTCAAGTCGGATTGAAATGGTAAGAGAGATGTCACACTAGTTGAGAGGTGTGCAGCCTTATTCCAAACAAACTCTGAACCCTGAACCAGTTTAGATCTCAGATCTTCCTGACTGCAGGTTCATCTGTCTATCTACTACACAACCCTACTACACAACTACACAACCAGCTGCCCCTAAAGAAGATGATGACATGTTTTCTTTCATGCCATTCTATCTACAAAAATGCTTTGGATACCCTTGATAGTGGTTGGGCAATCAGGACAGGTGGGCTAGGTGCGAAGCATTATAATCATTTAGGCTCTTGGGAGCTAGGCTTTTGCCATTGGAGTCCAAGAGGAAGGAGGTGGTGGTTAAGGAGATAATGATGTTGATTTGACCATCCTGGGTCAAACAGATTCCCATCTCTTTCAGGTAAGTCATTTATTACTGCCCAGCCCAAGGAAATGGCCCACATCTCTCCTGGCTTTATAATACTGTGATTTTAAAAAGAGAGTCAGATAATAAGTAGATACATTAATTTCATATAATTAATATATTACATCTGTAATTTTTAAAAATCATGTGCCCAGGTTCTATCCATAAATTGGGATTTTAAACTGTTTTTATTTACTTATGAAATCCTTTCTATTCACCTTTAAATATGTCATCATTCTTTTCCTATGATTTTTCCAATCATGTTCTCATTATGTCCCATTGCTTTATGACAAGGACACTGCTACATAGTGACTTCACTGCTGTAAAGAAACAATATGATTTTACAGCTCCAAAAACATAATTAAAAGCATAAATTATGATGGCTGCCAAGCCTATAGACATTAACACTGAAGCTTAGAAACATAACACAAACCCAAGTTCAGTTTATACTACCTGAAATGAGAGTGAGCCCTCCGTGTTCTCTTCATAAATAATCCAGGTGAAAGTTACTTCAGTATTTCTGCAGAGAAAATAGATGGAGCATTTAAAGCATTCTTCTCTACTATGAGGTCTTTGCTTCCCTGATACATGTTCACTGACATTAAAAGGAGTTATGAGAATATACTAAAGGACATCTAAAACCTTATTAGTTTAAAGGCTCTGTACGCTGAGACCCCTATTAAAATGTATCTATGATACATTAATAGAAGCCTCTAGTAGGGTAGAAACCTATCTAGCACCTGAAATATAGGAGGCTAAAATGATCATTTGATAACTGAAATCACAGATCAATCCCCTTTCCTTGAGTTTGGAGGGGAAAAGGGCATTCATCCTCCCACCAACATGATCTCTTACATTAGTAGGAGCCATGGTGACTTGAGACGGCTCCTTAATCTCAACAGTTTCACAAAGAATGTCTCCATGTCTTCCAGTCCTGCATAGTTTTTGTCTTTGTCTTTCCATAAATCTTTCATAAAAAAAATCCTCACAATCTGAGGTGAGCCTTCCTCTTGTTCTTTTCTGAAAGGATGGGAAGGGAGATAGGCAAGGGGAAAGAGGAGAATGCAAAGGGGAGAGGAAAGAGAAAAGATACGGAAAGGGAAAGGAGAGAAAGAAAAAGGAAAGGGTAAAAAAAGGGAAAAGAAATAATCGTAATAACCGTAATTACTTAACCTCTCTTTGCCTTAGTTTCCTCCTCTATAAAAATGCAGGTTTTAATAAGAGCACCTATGTCTCGGGATTGTTGTGAAGATCAAATGAGATAATATTTGTAAAACTTTGCAAACTTTAAAGCACTATTTAAATGCTAGCTTTTACTATTTTTTCTTAGCACTCGCTGATACAAAGAACTTTCCTAATCTCTAGATTGAGCCCCATAACCCACCCATTGAGACAGGTATTGCAGGTACCCTTGTCTCTGTTTCACAAGTAAGGAAACTGAGGCTCAGAGATATTAAGTAAATTGCTAAATGTTAAATGGCTAGTAAGTGACAGATTCAGAACTTCTCAATTCAGATCGTCCAAATCCATGCAACTTCATGACTCCATGGACATCACACATTCTCAAGTAATATGCAACAAGAAGAGATTTTTCTCCATATCTCTACTAAGAAAACTGCTCTTGCAAGTGTTTATGTGATAACAAGATTCTACATATCATAATTAATTAATCAATTTGCAGTACTTTGGAATTTTGATAGAACATGATCCAGCACAAAAGGAACTCCCAATCTTGGGGGTTTTGGTTCCTGTACCATTGGCTTTCAGTTGACTTTCCTATAGCCTCTGTTTAATATGAAAGGAAATAAATTCTAGAGACCACCATACATATGACCATAAGAAATGAAATTGATATTTTTTTTCCATAAAGAAAAACATACATCTCTAAGAAACTCTTCATACTCTTTTTGGATATGTGTACTCCAGACTGGGAACTACTACATTAAAGCATGGAATATGGTGTTATGGGGATGTAGAAACCTCATCATTATAGCAATCTCATCCATACTATTCTTACAGCAAAGACCTCTATGAAAACTTTATTTAAAAAACTTTCTATTGTAGTAATTATGCCTGAAGATACTAGGTTAAATTTTACAATACATATTTTTCAAAAATTGTTTCCTTTGTTTTCATTTTTGTTTGTTCAGAGTGCAATACCACATGTCTCATGAGAAAGGATCTTAGGATTTTTTAAACCATCATATATAAAGAAATATTTTCTTTACATTGAATTATTATTATTTATTTCTAAGAATGGTTTACTTCACCATTAAAGAATCTGCACACATGGTAAACAAATTGACTCCTTCAAGAGCAATTATTGTCATATTTACCAAAATGTAAGATGTAGAAATTCTCTTAGAATATTTTTCAATATCTTAATGAATTTTAATAAAGGTTTATCAGTTGCTTGTTATGGTGCAGAACTTTTATTAAATTCTGTGATCCATAAAACCCTTTTTTGAATGACACATAGTTTAGTTTTTCATTTAGAGGCTATAAAAGTGTTCACAAAAGTTATGTTGAAAAAAAATGATTGAAAGTGCTAAAACACTGTACAGAATATAAAATCCTTTCATAGACTTTTTATGACACATGAAACATGAGTCTTAAAGGTTTAATGTTACTGACTTTTATACAAGGCTTTTTAATTCTTGATTCCAGTTATGGTTCTGCAAATGAACTGTGACATTAAAAAGAATCAGGCTGGAACTACCCCAGCTCACTTTCCAGATGAGCTTCGACTGGCCGTGGAGGGCTCAGTATTGGAGCCACCCCGCCCACATCTGATTAACACTCAGTTAGTTTGGCAGCGCAGAGGAGTAATCTGGTTTGACAGATTACCTCCTACCTAAATTCATTATTAATGTTTGGGAGGGCACATAGATTATTAGTAAATATGAAGTGTGAAGGATTACTGTGCCGCAGTCCTTGTTTCCTAAATGTTGTACGCCATTTACTCTTATAATTGCATTGTTGTCTTGGCAAACTATGGAACCAGTATTATTGTCTGTCCCATTAAAATAATGGATTTTTTCCTTTTAATCATTTATGCTCTACCTAACTGAGATTTGGAGCAAAGGTGCTGACCTGAATCTAGTACCCAAAGGGATAAATTCACTATTCATGTCATCAGGGAGTGTTTTCCAAAGAGAACTAGAAATTAATGTGTAGCATCAGCTTCAAATACCACAATAATGGTGTCTAGGAGGTAAAGAGTAGGATAATATTTGGAAAAGTAGATCCAAGGTACATGGCTGCCTAGCCTCTGAAGGAGGCAAGTTGAGATCACTCAGTGGAGAGCTGTATAGTGAGCATGAAGAAATTATAATACATCACACATAAGAGAAATAGCATAAAGAATGTTGACCAAAAAAGGAAGATGGAAAAAATGGGCCAATCACATAATGAAAGTGAAAGACAATCAGTGAATAGCCTGCATATTCCATTAGTATACATATAATTTAAAAAGAGCACGAGGAAAGTCCCTAGCATATTAGATGGAGCTGGGTGGTGAATTTATGGATGGAAACAGAAAAGAGCTACAAGAGTTGCCTACAGCAAAACCTCAGCCTGTGGGCCACGTGGGGCTCACAACTTCCCCAAGTGCCGTCCAAATCAGATTAAAATTTGGGAAAATATTTAACAATATTTAACAAGATAAATATTTAATAATAAAATATTTAACAAGATAAAAATATAATAACATAAAGATAACTTTCCATTTTTAAAATTAAGTCAATAAGCAGCCCTCAGGAATCCTTCGGCATGGCCTAGTGGACTTTGTTTCTATTTGTTTGATACCAACAGCCTAGAAGCAAGTAGGTAGAACAGTGTAGAGAGAGCTGGATCTGGAATCAGGAAGACCTAAGTTCAAATCTGGCCTCAGACACTTGAGAGCTGCATGACTATGGGTCACTTACTTAACTTTTGTCAAATCCCAGTTTTCTCTTCTGTAAAATGGACATAATAAAAGCAAGTTGTTGGAAGGATCAAATGAGATAATAACTGTAAAACACTTAGCAAATTATCTGGCACATAATAAGTGCTTAATTAATTATTAATAATATAATATAATTATTATTAATCAGTTAATTATAATTAAGTATGCCTAATGAATGCTTGCTTCCTCCTTTCTTTGATGCTGTGTCATTTTCCATTAATTTTTTTTGCTTTGGGAATTTTTTTTTTTTTTTTGGTTCATCCCTGTGATTTCATTTGTGCAGGACATCTACCTGTGAGGAAATTTCTTGTACCAAAGATCAGCAACCATTCAGTAATTTATAGTCTTAAGGAGTTGCCTTAAGCACTGGAAAATTAAATGGCTTTTCCAGAGTCATGTCACCTACATACGTCAGGTTCTCTTGACTATGAGTCCAACCCTCTATAAACTATTCAAACTGTCATGTATCAAGATTACTGTTAGCCTATTCCTTAGATTGATACAGGGACACAATCTTCAGGTTAAATGTGTCTTCACTCATTCAGTGTTCATACAGCGAACATTTTTATGTGCCTACCTACTATGTGCAGAAAGCTATGCTAGGTCAGTTAAACTACATAGCCCTTGCTTTTATGGAATTCACCCCTCTTGGATTTTTACTGTAAAACTTTTTTTTGGAGTGAGTTAATGGCTTAGAGGGAAGAGTACTTGACCAATAACCTAGGTTTGTATCCTTACTAGCAAAATCATTAAACCTTTTGGATCCTCAGCTTGTTCATCTATATAACAAGGAAGTTGAAATAGATGATCTCTAAATCCCTTCCAGCTCTAATACCTTTGTGAATAAAAATAAATATATTTACTTGTGAAAGAAAATACAGTTCAGTGTTAAAAAATAATAATATAGTCAATATTTACTAAGGCAGATGTTTTCAGCAGGACAATCCAAGCTGCTAGAATAAGTGCCTCATGAAGAGCCATGACTCATTTGTTGATTTTGATAAATCAAGACTTTCTCTCACTTCAATTTGTTTTCAATACGAAAGGGAAAATATACTGAACTTTTCAAAGCCATACACTCCTTAAACCAGTATACCGCATTATAAATATTATGTCATCCCTGAAGAAAATTTAAATACAACAAAACTTCCTTAATACAGACTTAGGTTTCATTCTTAAAGCATCTGGTGATTTTGACATGTACAAAAGTCCTACTAGGGAAAAGGTTTGAAATTCTTTTGCAAATTTCCAGTATTTTTGTCAGTGTTTCAAAATATAGGACTTAAGAAATAAATGATTGCTTTAACATTCTCCCAATTTTCAAGTCCAGCAATTATGAAAAGATTTTTTTGTCTGTAATGTCTGACTATAATGAAGACCTACTATGAATTGTAAGTATTTCATTAACTTACCTCATTTAATTCATTAGATTTCATTTATGACTTAGTTTTTGATAAGTATACTAATATAAAGGATATAGAGATGTATTTCTCTAGCAACATTCTCTAATCCAGACTATTCAAAAAACTGGACTGGCCTTCATCCCACTCGTTAGAAATGAGTGAGGTTTTATTGAATTGCCACTGAATGATTTTTGTTTTACATGACCTTCACAGATTTCTTATGGGCCTATTATCCCAGAGATAAACAATGTAAAAATAAAGGATTCTCTTAAAATATGGAGTTCACTAAGAGCCAGGTGCTAACAAGCAAAGAAACCACCATTCAGAATGGCTTTTGGAAGTTCTCCAGAGTCAGAGCTGCTTCTGAAGTGCATGAGCACACATCAAAAGGAAATTCAGAAGGAAATGAAGGAGCTTTTCAGATAGCAAAGAGATTATTTTATGCAAGATTGTATTGAATAGATAGGCAAGACACATTAGCAATACTTCCAGTGCTATAGATATTTTTGGAATAATGAAATGTCCAGAAACTTTGGAACAAAGGGGAAAGTGAAATGCATTACTCAGAATAGGTGTAAATTTGTTTAAAGTTTGTATGCAAATGTATGACTTTCCCAAAGATCATCTTTTCAAAGTGAGGCAGGAATCAAAATGTCACTACATCCATGCTCCCATCCCCACCAGGCTTCTGTGGACCTCTATCGCTGTGAATATCTGAATTTTAAAGTTATACTTAATTACTTCAAAATTTCAGTGGGTCTATGATCTTATCAATATGAGTCTCCCCTCCAAATATGCATATAATCTCTCCACACCTGTCCATCCTGTGTGTTAGTCCATGTCCTTCAGAAATTATCTGTCATTGAGGTCCAACCAATATTCTGGGTGCTTTCCTTCCAGGCCTCTTAGCATTTCAGTAGAGGATACCAACTATCTGTTGATTACACCACCCCCTTGCTACATGATTGGTCCATTTTTTTCCTACCATATATTCTTCGAATAGCATCTTTTAAGTCACTTCTCCCATGCAGTTTCTCATTTATAATATGTTAAAGCCACTATAGTTAGTACTCAATTACTTTGCCCCAACAAGTCAAGATTTTTAAATCTATAGAGGAACATGTAGACTACCTCACTACTGAATAGGAACTCCATTCTTCCAAATCCATTAGTAATGTCAAAGAAGACCACTAAGTAGTTCTTTGGAACCACCGAATGTCATCGGGTAACAGAATAAGAAGTCTTTCCATAATTCAGGAAGGAGAATAAATAGCTTAGTATAAAAATATAAAACTATACACAAATAACAGATTCCCTAAAATTTAGATGAGACCAAACATAAATTAATGATCTTATAAAAAACAAGAATTATTAAAACAAAGTCAAATATTTGGGGGGAAAGAGTGAAGAAAATATAAGCTATCTCATTTCATTAACAACTTACCTAAAAAACAGTTCGAGGAGAGGTGATTTAAAAATCACTGGACTACCAAAAATGAGCCTAGATATAATATTTCAAGAAATTATGAATGAAAACTTCCCAGATCTATTTAGAACTAGAGGGGAAAATGAAAAAAAAAAAATCCACCAGTCATCTCCTGAAATTCCAAAATGAAAGTTTCCATCAAGTACCAAGGAGTCTCAATCAAGATCACACAAGATTTAGCAGCTACTAGAAAGGGACAGAAGAACTTGGAATATGAAGTCCAAAAAGTAAAAGATAAAAAGCTTACAACCAAGAATAATTTATCCTGAAAAACTGAATATAATTCTATAGGGAGGAAATGAACTTTTAATAAAATAGAAGACTTCCAAGCATTCTGGATGACAAGACCAGAGTTGAGGAAAAAATTTGAAATACAAAATAGAAGCCAATAAAAACACTAAAAGGTAAATATAAATAAGCATTCAAAATAGACTATGCAAAGATGAGGTATTTACATCCTAATAGGTAAAGATAAAAAAGGAAGTTTAATAAGACAGAGGCCCTGGAGTGTTTTCCTTGCTTTAGATGATGTTAATAGAATAAAGGAAAGGGAGGGGAAAAGGAATAGACTAGGGATAAAAACAACAAGGAAGGGTGAGGAAAATTACCTCACACAATCAAGTGGACTAGATGATTATTTTATTTTTTGTCCTTCATTTTTGAAGAGGACCCCTGACATCATAGATGATGTCTCCACTTGTGCATGAATTGGATTTAAGTGAGGCAGAGCTACACAAAATCATCAGCCTCTCTCTTCCTGTCTAGTGGCAGGACAAAAGTCAAGATGCCTGGTGATAGCCTAGGATGCCATGGATGACCTTGGGGTCTTCAGCATCTGACCAGACTCTAGGCACTTTACAGCACCTCTTTCAGCAACCTTCATGGCCATTGGAACAAACTGTCCTCATTTGCCCATTCCACCAGGGGAAGTCTTCAAATGCTTGCAGGTAGGCATTGCCTTCCCCAATAGGTATGAGACAGGTTGGTTACCTTCAGCCTGGCTTAGCCCATCTGCCAAAAAGGCTTTACCACAGTGTGGCTGCTGTGCACGCTACAGCTTTTTGGAGCCACAGATGAGAGCTGGGTGACCAGTTGGACACCAAAGGTGAATGAGCAGCCCTGAAAAGGCCTCATGATGACAGGGATGATTTTAGAGAAATTGGGGGAGATCTGTAGGAGGGGGCTGCAGAGTAAAGTGAGTGGCACCAGAAAAACTTACCCAGTAACAATATCCAATAAAATAACTTTGAAAGACTTAAGAACTCTAATCAATCCAATAAACTGAAAATGATTGAAGATGACTGAAGATGAACCATGCTACCTACTCCCTGACAAAGAAGTGATGTTATCAAGACGGGTAATGAGACATGCATTTTGCAAGAACTTGTTTTGCTGGACTAGATGTCTGTGTTTTAAGGATTTTTTTCTTTTTTTTTCTTTCACTAAGGAAAAGAAAGGTGGAAGGGAAAGAAAAGAAATGTTAATTTTTTTAAAAATATTAAAATAATTTATACAAAATCTTTCACAATGTACCTACTCCTTATCTCATGACTATGGCAGATTCTCTATTCTGTAGCCATGTTTAGTGAGTAAGAGCCCTGTCCCAACTTTTCATTTTCAGTGCAATAGAGTGAGCTGCTCAAGATTAGCAGACGTGCATAAACCACAATCTGTATTATAGATCTCATTACATTATTTTAATCTACCCCAAACCTATTCTTCTTCCAGATTCCACTATATCTGTTGAAGTCACCACTATGTTTATAGTCTCTCATGTTTTTTGGTACTGAGCCTGATGCAGCCTCTGCTAACTTGGATTTGACACTGAAACAAAATGAGACATTCATTGAGACATTTAACAGTTAACAAAAAGAGATTTCCTTAGCCAAAGCATAATGATATTAAATCAGAATAGGCACTGAGGATACCTTTAGTTGATTCAGCTGAGTAAATCTTCCTTGACTGACTGTGTCACCAAGGCAATATTCACAGCACTGACAGCAACTGTGAAAATGCCAGCATAGTTCTGAATCACAAAGCATAACAGATTCTCCATATAGAATGCAGAAGAAAAACATTTATTCAGACACTAGTATGCCAAATCCCAACACCAGAAAGCCAAATCTGTCATAGTAACCAAGAAGTCATTACACATTAGCATT
Organism: Notamacropus eugenii; assembly: GCF_028372415.1. Lineage (NCBI taxonomy): Eukaryota > Metazoa > Chordata > Mammalia > Diprotodontia > Macropodidae > Notamacropus > Notamacropus eugenii. The sequence goes on along the minus strand of NC_092877.1, from coordinate 265,373,423 downwards.
GCAGGGGACAACGCCTGCCTTAAGCCTTCCCTCTGTTAGGCTTTGTACAAACAAGCTCCCTTAAACAAATCACAAATGGACTCCCTTAAACAAGATCACAAACAAACTCTCCCACTCATGCTAGTTGCAGCCCCACCTGCCTGGTTTCTCTGTCCTTCCCAGTTCTGAATCACTTCCTGCTCTACCTGTTCAGCAAACTCCTCCCACCACAGGTTCTATGTGACTCAGACTTTCATGTGACCCAGGCAGATCACATATGCCTATCAATGGATGGGAAAGATCTTCCCATTTAAATTACCATTACACTATCCACCAGCTGAGCATTAGAGTGCCACTTGTGTACATTATTATAACCTTTACAATTATTGATATAGGAGTATATGTATATATTCTAGAAATAAGAAAATATACATATACTGGAGGTTTTTCTGTTCAAAACTCTTACTGATGAGATAAGCAACTAATGATGAGAGCAACTAGATGGTACAGTAGATAGAGTGCTAGACCTGGAATCAGGAAGATCTGAGTTCAAATCCAGCCTCAGACACTTACTAGCTAACCCTGGACACATCACTTAACTCTGTTTGCCTCAGTTTCCTCATCTGTAAAATGAATTGAAGAAGGAAATGGCAAATTGCTCTATTATCTTTGCCAAGAAAACCCAAAAAGGGTCACAAAAAGTCAGACATGATTGAACAGGACTAAACAACAACAGCAATGAAAAAAATTAGAGAATATTTAAGGAAGCCCTAAGGTTTCAGACACTTCCTGCTTGCCAATCACATCCTTATTCTATCCAACAAAAAAAAGAGGCAAAGTTTGATTAAGTCCAGCTAGAAGGGAAGGAGAAGATCTTTTCTCCTTTGATATACTAGGGTAGGGAGTACATAGCTTCATCTGTCCTGAAGGAAAGAGAGGCTGAAGTCCAAAGATTGATCACTTCTATATATCCAATGAGAAAGGTAAAGAAAACTGGCAATCTCAGGGACATGCCCATCAGCAAAGGAAAAAGAGGCAGAATGTGAATGACAGAGGAACAGAAATAAAAAAAGGCTAGTATACCAAAAATTTCAAGGAGAAAATCCTAAATAAAAACACAAGCAAGTGAACAAAGAGGAGCCCAGAATCAGAGGGAAGGATGAAAACAAAATCTTCAAAGAGAATACAAAGCTCTGTTAACAAATACCACAAGATGTAGGAATGTGAACCAGTGCCTAATGAAAGATAAATCTATGGACTCTAAAGAGAACATTGAATAATAATGAAAAAATACAACTCATAATGGTTTGAAAGAGAAATGAAATTCATAAAATTAAAAATGAATAGTGAATATAGGTCAAAACATGTCCTAATTTATATAGTAGGGACATTGTAAAACAACTTAGAAAGCTATAAGAACGATGATCAATATAAAGACCATTCATGACTCCAGAGCACTGATGATGAGACATGTTAACCATTACAGAGACGAGATGTGATGGTGGGTCAGCAAGGTGGTATAGTAGAGAGTGTTGAACCAGGAGTTAGGATGAACTAAGTTCAAATCCAGTCCTCAGACATTTACCACCTATATGACCTTGAATAATTCACCTAACCTCTGTTTGTTAAATAAGGACAATAATAGCACTTATCTCCCAGGGTTGCTTTGAGAATTAAATGAGATAATATTTGTAAAGTGCCTGACACAGTGCCTGACCCATTATCCATGCTGTGTAAATGCTGGCTACTTATTATTTTTAAAATGTGTATATATACACATATATACATATAATGTATGGGCTAGTGTGCATGTACATATGAACATACATACCCACATATATAATACATTATATATATAATATATATACATAGCATATATAATATAATCATAGGCACATGCGCATGCATGTACACACACACACAAATCCATTGATGGAATTTTTTTGTTTAGCCATGCATATTTATTTTTAGAAATTTATTTTTTTCTTCCCTTTTTAAAGGGTTGAGGTATGGGAAGGAGTAATAGAAAGGTGGGGTTGCTACAAATATGAAATTATGCATGTACTTTCAGATGAGATCACTATATTAGCTTTCCTTCACTATTTCTCTTTGCCACAGAAGACCTCACAAAGTTGTAGTAACTTGTAAATGCATGTAATATAAAAACAAAACACATCAATAAAACTTTAAAAAGACGTCTGGAAGGCAGGAAGAGGCAAAGTTGTGAGCAGCTTCAAAAAACAGGGGATTTTATATTTGATCTTGGAGATAAGGAGTCACTGGAATTCTCTGAGTTTTGGGGTATGGTCAGACTGTAACTTTAGGAAAATCACTTTGACAGCTGAGTGGAAGAAGAATTGGAGTAGGGGGAGACTTGAGATAGGAAGACTGACCAGAAACCTATTGAAATATTTCAGATATCAGGTCATGAAAGCCTGCTCCAGGGGTGGCCAGTAAACAAGGGAACATTCAGGAGAGATGTTGTTAAGGCAAATGGCAAGATGTGGCCACAGATTGGCTTAGAGTTTGAGTGAAAAGTTTAGGATGACACTGAGTTAGCAAGCCTAAGTACAACCACTACTAATAAACTAAAAGTATTCACCATTATCATGGAGGATGTTCCGTATAGAATCCAAAAGAGAGAAGAATCCCCTATCAATTGTGAGATCTTATTTTCAAATGGCATCGAGCTGATTACATCAAGCCCAGAATACTACAGACCTTCCTCAAAGAGATCCACAACTACTCCAAAGGGATAAATAATAGATAAAGGAAGTCTGTTGTCCAGACTAATAAATGCAGTTGGATGAGTCAGTCTATAAATAGACAATTTTAAACTACTGGAGGGGAATATAACAGCTTCTTGGTTAGGATGAACTACCTTTCTCTAAGGAGGCACAAGTTACTAAAGAACTTGGGAATTGTATTTCTTCCAAGTTGAGAAGAAAAGTTTCTTGTGGAGGAATTAGGCCTGTTGAATAGAACTTCCAGTGCATCTGGAGTATTAAAAGTCTTTCTGGAGATGGATTAAAAGAGAGCTGGAGAGATTGTAGCAGATCTACGACAGAGTTGGAAAGGGGAGGAAGAGGATACAATGGCAGATGGCATACTACCCCGAGAAAACTACTAGTTAATTATTTTTCCTAACAATGGTTTGATAAATATAAAATAATTTGAGTGGAATCCAGAGTTTTTGTTGAGAAAAAGGGGGAAATGGTGCAAAAGAAGGAAGGAAAATCAGTAGATATTTGATACAACTAAACTGGTAGGTGAGACCGTCAGCACTGTTTGGCCATCAACAGATTGGCTGAGGCTTCCAAGCATCTTATGGAATATATTTGCAATTTGAAGTTTTAATTTTTTTTAGCTTCACAGACCCAGGAAACATAGAATTGAGACCTTCACTGCACATGAGTCAAGTTCATCATCTTTAAGCAGATTGGATACTTTGCGCAAGGGGTGTGTGTGTGTGTGTGTGTGTGTGTGTGTGTGTGTGTGTGTGTGTGTGTGTGTGTGTGTGTAGGTGTGTATTGTGTTTCTCCATCTATCAGAGAGAGAGTTGGGGGCAGCAAAAGCCTCGAGAGAAGCCAGCCACGTGACCCATTCTGTGCAATAGGTGAATGATCATCTTGGGGCTGACCAGAAAGAAGAAAGTGGGCTTGTATGCTCTTGAGAACTTTTACAGAGCTTTCAATGATTCCAAATCTCTCTCTGACACATATCTTTCTAGGGAGACTATAGGTCTCCAAATCCTGGAACGATTTAATCTTCAAAGAATCAAATTATAGGTAAGCCAAATGGCAACTGAGAGAATCATAGTGGTAAGATGATGATACGTTGTTAAAGATGTCATCAAGCACATATAGGTAGTCCAGTCATGATGTGTGAGAGGAGGGTAATAGAAGGACAATAGTGGTATCCACATATTAAAATCCCTAGAATAAGTCTTCTAGTATGTTGAGGAGATCCTCTATGAAGGAATTATAAGAAAATTTGAACAATAATAGGTTGTTATCTACCCTGTTGGAATGAGTAACCATATGGTTGAGATCAAAGATGCATAGAGGGTAATCATCATCAGACCAAACTCTCTGAACCAATTAATCCTTTAAATGATAGTAACAAAATGTAGACAATCAACAAATATTCATTATTCTGTGAAAGGGACTGTGCTAGGCCCTAGAGTGGAGAAATTGGGGGATCAGGGGAAATGCCAGGGAGTAGGAGATCCTTACCCACAGAGAATTTATAAGCAAGTTGAAAACGCGCTTACCGTTCATGTAGAAATCTTCCAGAATTTTATTTTGTGAATTTAATTCTAGAAGAAATGAAGATGAAAATGGAAGGGAAGTAAAAGTTTCCATTTTTTTCACTTGTACATATTCTTTTCTTCCCAAACCCTGCTTTTCACCTAAACCACCATGATCCAGAGAAATAAATCGGTTCATCAAACAATAATCATTCATTAAACCCTTATTACGGCACTCATAGGTACTATGCTAGAGTCTGGGGATATAAATAAATGACCCCTGCCCTCAAGAAGTTGACATTCTAATGGACGTTCTATTTCTAATTGTTTATAACAAGATGTTGATTGCTTTTTAGAGACTGGATGTTGACTTGAATCTGGAGTTGAAGATGGCATTTGAAGTCCAACTCTACTAGCTACACTTTAGTGACCTTGATCAATTCACTTTGTTTTCTTTGAAAACCTCAGTTTTTTCATCCGTATAATGGGGTGGGCTGGGAAGTTGGATAAATGACCTCTGAGGTCCCTTCCAGCTCCACATCTATGATCCTTTAATCCTGTATCTGCCATGTTTGCATCTGGCAGAGAATTCAAACAAATAATTTAAAGAGTACAAGATCATTAAAGTAGTATCATTGTGAATAAACTACTCTGTAGAAAGTGATATATGGAAACAATTGAAAGGAAGAACACAAAGGGGTTTAACCTACAACTGACAAATACAAAACTAAAAAAGATACCTCTACCATGAACAGTTGTCTCAGTATTCACTCCTGTCATCATTATTACTACCATCAACAAATATATCCCAATGCCAAGGTCACACAGGGTACTTGATTGAGGTAACATGTGAATTAGGTTAACTGAACTTTAGATCCTTCACTATCATTATAAAATAACTGGGGAATTTGAGATCTCTATGTTTAATTCTAATGTCTCTACAAATGATTTAAACTATGTAATTGTTAGTTAGTTGTGGCTGATCACATAGGGCAGTTGACCAGATTTCAGAACCTATCAATGAATCTTAAGTATCCAGTGGAATGAGGTTTCAGACAATAGCGGCTAGCCTGCTTATTATCACTAGAAGTTAAAAAATTAAAAATTATTGAAAGGATACCACAAGTTAAGAGAACAGAGTCAGCAAAAATGTGGCAGACAACCCAACCTCCCTTTGGGGAAGGATGAACAAATAAATTAAAGTGGTCAGTAAAGAACGCATTTGGGATGCAAAACAGAAATGCAAATAATAATCCATTTTTATAATTAAAGCCTAGCTAAACTATCATTTGGTCACAATGATAATGTTTTGTGGAACTCTAAATACCACCATGGGATTTGTAAAGAAAAATTGCCTCGCAGCACTTTTGCAAAAATTAATGCATATCCAATATTGATCTTGATTTGTGCATGTTTAAACTGTGCCTCCTTGAGTAAAATATTCTTGAAGAAGTCAATAATATGCCGTAATCTCATATGACACTAATAAAATAACACAAATGACAATTCATTTTTGTTTACTTGTCTATCCCTTAATGGATTGATAAATTTTGTTAAAACGGAAAACAAGAACTTGGTGCATAGTAGGCATATTTATAAAATAATTGTGATTGATTTTGCAGGTCACTTTCCTAAGAAAGAAACTGAAACAATCAATTGCTTGGAATTCTTTCCTGAAATGTGTTTTTAATAGTTGTTGATGTACATTATAAATTTCCAAGAGTTAAAACCCCCATCTATAAGGTAGTTTGTTTCATTCTTATAGACATCATTAAGTGTAGTGGTATTGCCACAGAAGTCTAAGGACTGCAAATATATGTAAAGCAATTCTGTTCTAATGAATTTATCTGTGCAGTACTAATTCTCTTTAATTCTAAATTGCCCCCAAATTAGTAAGACTAAAGCTCTTTTGATGTATGCAAGTGATTACACAGAATAAGAAAGGAACAGTCTAACAAGATGAAAAACTTGCAAGTGAAGTCATATATTCTAAAAACAAATAAACAAAAACCCTGAGCATGGTATAGCCATTTTCTACCCAATTTGATTTTGCAACTTATCCATTGTGAGAATAAGATGAATTAAATATTTCAGCTTGCCAAATATAGTAATAAAGCTCTGTCATGAATCAAAAAAAGAAAAAGAAAACTTAAACAAGATTTTTCATAGTTCTACACCTTAAGAAAATGTGTTATCTCTTTAAGGCTACTAAGATAGTACAAAGCCAACTGAAAGTCATAAAAGCTAAATGTAATATCTGAAGACCTAGCCTAATCAGAAGGGGAAGTCTCAACTCCTGAAAAGAACAGTATAAGTGCACTTTGGAAAATTTACTCTCAGTAAAAAAAAAAAAAATGTGATCATAGTATATCAGTATAGGACAGTCTAACATGTGGGTCCAGAGTTGATTCAACATGGCCAAGAGGCAAAGTGTTATAGATTAATAAGGTCATACCCAATTAAATGTAAGATTCTGAAAGGCAGGAACTGTATCATTTCTGTATTTATAGAGAGCAGACTACCTGGCACATAAGAGATTCTTAATATAGTTGCTATTTGATTGATTGATATTAAAAATCTCAATTAAGTGACTTCTGTAGTTGAGGAAAATATAATTGGCCTCTCCTGAAATGTGATCAGTGGTTAAGTCGAGGAGCATTTATTAGGATCTTCTGTGTATGTGGGCGATGTGCTAAGCACTGGGGATACAAAAAAAGGTAAAAAGTGTGTCCCCGCTTTTAGGAGTTCACATTTACTGAGAGAAACACACATGCAAATAATAATATATACACAAGATATATACAGCTTAAATAGAAAGAGCAGCTGGAGGCGGGGGAGAATTCCAGGAAAAATTAAATTTGAGCTGAGTCGTATACTCTATATATGTTCATAATTATCAATAAGTGTACTGGTGTGCACACTCTAAAACTGGCATATACACCAATAGATTGACATACTGTAGGAGACAGGGCCAAAATCTATCATTTCATTGATTAGGGAATTCCTGGATAAGGAAACTTCTACCAAGGTAGAAGCACCTAATCTGAAATTTATAGCTTTAGTTGCCTAGCACACCGAGATTAAATGATTTGACAAGCCACACACTCATCCAGCAAGTGTGAGAGGCGGGACTATGCTCCAACACTGTCAGGTGCACCAAAATAGGTTTAAAAGGATCTTTCTATCCCGTCATCATAAACTTAGCCAAAAAGGTTTTTTTATAAAATGCAGTTTGTGTCTATTGGTTTTGCTAAACTACTTTTTCCTTTTTTATTCTACTATAAGAAATGTCTCAGTGGGTGGGGAGAGCAGAGAGGAAAATATTTGTAAACTATAGTGATATAAAAATATTAATAAAAATAAGAAAGAATGTTTTTAATAGAATAAAGCTTGTTTGTTGTAAGATGAATGTCAAGAAAGGGAACTGTGTTTTTTCTATATGTGTATCTCTCATTTTCTATAGGCGTATATTTCGTTTCATTCATCCTCAGATTTTCAGTTATTACCTCTATCCTAATAACTCTTAAATTTATTTTTCTTCCCAAGGTCCTCCCTAGAACTTCAAACCACATCTTTAATTTCTACGTAGAGGTCCATCAGTAGGACCCATTCAACATATCCAAAGCTAAATTTGACATCTCCTTCCCTTAACCTGATGCTCCCTCAACTTCTCTATTTCTGTTAATGGCAGTACTGCCCTCTCAGTCTCCTAGGTCATCAACCTTGGCTCCTCTTGGATGCTTTCCCCTTCCTTACCTACCCCACATATTCAATCTGTTGCCAAGTTCTACTTCTATCTCTAAAATATTTCTCTCATTCGGTTCTTTTCCACTCCCACTACTAGTTCACTCTAGTTAATTTCTTCTCTTTAAGACTCTTAATAACCTCCTAATTGGTCTTCCTGCCTCCAATCTATCCCCTCTCTAATCCACCTTTCATACTGTCCTCTGAAAAAGCTGCCTAATGCAATTCTGCCATGTGATAGGCAGCTACATGGTCAGGAGGATAAAGCACTGGACCTGAAGTCAGAATGAGCTGACTTCAAATGCACTCAGACATTTATTAGCTAGGTGACATTGTAAAATGTCAGCCTGTAAAATGATAATAATAATAGCGCATACCCACTAGGGTTATTTGTGAGGCTCTAATGAAATAACACTTATAAATATTATATTTATTACATATAATTTATAAATATAAACCTTAAAAAATGCCATATCAGTGCTAGTTATTATTATGATGTGGTACACTATCAATGGCTCTCTATGATCTGCTAAATAAAGCACAAACTCCTGAATCTGGCATTCAAGGCTTTGTTCTAGTTTTATCACTTTACACCTTCTCTGTTGCACCCAAATTGGACTAGTCTATATGTTTTTCTCATCCTGCCCTCTCCCATCTGCAATGTCTTTGCTCATTGTCCTACATGTCTAAAATAAACTCCTACCAAGACCACATTCTCCTTGTGCTGAATTCCTGCCCTTCCTCTAAAGGCTGACCTCACTAAGCCATCCATAACTCCTTCCATTCCCCAGATGAAAATTATTTTTTCCTTTTCATATTCCTCATAGTACTTTGCTTGAACCTTCCTTTACACTTTCAAGGTAGTAAGCTCCCCATTATATCAGTCATTTGTGTCCTTGTCCTTTTATTCAGTTATAAGCTTCTTGAGAGGAAGCCCACTGTCATATTTATCTATCTGGGTATCTGTAGTGCCTAATAGAAAGCCATTCACAAAATAAAAGTGTTTATTAAATGTTTGTTGAATTTCATATTTAAGTTGAAATGGATAAATCATCTCATCAATTATATATTTCTCTGTTACTAAATACAAATATTTCAAAGAATTAAAAATAGATGTTCTAAAGTCACAGTTCCTGTAATGCTTCTTGCATGTCCTTCAATAGTTTTTTAAGTTCTAAGGATGCTTTAAAATGACTTCTACTTGAATGTTTTGGATAACTTTAGTATATTTTTAAACTAGCAAACTTTTGTTGACTTAATTATCTGGATTAACACTTCCACTAATGAGTTCTTTGCTTGGTTGAGACATTAAACAACTTCTGTCTCAGGCTTTCAATGTGTATCATTTCCATGTGAATCAACAACATTCATTCAAATATCCCCCTGTCTACTTTCTTATTTGTGGTTTAGGCATCCTTCCACTCAAACAAAGGGATCAGTTGTCTTTGCTGGCACACCTGGAAGGTGCTTGAAGTACAAAGACCATGATTCCAAAAAGGCCTCAGAGCATTCAACAAGCAATTACTTTTGCATGTGATGGGGGACAATCTGCTTCAAACATAAGACAGTCTTTTGGAAGATTAGTCCAAATTACATTTTATTATGCTGGCCTGCTTGGATGGTCTCAACTTCATCTACTTCTTATTCTGATGGAATTCCAGCAGAGGTATTGGTATATTGTCTATGACATGTTTGGAGTTCTTGTGCTATCAGCCTGCATTCATGAGAGAAGCTTCAAACAGTATCAGATAACAGTGAGCTACATGGTGGATGTTGTACAGCACTGGGGATTTTATCATCTTGTTGAACCAGTGGCAGTGATTAAATTAAACTGTCTGAACAAAGCTTTTGCATGTCAGACAGTTGAATGGCAAAATGAAAGAATGACACACTTCAAAGATCAGAGAGAGAAAGGGGAGACGGAGAGAGAGGAAGAAAAAAGAGAGAGGAAAAGAAGAAGGGAGAGGGAGAGGAAGAGAAAAGAAAAGAAGGAGGAGAAGGCAGGGAAACAGAGATAAAAACAGGGACAGAGAAAGACAGAGAGAAACATGGACAGTGTGGAAAAGAGAACCAACTTTGGTAAAACATAGTTACATAACTATTGGAAGTACTGAGGAATAAAACTCAGACATTCCTTGAAAACCCACATAAATATTCCAGTACAGGACCCTCTCATACATTTCTCAGAATACACTATTCAAAACAACTTTCCTAGTTGCTCATCTTATAATTTTAACAGAGTTTTACTAATTTTCCCTCTTTTTCTTAATTTTCTTTGTTTCAAGGTGATACATCTTTTTTTAAAAAAAATCTATGAAATTTACAATTTTCCAATGTTTCTTAAATATTGTGATTTGCAACTCCAAAGTTTAAACTGAGACATCTGAGAATGGCAACCCCCAAAAATGTTATTTCACCCCAAGTCAAACAGAAGTAAAGAAATTTTCATATGAAAATATAAAGGCAACAAAGCATTACAGAAAATATATTCATAACTCAAATAATTGGATATATCTGCTATCTACAAAGGTTCATTCATTTAAATTCTTTTTAATCAAACTTAAGTAGCAAGAATATGGAATAAAAATAAATTTTATAAAATGATGTCCTCTTTTGGTAGGAATCCATATGTTTTCTATCTACTGAGACTTTTATATAAATAAACATTTCCAAAAATTTTTTTCCTATTTTTGTTACTAAGAACATGATTAAGTTAGTGCTATGAGGGGGGAAAGGTTATTTCCTCTCAAACAAAATAAAACTGGGCAAAAGTCCAAAATAATAGTTTGAACTCTAATGCTGTTTCCATTATTAGGCTTTCATAGGACTTCTCTAAAAAAAGCTAAGTTAGTAACTGAATTTCTGGATTCTTTCCATTTGAATCTATGATACTTCAACTATTAGGAAACATTTAAACAGCCCCATCGTAAGATGTGTTACTTGAAAAGATAGGCTTTAGGATAACGTTCTTATTAAATTTTTCAACTTGTATTTGTTTCTGTTTTAATTTGTAGAGATGCTCCAGTATATAAAAGGATGTACCCTTGTAAAAACTTTGAGTTCTTAACAATGTACCTTTCTCATTACTGAGTATTTTATTTGATAGCTATATCCTTTTGTAAAGAGTAATTGCTCAGTGGCATCCATTAACATTCTAAAGTACAGAATGCTTTCCAATTCAAATCCACTTGAGATATACAGAAGCTGAAAAGGGAACCCCAGGGAAAGTATTTGGAAAATAAACAGCCAACCAATCCATTAGAATACTCCTCTGTGAATAACCACTTAAGTATATATATTTTACAAATTCTCATTCTTCTTTTTTGATTTAACTCACTAAATATTCAAGGCTTGCTGGGAATTGTAGCTGAACTACAGTGTAAAGAACCCATAACTATCAGGATTGTGCACCAAAATGACAGGATTTCAAGTTAGTTCTTTGGACTAAAGAATTGTCTTAGAAAAAAACCCTTGTTTAGAATTCCATGCGTGAAAGATCCAAAATCCTCCATTCAATACCTTCAGAGAGAAAGCAGTTGCCATGTAGTTTATAAACAAGCACAGAGATTTAAAACATCTTGTTTATTAAATGGTACTTTCAGAACAACTTGCATATTAAAATACCATTGAGGGTGGTAGTCAGATATCTGGAATCAATAGAGTAAATATATATTTTAGTCAAGCATATGATTTCCTTCATAGTTTTTTCTTTCTCCTGTGTTAATATATTTCTATGTTATGGGGAAATTGGGAGAGAAGGCTTCTGAGAAAGCAAAATATATGTTATGAAGTCCATGTGCTACCACTCCTATGTTTTACTCATAAGTAAACCCCTTGGGACCTCACTGAGTATTTATTTACTCTTGATTTAGGCAGAATTTAAATTAACTTGGTTTTCAGTTTCAGTGAGTTTCAACCCACATCAAATTAGAGGTCTATGTGAGGAGGGGTGCTGTTAGGAGGCAAACAATCCCATGACCAGGAATAACTGATAGAGACTGTCAGGAAGACACCTCTCCCCTAAAAAATCTTTACAAAGCAGACATGAACCTAAAAAAGCAAAGTGTTCTATGGCCATTCAGTGTAGGGGCAAATAATGGTATTATAGTCTAGTAGCTGATGTTCAAAGTGACAATCCCGAGTTGTCAGGAAAAGGTTAAATTATGCTTAGTTCAGGCAGCCAGATTTTTGACGCAATGTATTAGAGGGAAGCTCATCATAAAATAGATAATAATTCTCCAAAGGCACATTACCAGTGAGGGTTGTGTTCCAGACCAAGGACTCAGCATCAAATAAATTATAGATACGAATGTTAGAAATACAAAGACGTATCAATTATACTTCAGTAAGAATACTCTCTCCAGTGATGCAATCCATTTCATCCATCCCCAGCTACTCATTCTACGTGACTGTCATGTATGGCCTCCCAGTTCCTCCACCAAGTTCCACCCAATGCATATGTAATCACTTCCTTTACATCTCTTACCATTGTGTGGCTAGCAGTGGAACTCTCTGACCTGACCTTGAGGTCATTATATGATCAACCCACCTCTTGTCCAGCCATACATCTCTCTAATCATATCCTTTACACCTTTTGTGCACAATTCCTGGATGGCAATAGGTTATAACCTACCCATTCCCACCAAACTCCTCTATATTCCCCTTTGGGTAATGTCCAAAATCATTGCCAGCAAAAATTACTCTGGGGGAATGATTTGGATGAATGAATGAAGGAAGGAATGAAGAAATGAAAAAGAGAAGGGAATAAACATTTATATAACACCTGCTATGTGCCAGGTATTGTGCTATGTGCTTTATAAATATTATCTCATTTGATCTTCACAATAACTCTGTGAGATGGGCACTGTTTTACAGTTGAAGAAACTGAGGCAAACAGTAGTTAAGTGACTTGTCCAGGGTCACACAAATAGTAAGTGTCTGATGCTGGGTTTGAACTCAGAAAGATGAGTCTTTCTACTGCTCCTACTAGGGCCCAAGGTCCTACACTATCTCCATGAGGATTTAAGGGAAGGTAGTCGTTGAGGTGTTTGGTAGAAGTGGTTTGACTTGCCTGACTTACATTGTTCCCTGCCTGTCTCACCATGTCTCCTGCTGCTTCAGCTAGGCTGATGGTCTACACCTCTAAAAAGCCAGTCACTGAAATCTGGACTATTGCCTTTGTCTCTAAATAAAGTTCTTTACAGAAAGCAGCAGCACTGCCCTAAACTATGTTCAAAGTTGTACTTGTTCTTTTCAAATAACAATTATAACTCATCTTTATACAGTAATTTGGGGTTTTTAAAGTGCTTTTTTCACAATAATCCTTTGACATATGCAATACAAGAATAGCAAGGGATTGTGTCCCACAAGTAGCCTGGGGGGTGTCATGTGGCTTGAAAAGAGAGAGAATAGACATCTCTAGCTTTTTCTCTCTGAGCTCTTTTGCAAAGAAGACTAATTTCTGTCAGGAGGGGAAATAGGAAGTTGACCACCACTCTGCTCTCTTCAGACAGAGGGTACTGGGCTAGAACTATATTTATCTGCTTCTTTAAATAGTAATAGCTTAAGGGATGTGATTTTCAAGTTCAATCTAATTTCTGATTGCTGTTTCATTACTGAGGAAGATGAGGACCTTAAGCTTTATGTATAATTCTTGACCCTTTTCCTACCAAATACCAATTTCACAATGAACATATACACAGTAATTGGCCAAGAAACCCATTTATCCCAACGGGTAGCAAAAAACAAGCAAACAAAAACCAGAAACCAGAGAAAGCATACATAAGAGAATATATATGGAATATAATGTGAAGGAGCTCTCCCATTGGGAGCAAGGCAGCTCAACTCAACCAAAACAGAGAGAGACTTAGATCTCACCCAAGGGAAAGTTCCCCCAAAGTCTCTAGTCACACAGGAGTGGGGAACCTGCAGTCTCGAGGCTACATGTGGCCTTTTAGGTCCTCAAGTGTAGCTCTTTGACTGAATCCAAATGTGACCCTCTAGGTCCTCAGTGCAGCCCTTTGAATCCAAACAGATTAAGTCAAAGGGCCACACTTGAAGATCTAGAGGGCCACATGTGGGCTTGAGGCCACAGGTTCCCCACCCCTGGTTATTCCATTGCAATAGAAGCTAAAAGCACCCAAAGTCTGAAGAGACTCAATAACCCAAAGAAAATTTGAAAGCTTTCTTCTCTCTGCCCTCACTAACCCCACCCTGCCCTTCAAAAGGTACAGGAAATTGATTGCAGCCAATGAGGAGAGCCTCTCATACCAATGGGCTTTGGGGCTGGGGTTATATGCATTTTACAGATGAGGAACTGAGACTCTGAATGGTTAAATGATTGCCTTTGCTTACACAGCAAGTAATCTCCAAAACAGAATGTGAATCCAGGTCTCCCAAATACCAACTCTCATGTGCAACACTTGTCCATTCAAACACATTGCATGAAAACAGCCTATGTCATGTCTAAATACTCAAAGGTCTCACCAAGGACTTATACTAGAAAGATGCCTAGGAATTCTTTAAATACAGTTCTCATGCTCTTCTTTACACTTTCTGCTTATTCTTAAAGGAAAAAGGGATAAAAATGACAGGATACATGTGAGAAGGAAAAGCTTACTCCTTGCTCTTTGTTGTAATAAGCAGGGAAGTAATACATTTTAGAAAGATTCGCACCTCAAATAAGCTAAATAAAACACATACTCTATGTTCAGGCACTTAATCTTTATGAATCTTGAAAGTTTATTTTTGTACTACTACTACTTGTCCACAATATCAGTCAGCTTCTGCTGCTAGTCCCCTACTTTTCTCTTCCTCTCCCCCTTCTTTACTTCTAGCTTCCATGGGCTTGTCCCCAACCACCATCTGCAGTTCCATTGGTATCACTCTGGAGACCTGGAACTACATTTCCCGTAATCCTTAGGAGAAAGAAAAATCTGTTCTACTTCAGAAAGCTGTTACATTCTGTAGCACCAACATGATATTCACAATGCCTATGGCAGCCACGATTGTGCTGGCATAGTTCTGAACTGCAAAATATAACAGACTGTCCGCATGGAAGACAGAACCAAAACATTTATTCAGACACCAGAAAGCCCAATCCGTCATAGTAACAAAGAAATCCATACAGAATAACAATGCAGCAGGTAACACCAGCCCCAAGTCTTCCCTCTGCTAGACTTCCCACAAACCAGCTCCCTTAGACAGATCACAAACAAGCTCCCACTGATGCTAGCCAGCTTTTCCCAGCTCTGACTGCTCTCTAACTTCCTCTCACCTCTGCTCTAGCTCCTCCTCTTCCTGTTCCACCCTTCCTGCTCCACCCCTTCCTGTTCCATGTGACTTGATTCATGTGACTCAGGCTTCCAAATAACTTAAGTAGGTCACATGGGCCTATTAATGGATGGGAAGAGTCTTCCCATTAAGAAGCAAAATTCTATTAATAAGCAAAAATGCATGATCAATGCACATTCATATTAATGGCTTTTTGAATAGATCATATTTCATGTTTCTCATTAAATTATAAGGTGGGTTTTCAAATGTCATACTTCTTTTTATATGTAGACAATATAGTGAATATAATATATGTTCAGTATGTTTGCTTTTTACCTATACTTACTGCACCCTAGACTACATACTCATTACCTCAAGCCTGACTAATTCAATAGTCTAGAAACTAATCTCTCTTAAAGTAATTTCTCCCTACTCTCTTGAAGAACACTACCCGAAAATCTTCCCAATGCACTGTTTTTAGTGTATCATTTTTAGTGTATCATTTCCTTTATTTAAGCTTAAACTACTCTTTCTTGAAGCCTTCCAAATCTGCTCATACCCCATCTTACTCTAAAAAGTGTAGGTGTCGTAAAAAGTAAAAAAAAAAAAATTAAAAAAAATAAAATAAATTATTTTTAGAAAATAACTTGATGTCTCAAGCAACTAGACTTAGAGGTGAAATCCTGAACTGCATTGGTGGATGAAATTTTCAAACCAGAGAATCTCCACCCTGCTGAAATCACAAGTCTGAATTTTTTTTTTTTAATTCTTTATGTAATAGTCTTCTGCCTGCTCCATTGACCTCTGATTCGATAACGACTTTGATTTTTGGGGAATTGTTCAATTTCAAGATTTACAACCAAACATCATCACTAGGAGAATGGTGTTTTTAAAAATGGATTTTTTTATTGGGAAGCAGTTTGGATGATTAAAGATACTGCACAGTTTCCCAAACACCATCCAGTCTGCTTTCTTCCTCCTGTTCATTCTTGGCCAGGTTTATTTTTGATTTGGCATCTGTTCCAAATCCAAGTCGTGACAAATCTACTCAGCAGATCAGATTCCCAAGTGCATGCTATAATCTGGATAACATGTATCTTTCATCCATGTAGTTTTTCATGTGTGAGTTGTTATTTCTTTTGAATCATCATGCATCTCACTGAGGAGATTCCGTAATGTTCTGGGGCTTGCTGCAATTAGAATAATGACTTCTACCATCAGGATCATCTGTAGGATTTCATTCTCAAGGGAATTTTTCTTCTATATTGAATCTTTTGCGGCATGCCCTCAATGACAGTGGTAAATAACTTTGATGAGCATCCATTGTCCTGTTTTATACCTTATTTGCATTACTCAACAGAGGGTTGTTGAACAGGTTGTGTGTTTGTCCTTCATTTTCAAAGAGGACCCTGACATCAGAGAAATGATGACATGGCATGCATGTGACTTTGTTTTGAATGAGGGAGTTTTGAGTGTTGAACAGTTATCTTTTGGATTGCATAGATTGTACAGTCTTAATATCAATGTAAGATTCCTTTTAGAAACAAGTTGTTAAGGATGCATTTTGTTCTGCTGAATCAGATGCTTTTTTATTTTCTTTTTACATTATAAACTTAACATATGTCAGCAAACATGAGTATTCCAATATACAAAGAACAGAAAAGACAATTTTATGTGGAACTGTGACTTTTTATTTACAGTTGTTTTAAAGCATACAGTAAATTTAGCTTAATGGGAACAAAGTTGCCCCTAATTATCTCTGCCCCCTTCTGAATGTTCTGAAACTCTCTTCTTTGAAGTTTTTAATGCTTCACTAATTTTTTTCTTTTTTTTTGTTTCTTTTTTTACATCACTAAACTACCCATCCATTCCTCCCAATAATTCTCCTTTCCGCGGCTTAAAATGTATGTTTCATTCTGCAACTCTGGTCCATAATCTTTGTGCCATGAGATGGTAAGCATGCTCCATCATCAGTCTTCTGGAGTCATTATTGGTCATTTTCATTTACCAGATCCTTAATTCTCTCCAAGGCATTTTCCTTTATGTTGTAGTCATTATATAATTTTTTTTCTCTTTGGTCTATTTACTTCACTGGGCATGAGTTCATACAAGTCTTTCCAGGTTTCTCTGAATTCATCCTGCCTGTCGTTTCTTATAGTGAGAGAATATTCTATTATATTCATATGCAATAATTTGTTTAGCCATTCCCCCAATTGACAGGCACCCTCTTTATTTCCAGTTCTTTTCTATTTCTTTTTAATCAGCAAACAAAAATAGCAGTATCTTGAATTCTTTACACCTTTCAATCAACTGGAAGATTACAAAGATTTGATCTACTATAGAAAATGGTGAAAGTCTGTCTGTTTCTTTTTCATATTTTCATCAAGGATACCATCAATACACACATAGATCATTCTCACAAAGAAGAAATAAGTTAGTTATTGATGTCAGTCTATACACATGCCACACTAATTTCCACCTCCCAGTCATTTTTTGTTGTTGTTGGATTGTGGAAGGAGCATGGATTTAGAGTCAGAAGGACTAGGTTTAAATTGTGCCTCTCCCACTTACTACTTGTGTGACATTTAGCCTATCTGACCCTCAGTCTTTTCATCTGTGAATTATAAGAATTGGAAGAGATATACCCTGAGATCTCTTCGAGATTTAAGTCTATGATACAATGATCTTTCCCATTTAATACCTTTTCCTTTCTAGCTAGCCAAATCCTACTTATCCTTTTGAGCTCAAGTACCACCTCTCCAGTGACAGCTGTTTTCCTTTCTCTGAACTCCTACTGCACTTACAGTAAATACTATATACTGACACTTACAGTAAGTATTGTGCATTTCTACAACTTAATTGTTCATGCACTGTCTTGTCTCCTCAACTAAATTACAAGATCTTTAAAAACATGGGCCATATTTATACTACTATTGTACCTCCCAAATGTTAGTATATACCATCACTCTTAGCACCTGTGATTAGATTAACATTGACGAGTGTTTCCTTGACTCAGTTTCTGGCCCTCTCACCCCACAAGAGAAGTGGGTCCAACCCCTCCTCCACCCCTCCTTCAACAGCTTTGCCAAAAAGGAGACAAAGGTGTTCCTGGAACCTGATTGGCCCAGGCTTCTCCAAGGCACCTTCCTTGTCACTTAAAGGAATAAAGAGTCCTAGCCATGGGCAGTTGGGGTCCTTCCACCTTGGTGGATTTTTGAAGACTTCACAAGTCACCATATTCTTCACCACATCCTGCCCTAATAACCAGACATGTTTCCGTATGGAGGGAAACCTCATCTAAGGAAGCTAAGAGTCACTGTATCCTTGTGGCATATCCTTGCTTTGTTAGGATAGAGTTCATATTGGTCCTTCATTTTTGAAGTGAACCAGTGACATCAAGGGTTGATGTCTTGACTTGCAAGTGAATTGGGTTTAAGTGAAACAGAGCTGCACAGTCATCAGCACTCTCTCTTCCACAGTCATCGAAGTCCAGTGGCATGACAAAAGTCAAGACACCTGAAGACGGCCCAGGATGCACCAGATAACTTTGGTATCTTTGACGTCTGACCAAGCTCTAAGCACTCCACAGTGCCATGCTAGGGCACTATACAACTCTTTTTGTTAACTGTTCAATAACTTGTGATTATCTCATTTAGTCCTAATATTACACCTTAACTATTAGATTAAAGCATGCTCTCACAGCACCTAATATGGTGTTTTATACATAGTAGGTGCTAAATAAATGTATGATGAATGAATAAACAATAGGTCTTCATTAAATACTTGTTGGTGGTTTAATATTAACTTAAGAGTACAAGCATACAAATAGGAAGGTTTATACATTCTAATAACCTATGTTTAGGTTTGTACAAGTATTAAGAAGAAGCAGATCCTTAAGTGGATCCATAATCTCACTAATGTGGATGTTCACTCCAGAGAGGCAACCAATTCATGACATGGCCAAGGTCATGCCATGGGTCAAAGAATTCATCTCCAACTGTCCAGTCAGTTACAGTGTCAGACTCTCCATGCTCATCTAGTTGATCCTCACAAGACAGACAGTCTATTGCCAGCATCATGATGAAAGTCTTTCCATCAAGGAAGAACTAGTCAGATCTGGTGCTCCATTGGCATACATTTTGAGAACCCCAGATCACCTTCAGATTAGGATTAAGTATTTTGAACAGATGGATATCTTTTCCAAATATCAGTTCAAGAGATTGGAAGGGAATCATTATTAATGAATTTATCATTAAATAAAAGCACTTAATTTAATTAGGTACACAATGGACAATTCATTGATTTCTTAGTAAGTGGATGGTTTATAAGTCTCTGTCTGATTAAAGAGGTGACTTCCCACTCCAATCCATGACTTTTACACTCATCCTTTGCCAGAAATTAAGAGAATAAGAACCAGTACAGATGTAAGTCTTGCCCAAGCTGACTTAGAAACTAGTGGGAAATGGGCATAGCCTCTTTTAAAGGGGTCAGAATGGCTTGGATCTGTAAAGACTTCTGGGATTTTTAGAGTTTCTTGCTAATCTCCTGAAGCAAGAAAATAGCATTTGCCTTTTTACTTTTGACCTCTCATAGTCTCCATTGGAAGAGTGGGTTTGAAGAACTGGTTACACTATTGCTTCATGTGTTGGGGGAAGCACCATACCCTTCCTCTCAATATATTCTCCCTTTCTTTTTTTCTTGCTCTCCTTTTAGTCCCATCCCAATCCCAAACCATATGATATCTCTTTTCCTCAGAAAAACCCCTACTAAATCCCAGTAGTCTATACATATTGAACCCATTCTCATTCTACTCATAAGGAAAATTAGACATAGTAAAAATAATTTTTCAAAACTAATTATAACCATTTTTTTCAAGAGAGGTGCTTGAACAGATCAATCTCAAAGATAGTTTCAAATACTTCAATACCATCAATATGTGTGAGAAAAAAATTAGAAATGAGCTGATGGTCTTGTAAAATCATGCATGCTCTTTCTTAATTAGGCAACAATTTATGTGTATCATAGGCTGATATTTTACATAACCCCTAAATACACAGATTGATAATATTTTGGTGAACAACTTTCATTACTCCAGGGCAAATGTAGATGAATGAATATCTAGTAAGTAATGAGTGATGTATGTACATAAATCAAATCAGGAAAGATTCTATTCATTTTAACTGCAACTTACATTATTAGTGATTATTAATAATATGATAATACAGATACAGAAGTTTCTTCAAGGCCATTTAATACTTCATTGTCTATGCATCTTTTAGAGGGGTTTGGGGTTTGGGCATTGCAAGCCCTAGAACTTAGGGCTATTAAGCTATATTATGGGTTAAACGGGCTTTGGGGACTCAGTTGGTAGCATAAATATGATTCAGAAAATGCATTTTGGCTATCCAAAACCTGACTTAAGGTAATATTTTCAGGCAAAGATTGTTTTAAAGGTTATGGTGTATCTGTATTAACTCATTTCAAATAGTTCCTTAAATCAGATGTTTTCAAATCAAAGACTCCTTGTAATGTAAATTAACAAAATAGATGCATAGAACATCCCAACAGGTGAGGGAGGGGAAGGGGGGGATCCTACCAAAGGTTTCTATAGAGAGTTAATCAGCGCGGACCCCTGTCCAGAATGAAAAACTGTGGGAAGCATAACTTTATGTAGTAGCAATGAAAGTCCTAGCAAAGGGTAAAGTGAATGGAGAAAAGGAAATGAGCATCTAGAGGAGTTTTTGCTTGCCTTCTCTGCTTCATTCAATTGTTATGATGGCTGGTGGTTGGTGAGTGTCATGGTATATCTATCGTCTCTCTAGGGACCTCACCCCTCTCACCTAGATATTTTGACACTTACTCTCTAGGTTGGTTTAATCATTCAAATCTACCCTCACTCTGAAAGGTCTAGGTTCCCAGAAAAAGACAGCCACAGCAAGGTTGCACTCACATTTGTTAGTGGTCCTAAGGGTAGGATGTTGAGCAGAAATATGCTTTTCCCAGTCACCCCTCTAGCTCTTAAATCCCACTTATGCTTCTCTTTTTCACACAACCAGTCATTCACAATAGTGACATTTTTAGATCTTAAAAATAACCATTTACTTAACAATAAGAGAAAGAAATAATTTCTTGTCTATTAAAGCAGGCATATAAGTAATAAAATATACCAAAATCCATATATAAACTTGAGTCACACTCTCCCAGTAAAGCACTTAGTATGTTGGAGGGAAGAGGGTAGGGACAGAAGAAGAGTAACTACAAACTGTCAAAAAAAACCACATTAGGACAGAAAACTCATGTGCTTAGCAATTCCTAGCTCTGGACTGCAGGCTTTGATGTCATTGGTTAATTCAGAAACATCTCCTGTCCCATAACCCTGTCGCTGAGTACTGTGTTATAATCTGTTGATCCATCCAATTCTTCAGCCAAGCAAATTCATTCTTCTTCTAGACTCAAACATAACATTTGTAAACTCAACTCATAATCACCCTCAAAGGGGCATTTAGAGAGTATTACCTCTTAATATGAATCACATTTCCTTTTAAACCAGAGAATGGCAAAGCTCATTGGATGGCTATCTCTGGATTATACTGACCAGACCAATTATGTTTGTATTCACCCAGATACTGTGTCAGCCATCAGAACAAGGCTCACAGCAGCACAGTTCAAGCTGATTTTATAAACCAGCCACACAAACCTACTAAGATTGCCAGGATACAAACCATCTTCAAAACCTGTTTTTCCCTCTCAAATCAGAGGTAGGAACAGGGAATAGACATTTATAGAAACTTCACTTCTCTCCAACTCTAGGTGGTGATAATAGATAGCAGCTATCACTGTTGACCAATAAGATCAATTCTTTGTCCCACCAATCAGGAATCACTTAGCTTGAGCCTAGCCTACTATTAGTTAGGAGAGTGTGAGGTGTTCAGGAAGGACCAGCACCTCTGGTATGAGGGCTTGCCAAGCCCTTTTCAGTCTGTTCATCTATCTTTGGTATCTACCTGTCACCCAACTCTCACCAGTGGCTCTAAGAAGCTGTAGCACACTGTGCAGCCACACCTTCTTGGCTAAATCAAGTTCAGGGTAACCAATAGGTCTCAAACCAGTGAGCTGGGGGGTAGAGGGGGAGGGGAGAAAAGGGATGTCTATCCCAATCTTGTGAAGACTTCTCCCAGCAGAATGGGCAGATGAAAACGATTTGTTCTGCTGGCTACTAAGGCAGTGGAAGCAGGCATGCTAAGGTCATCTACTGCCTCCCAGGTCATCGCCAGTCATCGTGATTGTTGTCTGGTCAATGGATTTCAATGACTCAGGAAGAGAGTGAGGCTAATGATTTTGTGCAACTCTGCCTCACTTATATCCAATTCATGAATAAGCCAAGACACCACGCCCTGATGGAGAATGAAGGAGGAACAACCGTTAGCTAATTGCTTCTAATTGATAACGATTTAGGCAGCCCTCTTGAGTATCTTCAGTTCTTCAGCTTCCTATATTAGATTTCCTCTCCCTTCAGTAACTTAAATGAAAGATTCCTTGGGGTGGAGCCAAGATGGTGGACTAGAAAGAGACACATAAGCAGGGTCTCTCCCCACAGCCCATAAAACACCTATAGAGAGGGACTCTCAACAAATTTTGGAGCAGCAGAAGTGGAGAACAACAGAGTGGAGGAGGTTTCCAGCCCATGGTGACCTGAAAGGCCCACGGAAATGTCGGTTGCACCAGACTCGGAGCCAAGCGTGGAACCCAGTCCAGCTCTGGCCACTCAGTGCAGCACGATGAGACTCTGGGAGGAGGACCACCTTGGGGGGGGGGGGGGGGGTAGAATCTCCAGTCCCAGCAGCAGGTCCTCAGATCCCTCGGCCCGCAGGCACCAAAGGTCAGTGACGGGGTTTTATCAGCTGGCCAGGAAGGAAGAAGGGCCTTCCCATAGCTCTGGCAGCAGGCAGAGCAGCCCATATGGAAGCTTCATTGTTGGAGCGTAAAAACCCCTGGGGGCACTGAAGAGCTGAGTCTTACCTCAGCCCTGGGTGGAGGCTCTGGCTCAGCTGGCCTTTGTCTCACACTGAATGGTGGCCCTGCCCATCCAGCTTATCTGAAAACCAGCTCCCAGTGCTGACTTAGTGGAACTGGAGGCCAGGTGGCTGAGGAGAGGTAAATGCTAAGATTCTGGGCATAAAAATCCCTCTCTGTGACTAGACCAGTACACGCTTGATCGTGCCACCTCAGAGGAACTGAGTTCTCACAGATTCCCAGAGTATACCCTACTCTTGACAAAGGACCCAAAAGTCAAGTAACTGGTTGGAAAAATGCCCAAAAAAGGGGAAAAAAACAAGACCATAGAAGGTTAATTTCTTGGTGAACAGATATCTCCTCCCACCCTTTCAGATGAGAAAGAACAATGCTTACCATCAGGAAAAGACATACAAGTCAAGGATTCTGTATCCCAAACATCCAAAATAAATATTCAATGGGCTCAGGCCATGGAAGAGCTCAAAAAGGAATTTGAAAATCAAGTTAGAGAGGTGGAGGAAAAATTGGGAAGAGAAATGAGAGAGATGAAAGAAAAGCATGAAAAGCAGGTCAACACCTTGCTAAAGGAGACCCCCAAAAAAAGCTGAAGGAAACAACACGTTGAAAAATAGGTTAACTCAATTGGCAACAGAGGTTCAAAAAGCCAATGAGGAGAAGAATGCTTTCAAATGCAGAATTAGCCAAATGGAAAAGGAGGTTCAAAAGCTCACTGAAGAAAATAGTTCTTTCAAAATTAGAATGGAACAGATGGAGGCTAATGACTTTATGAGAAACCAAGAAATCACAAAACAAAACCAAAAGAATGAAAAAATGGAAGATAATGTGAAATATCTCATTGGAAAAACAACTGACCTGGAAAACAGATCCAGGAGAGACAATTTAAGAATTATGGGACTACCTGAAAGCCTTGATCAAAAAAAGAGCCTAGACATCATCTTTCATGAAATTATCAAGGAAAACTGCCCTGAGATTCTAGAACCAGAGGGCAAAATAAATATTGAAATAATCCACCAATCACCGCCTGAAAGAGATCCAAAAAGAGAAACTCCTAGGAACACTGTGGCCAAATTCCAGAGTTCCCTGGTCAAGGAGAAAATATTGCAAGCAGCTAGAAAGAAACAATTCAAGTATTGTGGAAATACAATCAGGATAACACAAGATCTAGCAGCTTCTACATTAAGAGATTGAAGGGCATGGAACAGGATATTCCAGAAGTCAAAGGAACTAGGACTAAAACCAAGAATCACCTACCCAGCAAAACTGAGTATAATACTTCAGGGGAAAAAATGGTCTTTCAATGAAATTGAGGACTTTCAAGCATTCTTGATGAAAAGACCAGAGCTAAAAAAAGAAAATTTGACCTTCAAACACAAGAATGAAGAGAAGCATGAAAAGGTAAACAGCAAAGAGAAGTCATAAAGGACTTTACTAAAGTTGAGCTGTTTATATTCCTACATGGAAAGACAATATTTGTAACTCTTGAAACTTTTCAGTATCTGGGTAGTTGGTGGAATTACACACACACACACACACACACACACACACACACACACACACAAAGAGAAACAGAGAGCACAGAGTCAATTGAATAGGATGGGATCATATCTTAAAAAAATGAAATTAAGCAGTGAGAGAGAAATATATTGGGAGGAAAAAGGGAGAAACGGAGTGGGGCAAATTATCTTTCATAAAAGAGGCAAGCAAAAAACTTTTTAGGGGAGGGAAAAAGAGGGGAGGTGAGAGAAAAACATGAAGTTTACTCTCATCACATTCCCCTAAAGGAAGGAATAAAATGCACACTCATTTTGGTATGAAAACCTATCTTACAATACAGGAAAGTGGGGGAGAAGGGGATAAGCAGGGTGGGGGGATGATGGAAGGGAGGGCAGTGGGAGGAGGGAGCAATTTAAAGTCAACACTCTTGGGGAGGAACAGGATCAAAAGAGAGAGCAGAAGCAATGGGGGGCAGGAGAGGAAGGAGGGAAATATAGTTAGTCTTATACAACACGACTATTATAGAAGTCATTTGCAAAACTACACAGATATGGCCTATATTGAATTGCTTGCCTTCCCAAAGGAAATGGGAGGGGAGGGAGGGATGAAGAGAAGTTGGAAGTCAAAATGTTAGGAACTGTTGAGTATTGTTCTTGCTACTAGGAAATAAGAAATACAGGTAATGGGGTATAGAAAGTTATCTGGCCCTACAGGACAAAAGAGAAGATGGGGACAAGGGAAGGGAGGGATGTTAGAAGAGAGGGCAGATTGGTGATAGGGGCAATTAGAATGCTTGGCGTTTTGGGGTGGGGGGAGGGGACAAAAGGGGAGAAAATTTGGAACCCAAAATTTTGTGAAAATGAATGTTAAAAGTTAAATAAATAAATTTTTTTAAAAATGAAAGATTCCTGACTCTCAGGAATCAATTAAAATGTTATTTTTCAATCAAAGTATAACTCTGTTTCTCAAATTTCCCCTATGAACTTAATAGTCTCTTTTTAACCACACTTTGGTCACCAAATGTTGATATGATTTGTCATGTTTTAGTTTTACCCTCCTTAGTCATAAAAGTCATATGGAAATGAACTGAGGTATCATTTTCCCCTGCAGCCATAAAGTCTTCAGCACAGTATTCCAACAAATTTAGTGTCCTTGAACTGCATTTTTTACTTATATTATTCCATTTTTAAGAAATAAATTTTCTCCGCCCTTTTAAAGCCATCCAACCATTCATATACAAACAATGCATCACTCTACATCATTCAAGGAGATTTGAGTCTTCACATTTATGCCACAGTTCATCTAAAGATGCTAAAATCTGACCTGAAAGCTGTAAATTCTTCATACACATAATTTAACCTTTTTTAAAATAAAACCTAATGTCTTTTCCTACTACTTTTAGAAACCAAAATATTCTTCAATATCCTTACCTTACGTTCTTCATGATAGCAACATTTCACATCCTTTAACGACTGATAAATATCCTTCACTTCAGGTAAATTTATTTTTATGTCTTATCACCTAACTGATGAATGTGAACATAGCAATATCTTAAAGGGATAGTGCTCCTTACCAGATAAACTGAAACTGTGGTTTCTCCCTTCTTAATACCCCACAACATTCAGGCAGTGCTATACACACAGCGGACACTCAATTACAGCTCATTGACTAAGGGACCTATCTCTTCTAGTACCAATTAATACCAGTTGGATATCAATCATGAATAAGAAGGCATGGAAACTTGATAGCAGCAGGAAAGTTGGGAACCATGGATTAGTGAGCAAATCCCCTAATCCTCTCCCCTGCTAAAATAGACATCTGTGAAACTCATCTGTGGCATTAGGCAGAGAGAAATGATGAAGCCTAAGTAGCTGTAGAGCATTGGCTATCTAAATCCTCCCTCCACACATTCCCACTTCCCAAATAGCTAGCCCAGGAATAGCTCTGGGTCATTTGACTTATTAGAATTAGAGATAAGCACGTACTACTACAATCCATTTAGGGAAACCAGAGCTGAAATGTTAAGTGCCAGGAACAAAGGCCATTCTCAAGCTCAATAGAAGTGAGGAATTCTTCACTTTTAAATTCTGGCAATCAGGAATGAAGCAATCTTGTAGATTTCATGTCAAAACTAAGGCCCTGTCTACATACAATAACCAAATCTGTCACAGAAGAGTGTAGTCAAGTTTGGGGGGGGGGGGGTCTTTTGTTTTGGGGCTATCTTCATGATCAATGACACAATCATTGCCTAAGCAATGAAGTGTTTCAGTTACAAAGATGACTAACGTAACCTGATCAAATTTGCCAAATCCTTATTAATTTTATTTATTGTAGCACTTCCAAGTTACTTAGTCTCCCTGGTGAGAGTTCATAAGGAAACAATCTACTCGGGACAAGCTAGCTGTCTTCAAAAGTATTTGAAGGCTTCTCATATGGAAGAGAAGTTAGGCTTATTCTAACTCATCCCAGAGGACAGAATCAGGAGCAGGAGGGAAATCTATAGAGAAAAATAGATTCATCTCAGTGAAAGAGAAAAAAAAAGCCTCCCTAACAACTAGCACCATTCATGAAGAGAATAGGATCTCCCAAGAGGTATTCTTCATCACTAGAAGTTAAGAGAAAGTTCAATGACTGCATGTCAGGGATTCCCTAGAAGAGATTTCTGCTCAAGTGTGGATTAGAATAGATGGCTCCTGATGATTTTCAACTCTGAATCTGTGATAGTTCAAGCCAGACTCTTTTAAATCTTCCCTTGAAGGCTTCAAAAGTTGAACATATTGACTATAGTATAGCATCCACTGAGAGTAACATCATAGATACCATGCTTGGCACATGGTAAGCACTAAATAAATACTTGTTGAATAAATGATGTCAATAGATATTACAATATTCACTACACTATTGTGGTAAATTAGTATTATCTACCATAGTGACTATTGTAATATTTGTAATATTGCTATGAACTAACAATGTAATATTCACTACATAGTGGATAATATTCACTATAGTGCATAAACTACAGTGTAACATTCATTTATACTAGCCTTTTTAACATGGGGTTTTGTTTTGTTTTTGTAAATCTTAAGAGATTTCAAATAACTCCTTGCAGAAACTTGTATTTAGCTTCTAGCTATAATGAAGGTTATTTCTTCATGTTTTTTCCTTAAGGAGATTTACTCAACCATTTTTATCTAAAAGGAAATGGCATGCTTCGGCAGATTTTGGCATATGACTACATTTTGAGATTTCTTCTGACACAATGGTCCAGATACAATTTCTCTGATTTATCACAATAAGGAAAACAGAATATCCCAATGCTATCAATAACCCATAACTATATTGGAGCTGGTAGTGGAGCATGAACAATAATTCTAAAAGATCTACAGAAGCTATATCTACATTTATACTCCTCTTATGATTTAAGATTTAAAATATTAATATATCAAATGATATTATGTCCCAATTTTTCTATCCTTTAGCAGCTTATTTTCCTAAGTCAAATCTAGGTGAGAAGGGGCAGAAGAATATATAAAAGGTAGTCTTGCCTGCCCATTTGAAAAAATGTCTAAGTGAAAGAGAAGAAAAGCAGGGAATTGCAGGTGGGGAGGAGAATAAAAGGACCTGAAAGCAGACAAAAAGGCCAGTGTACTTTTCTCCTATTTATGCACTGATCATGAGGTAACAAAAAACTATGAATCTATATTTATACAAAACATCAGAAGATTTTTGTTGATATGAAAGTCATCTTTCAGATGAAATGAAAAACCAAATGTCCTCAACATTGTTAGTCATTAAAGAGCCAATCATGAAAATGATAAATGTTGTAGAAGACATGGGAAAATTGGAACACTAATGCATTGTTGGTAGAGTTGTGAATTGATTCAACCATTCTGGAGAACAATTTGGAACTATGCCCAAAGGGTTATAAAACTGTACATACCCTTTGATTCAGCAATACCACTGCTAGGTCTGTATCCCAAAGAGATCACAAATAAGGGACAAGAACCCACATGAACAAAAATATTTATAGTAACTCTTTTTATGGTGGCAAAGAATTGGAAATTGAGGGGATGTCCATCAACTGAGGACAATGCAATTATGATGAATTCCAGTTTCAATTACTTTATTAGAAATATTGGTATTTCAATAACAAAATGTTCTCAGATTGGTTATACCTTTTTATCAAGTTGGATATAAAATCTGGGCTGAGTAGTATGTAATTCTTTTAATGGGTCTCAATTCTATCAATAGCTAATTAATACAATTCCAGATATTGGGAATGGAAAAGACATGCAATACTATTGTTCCATAAGAAATGGTGAGCAGGAAGATTTCAGAAAAATCTGGAAAGACATATTAACTGATGCCAAATGAAGTGAGCAGACCTAGGATAATATTGTTCACAGTAACAGCTACAGTGTGTGATGATTGATTTTGATAGACTTAGCCCTTCTTATCAATGCAAGGACTTAAAACAACTCCAAAGAACTCATGATAGAAAATTCCATCCACATCCAGAGAAAGAACTATGGAGTCAGAATACAGAATGAAGTAGACTATTTTCTTTTTGTTTTGTTTTCTTTCTCATGGTTTTCCACTTTCATTATAATTCTTCTATGCAACATAACTAATGTGAAAATGTATTTAATAGGAATGTATGTGTACAGCTCATATCAGATTGCATGCCACCTTGGGGAGGGAATAGGAAGAGAGGGGAAGAAAATTTAAAACTTATGGAAGTGAATGTTAAAAACTAAAAATTAATTAATTAATTAACTGGAGGAAAAAGGGGTCAAAAAAAAAAAAACTTTGGCTATGAAAAAAAATGGTGAGCAGGAGGACTTCAGAAAAACCTGAAAAGCCTTGCATGAACTGATGCTGAGTGAAGAGAGCAGAACCAGGAGAACATTGTACACAGTAACAGCAACATGGTGTGATGACTAACTTTGTTAGACTTAGCTCTTCTCAGCAATGTAATGATCTAAGACAATTCCAAAAGACTCATGATGGAAAATGCGATCCACATCCAGAAAGAACTATGGAGACTGAATGCAGATCAAAGCATACTATTTTCTCTTTCTTTTGATGTTTTTTTTTGTTTGTTTTTCTTTCTCATGGTTTTTCCCTTTTGTTCTGATTTTGTTTCACAAACATGACTAAAGCAGAAATGTGTTTAATATAATCATACAATTTTAGCCTGTATCAGATTACATGCCATCTTGGGGAGGGAGGATTGGAGAGAGGTGGAAAATTTAGAACTCAAAATCTCATAAAAGTGAATGTTAAAAACTCAAAATAAATAAATAATTTTCTTTTTAAAAAAAGCCAATCATGGCATTTTTTGATGGCAACACTATGTTCACACTGGTCTTTTGGCCAAATTCCAAGTTAAGCAATTATGTTATGCCTATCTACAGTCTTCCCATGATTTCAAAAGTCATTCTTTTTACTTTCTTCCTGGAAACACGATAATGATTCTGAGAGTGCCTCATTCTATTCCAAAAGTCACTGAACCATTGTTTCTCCTCTCCTGCTATCAGGGCTTACTAGGGTTTAACGAACTAATATTTATAAAGCAATTATGTATAAGGCAATACAACACTTATAATTTGGCTATCAACTAACACTCAATAATTATTAAACTAGTAACATTGTTAAATAGGATGAATTAAACAAACTCATATGTCTTTTCCATTCCCAATATCTGGAATTGTATTAATTAGCTGTTGACAGAATTGAGACCCATTAAAAGAATTACATACTACTCAGCCCAGATTTTATATCCAACTTGATAAAAAGGTATAACCAATTTGAGAACATTTTGCTATTGAAATACCAAGATTTCTAATAAAGTAATTGAAACTGGAATTCATCATAATGCAGCAAATCACTTGTGCTTGTATAGGGAGGGAGGGTGAATTTCTCTGATGAGCAGCCAGAGCCTAGATCTAAAGGCTGGGATGATATGTTCTAATTTTGTATGAGATGAATGAGTATGTCCAGTGCCACATTCCATGTAAAGCAGAACATAGAGTTTTACAAGCAGGTAGAGACAAGGAAATGATAATTCACAAGGAAAATTTCATAGGTTAGAATTTCAGCATTGGACTGAGATAACATAAGTTGAAATTACACATTCTTGCTAAAACACAAAATGAAGTAAAACAGTAACTGAATGCCTTTTAAAAAGTTCCATGCATAGTCTCCTGCGAACATGTAATTTCTCCTACCAAAAAAGAGTTTTCAGGTGTTCATTTTAAATTCCAATCAAAGGCATTTTTTCAAAAAAGAAACAAAAACAAAAATGATGCAGGGCCATCACGTGCAGTGATGCTGTATGGGATGCCTTTAGGGAAAGATAAGTATGTGTGAATATTTCATAAGGTAAAAAGGCCCCAGATCAGCATCAATATACTAATCAATAATGGACAAAGACTAGTACTGTGAGAACCCTAAGGGAAACTAAGTGGGAGTTCAGTTTTATAAAAAGAAGAAAGACATTCAGTGTGCATACAGTCCTCAAACCAAGAGAGAAACTGTAACATTTTCTGAGCTGGGGAAGCTTAGCATACCACTCCCTGTAACTCCCAAACTTGTAGATTTCTTTCTTTTTTTTTTAAACAGGACTTTATTTATAACAGAAAATAAATAGCATCAGAAAAAACAGACCACTTAGAGTTAGTTACCAAACAGTGTGTGAAACTGCCCATAATGGGACACTTGGAGTCACACTGTAGGTTTAGAAAGAAATTATGAACATCACTTTTGATTACTAGGCTATACTACATAGAGAAAAACCACTGGGTACCTTTATACAGCTAATCACAAAATTGGGAAAACTGGTATATGAATCAGCAATAAAAAATAATAAAATACTACTCATTCATTAATTCATTCAATAACCTCTGCCTATGAGTCAGCTATGTGCTGGACACTATGCTAAGCACCAAGGACAGGAGACAAGAACTAAGCAGTCCCTGACCTCAAGGAGTTTACACTGTATTCCGTGACTTTACCCATAGCTACATAATGTCATTGGAAGGAGTAAATCCTTGATCTCCCTAGATTTCAAGGTAGGCTGGTCCTCAGACAATAGACAATGTTAGCCTGGGAATAGCTCTAGAATCCCACCATTTCCTTGCCTGAAGTCTTTCTAACTTGGTAGAACATTCCAGAAGTGGTGTTTCACTGGTATAAGCTTCACATCATAGGGAGAACTAATAATAAACAACAGCTCCTACTTCTGTATTTCTTTAAAGTTCACTAAGTGCTTTCCCCACAACATCTTGAAGGAAGATTGTTGTCATTGTTGAGTCATTTTTCAGTCACATCCAACTCTCCATGACTTCATTTGGGGTTTTGTTCTCAAAGATACTGGAGCAGTTTGCCATTTCCTTCTCCAGCTTATTTTACATATGAGGAAACTGGGACAAACAGGGTTAAGTGACTTACCTAGAGTCACACAGCTAGTAAGTGTCTGAAGTCAGATTTGAACTCATGAAGAAGAGTCTTTCTGACTCCAGGCGCAGGTAGCATGTCTCTATTTCATAACTGAGGAAACTGGGAGTAGGAAAGGAACTTACAAGTTAGATATGCAAAGGTTATATATACAAGAAGGAGCACTGGAAGATGAGATTTTGAAACTGAGGTTCTTCTTTCAAGATCTTGAACTTGGAGATTCCCTTTTCTAAACACAACCTCTTGTCTGTTCACTTCTCCCACCTTGATCTGTACCTATTCTCCCAATTCATTAAGTCTGTTGCTGTTTGTCGCCTGCTTCCTTGACAATCATGGCTAGCCATTTAAATGATGCCCTAGAATCTCACATACATTTGACCTTTAACTATTCTGCCTTGCCAGTATCCAACGCTAGGTAACCCCTACTATTCACTTTCTGTCTTAGTCTTAGGCTGCCAAACATTACCAAAAAAAAAAAAAAATGTCATAACATTGAGTTTAGGTTCACTATGATTTCATGTTACCTAATCTCAGTGAACCTCTCAATGCTACTTTGAAATTTATTGTGGTATAACAGAAAGTCTTTGATTGGAGTCAGAGGATTTCAGTTCAGATCTCTGTCACTTACCATTTGTAAGTCCTTGGGCAAATCACTTAATCTCCCTATACCCATTAAAAAATGGGATTGGACTAGATGACCTTGAATTTTCCTTCAAACTTTAAATGTATGAATCCTATCTCATTTCCCATTGTAGTTATAGCAGGGCTTTGACATATGCCCAGATCACTTAAGAAGGGGTACCCATATGGGGTACTTCAGAGAAAAGACAGTCTGCATCCCTTCTCCTCCAGCTTTCTGTCTCTTCTCTCTCTTTGTCTTTGTCTCTTTCTCTCCCTTTATTTCTCTCCCTCCCTCTCTTTCTTTGTCCCCCTCTCCTCCACCTCTCTGTCTCCTTTCTGTCTCTCTCCATCTCTCTTTCTGACTCTTTCTCTCTCTCTCGCTCTCTCTGTCTGTCTGTCTGTCTGTCTCTCCTCATTTCCAGTGTATTTCATTTGTTCTTTCATTTCTGGGCATAGGTATTAAGTCTCCAGATCCCAGAATTCAAACCATAATAACCTTGGAGGCAAGATAACAGGACAGGTGTTGCTGCCATCCTAGCAGGAAATCTCCTCAAGCCCAGGAGGTCTTTGGTCTTGGAACTTTGTGGGACTATACTATCTAGGTACTGAGTTAAGCTGTAAACGTGATCCCCCTCCCTCTCCAGAGACTGAGGTGGTGAATGAGATCATATCCCCATGTGTTGAAGTGATTTTTGTATGTTTGTTCTTATTGTAATTTTGAAGTAAATATTTCTTTGTAAACCTTATCTGAGTGTTTAAATGGAACTAGGGTATAGGGTACCCCTAAAATTGGGGGAAAACCATTGATGGATGCTTGAGACAGTGGTAGAGAGGCTAGACTCTAGATACTTCCAATTCCTCTTAAAGGTACCAGAGAACCCTGTTAGAGGGCTAAAATGTAGGGGCCAGGGTAGTCACTGTTATAAAAGTTATCCTATAATTTTTTCATTTTTCTCAAGCTTCTCAACTAGCCCCTTTCATTTTAGATGCACTCTGCTTGTGCTCTTTTCTCTGAGACTACCTCCCATTCATTCCATGTACCTTGTACATGCCTAGTTAAGTATATGTTTTCTTCCTCATTAGAATGGGAACTGTCTTGAGATGAGAGACTGTTTTTGCATTTCTTTGTATATCAGTACTTAATACAATGCCTGAGCATACTTTGCTATTTGTCCTTCATTCTCAAAGAAGACCATGACATCAGTGCCTGAATGATAGGAAGTACTTAGTAAATACTTAATAATGACCAACTGACTGGGTGACCTCATCCTTCTTTTACTTGAGATGAAAAGCCTACAATGTTGAGTTCTCTCAAATTCCTTCCTTTCTATCTCATTTTCCCCGCTGCCTCTTCAGCCATCTTCTGTTCAATGAATCCTTTCTCTGAAGAAAAAATGTCCTTCTTCCTTGCTAAGACTAATCCTTTGAGATCTGTGTTATGGATCCCACTAGAGTGTTTGATCCATCAGTCATCCCTTCTCCTACTTGTATATTTTGGTCACTCTACTATTGGTGCCTTCCCTCAGCATACAACCATGCTCATTCCTCCAAATCCAAAAAATAAAATAAATTTTAAAAATCACTTGTGACTTGATCTTTCTGTTTCCTAAATCTAAGGCTTAGTCCTCATTATCTGTGACCTCTCTGCAATATTTGACACTATTAACCTCCCTTCTTGAAACTTTTTACTTATTTTCATGAATATTTCACTCTCCTCTTTTTTTATCAATCTTTAGTCTTTTTTTTAACACCTTCTGCTACTTCCTTCTCTATTTCCTAAATTTAAACAATTCTCAAGGTTCTATCCTTAACTCTTTTTTTCTTACTGTCCCTCAATTGATGACATCATCCATTCCTAGGACTTTATTACATCTATGTAGAAGACTCCCAAGTCTATATCTCTAGCTCCTAACTTTAGGGTCCAAATGTAATTTCTGCCACCATCCTGATATTTTCCCCTAGATAGCATGTGGGTACTTCCCACTCAATGGTGTCTCGAGCTGAAGTCATCTTACCTGGCCCCAGTTTCTGTCCCTTCTTCTGTCAACCACATTCTCCTTAGTAACTTATGTTCAAAAACCTTGAAGTCATTTCTTAGTCCCTCCTGCCCTTTGCTCATCACATCTAATCTCCATTGAATATACCTGCTATATCACCCTACCATAGGATAGGAGATAAGGGATTAATGTCAGTCAGTCAGTAAATAAACCTTTACTAAGAGCTATGCACTGAATTAAGAGCTGGCAAGGCAACAATAAAAAAGAAGACACTCCCTCCCCCCAAGATGAGTGGGAAATGAAGAGATGATTGGCTTAAGTTGTCCTCCTTAAATGGCCAACATCAATCTGAAAGCTGTAACAAAGAACAGCCATCTGTGCTATGTCCATGAAAGGAAAGGAAAGAGAGAAATGTCAGAAATCAGTGGAGCAGGTCAATGTGGTAACCAAAATAGGAATATGGTAAAATGTCAAAAGGGGAAATCAAAAACCAAATGAATGAAGCCAGAGAACTGACTCTACCTCTGTACTCTCTCTTCCTTTGCAGATATACTTCAATTGCCACTAACTAAAAACTCAGATCCTTATTAATCATTGGCTGGATAATTGCAACAGCCTCCTAACTGGTCAACTCAATTACTTCCCTTCTAATCATTCTGCATTCTACTATGAATGTGCTTTAATTATGGAAAGAAACTAAGTCAGTGCTTTTGCACATGACAACACACAGGTTGGTTCCTAGGAGACTGAGATTTTAAGAAGTAGATAAGAAATAATTATGGGACCAAAAAAGGAAATTCATAAGAAACTGAAAATGGACCATAATTCTACAATCACTTTCAGAACCGTTTCATCAATTAAAGGCTCTTATTAATGTAACAAGTCTCTTATTTTTACTGCTCTTTGTCCAACCAAATGTGGAAGCCAGGGAGGGGGACTAGAGAGAGGATGAGAAAGTATGATTCAGAGCAATGGGCAGTTTTCCACATTATTATAACAGTATTTTGTAACTATTTCTTTGGCAACTGACAGAAGGCATTTAAATCAGCTATTTCCTCCTCATAGAATTCCTCTCCAAAGAATAATAATGGCCTTAGCAACTATGAAGGAAATGTAGCCCACACTAGGATACTATCTTATCTGGAAAATTGCCATGGTATTCATCACAACTGTCACCAGGGCTTAACCCATTAGAGATGTGTTGAATGTAGTTCCCCAAAGGCTCCAAAGTTTGAAAGGACCAATTCCACATTCCTTCCTGAGCCATCCAGAGGCAAACATTCAACATATATAGAGAAAGCTTATCCCCAGAGCTGAGCCACAAACAGGGAGGCACTCATTTCCAAACATACTTTCTCACTACATGGGTAAGGCTGGAGCCATTACACACACCTCTACAGTGGTCTCATTTGGAAGGGCCGAATGAAAGAGGAAGTATCCAGACTTCGTCACCATGAGTACAGGGGAGAAAGCTGTTCAGAAAAGAGCTGATATTGTCCCTACTTTTTCCCATTCTCTTCTAAGCACTATCACAGAAGAAGGTCACAGCAGGATTGATGCAATGTCTCATGAAAGACTATGCTCCCACCACAGTTATAAAAAGTGCCCTTTGGATAGACTCAAGTCTGTGCTGTCTATCTGGAAGCATCTTGGAATTAAGATAAGAACATCACTAAAATGTCCATACCTTTTGATCTAGAAATTCCACTGCTAGGCAGACATAGGTATATGACATCATATACACCAACATATTTAAAGTAGCACGTTTTGTCTCAGCAAATAAATGAGGACAAAGCAGTCATTGGAAATGGATAAATAAATTGTGACTACAACATATACATAAATATAATATAAATAGGAATATAATGAAAATTTATTTTGTTGTATGATACAACAAATATGAAGGATATAAAGAAGCATTTATATGAACTTTAGGAGATTTATATGAAATGAAACAAAATTAAATAAGGAAAATTGTATGCATTATGACAACAATATAAATGAAAACAACAACAGAAATGAGTCCTGTATAATCATAAAAACTAAATCTGACCCCAAAGAAGAGATGAAAAAAATGTACCTCCACTTTTTTTACAGGTTATGCGTACTCAACATTGCACAAACCACAAGACACAGTTGGACGATTAGTTTTGCTTGATTGATTTTTTTCCTCTCTTTTTTATTCTTTGTTATAGGGGATGTATTTTTTTTGGGGGGGGGGTGGATACATGGAACTATTCAGCAATTTATTTAGAAGTAAAGTTGATGTAAGAACAAAAGACAGCAATAATTTTTTAAGTTTACTATGCATTTTAAAAAAGGAAAAAGAGGTAAGCCTGGATAGTCACAGGCCAGAAGAAGAGGCCTCGGCTCAGTGTACCAGAGGAGGTTAATTTACCCTGAAATTACATTGTCCCAGAAACTAGTTCACTGTACAGTGAGAGCAGCTTATTCCCAGACATTTTGTTTACTCACCTTAACTCACCACAAGATCAGACATATTTGCTATACTTTGTATGGGATTTTTAAAACCTAGAAACCCTGGGCCTTTACTTTATTCCACACCATCAGAAATAAGGGGCAGTAGAGTCAATAGGCAGTTCTGTGTGTTCCCATTTCAGATTCCCAATTCCTTCAGTACTTCCCATGGCCCTCCCTTAAAAGTCATTTTCCTCAAATGTCTAGGTCTTGTTCAATATCCTTTTATTCTATATAATCCTTGTCTCCCAGTCTGCT
Source organism: Notamacropus eugenii (assembly GCF_028372415.1). Classification (NCBI taxonomy): domain Eukaryota; kingdom Metazoa; phylum Chordata; class Mammalia; order Diprotodontia; family Macropodidae; genus Notamacropus; species Notamacropus eugenii. The sequence continues at coordinate 265,335,839 of NC_092877.1, read as the reverse complement.
TCCCTAAGAGTGCTGTCATTTAGTGAGATTCTGGAAATGGTGAATTGACTGCTCTAGAGTTCATCAGTTTTGTGATATCTTTTTGAAACTGATTCTTGAAAGCTTATGGGAAAGAGAAGCAGGAAAGTGGAAAAGCTCCACTTCGTATGATAACACAAAAAGGGGAATGAGGAGTCCAGCAGCATGCCTGACTTCTGGCTGCCTGCTCCTTTGCCCCCTCCCTCTGAGACTTTGGTGTCAAGGATAATGATACCCAGAACAAAAGGGTGGCTCTCTACTGACTCCACCTTGCTTAAATCAGTCAATCAACAAGCATTTATTAAATGCTTCCCATGTGCTAAGCAATTGAGATAAAAAAATAAAAATGAACGAGTCCCTGGCTTCATTAGAATGAGGGAGATACGTACACATATGATTGTCTATGCTTATATGTATATACATTTAGGTACACGTTTTATCTCAAATGAATATAAGGTTGCTTGCTGCTGTTTGCCCTTTGTTCTCGACGAGGACCGTGACCTCTGGGAGTTGACGCCATGACTTGCAAGGGAATTGGATTTAAGTGAGGGAGGGCTGTGCAAAGTCACCAGCCTTTCTCCTCTGGAGCCATTTGGGTCCAGTGGCCAGATATAGGTCAGCAACTGGAGATGGTCCATGATGTAGTGGGGGACCTTGGTCTTGGGGAAGGGGTACAACCAGGAGCCAAGGTGAGATCTGAACTGACCAATGAGGGAAAGCAGAAATCTCAAGAGGCAAAGGTGAGAAGGCAGTATATTCCAGGCAGTGAGGAAAGCCACAGGAAGCAAAGGCACAGGGATGGGAGACAGAGTATGTGCAGAGTAATGACTATACATGGAAGACCAGATGGAAAGAGTAGGTCACTGGTCCTATCTCCCCACCAAGAGGCTTATAGCCATTCTTGCCTCATTTGCTGCTAGCAATGAGAGAAGTCGAATTTCTCTGCTGGACCCCTTTGTCTGCATGTTCAGTCCCAGATCAGCAGTTATTTAAAAGCAAGCAGATCAGAAACAGTCAAAGCACACCTGCCCATGCTCTGAATCAAGGGCAAAGCCCCTCCATTATATGTTACATTTAGGTTATATCAGTATAATTCATGTACTACTCATTTTTTGTTAGTTCCTGGCAGATTTTGAGTGAATTTATATCCAGATAGATAAACATTTGTATTTACATCATTTAATTTTGACATGCAGTGTGCATTATAATCTGTATGGATCTGTGTGATTTTTTATAGATGGAATTCTAGAAAACATGAGTGCACAGTAAGGTGGCACAGAAAATAGAGTTCTTTACCTGGAGTCACAAAGACGCAAATTTAAATCCTGCTTCAGACCCTTACTAGCTGTGTGACCCTGGGCAAATCATTTAACTTCTCTCTCTGCTCAATTCCCTCATCTATAAAAATGGGGTAATAATAACATTTGCCTCCTATGATTGCTGTGAAGATAAAATGAAATAAAATTTATGAAGTTCTTTGCAAACTTTAAAGTGATATATAAATGCCAGGTATTATTATATCCTTTTTATTATTATATATGTTATATCATTATTATTATATCCCTGACCCTCACAGAGCAGGCAATATATATATATCTGTTGAATGAATAAATCGATTTAGTCCTTTCTTCCCTTCTTTCCTCCCTGATCACCTTTATTCCTTTTCCTCCCCTTCTTCTTCCCCTCCTTCTTTTCTTTCTTCTTTTCTTTCTTCTTTCCTTTCTTTTTTCCTTCCTTCCCTTCTTACCACCTCCTTTATTCTTCCTCCTGCTTTTCCTTGCTTCATCCTTCCATTCTCCCTTCCTTTTTCTCCTTCCCTTCCTTCCTTATTCCTAAGCTCCTCCCTTACTTGTCCTCCTTTTCTTCCTTCTCGCCATCATTCTTTCCTTCTTCCCTCCCTGCCTCTTTTCATTTAATCCTCCTTCACTCTTTTCCTTTCCTTAATTCATTCTTTTCATTCCTTCCTTTTTTCCTTCCTTCCTCTTTCTTAAGAAAATAGGTCAATTCTCTAATGGAGTTCTAATGAAAGGACAACTTATTTTCAATGTACTGACATACACACGTATGTGTGCATACAAATTAATCTAAGTTTTTTTAATATCATATAATTAAATTAGTTGTAGAAGAGTAAATGTACTTATAATCATGTTCCTTTAAACTAAGACAAAATTATTAAAGTCTGAAGCCCAGATTAAAGAACAAACCAAGGTAATGTAACACTATTTACAAATGCTTTTGTGCCATCTAGTGGAAAAAAGAACTAGAAGGATTCAACAGCATTTACATTGCTAATATCAAATAATGTATTCTATTGTCTCTTAAAATGCCTAACAAAGGGCCTGTTTCAAATTTATAGAAAAAGAGAAAAAATGATATACCTCTTCTCAGACTCTGGTTCTTAAGCAAATCAGGTGTGGGTAATTCTTTATATTATTGAAGTACCCTAAAATGCTAAGTGGACCCCCAAAACTGTGCATGGGGACAGGGGATAAATGTGACAAAGGATAAATGTTTCCGATTTTTTTGTAGGAAGTACTAGAGCTATTATCTAAAAACAAATGATCTTTATTGTTTTATGTGGATAATTATCACACATGGCTAAACCGTAGAGCAAGTTCTCTCAAGTGTTCTACTTTACCAATACCTCAGTCCTAGATAACTCAGATGAAACTAGTTTACACTTGAAAGCTTCTAATTGTGCTTCCTCTAGGAACATAGCTAGAGTAGGGGTAGCATAATAGGATCATAGGTTTAGAGCTTGAAGGTCTAATAAGGTCATTCAGTCCAACCTCCACATTTCATAGATAACTAGGAATTTAGAGATTAAATCATGACAAATCAGACTCCAAAGATCTCACTTCTATCTTAAAAGGGTATGTGCCTAAGAATACCCTTGAGATCTTCTCAGTATATGATAATCTGCTTGATTCTTCCACATTACCCAAGTGGACAGGGAGGAAAAAAAAATCTTTTCAATGCTCCCCTTCCTTCCTTCCCCGGGATTTTCAGAGCCACTAGGCTTTACCAGTTCTCCATTAGACTTTTGAGGGGACACTAATTTAAACTGCTGACATCCCAGTAGCAGTGGAAACAAACCATGTAAAGAGTCCTAAATAGAGATCTGGGATCCAGGTTCTGCTATTAATTAGCTGGATAAGTCATTTCTCAATTCTGGGCCTCAGTTTTCTCATATAGAAAATAAATCGCTTGGAGTAAATTATCTCTAAGCTTTAGGACTGGGCTACTACTTCCAGATTCTATTTTTCTAAGGATCATTTCAGTCACTTTCAGTTAGGTCCTACTCTTTGTAACATTATTTGGGGTTTTCTTGGCAAAGATAGTGGAATGGTTTGCCATTTCTTTCTCCAGCTCATTTTACATCTAAGGGTCATTGCCAGTGCTTTATCTATGGAAAAAGGAAACTCTGGCAGGTGCTGCCTATCATATTCTTATTTTTTTCTTCATTGCCTTAAAAAAAATGCCTTTTATTTTTATATCAGAGTCATTTCTGCTTAACCATATTGATTCCCTTTTGCATTTTTCAAGTTCTCTGTGCATTTCATATTAATGTGAGTCATTAGCTCTCAATAAGCTAAGGAAATGATCTTCAGCAAATGGGTACCTCTTCCAATTTTAGGGAGCTCAGCTAAAGTGAATGTTGTATGTAATGGCAATGTTATATGGAGCCTTAGAGGTCCCTGATAACTATTTGTAAATGTGCAATATTGAATTGGCAGGAACTTGCAAGAGGCTACAGCCAGAGCCTGCTGACTGATTTGGTTGGTCTTTGGGAGCCATATCTATCAAACCAAACTTCTTTAAGGACTGTTGAAGCTTTAAGCCGGTAAGTCAAGCCCATGAGTATCCAAGAGTTAAAACAAAGCAGTATCAGAGCAGGAACTTAGAGACTATCCATTGTCCTTTCTGGGAATCAGTTAATTAATGTTGAACCTACTCTGTGTAAGACATGGTGGAAAAACAAAAAATAATAGAGTTAGACAAGATAATCTCTGTATTCCTTTCCCTTATAAATCTAATTTTTCTGATCCATGGTCTTCTGATACTATTAAACATGGTCCCACTTCTTGAGGAAATTATACTCTATTTTCTCTCCCTATTTCTCTCTCTCTCTTTTTCCATTTTGACACATAGAGAGAGATAAATATATACATATATGTACATATGTAAAATTAGGTGCATAATACATGTATGTAATTAATATTTGTTCAGTCTCAGTCATGTCTGATACTTCATGACCCCATTTGGGGTTTTCTTGGCAGATACTGGAGTGGTTTGCTGATTCCTTCTCCAGTTCATTTTACAGATGAGGAAACTGAAGCAAACAGGGTTAAATGACCTGCATAGCATCCCACAGCTGTTAAATGTCTGAGGCCACATTTGAACTCAGTCTTACCGACTCTTGGTCCTGTACTCTCTCCACTGTGCTACTTAGCTGCCCTATATAATTAATTAACAGGTAACTATATACAAATGGGATCATACTCAATAAATTTTTTTTATTGATAGGATTGCACCATTTAAAAAGTTTAGAGATCACTGCTTTAGTTGATGAATTCAAGACATGGTTCAAACAATAGCTGTAACTGTCAGATGCAAACCAACAGTTTCCCCAAACTGCATAAGTTCAGAAGAGGAAGAGATAATTTCTGGCTAAGGTGATCCTCTTAAGGTTTTTCTGATGAAGGGGGTAGGATTTGAGTTAAGGACTGAAAAATAGAGCTTTACTAATAAAGATGGGTGAGTAAGAACATTCCAAGTAAGAAAAAGTCTTGGGCAAAAACATAGAGGTAGGAAAACCCAAGGGTTATTTAAAGGACAGGGAGTACTTTGGATTGAATGGAGCAGAGAGCTTGTACAAGACAATAATGACAGATATAACAGGAACCAGGTTAGGGTTCCTTTATCTTTAAAGCTATGAATGATAGTCTTTGTAGTTTGAATTTGAACCAGTTGGGAATGGAGAACCACTGAAAGTCTTTGAACTGAAGAGTGCCATGATGAAAGAGTTTTGGGAAGTTTAGTGTGGAGAAAATGTGCAGAATTAATTGAAGGGGACAGAAACTGGAGATAAGTGAGTCATCAAAAGATAACTTGTTTGATAACTAGAGCTTGTTACCTGAGTCATAGTCAGTCATTGGGATGAAATGTGTATCATCTCAGCTTTGGAAATGAAATGGAACCTAAAAGGTCAGTCAGACCTAAAATAGAAAGTCAGATATGTCCCACAGGGAACAAGAGCTTTAAAACAGAGGGAGAATTTGAGTCTTCTGGGAATCCTTCCAGATGGCAAACACTGAGATAACAGTTTCGAGAAAAAAGTTAAAGATGGGGGCAGCTAGGTGGCATAGTGAATAGAGCACTGGCCTTGACCACTGGCCTAAGTTCAAGTGTGGCCTCAGACGCTAACTAGCGGTGTGACCCTGAGTAAGTCACCTAACCCTGATTGCCTCCCAAAAAAGTGAATGATGGGGATCTACCTCACATGACCACATGGCTACTATATTGAAATTAGAGCGTTAGAAAATGCTCTAGCCAAGCTTTAACTAAAGAATAAAAACAACAGCTTCAGGTAAACTATCCAGGATGGAGATCTGATAAAATTGCCAAGGGGTCATAGACAATGAGATATCAGGTTACCTGTGAAGAAGCGGTCATTACAAAAAGTCCGAAAAACAACAGAAAGAATATCTAGGAACTAAATAGAGAAATATGGGCAGCTAGATGGCACAGTGGATAGAGTGCCAGGCCTGGACTATAGAAGACTTATCTTCCTAGTTCAAATCTGGCCCTAGACACTTACTGTGTGACCCTGGACAAGTCACTCAACCCTGTTTGCCTCAATTTTCTCACCTGTAAAATGAGATGGAGAAGGAAATGGCCAAGAAAACTTCAAATAGGATCACAAAGAGCCCACATGACTAAAAAGGAACAACAACAAAAAATACAGAAATCACTTCCTGGAATTGGTGTCCTTTAGTACTTGGAAAGAGATTTCAGTGAGGCCCCAAATCCTTATCAATAGAAGTCTAACTTTACTGGAAACCTAAAGGCTTGATCCTTGATCCTCCACTACTAAGGGTAGGCCTGATTCAAGATTGCACACTGTTAGTATAGGTTAGAGGTTGGGACTATGAGGATATTCAATAGTTAACAAAAGGAGTTTTCCCTAGCTCTAGCATAGGGTGGACGTGGCTCCCTCAGCTCTGTATGGAAACAGGGTAGGTTGCAATGAATTTCATGATCTTGAGATATTCTCTAAGGCAAAAGGGCCCTGACTCCATGATGAGCCTTTTTATACCCTAGCTGATCAGGAAACCAAGGCAATATTGCCAGAGGCTACCAGGAAACTGTATCAAAGCAGGCTTCACTTGAGCCTTGAACCACCTGGGACCAATGAAGTCCTAGGGACAACTTTGCTACCTTTTGAGAGAAAACTAGCCTAATTCCAAAGAACTGGAAATTGAGGGGATGCCCATCAATGGGAGAATGGCTGAACTAGTTGTGGTATACGAATGTAATTAAATACTATAGTTCTATAAGAAATGATGAGCAGGTGGATTTCAGAAAAACCTGGAAAGACTTACATGAACTAATGCTGAGTAAAGTGAACAGAACCAGGGGAACATTGTACACAGTAACAACCACAGTGTGCGAGGACTAACTTGTTAGACTTAGCCTTTCTCAGCAATGTGATGATCTAAGACAGTTCCAAGGGACTCATGATGGAAAATGCTGTTCACATCCAGAGAAAGAACTCTGGAGTCTGAATGTAGATCAAAGCATACTATTTTCTCTTTTTTGTTGTTTTGTTTTTTATTTCTGGAGGCTTTTCCCTTTTGTTCTGATTTTTCTTTCACAACATGATTAATGTGGAAATATGTTTAATATCATTGTACATGTATAAACTATATCAGAATGCATGCTACCTTGGGGAGGGAGGAGGGAAGAAAGGGAAAAGAAATTTGGAACTCAAAATCTTGTAAAAGTGAATGTTGAAAACTATCTTTGCATGTAACTGGAAAAAATAAAATATTATTAAGTGGGAAAAAACTAGCCTACTCCATGTTGGGGAAATTGAGATATATGTACATGCATCCAACCCAGACAATATCTTCATATTTCTTATTACTTTTAGAGTAGGTAAATGTAAGGGAAACTATAAAAAAAATTTTGTCATTAAATATATATACAAAATCTTTATATTGACATTTGTAGAAACTCTCACACGTGGGGACCCTAAATAGCTACCCCACGTTCAAAGTACTCGTGTATTTTTATCCACTAAAAATAATAGGCCACAGAATTCTCACAAACCTAGGGCATACTCATTCAGAGCTGTCCATGTTTTTAGAGGTCATTGTGTGGGACCATATATATATATATATATATATATACAGAATATATTTGACCAAGAAACATGTGCAGAGGGTCACAAACATGAACACAGGAAATGTAGAAGAGGAAAGTTATTGCCTCCCTTCTTTCTCCATCTGCAGCTCCTTGTAGTTTGAACCCCATGGAATAAGATGCCTCTCCCAGGACTCAGCCTTGGACATGCAGTGCCTTCCTAGCTCCCTCAGCCTCCTCTCCCCTGTTGGGCCCTTGGAGGTAGAGCACTAAACTCCTAATGCTTGTAATAATAGGAACAACAATGATTAATATTTATATAGTCCTTACTATGTACTTGATACTGCGTTAAACACTTTACAATTGCTATCTCATTTGATCCTACCTCCCAAGGTTGGTGTCATTATCCCCATTGTACAGATGAGTAAACTGAGGCAAACAGGGTCACACAGCTAGGAAGTATCTGAAGCCACATTTGAACTCAGGTCTTCAGCCCACCCTCCATCTTCCATCTGTAGGTCTACTTGCTTTGAACTCCCTGGTCCTGGTGTCCTCCTCCTCTACACTTTCCAGCTTCCTTTTGTGTCTTATTTTCCACCATTAGATTGCAAGTATCCTGAGGACAGAGACTGTCTTTCTTTTTCTTATTTGTATCCGCAGCACTTGGCCCTATGCCTGGCCTATAATAAGCACTTAATAAACGTTTATTGAATTGAATTGAATTAGCTGCACTTATGGTGATGCTGTTATGTTCTTCTCCCTGGGCCTGCTCCTTGATGGGGCTACTTTCTGATGAGTCTGTGCTGAGCATCACATCATAACTTGTGCTGTCCCCCTGCGTCTGGATGTTATAAGTCTGTTGTTCCCACTTCTGGATTTTTCACTCTGCTGTCACCACTGCTAGGCATTGTTCTAGGTGGTGTTGCTTGTCCTACAGTTTGAAGAGACTAAACGTGTCTTTGACTTGTGCATGAATTGGATTTAACTGAGGCAGTGTGGCAGTTGTCAGCTTGACTCTCTTTTGTAGAGAGGAGCCTGACATAAACAGGAGGGCCTGCTATCACAGGTTTTTTGATCTGCTTTTCTAAAAGGAAACCAACTTTTGAGGGGTTAACAATCTCTTTTAATCAAGCACATACATCATTCACTTAGTTCAGAGGAAAAAGTCAGCACCCTGAACTTCAGAGAAAATACAGAGAAAGAAAGACCGATAGACAGGGCTTCCAGCTGCCTGACTTAAGCAATACATACATCACAGATCAACAGACAGATAACTATCTGATCATACATACATAGTTACTGAGAGAGAACCACCAACATCTGGGTTTTCAAAACCAGGGGGATCCTTAGTGGCTAACCAGAGTCTCTTTTGGCCAATCAGCAAGCCCCCAAAATAATACCTCACCTCAGAGTACTTATACATTTTTCAGAGCCAGAGGGCATCACAACCCTTGAGAACCAGTGCCTCATTAACAAAAGGTGTGGGCCTTCCTACAAATCTTCCCAGGCCCATTAATGGGTAGGAAAGATCTTCTTTAATCACATTATTTAATCAGAGGCACTTGATTATATTAAAACAAAACAGCAAAAAAATCCTACTTTGCTTGCCATCACACTCTACTGTCCAGCATCCACACTCCAGCATCCTTGGCCTTACAATCTAAATGGCCAGGGATCCTGGAACAAATAGAGGCATTATATGTTGTGATCCCAAATCCAGGTGATTGAAGCAGGTCATGTGGGCCCCTTAATTAAGAAGCAAAATTATATTAACAATAAGCAAAAATACATTATCAATACACAGAGTCATCAAAATCCAGTGGCAAGACAAAAGTCAGAATGACTGATATGGCCCAGGATGCAGTAGATGACCTTAGCATCTTCAGTGTCTGACCAAACGATAAGGGCTCCACAAAGCCTGATTCAGGTGCCTTCATAAACATTGGAACAAATTCTCTTCATCTGTCCATTATGGGGAGGGGTAAGTCTTTACATGCTTCAGGTACCCATTTCTCTAACTCACAGATGGGCTTCACAGAAGCCTGTTGGTTACCCTTAACATAGTTTAGCCTATCTGCCGAGGCAGTATTACTGGAGTGTAGCTGCTGAGCATGCTACAGCTTCTTGGAGCCATGCGTGAGAGTTGGGTGACTGGACACCAAAGGTGGATTAGCAGCCCTGAAAAGGGCTCAGCAAATTCTCACACCAGAAATACTAGCTTTCCCTGGACACCCCATATGCCCCTAGTCTTCTAGGTATCATCTGCCTAAGACTATTTGCTAACCTGAAAGAGCAGGTTGATAGCTCTTTAAACATGTTGTTGGTCAGTTGTTTCAGTCCTGTCTGACTCTTTGTGATCCCATTTGGGACTTTTCTGGTGAAGATACTGGAGTGATTTGTCATTTCCTTCTCCAGTTCATTTTACAAATGAGGAAGCTGTGGCAAATAGAGTTAAGTGACTTGCCCAGGGATACACAGCTAGTAAATGTCTGAGGTCAAATGTGAACTCAGGAAGGTGAGTTTTTCTGACTCCAGGCCTAGAACTCTATCTACTACACCATCCAGTTGCCTCAAAGTGTCATTACTATAACCCTTTACAGTTGAAAAAAAAGCATTTTTCTGTACAACCACTACAAGTGTTACTAGGTATTATGATGTCCATTTCACAGATGAAGAATTGTGACTGCGATGTAGCCAATTACACAAATCCAGATCTCCTGACTCTGAAATCCATTTTTGTTTTTTTTCCACTACTCAACCTTACTTTCATCAAGACATGTATAGTCCCCTAGTCTTATCCAACTCTCTGTCAAATTTATATGGGATATCTCCCCATGTCTACAGGGGGTACCCCAGATTCTTCTGTATGAGTTTCTTTTCAGGGTGTGCACACTTCAAAGAGGGCATGTATTAATTTCAGTGTTACTGAGGCCTTTTCTCCTCTTTATTTCACAATTGTGCTGAGGATGAAGCGTTTTCTGCTCTGAATTTTGGCTCTAACTGATACAAACCTTTCGAATTCTATTAGGTAAAGGCCTAGAGAAACAGGAGCAGTATTTATTCAGGGTTTGAACACAAACTTTAAAGAGTCTTTTGCCGCCTTGTGCCAGCAAGCCTCCAAGCCTCCATTAGTTTTGCCAGCTGTTTGCTCCTATATGACATGAAAGGTCCTGCTTTTCAACAGGCACAAAATCACTGATATCCCCACTGGGTTCAGCTGAAGCAACTGAGAACAATGAGCTCTTTTCATGTTGAATAGAGATTTTAAAATTATTCATATTGCTCAGTTCTTCCCCCAACACATTTTTTCCAGACTCCCCTCAACAATTAGCTATGCAAGTCTCTAACACTTAAATCTTGTTCTTTTAGTTCTGTTAATATGCCATATATATCCTTTTTCCTCTGTATGGTATGTACATACTTAAAATATGTGCTTACTTAAAATATGAGCTTATGCTCCCAAACTCTATCTTTAAATGAATACTTATTAAAACATAGGATTCAATCCTTCTGGTAAAAAAATTATACATTTTGGAGATGCACTAATTCAGGGCACTGAAGTATAGTTAGAATATCCAAGAACTTAATTTATAAAAATTCTCTATAGGGATAGGAACTGGGTCTGTAAGTTCATTGATACAGTACTCCCCAGGTGAGAAAATTCCCTCTACTAATTTGAGATGGCATCTTTTCTACAAATTATTGTCAGTGACTTGCCCAGGGTCATACAGCCAGTGTTAGAGGTGAGACTTGAACCCATATCTTCTTGGCTTTGAGTTCAATCCTCTTTTCATTATGTCACAGTGCTTCTGCTAAGATTCTAGATCAGGAGTAAGGAACCTTTAGCCTTAAGGCCAAATGTTTTTGTTCTGTAAAATTTGGATTTAGTCAAAAGGCTGCACTTAAGGGTTTAGAAGGCCACACATGACCTTAAGGCTGTAGATTCCCACACCTTTTCTAGATCAGTCCAGAGAATAAACTTAATAATTAGACCTGAGAGTTGGAAAAGAATGTGCATTCCAATTTAATGCAGTTCAACTTAACAAACATAAGTCCCTTCTGTTTGCAAGATATTGTGAAAGGTTTAGAGAACACAAAGATGAAATAAAACATAATTTTTTGTTTTTAATTTTATTTGTAATATATGGAATAAAACAAGCATTTCCATAATACAGTATAATAAAACAGATGATTATACATGAAGCTGCAAATCTATTACATACAACTTACTTTTCCTCTTAAATATATAATAAAATTATCATAAATATGAATATATAAATACAAATTAAATATAAATAAAGTCTTGTCCTCAAAAAGTTTACACTCTAGTACTGGTATGTCAGAAAAGAACAAATGTCTGAGAAATCCAAGGGAAGGGAGCACTTATGCATAGAGGGATCAAGGAAGTCTTCATAGAGGAATTAGTACTTTGAGTGGAATATTTCAGAAAGGAACTATAGTGTGTATGCTTGGCAGTGGGGTATTCCATTTCCGGAATGGTGGACAGTCTGAAAAATGTACAGAAACCTGAGAGAACAAGATGAAATCAGAGAAGAGTGAGTAGCCTATTTTGGCTGGAACTGAGAGACAAAGACTGAAATACTTTGAAATAAAGGTGAAAAGGTTTGTTAACGTCAGATTCTGGCGGATCCCAAATACAAAGCCGAAGAGTTTTTAATTGTATTTGTTCCACCACCAGCAGGCTCTGCTAGCCCGGCGTCTGATCAGTACTGGGGCAAGAGGACATTTCAGGAATGATGGATGTAAAGATAACAACAGTAATAGCTTGCTTTCATATAATACCTTGAATTTTGCAGAACACTTTATTAACTGCCCTGTGAGATAGGCAGCGCAAGCATAAGTATCACACTTCAACAATGCAGTATGATTCAAGGATGGGTTCAATTATCATCCGTATGTAAGTGACTAGAGAATCTGCACATCAAGCTCTTACCTCTTTCCTGAAGTTCGGTTTTGTATCTGAACTGCCTTTTGGACATCTCCTCCTGCAGGTCACATAGACATGTCAAATCTGACATATCCAAAATGGAATTCATTACTTCTCCTCTTCTTCTCTGAGTCCAGGTCCTAGGATATGGCAAAGGACGTAGTAAGTCCTGTGGTCTTCAGAAATCCTCTAAGGGTAAGAGGCTTAGATTCTATATTACTAGGATTTTTCTATTCTCTTAGATGACTGGGAAGCTGGGAGGGGGGTCAATCAGATCCTGGTGGGAGTTTTGTCTTCTTTTAGGTAAAACAACTGTGTTGTTGGTGGGAGGAAAGAAGCTGCATCGGGAAAACTATCACACCTTCAAAAAAAACCCCAAAATTCAGCCTATTTCAAAACTTCCCTATTTCAGTTGTTCACACCTCTGCACTTCTAGTCACCCAGGTTTGTAATTCATCTTTGGATATAGCAAATGCAAAGATGAACTAAGACACTGTCCCTGCCCTCAAGACATTGGAGACATATAGGGGTTTAGGATGTTTGCACAAATAACTCAAATATGCTCCCTTCTGAAACATACATGCACAATCTCTTTCTTTTCTCTCTCACCACAGACACCACCTTAGCTCAGGCCCTCACTGGAGCCTCTGCTGGGCCATTGGGACTTCCTGCCTCAGGTCTCTCCTGTCTCCAGTCCACCCTCCAAAGGGCTGCCAAATGCAGCCATTCTGAGTCCTTCCCTGTCTAGTTGCAATCGACCTTTTTAGACTGATTGCACATCACTCCCGTTCATACATTCTAAAGGCCACTTAAATTGGCCTACTCATTATTCTCTATATACTTTTCAGATAATAGCTATACTAACTAACATTTATAGAATGCCTACCATGTGCTAGCTACTGTGCTAAGTGCTTTACAATTATTGCATTTGATTCTTATAACAACACTGGGAGGTAGGTGTTATGATTATTTCCTTTATACAGATGAGGCAAATTGAGGTTAAGTGACTTGCCCAGGCTCACAAAGCTAGGAAATGTGGAGAACAAATTGAACTGTCTTCCTGACTCTAAGTCTAGTACTCTATGTGCTGCACCATTCAGTTGGCTAGACCATTCCCCATTGTTGGAAGACTCTTCCCTACTTACTTCCACTTTTAAAAATTGGTAATTTCCTTCAAAGGACAGAGCAGGTGCCATTTCTTGCATTTAGAATCAGCACCAGGTGCTTTGCCACATGAAAGGAGCCTAATGGCCCTCAAAACCTCTTCTTCAGTTGGAAGTTCAGCTAAGGAGGGATTGACTTCAACCTGAGGTAAATGGTCGATGGCCTCAGCATTGATTGATGATAGTCTATTGAGAACACTATGGAAGCATACAGCCCATCTCTTTAGGATCATGTCCTTATCACTAATCAATGTGGCTTCACTAGCACTGAGTAGTTGTGATGCACCATAAGTTTTTGGCCCATAAATAGCTTTCAGGGAATCATAAAAGCACTTTGGATTGTTACTATCAGCATAAAACTGAATTTCATCTGCCTTCTTACTGTGCCAGGAATCCTACATCTCTCTAAGGTTTGCTTGTGCTTTGCTTTTGATGGAATTAAACGGTGCCTTCTTAGAGGTGGCTGAACCATCCTCCTGGTATATCCTGTGGAGTTCTTGTTTTTCATTTAGCATTTATTATTCTTTATGTGTTAGTACATGGTCAATCTCCTCCACTGAAATAACAGCATATATTTTGAAGTTATACTTAGATCATATAGAACCCACAATTCAGAAAATAAAATTTCAGAATATAAATGAAAGGCAGGAAAATTAATGAAAAGAACAAAGAAAAGAAAAGTTTCTGAAAAAAATAACAAAGATAAGTTAGAGAAGAGGGAGATTTTTAATTACCCACTTAACTGGGTGGGAAAGAGAAGGGACAAAAAGGAAGACGTAACCAAACAAAAGAAATACATAAATAATGTCAAACCCTCAAACTAAGGGCAGGATCAACAATTAGGCGCAGAAGTGGGAAGAGACTCTGAGAAGAGAGTTAAGTCAAAGAAGCTTAAGCAAAATTAATTGCAGAAACAAAGTTTTGACTTAAAAGAGGAAGTACATTTTTAAAATCTTTTTTAAAAAAGCCCTAGAGAAACAAATGGAGGAAAATACAGTCTTAACTCTCATAACTTCAAAGATACACAGAGAATCAAAATGAGAAGTTGGAACAAAATTTACTATGCATCGAGTGAATCTAAAAAAGTAAGAGTTAGAAACATGTTTTCAGATGAAGCAAAAATAAAAAATTATAACATCAATAGATGTAAAAAAGGAAATTATATTACACTCAAAGGACTCATTGATGAGCAAATATTAATATTGGACATATGTACCAAATGGCATAGCATCTAAACCCATAAAGCAAAATGTGAAAAGACAGATAGTAACAACACCAAATAGAGATCATATTCCAATTTCAAGGGAAAAAATGGACTAGGTGAAAATTTACAGTATGGGGGGATAGAGAGGAGAGAACCTCTGTTTCAGGTGAAATTACAAAATTCTATCAAACTTTTAAAGAATATCTATACTACAAATTATTCTCAAAAAGCAATATCTAAACCACTACAAATTCCTGAGACAAATATAATCTCAATATGTAAACTAAGGAAAGATCAAGCAAAGAAAGAACTATAGATAAATTTCATTACTAAATTTTGACCCAAAGATTTTTTTTTTAAATCCTGGCAAAAGGACTATAGCAATTTATCCTCACCTCACTCCAAATTATTTAATATGATCAAGTTATGCGTATACTAAGCATGTAAGGATGATGTTTCAACATTAGTAAAACAACATAATCATATTTAAAATGAAAACATCCAAATTCATATTATTACATCAATAGATGCAGAAAGCCTTTGACAAAATACAATACTATAAACCCAACAAACATAGGCAGAATATCTTTCTGAAGCCAAAGTCTAACATTTTATGCTATAGGTAAACATTAGAAGTATTTCCAATAAATACAGAGGGAAAGGAAGCTCTCTAGAAATGTTCTGAAAATCAGTCTAGAAATAGTAAAAAAAAAAAAAAAGTAAAATTAAAGGCTCGCTATGAAAAATTTCTTATATTACATGGCACAATTTGCTCAAAATGTATAAGTAACATTAACATTAAAGATAACTTATTAATATTTACACCATTAAAAAAAAGATGACCAGATCCGGTACTTTTCATACCTATGAGTAGGCTACTGCAATGACCTCTTGATTAGTTGCCTGCATGCCAGACTCTCTCTGCTTTCAATCCAACCTGAAGGCATCTGACAGATTAAACCTTCTGAAACAGTGCTTGAGTCATTCCCCCATGTAAAAAACTATCACTTCCCATTGCCAAGTAGATAAAAGCAAAAATGCCTTAGCCTAACAATGAAGTTCTTCCATAATCTGATCTCTGTCAAACTTTCTAATTTTAACTCAAACTGTTCCAATACATATTTTATTTATTTTCGTTTTGTGTGTCCAGTTCTTAGCACCATGCCTGGCACATAGTAGATACTTAATAAATGTTTAACAACTATTGATATGTATTCTACATTCTAGTCATACCAAACTATTGTCTTCAAACATAACTTTATGCATTTTTTCCTTCCACAACTTTACTCATGACATTTTCTCTTCATTCCTCAAACCAAATCTTCACCTGTCTTTCAGCTCAACTGCCATTTATTGAAATCTTCTTAGACCATACCTGACCATGGTGATCTATCCATCACTTGAACTATAATAAGTATATTTAACTACGTCAAACTGATCTGAGATGTCAGAGTGAGAAGACTGAAGGAATCCAGGCTCGTTCCACACCCCTTGAAAGCAAGAAAGAGAAAAGAAATGGTTATACACACACACACACACACACACACACACACACACACACACACACACACACACACATAAGAAAATAAAACAGAAACTATAATAAAAATGTGTACAGTGCTGGTGCAATTTAAATATGCATTTAATATGTAACAGCATATATTATTATCCCAAGATCTCATAGTTTATGCAATGTCCTAATAGGACAAGTATTCTTTATTTCTTTTTCTTCATTTTAAAATGAAAATAATATTTGTCCTGCCTACCTTCTATGGTTGTTGTGAGGATGAAATGATGGAATGAATACATGTGAATGTTCTGCAAACTGTAAATCCTTGTATAAATGTAAGCCAATAATATTTCCGAAAAATTTTATAGTCAAAGCGATCTCTGATATTTAAAATAATTTGTTCTTTATTAGTCTCAATGCTGCTTACTGCTTATGCCTTTATAGTCCTTTAGTGACTAATTTCTTTAACATTTGTTTTATTATTCAAATAATTGTGGGCATCAGATTTATAGGATGGCAATTTTTACTCCCAGCTTTATCTTTTTTCAAGATAAGAAATGCTTTTGCATCTTTCACCATTGTCATCTCCCTGGTATCAAAGAACCATTTCAACTTCATTGCTGGAATTTCATTAAAAATCCAAAATATGTATTATACATGCTGACTTTTCAAAGAAGTATCCTTTATTCTTGAAAATAGCTAATGTAAAAAATCTCCATTGTTTGTTAATTGCTTCATTTTTTTCATTTTCCTCATTAAAGATTTTTTTAATGACATTGTCTTAGCCAAGTTAATCTTCTCACTAACTGTATTATTTATTAACAGATCTTTTTCTTTAGTATTTTTCCTTTGGTTTATAAAATCCTTTTTTCTATATTTGGTTCTATGAAGAATATGTAACAATATTCTAAAAATTATAAAAGTTCCTATGAAAGATTTACAAGAACTGGAAAGAAAGCACACAGCCATTGATTGGGAATAGCTAGACATTATCCTCCACGAAATTAACAAAAAATCACTGAACCATACGGAATAATAAATATGAAGAATACAGAGAAGCATCAGAAGACATGAATTAAAGAAATTGTATACACAAGGAATACAACAATGAAAACGAAAGAAGAAACAGCAAAATACTTTGAAATTGTACAATGTGTAATTATAATGACCAACTTCAGCCCTGGAAAAGAGGTGAGGAAATTATTCTTCCCCCAACCCTTTTGCACAGATTGGGGAGTATAGGTTTAGAAAACTCACATATACCATTGTACAGTTGACTTTTTGGTTGGTTTTGATGAACTTGTTTCCTCTTTTTCTAAATCTTTTTAACAATGGATGTTTTGTTGGACAGCAGAAGGAAAGGGATGTATTTGGAAATAAGTATTATTTTAAATATAAGTGCTATCAATAAAAAAGATTAATAAAAGTGATAGTCTGCTTCTCTCATGCTTTTGTTTATTCATAAATACCCATTTTTGTTTAATATCTCTCCCTCACTATTTAATATTCCATCTCTAAATCTGTCTTTAATGGATTTTAAATCTGTCTTAAATAGACTTTCAGGAAGCTTTGTTAGCTATTTCTACACATTTAGTGAAATTTCATGATTGAAATATTGTGTCTTTCTGATTGCTTCAATATGATTGGTCTATGAATTTTGCTGTTCTTTCCAATAAATACAACTTGTTGACTAGATTTTTAAATTTCCCATCATAGTTTCTTTTGAAGAATCTTCTCACTGTACTAAATGTGTGAAATTTTGTCTGTAATCATTTAATAGTTTACTCAAGAATTATGTGCTATGCATTGATAAGTACATATTTATGTTAGAAAACAAGGAATGTATTAGATTCTGTTTTTCAGAGAGAGGTTAATTAAAGCTTTTTTATAATCTTTGTCACTGGTGTTTTTAGCTGCATAAGCCTCATTGGGAATTGTAATCTCAGTGAGATTCAACAATGTGCCATAATGGTCAAATCTGGTCATAGGCTACATTAATAAAAGTAGTCTCCAGAAAATTGTCCTAACGATTAGAGCCACCACAAAGTGAAATAGGTTTCCCCTGTCTTTGGAGGTCTTGAAACAGAGACTAATTGACTATTTGCAAAAGATATTGTAGATATCACTCTAAAAGAAAGGTAGTTCACAAAATAACCTTTAGGCTTTTAATTATAGAATCTAAGTATTATTCTAACTGAAGACCTATAAAATTTAGAGTCTCAGAGTTTAACGGGATTTTAGAGATCAGCTGCTTTAAACCTCCCATGAAGCACAAATGGTTAGGACAATTTCTTGTGGGCAACATTTTGTTGGTTTGCTTTTTGGTGTTTTAAGATCCATTCTATAAACTTTTCCTCTCTTTGTTTAAATTGAAGTATTCATTCCATTTATGCTCAAGATTGTAACAGTTAGTTTTCCTTCTATCATTTTGTTACTTATTTTAGCAGCATGGAATGTGATCATACTTATTTCACTATTAACAATTCAATACCAATTTTTCATGTATTCACACATACTTTCACATACAACTGATCGGTTTCTAAATTTCTAGTGCCTCTGTATATTTTTTTCAAAATATACAGAATAATTTGCTCTCCCTTTCACACTTATTTCTCATCTGACACCAAAAATCAAAATATTTCTTGTCCCCCCCTTACTTTCTTCATTTGAACATTTTTATATTTATCTTTTTATGCTTTCCCCTTTTCCCACCAAGTTCATTTGTATTGCTAACCACAACAATCCTACTGCTTTTGCACATATGGGGTTTATATTGAATGTTTCTTAATGAAATCAACATTTATGCCTATTAAGCTTCCCACAGCAATTATATTGAGGTAATAATTAATGCTATCAACATACTTATTATTTTGTTGTCACATGCCAATGGAGTGTAAACCCTAGCTTATAATCAGGTTTGGGCAGTCAGGACAAACCTTTGGAAACACCTAAACTACATATGTATGTTTCTATATCTATATGTATATATGTATATGTATGTTTCTATACATATATACACATTCTATATATATACATTTCTATACTCACATACACACATACATATATATATATATATACATGTACATATATACACACACATACTTTTTAAAAGATGTATTTTTATTTTAATTTTGCTCTGACCTTGGACCTTAGTTTTTTCATCTGAAAAATGAAGGTTGGATGATCTCTAATCATATGTATCATTACTTACATACCTTTCACTTCTAAAATTCTAAGAAACCATTAGTTGTTAAGAATCTCAGAATTGAAAAGCAGTCTCCAAGAGTTGGTATTCTTAAAAGAAGTCTGAGAAGCTAGACATAACTTACCATGACAAAGCTGCAGTCATTTTCTTACTAAACTTATCTTACCACATCATGGGATCAAGGACTTAGAGCAAAATGGGAATTTAGAAGGCAAGTCAAAACCCCTCATTTTACAGATGAGGAAACTGAGGTTGAGATTGTGACTTGTCCAATATCACACAACTAGCGTCTGAAGTAGACTTGGAACTCAAGTCTTTCATATTCCAGTACTCATTCATTGACACAAAGCTACCTTGAACGGCAGTAGCAGTTTTCTAGATACTTCTATATAGAAAGTGGTTCAATTCCCACATATTCTACACAAGTTAATCCATACATGGCTAACTGGAAATTGATCATATAGTCTTTGGTTTTTGATAGGTTCCCAATTCTTCTCTTGTTATACTGTCTCTTGGTGACCTCATTAGTTTCCATGGGTTCAATTATCATCTCTAAGAGCTATATACTTGACCCCAATCTCTCTGCTGGACTTCAATGCTGAATCACCAATTCCCTCTTGGAATATCAAAATCGATGTCCTGGAGATATTTCAGACTTAGCATGTCCAAAAGATAACTTACCTTTCCTCCCCAAAACTCATTCTTTTTGCAAACTTATCTATCTCTGTTGAAGCATCACCATTCTTTCATTCTCCTTAGTTAAAACTTTTGCATTATTGACTCCTTCCTCCTTTTCCTCAGCCCACACAACCAATCAGTTGCAAATCATGTTTCTCCCTACACAATATTTCAAGCATCTACCAACTTAGTTTGTATTCTTATAATTTCTTAACTAGATTACAATTAGGGAACAGTCTCCTAATTGGTCTTCCTGCCTCAAGTCTCTCCTCACTTCTGATCAACCTCCATCATTCTAGACTGTGCTTGACTCAGGTTAGTGTCCTGGTAGTTAATATTCAATTATGGGATGAAATAAGATACCTGTAGATCATTCAACAATTAACAAAATATTGACTTAGTTATAACAGGAGGATATTCAATAATATACGTTGAGGACACTCTGAGTTGATCCAGCTGAATGAAGCTCCCTTGCCTGAATCTTGGTCTGCCAGCCAAGCATCAAAGAATGCTTGAAGTTCCTGAGGGCTAATTTTTACTCAAGCTACCAAAAAACGATGCCAATTGAGCCTTTATAGTTCCTTGAACTACTTAAGCTTTGAGGATAATTTCAATATCTTTTAAGGAAAAATTAGCTTAATCTGTAACATAGGGAGACACAAGGGAGATGGGCTTGGGATATTGCTGTCACTACATCTACATTGCTAGAAAAGTGTTTTATTCCTTATTTCATTGATCTAATAAGTTACTTTTTAACTCAAACTCCAGTGACTCTCCATTGTCTTTAAGAACGAATATAAACTCTTCTGCTTGGCTTTTACGGCTTTTTACAATCAGCCCCTGATCTATCTTTCTAACCTTATTAGACCGAACTTCTGTCCCATACTTTGGAATCCTGCCAAACTGGACATCACTCCAATTCTATTAATTGACATTCCACATCTCCTGTTTCCATGACTTCCATTGGTCATTCCCCTATGCCTAGAATTTAGTACCTCCTCCTGTCCTGCTTCCTAAAATCCTTTTATTCCTTCTAAGGGCAACTCAAGCACATTCTTCAGTATGATGCCTTTCTCACTTCCTTTGTTTCCTAAAGTCTCCTTTATTTTATACTTACTTTTTATTTTGTATATACTTACATACATCCTAGTTGTTTCCCCCATTAGAATACGGGTTTCAATGTAGAGATTGCTTCATTCGCTAATCAATGTATTTCTATCCCTACCTCAGTATGTGGCACATAGTAGGTGTTTAATACTTGATAGGTTGTGTATCTATTTTATATTAATAGGATGGCTCTAATAAAGCAGTCTAAGCTTTATCTGCTTCAAAGACCACATGCTATGTTCTTAACTTAAGACAATTCTCATAAAGGCATACTGCTGATTAAGGAAATAAGAGGGTCTGGATGGATAAGCACAAGCCAACTGCTGGTCAAACAATTTTTTTAAATTGCCCCTACTGGGAGGGGCACTGTGGGATATGGCTTAATTTCAACTTTCTATTTAGGTTTAGAAGTGGATAAAAATTAAGATTGTTAGTAAAAATATTTACATTAAACAATGTATTTCACATATTGACATATTTATATTGTACTGGAACAATATTAACTTAGAAGATAACACATACATCTCTGTCTTCCAAATATTTGCTAAATATGGGTAATATTTCTTCTTAGAATGATATTAAAATACACAAATGGCTATTTGTAGTCTAGGTCACATATTCAGTAAGATGCCAAATTAATCACTTCTTCCCCTATAACTCTCGAACTTTAAAAAAAAGTGTGATGTCAAGATGCAATTATACTGGAACCACAGGACAAATAAGAGACCTGATAAAGTAAAATCCTTATGAATTAACACTGGGAAACTAAGCCTTAAAGTAATCACTAAGCATTGAGGGCCAGACAGGTTTCCTTGCAGGCTTATGCTTGGGGTCTACTAAAAAAATCCTATAGCCCCATCACTCAGACTACCACAGCACACCCTATGTTCCCCTCCTATCCTCACAAAAGTAGCGGTCCTTTGATAAGTCATATGGGGGGAGAGGGAGTGGGGAAAACAAAAATGCTTTGCATTCTGACTGGGACTGGACCCTAGGTAAGGAACCCCCAAAGGCTGGGCTGTAGAATCTGCCCCATTCTTCCACCACTCAGTAAAAAAGTACCAGACCCTATTGCAGACCAGTCACAAAGAGTTAAGGAAAAGAGGCCGCCTGTTTATCTATGCCAGGTCTGGAGAAGGGATGAAACTCAGCTATGGCCAGACCTGTACCTCCAGAGCATAGTTCAGGGTAGAGGTCTAGGCTGATTAACCCTCATGTTTTCTAACACCAGTAGGCTGAGGCTGAGTTGTAGTTCAACCTTAGGGGTACACTTGCCAGAAAAGAAAGAGGAGCAAGAAAACTGAATGATAAAGGAATTTTTTAGAGGCTAACAAATTATCTCAATTAAAAAAACTATAAAGGCCCAATGCATAAGCACACAGATCAGTGGACAGGAGTCTTAAATTAGGGAAAAAAAAGGGGGGGGGGGGGTGAGCAATAACTCCTCAAAAAAAATACAAAGCTCTCAACTATTAAAAGAGAGGAAAATAAATCAATGTCTGATGAAACAGAGAATGCTGGATGCCTAAAATAGCACATAAAAACCTACAGAATAATTTCAGAAGAGAAATTAAATTCATAAAAGAAATAAAGATGCATTATAGGTCAGAACTCAGAGCTCTTAATGAAGAATTTAAAAAGTAAATGAAAGACCTTCAACTCAAAGGGATTGTTTCAGAAAAATTTGGGAAAATGGGAACTGATTCAAAGTAAAGTGAAAACCAGAACGATTCAAAGCAAAGGAACTTCTAAAGACTTAAGAACTCTGATCAGTGTAACGACCAACAATGACAATGAAGCACTAGTTGACAGAGAGATGGACTCAAGATGCAGAATGAGATACATTTTTCAGCATAGCTGAGGTGGGAATTTGTTTTGCTGGACTATGTATTTGTTACAAGGGTTTTTTTTCCCCTTGAAAATTCTGAACTTAGCAAATATAGAGGTTTGTACATGAAACTGAATCTCTATTCCATTGGCCTTGCTTTAAAATGCCAACTACAGGGTGGCAGACTCTGAAAGAATACTGAGATACTGAAGCAGCAAAGTCCATGCCAGTGTGGGGTAGATGTATAGCTCTATTAGGGGTTTTTAGGCTAACTGGGGGAGTTTATTTACAGGAGGCCAGTCCTGGGAGGCAACAGGACAAAATGGTGACTCCCCAACACTCAGCCTCAGGCCAGGCCAGGGTACTACATAGGAAAAACAAAGAAGGTAGACTGCCAGGGATGATCTGTGGTCACATCTAAGTTTTTCCATGGGATAGTTAGAGCTTCTTTTGCTGTCTATATTCATTCAAGATAGTGTACATTAACTGTGGAGTCATGAGCAGTGCTTCCATACTCTGGCTCCCACGACACACATCCAACACAATTTTTTAAGAAAGGGCAATTTGAACAAGATGAATTATAGGATGGAATGAAATTAGTATATTCTTGAAAGTAAAGGGGTCCAAGAAGCAACAAAAAATAAAAGTACTTGAGATGTTTCTGCAAAGAAAAAAAATTATATATACACCTAAGTGTGTGTGTATATATATGAGTATATATGTAAAAAATACGTAAAACCAGAATAGTAGATTTGTAACAGAAACCGTGAGAGAAAGACTCAAAAGGAGAAATAAAGTGCATTACCAAGGGGAAAAAAAGTCAATGTTTAGAAATTATTTTTTAAGAAAGACTTTGCTGTTCAATTGTATCCGACTTTTCATGACCCCATGGACTTCTGTCCATGGAATTTTCTCTGCAGACACTAGAGTGGCTTGCCATTTCCTTCTCCAGTGGCAAAAAGAAGTTAAGTGACTTGCCCAAAGTTACACAGCTAGGAAGTTTATGAGGCTAGATTTGAACTCAGGTCTCCTGAAATACAAACACCAAAAGACTCGATCCACTGTATTAAAAGAAGTGAAACACTGGGAGAGCAGTTTCTTATTTCCATGGACCTCCAAGCTGAGATGGAATTTGTTTGGAAACATCAGGGGAAAGGCAGAGGGCAAAATCGGATTGCATAGTCTGAGATGAGTAATTTCTACATGGGACTGCCTTTACTGAACATTACTTCCCTCCTAAATCATGACTTCTAAAATGAAGTGCAGCAGAAAAGAGATGATGGAGCAAGATCTACAAAGGTAAAGGGCTTAAGCCTGGAAAACTTAATTCAGAAATGCAATCACATGGGAACAGAAAAAGGAATAAATAAGGGTACAGCCATGTAACAGCAAGCACAGTGGGATCTTTGCTGTTTCTTATGGACTGAGTTTTAACCAATCAGATACGTGCCTGAGGGTTCAAGGCAATCTGATACTGAGCAGAATCGCATGTAAATAGAGAACCAATATTGAGAAAGCAGACGTGAAGACAGCCAGCATTGAAGGGAGAAGACAGCTGGGGAGCCGAGACTTGCAGAAGGAGCTTCCAAACTATGAAAGCGCATGGAGCTGCAGGGCAGAAAACACACCCATGAGGTTATGTCCTTTCCGAGAGCTATTCAAGTGACGAAGAGCCTCCAGACAGTGCCGGTGGTGTGTTGGTATTGTTGGCCGGTTGAGCTTCGTTTTCCCAGAGGCAGAAGCTGCAGAGTGGAGCAGTCCCCCTGAGCTCAGACATGGAGCAGGAGTGGAGAGTTGCCTATGTGTGAATCCAGGCTAGAGTCAGGAGTGGTCAGCCCACAAAGCAAGAGCCATGGACTTGGAAGTCAAGTCAAGATGAAAGAGGACTTAACTTGGACGCTTGGTTATTGATTAAGGATGTTGCTATTTATTTTACTGCTGGATAGATAGTTCATTATACCGTGCGACGACAGTTGCAGCCCTCAGGTGTGCTGCCGCGATTGGCTTTACAAGCCACCAATCAGATAATAAAATTTTGTAATATATTAAAAGAGAAGAAGAAATGTTAATGAAGATAAAAATTTCTGGAATAAGCTAGAGAAGATTTTTAACAACCCACTAAAGTGAAAGGGTGAAAGAGAAGAGACATACAGCAGACAACTAAATGAAAGCTATAAATGAAGTTAAACCCTGAAACTGCATAAAGAATACACAATTGCAACAGAAAAGGGAAGAGTCCATAGGAACAGTTGCATAAGTTTAAGCAAAATTAATTGCAAAACCAGTACCAACTTAAAAGAGATGGGGAACAATTTTTAAAACAACAAATGGAGGAAAAAGCAAGTCTAAGTCTCATAAAAACTTAAGAATATGGTAGAATGAATAAATAAAAATCTTTTGAATTTTTCTAATCAATATACCTGTATACCTTTTGTAGCAACAAAGAACTGAAAACAAAATGGAGGTCTCTCAATTGGCAGTGTTACTGAGCTACAAGAAAGGATGGATACAGAGAAGCATGGAAAAACACATGAAATGATACAAAGTGAAGTACGCAGCAGTGGGCATACTATACACAGCCATAACAACGGAAATGGAAAGAATAATAATCAGAAAAATAATCCAAAGCGAATGATACAAAATTACAATGACTGGCTTAGTCCCATAGAAGAGACAGTACAAGTCACCCCACCTAGCTTCTTTGCAGTTGGGCTACTATGGATGTGGAATACTGTATTACGTCAGATTTTTTTGGATATGTTGGGTTAGTTTTGCTGACCTGCTTTTCCCCCATCCTCGTATTAATTCTGTTATAAGGGATGGCTTTCTGATAAGGGAGAAGGGAAAAGAATGTATTAGGAAAGGTAGGTGATGTGTAAGTAGAAGATATAGATAAAAATTTATTTTAAAAAAAGACACATTGACACGGCACTTCTATGGAATTAAGGAAACCATGAACAACTAAGGAAATAAATATTTATAATAGAAATATTAATACTAACACACAAGCATAAAATGACTATGGTACTTTACATGGTTATTTTTTTTCCAATACATAATACACGGAAAACGAATCAAAAGTACCTTTCAAGACTACTCAGTTTTATTGTCAGTGATAACATGCACCAGACTGTAATTTTACAGTTAGTTTGTTTCATTTCCTTATATATCCTTTAAAAGGGTATGAATATGCACTAAAAAAATAGATTTACATTTCAGAAATGTAACACATTCAGGAAGCCCTCTGTAAACATAGACCTCTTCCCACATTTTTTTCCTGCATTTCCCATATAACTTAATTTATGACATTATAAATTTATAAACCAAATCTGAGCTGTTGCATTAGAAGAAAAAAAGTAAGACTGAATGCACTAAATTGCTTTTCATTTTCAGGCCTAAGAGCTAGATACAAATTTTTTTATCTAAAAGTAAATCAAAAGAGTTCATTTTCTATAGATATTAGGAGTCTAAAAATATTAACATGCAGTTTTTATGTCCTTGATATTGAAAGTTATTAGTCCCTGACCTCCTTCACTCCCTTTCTCTGGACAACTATAGAACAGATTTGGCTACGTATTCCTCCCATACACAAGAAATTTTCCAGTTGAATTCCACATGTGTTTGAATGATAAAATAATTTAAAAAGTTATGCTTATGTTTTAAAAGTAACCGCGGAGGAAGCAGAAGCCTTTTTAAGAAGTACATTAACATGCCATAAAAAATAAGTAATGATATACAGAGAATCAGTAACACTAGTTCTTTATTTCTACACTCTGTTCTTTCTAAAAATACCTCTTTACTGTACCACTCAGAAACAGAACTATCAGGATCAAATATTACAAAAGTGATTTTGAAAAGGCACAGTTTAACCATTCGTGATATTTGGCCTATTTTATCTAGTCTTTGTATAATGACTTGAAATCTTTTTTCCTTAAAAAAAAAAAAGTTAAATTTAAACTTTAAAAAGAATTTTCATACAATGAATAGATCTGATAATTTCTTATTCAGCAACCAAACTATTTTTACTAAATAAAAGAGATTCTGCATGTCGGTCACTTTAGTTTATCATAAATACATTATTACTGAAGTCTTTGAATAATAACAGCAAAAATCTTAAAAAGCAAAACATAACTAAAATACTCTCATTAGCTTTAGATGATTCGAACAGCAATTAATAGCTGTTTCCAAAAGTTTTATTTTTAATAAAAAAGTGATCTAGTTCACATTATTCAATGTCAGTTAAATTGTGTATAAAAAACTAAGTCTTTTAGTTACAATAGTAGAGACTATAAGAAATTAAGATGCTTTTGTACAAAACAAAATTGACAAACACAATGGATTTAAATAAAAATTGACACACTCCAAGGATCTCTGAAATTCTGCCAACTTCCAGCCCAGTGAAAAGTAAAACCACTAAGTTATTATACAAAAATAATTCAAAATTAGAGTTTATAATATAATGGAAATGTCAACAAGTCACGACTATTACACCAGTGTTGATAGTTTCCACTACACTTTCAACTAGGCACAGGAAATGTGCAATATTTGAAAGACTTTATAAAACTGAAGCTTTCAAAGCTATAAGTAAAGAACACATAAGTAACAGTGCATTATTTGTAAACCATCAGGACTGTTGAAAAAAAATAAAGACTGAACTAAGCACTTATCTGATAATGTTTCCATAAGCTACTTTCCACTATGTATAAAGCTATGGTTTGTTAATTTTACATTGCTGTAGAAAGCAATTTCACTCCAGTATGCGATCTTCCAATCTTCTAGATCTTAATGCTCATCTCGTCCAGAGGTCCCTCCATGAAGTCAGCTTGTCATATTCTCAGCAGCCTAGAAAGAAGATTTATTACAATGAAGCCAATAAGACATATTTTAAAGATAAAGATTTTGGCAATTCTAAACGATCATTTTTAAAAATTGCATTTAATGTTTTAATGTTAAATAATATATGTATTGCTATATAACAAGATTGATTTACATCCCTGAATTCACCTTTACTGGTACACTTTTAATTCTGCCATTACCTGACCAAAAACATCAATGGGAGTCTATCACAGAGTAGAAGGATGAGAAAGAACAATTCTGTCTACCATTTCTCCATCTAGACAGAGAAATAAAAAGGTAAAAGAGCAAGGATAGTGAAGAATGATAAGTGCTGGGTGATCTCTATACTAAAAAAGATGATGAATGGGCTTAAGAAATACCTTCCATATTCAAGGTTATCAGGGACAAAACAAAAGCAAAGCTTTAATGTGGGGGAAAGGTTAAAAAACAAAACAAAACATGAAGTGCAAAAGGGAAACAACCTATGCCAGGAAGTTAGAGACTGAAAATATCAAATAAAGGAAAAGACTATTAAACACTGGGAGCTAAAAAACAAAAAAAACAATCAGAGGCTCCTTCTGAAAAGAAGAAAGCAAGGTGCTCAAATTTATAGGTGTTTCCAGGTAAGACATCATCTAATAAGGGTCTAAGGAAAAAAAACTAGTAGCGATGGTTGGTGCCTGCCTGCCTATGGGTGTGAAGTTAGCTACTGGTTGGCCTGACAGTATAGGGAAGGTTCTTCAAATACCACTCCTTACTTGAAGTCTTCCTTGATCTTAACTGATAGTGTTTCCCCACTCTTATTATCGTGTAGTTATTTGGTATATATTTATGTACACGTTCTTTCCCTGTATAGACTATAAGCTCTTTAGTGGGTAGAGGCAATTTCACTTTTATCTCTGCCTTCCCAGTGCTTCACAGAATGCCTGAATAGGACCCCACTGATTGACTCAGTCTTTGTCCTGACAGGTTATATTATCAAGACATAATAGAGAATCTTCCATTCCAAATACATTACTACTATACAATTATGATCATTAAAATGGTCCCAAATGTTATTACCAGAAAAAGTTGGAAAGCAAGCACTACAAGAACCTTAGGCAAAAAAACTGAAGACCATTCAAAATTCACTGTGGCTCACTGAAGAAAAAGGGTGCATAAGAGAAAAATTGATTTAGGAAAAGTGAGACGAATGCTATATTATAGCAGCAACATCTACCCCAAGCAGGCTAGGTAATTTTCCCTTAAAAGGTGCTAAAATCACCACCAAGACTTAACTAGCTCAGGGTATTAATACTTCTGACACAGCTTCCTCAGCAACCTAATCATAAGAATCATGCCATGAAAAAACAGGAGTAGCTATAATATAATCAGGCTTAATTGTTACACCAGGAGCGGAAAGAAGCTGTGCTTTGCTCTATCAATTAAGTATCTTTGCTGAGTATCTTTCCATGTTATGCTTAAAAATCTTTTGTTAACTGCTAGCTGGGCTACAAGTAGGGGTGTACTAGAGCCAGCTTGTAGGGTTTGAGAGCTTAAAATTTAATTTAAAATTAAAGTTTCAGTATGAGCATTCATACCTAGAAATGAGCAAACCCTACAAATCAGGGCTTAATTTATTCTTTGGTTGATTGTCTAGACTTAAGTATGCTATATACAGTGTTTTGTTTTTTAATTTGTGAAGATCTTTTGCTAAACATTTATTGACACACCTCTGGCTACAAGTATCTCATTTGATTCTAATTCCACCACAGAAAATACCATATAAAGCAACAACAAAAGAAGAGCAGTTTTAAGACCTAGAAGTTCATGGAAGGGAAAAAAACTCCAAAAAAGGAGCATTGTTAAAACTCAAATGCTTCTCCATAAATGCCCAATATTTTGGCAACAAGCAAGAAGAAAAAATGTTCATGCAAATTAAACTTAAAAGTGTGCTGTGCTTTTTAATTTATGAAGAGCTGTTTGTTAAACATTTACTGGCACACCATCTCATTTGATTCTAATTCCAAACATGAAGCACCATTCTCGGCTGAATCATGACAAGTCTACCTCAAATAACATTTGGATTTCCAATGATGAATAAAGATAGTTATAGTCCTAATGCAGGGAAACATATTTGACCTAATACACCATTGGAATTTGGTGGAATGAAATGCGTAAGTTAAGTGGTAACCTACTCTGTATGGAGATATCTTATTCAAAAGAAAAACATGGGTTAAAAAGAGAATAAGAAAGTAGAGGGAGGATTGTGTATCTAAGATGTATGGAGGAAATCCTTGGAGGGAAAAGGGGATGGGACATGTTGATGATCAATATAAAGAAGGACAGAGGGAAGGAGAGGGGAGGAGGAGGAGAAGAGAGGTTTTTTTGTTTTTTTTTACAAGAGGCAGTGTGATGTAGTGGATAGAGCTGTGGCCTAGAAGTCAGGAAGGTCTGGGTTCAAGTTCCTCCTCTGACACATTCTACATTGACAGACGTTTCCTCACCCAGGAGTTCCCTATGCCAGTGACATCAGAAGTCCTATCCCTAGAGTCTTGTCACAACAAAAACCAGGTCAGTTTACATGCAGGGCCTGGACAGGTTTTGTGCACAATACCCTTTCCACCCATTACTAAACTCCACCAAGTTTCACTTTCTTTTTTTATATCAATATAACAACTTGGTTATGCACATGAATGGCAAAGAAAGCAGAACACAGGAGCTCTTCCTAGCCTAATCTAGAATTAAATGATATCTTTTCAGGTGAGTTGAAAGAAGCAATTAATTGAAAATACTATTAGTATTTTTATTTTTTTATTAGTTGTATCAGGCACAACCTGATCACATTTCTGTACAGTATGGCAAAAGCACTATTCGTCTGTTCAAAACATCTGTTAGATGTGTTGAAATGGATTTTAAAAGTTATGTTAACAGAAGAATTCTGCTAACTAGAGCAGTTTTTTCTGTTTTGTTTCATTATGAGTTACAATATAGGCACGGTATAAGACCAGTAACCTGGATCCAAATAGAGGGCAAAAAAAAAGAAGGGAAAAGATAAATCTTCAAAGAGGAAGATGCAAAACCAATAAAGACTAAAAACAGTGCAGTATCAAGACTAAAGAATCGATTGGAATTAGGTTCCCCAAATCAAGTCTCTAAACCTTCCAGTCAATAAGCAAGTACTGATTGAGCACTTACTATGTGCCAGGCATGGTGCTACATGCTGGTATATAAAGAAAAAAATGAAATAATGCCTCACCTCAGTGAATTTTATTGAAGCCTCCTGGGTCTGTTTCCTGATCAAATGAGATGATGCAACCAAAGTGCTATATAAATGTCATTATTGGGGACTGAAATATCTTCCCTCATTTATAAAGTGAGGATGAGGGATTTTTTACTGGGTGTATTTTGGCTTTAAATTTCTATGTCTTTGACCCTAAAATGTAATCCAAATGGAAAAATAACACATCATAAGGCTTCATGCTGGCAAACATTCAGATGAACTATAGAGATTTTATTCACATTTTTTCCTCTGATTCTACGGGAAAAGACGTCAGATTTCAAAGTGTGAAGACAGCAACTTATTTACTTCTCAGTAAGATAGTTAGGATTCTTTCACTAGAAATCAGTGAGGGTGGGGATACAGGAAGGAGGGCTTTAAAAGACCCAGAAGAGTTAAGAAATTCAGGGTAAGATAGTTCTACTCAAAGGTGGGCAGGGTCTTTGACCTTAGGCAATCCAATCTAATTCTTCAGGATGAAGTTTTCTCATCTGTAAAACAAGGGACTTGGTACAGATGGCCTTCAAAAGCTCTTCCAATTCTGGCAATTTATGAATCTGAAAGGTTTGATACAGTCATACCATTCACAAAGGGAAATGAATAGAAGTGAAATACTGACTGTGATTCAACTGTGGGAGAAACAGAAATCCAGTGAAAGAAATAAAAAGAAAAAGCAGTTTCCAACCTGTGGATAGATTTTTGTAGAAGTGATCTGAGAATCTGTATGTGCAATAAGCATTATTATTTGAATATGTGTCATATATATGTATGCACATGGATGGATTACAATAGTTATTGGTGAAACACAAACTCATTCAAAAGCATTACTGAACTGATGTTGAAAGGCAACATGGAACACCTGGGTTTAAGTCCTACGCCTAATGAATACTGGGTGTTTGGCCCTGCAAAGTCACTAAACTTTCTAGGCAACTTTCTAGAGTTCTAAGTTGCAGAGAAGGTGCTGACATTTACTAGCAGAGGGAGTATCCTCAACAAGTAGTTCTTTATGTCAATGAAATTACAGGTCCACTTCCTATTACTGGATTCCTAATAAGCTTTTTGCTATCATGTATGTTCTTAATTAATACTAATAATAGAGCCACCATGGAGAGGGGGATAGGGAGGGGAGAAATCACTAAATTTTTGGACGTTACAAATGAGTCTTCATCCTGGAAAAGTTTGAGAACTATTCATTAAAATGCAATTGGTTCTGGGGAGAATCAATAAATCATAAAAGCATTTATTAAAACACTATGTTGTCGATAAACACAAAAAGTAAAAAAGTAAAAAGTTTCTGCTCTTAAGGCATTCATGTTATGCCTTTGTCTCTAACAAAGAGACAAGATGTAAATAAAAGGTACATATGAGATATATACAGAGTGGATAGGAAGTAATTCAGAAAGGAAGGAACTAACTTTTTGGCTGGGGGATGAGAGCATGACGGGGAAAGTGGGAAAGGTCTTCTGCAAAAGCTGAGTTATGAGTTGAAATGTGAAGCCAAGGAAAGGATGAGGAGGAAGAAAACTCCAGAACTGGGGGGAGAGGGGGATGCATGTGAGGGAGGGCAGAGAAGGTGAAGAAAGGGTAAAGGAGGAGACAGTAAAAAAGGCACAGAGATCAGAGATAGTGTTGTGTTCAAGAAAATGCAAATAGACCAGAACTGCTAAAATGCAGTTTGTGGAGGAAAGCAAAATCTAAGAAAATTGAAAAGTAGGAAGCAGCCAAGTTATTAAGAATTTTACACAGGAGTTTAAACAAAAAAAGGAGTTTATATTTGAATCCGGATGAGCTGGAGTGAGAAGAGACTTGAGGCTGGGAAACCAACCACAGGGCTACTGAATAGTCCAAGCAAGAGGCAATGTGTACTTTAAGTAGAATGGAAGCTGTGGAAGTGCAGAAAAGGGGGTGTATGAGAAACATAACAAAGGCAGAAACAAGACTTGGCAATGGGTTGGAGATATGGTCGAGAGTGAAGAGCTGGGAATGACAACATGGTTGTGGACACAGCACCACCCTCTACTAATTATTTTAGTTGTTAATGTTAGCCTTTCCAAACTACTTTATAATTATTTTCCTTGTACTTAGGTGTTCTTGTCTCCTTCATTTAAACATAAGCTTCTTTTAAGTTGTTGTTCGGTTGTTTCTTCACAACCCTATGTGGGGTTTTCTTGGCAAAGATACTGGAATGACTTGGCATTTCTTTCTCCAGCTCATTTTACAGGTGAGGAAACTGAGACAAATAGTTAAGTGACTTACTTGCCCAGGGTCACACAGCTAGGGAGTGTCTAAGGCCAGATTTGAACTCAGGTCTTCCATACACCAGGCTAGGTACTCTATTACTGTACCACCAAGTTGCCCTTTCTTTGAAGTAGGGAATATCATTTACTGTAGGTGTGCCACAGTGCCCAGGATAGTTATCTGGCTCACAGCTGGAATTTAATGAATACTTGCTGATTGACTAGGAGGATGGTAGTGCCTGAAGGTAATAGGAAAATTCAAAGTAGGGAGAGTCTGGAGGAAAAAAAAGTGCTATTTTAGAAATGTTGAATCTGAGCTACACATAAAGAGGTAGTGGGTGATATGGCACTAAAGCTGAAGACAGAGACTAGAACTATATATAAAGATCTGGCAATCACATGCATACAGATAATCTAATTCAGGGAAGATACTGAGATCTCTGAGAGAACATAAAGAGAAAAAAAGGTTCATGAAAGACACGTCAGGAACACCCACTGTAATGCAGAAAATCAGCAAACAACACTGGGAAGGAGAGGCTAGACAAATAGAAGAACCAAGAGAAAGCGGTGTCAAAATAAAAACCCTAGAGTGCATACACAAAGGTGATTAATAGTGTCAAATATCACCGACGCTTCCAAGATGATTATTTTGAAAAAGTCATTAACTTTGGCAACTAAGATCATTAATAACTTTAAAAAGAATAGTTTTAGTTGAAGGTCAGAAACCAGATTGCAAAGAGTTTGAGGAGAAAAAAAGTAGAGGAAACAAGTATAGAGGGCTTTCTCAAGCTCAGTTAAAGAGAGCTATGGGATTATAACTAGTGGGGATGGTGGGATCAAGTGAAGGTTTTTTTAAGTACAGAGGAGACACTGAAATGTTTGCAGGCAGCAGAGGAGTCCTTAGATAAGGAGTAATTGAAGATAGAGTGGGGAGGCTAGTGGGGGGGGGGGGGCAGTCTGCTGGAAAAGATAAGAGGAGATGGGATCAAGGATGAAGGCTGACCTTAAGGAGGAAGGTGACCTCTTCAAGAATATTGAAGAAGCAGCGAATTCTAATGTTTCTTAAAAAAACCTTTATTTTCACTGGTCACTTTTGTTTTCATAACACCTTCATTTCTGAATATATCCCCAATTCCCCAGTGAGCCAACCCTTGGAAGAAGAAAAGATAAACAAAGCAACTGAGGAAAACCAACACAACCACTTTCCAAATAAACGTTACCACAACTGCAAAGGGTGAGGAGGCACATCAGCTCGCCAAGTCTGGGGTTTTTTGGGGGTTGACACGGCCATATTCATCAAGCGTACTGTTTGGTTCTTCTTACACTTTTTTCATCAGTTCACATGTCTTCTCATATTTCTCTAAATTCTTCCTATTTGCAGATTCTTATTGTATAGTGATATTCTATTGTAGTTATACGCTACAATTTGTTTAGCCATTACCCGAACTATTCTACTAAGGACCTAGTTTTACCTTTCATATAAACTTTTTGTAAAAAGAATTAAAGAACCTCTTGTTTGGAAGCAACAATTAATAGCCGTCCTCACCTTTAGTGCTTCCGTGGCCTTGCGAAGTTCTTTAATGACGGAGGATAAGGCCTCTGGGTTTATCCCTTGCTCACACAGACGTACACAAATAGAGAGTGTTTCCATATCCAAGCCAGTATTCAATATTCTTGAAATCTCAAGCAGAACTGAAACACAGGAACAAAAGTTTTTTAAAAGTTAGATATAAGAATTCAAATCTATGTAGATAGTTTTCTTTAGTCCAGATATTGTCACAAGGCTGTAATTTCCTAAGGAATTTTGGCATTAATATTGGAATTTAGTAATGTTATATACTTAATACTCCTAACTTTTGCAAGTGCATTCATATATATCATTTTATTTTTTAAAATCATAACAAACCTTGAGATAGATAGACAAGGTGATATTATCTTCATCTGACAAAGGGGCAACAGACACTGGGCTAGTTTTAGAGCTCACCAAACAACTCCGGAAAAAACCTGAATAGAAGATAAAAACTAATACGGGTAATAAAGCACAAATATACAAACACGGGACAGTATTACTAACCATGGTGAGGAATCTAAACATTCAAACTAAGCTGAGGCCAGCTACACAAGCTAAGGAGAACAATGCGAGTTTGGTTTCTTCTTCCCGTCCCCAGAAACTATGCTGAGAGAGAAAGAGTTGAAAGTAAGCTACTTGATGGCAGGGACTGTCCATGGCCTCCTTTAGTATCCCCTACTCTTAGCAATGTCTGGCACACAGTGGGTACTTAATAAATGCTTACTGACTGACTAAAGAGATAGAACCACTGCTAGGATGGAGTACTACAACTGAAAAAAATTTCCCTTTGGATGAGAGTCTAAAACCACAAAAGCTAATAGGGAGTTGGTAACCAAGAGAGTAAGGGTATAATAAAAGCATCTACTTGTCCCCTGAGTTCAAGTCATCAGGTCCTGAACTGGAATCTAGGGTAAAGGAAGATAAAATTGCTGTGCAAGAATCAATGATGTTTTAAAGATTTTGGAGAATACAAGAAGTACCACAGGACTAGAGAAGAATAAAAGTCCTGATTCTTTCCCCTCAAAAGAGGGAAGAGAAAAGCATCTCTGAATAACAGGCCAGTTAGCTTATCTCAGACTAGTGAAAATATTTTTTACAACAGATTATTAAAGTCATTGAGATAAATTTGAGAGACTAAAATGATTTTCTTTTTATTCTGGGTTACTAAACTGGTAAATTAGGACAATCTTTCTCCTAGTGTTCTGCAAGGGATCCTGAAACACCCAAAATTTGGTTGTTTTTTTTTTAACGAATCTTATGTTATTTAATAGGCATTAAAATAATTTTGGAGGATTTTACTACAAGACTCCTGCCAAAGTTTTGTTTAAACTGAAGGGTTCTAATACTGTGGAAAACTTTAAGAACTACTGGATTAGAGGGCTGCTGTAGGTATAGTTTATGCAGACTTTTGGTTAGGGTTTCCTCTAACTCTGAAATTCTGGAATTAGGATATAAAGTAAGGTGTTAACACGAGTTTTTTTGGTGAGTGTTTCACCAGTGGTATATCTTCCAACTAATCCAAACCAAATCTTATTGTTAGCTCAGATGCACATGTGGATGTTTATACTCCTTTCAAATCAGAACTGGAAACATGTGGTACCATTAAGAAAAAAAAGAATGCTCTAAAATCTTTAGTATGTGAAATAAGAATATTGATTATGATCAGATCATGTCTTTATCCCCCAAAGAAAAGCTTATCCACCCAGACCTTTAAGTGCTAAGGAGAAAACCTAAAAATGGTGAGATATCTCATTGAAATTTAATTTAAAGTAGGGTATATATTACTTTAATGAAGTACAGAATTGTTTGGGTAAAGAATTTTTATTATATAGAAAATGAAACATAAAACAACAGTCTAGACTCTAGGCCCTAGAGCAAAGGTACTATAAAAGTAAAAGAAGGTTATAATTGCTGATGATTTCTCTTTTATCAATTGCTTCTCCAAAAATACTCCATATGGTATTTCCTTCCTGTCCAGAACATGAAAGGCACCACAGAGCAGTGGACTGTTGGACCTGAGTCAAATCTTATTATTATATAACAATTATTATATATAGTATTTATGATATAACAATATATAATATATACAACAAATACACCCTTACTTTCTTGGGTACCAACTCCCTATTAGCTTTTGTGGTTTTAGGCTCTCTTATCCAAAGGGAAATTTTTTCAGTTATAATACTCCATCCTAAGTAGTGGTTCTATCTCTTTAGTCAGTCAGTAAGCATTTGAGACCTAGTTTTAAATTCTGTCCTAGCCACTTAAGTGGGCAAATCATTTAACCTCTCTAATCATCACTCTTTACCTATAAAATGAAAGAATCAGATAATTTTGATTATCAAACGAAATAAAGCATTCTATAAATTACCATAATTTCGTTTAACATGTTTTTTGCTCCATACTAAAATAAAGCAGCATCACCTAGAACACACTGGTAAGGAGTATTAAATTGTCAAAGCTCAATCACTATCAACAAAGGGGGTTGGAAATAGCTGACCACCTAAATTTCTCCCAGACCTAAAGTTCTGTAATTTTATAATCTACCAACTTGACCACCATTTGTGGAGGGGATCTTTGATGAGCCCTGGTAAGCTTCAACTGGTGGGAGGGAAAGGGGGAGAGGGGGAGGAGGAGGGGGAGGGGGAAGGAGAGAGAGAGAGGGTGTGTATGATGTACTCTACTCCTCCCCAGTCTTCAAATGATGAAACTGAAGCCCAGAGGGATTAACTGATTTGTCCAAGTCACACAAGTAGTAAGTAACAAGGTCAGGATTCAATCCTGGGTTTTGTGACTTCAAATGCAGTCCTAGACGCTAAGGTTAGGTTCTGAGGGAAAAACTGTCAGGAGCTTTATGGTGTGCTTTTAACAGAAATGGGATGTGTTTCCTTCAGCAATTTTCTAACCAGGAAGTAGTCCCTTTGAATTACGTTTTTTCTATGTTCCCCCACAGGCAGCTAGGTGGGTTAGTCAATAAAGCAATGAGCCTGGAGTCAAGAAGATCTGAGTTCAAATCTAGCTTCAGACACTTACTAGCTAAAGGAACCAGAGAAAGTGACTTAATCCCTATTTGCCTCAGTTCACAGCTATAAAATGGGAACACAATGGAGAAGGAAATGGCAAACCATTCCAGTATGTTTGCTAAGAAAAGCCCATGGACTTTAATCATATGATAGATAGGACTGAACAACACTGAGTAGTCCTCCCCCTCCCCCCCAAGGCCCAAACCAAGTCAACAGATAGTTAGTGAGTAACTATTAGGGGATACAAAAATGGGTAAGACAGATCACCTCTAAGGTCCCTTTTTCCAGCACTAAATCCGAAGTGTTTTTCCTTACAACAACTCTGTGAGGGAGGAATTACAAATATTATAATTTCCTTTTACAAATAAGAAAAAGGAAACTCAAATAGGTTTTGCCTTGACTAGGATTGCATTAATAACCACTATATGTGATCTGAACACAAGTGTGAGGAATAAATGAATAAAAAAGCATTAATTAAGTGCTTACTGTGTGCCAGCACTGTGCTAAGTGATGGGGATACAAATAAGAAAGCAAGACAACTCCTGCCTTCGAGGTGCTGAATGTTTCAATGGGGAAAAGACAACTCATGTGAGAGGTGGTGGCCAGGAGTGTTTTGTTAATGTTTCATTACTATTTTTAGAATCAGAATTAGAAAGGGGATGTAAAGAGTACTCTGCAATAGCCAGGCATGGGAACCTGGGCTTATTAAGGTAACCAAATAGTCTAGGGAGGAGCTTGGAGTACCTAATCCCATGGTAAAGGTCAAAACATAGAAGCATGGTGTGGAAGTGGTGTGGCAGACTGGGACCAAAGCTAGATACAGTGAATAGTCACCAACCAGGGTGCCAGAAGACTAAGTCCAATATTATTTCTACAATATTATGCTCTAGAAGGAAGAGGTAGGAAAGAGAGTGAAGGTACTGAAAACAAAACAAAAAGCAAGCAAAACAAAGGGACAGGAAAGATTCATATCTTTTAGGTTAAATAAATTAAGTAAGTTAAAAAGAGGTGTTTAAAATATTTCTTTCATGTATCATTTAAATCTAGTATTCCAAAAAAGGCACAAATCTACTTGCTAAAAAAGTTTTTTAGGCAATAAAACTTTATTAGGCACAAAAGATGCCTTTTCTCATCTCTAAATCACAGTTTAGAATAAAATTAGAAAATGCAAAACATCTTTCCAATTACAAGTCGGTAAACACTGATGAAGCTGCTTTAAATCTAAAGTAACTTCACACAATACCTCATATTATACACTTAACTGTATTGGCAGTAAATCTTTTAACCTTGAAACTCTGTAATTAACTGAAATATGAATGTGTTTATAGTAGAAACTGTCAGTATTATACATTACTACAGATTTATTAAATAAAAAATTTCTGGCAGCATTTTTATGTCTAACAGAATGAATCTAAAAATACACAAGTAGTAGATCAGAGTTTAACCAAAGGCTACAGTGCTTCTTGGGGTCTTATTTTAGCATCCATGCCTTACTTATGTGCTCGTGTTATTAGCACTTAGTAATGTTGATTTATATCAAGATTCTCTATATTCTAGCCTAAGGTTAGATCATTTATACTCTAACCTGCCAAGCACTATGGGAAAGCATTTACTATCTCTGGAGTTTTATAGCTTTACCAGCAACATTCCTTTGCTGCTAAAGTGGTCTGTTTCCTCTTTATAGGATCAGGTAAAGCAGGATATTAACTTTTACTGTGAGTGCCAAACTGTTAAAAAAATAAACAAGCAAAAAATTTTTTTTTTTAAAGTTCAATTATGCTTATTCTACTAGTTTCATCAGTCACAGTATGCCAAAGCAACAGTTGGAATATTGCTGGAAGTAAGAAAATACATTTTATGTATTGATACTATTATCAGTCAGTAAGTATTTATTAAGCAGCTACTACCACCAGGAACTGTTCTAAGTGCTGGGGATAC
The DNA here is from genome assembly GCF_028372415.1 of Notamacropus eugenii. Taxonomy (NCBI): domain Eukaryota; kingdom Metazoa; phylum Chordata; class Mammalia; order Diprotodontia; family Macropodidae; genus Notamacropus; species Notamacropus eugenii. The sequence goes on along the minus strand of NC_092877.1, from coordinate 265,295,947 downwards.
AAAGACAAAGAATTATACAATCTCCAAATACAATCTATAAATACAAGTTGTCAAATCAAAGGAAATAAAAGAAGGAAGGCATGAAAAGTTGGAAGAATCAGGAAAAGACTTCTGGAAGGTGGTAGCTAAGCTGCATTCTGAAAGGGATTTTATGAGGTAGAGATAAGAAGGGCATGAGGTGGTACAATGGTATCAAACTCAACTAGAAACTAATTCCTAAAGGTTAATAATGACTTAGAAAGCCATAAATGAACATTATCTATGTTCTACTAGGGGGAAGGAGGTAGCAGCTACGTAGCACAGTGGATAGAGCATCTGGCCTGGAGTATGGAAGACTCATAGTCCTCAATTCAATCTGGCCTTAGACATTTAGTAGCTATGTGACCCTGGGCAAGTCATTTAATCTTGTCTGCCTCAGTTTCTCATCTGTAAAATGCACTGGAAGAGGAAATGGCAAACCACTCCAGTACCTTTGCCAAATAAATGTCAAATGGTGTCACAGAGAGTTGAATATGACTGAAACAACAAAAATGTTGTATTTTTACTTATTCTGTTAAATGTTTCTCAATTACATTTTAATCTGGTTCTAGCTGAACCTGCGAATTTTGCTAGCCACTTGTAACCCTTTAATTTGCCACCTTGGAACTTGAATCAGGAAGACCTCGGTTAAAATCCTTCCTCAGATACTAGCTCTGGGATGATGAGTAATTCAAAAACTCTGTCCTGCAGTTTCCTGATCTGTAAAATGAGTAAACTGGTTGAAAACTAAAAACAAATAAATTGTTAAAAAGAATGTATATATAGAGTCTATATCAAATTACAGAAGGCCTCGGGGTGGGGGAAGGGGGGAGATAGGGAGAAAATTTGGAACTCAAAATCTTATAGAAGTGACTGTTGAAAGCTGAAATAGAGTAAAATGAGGAAATTGGATTCACTGGCCTTTGAGGTCTCTTTCAGCTCTTTATCTATGATCTCATAAATGTCTTTCAGGTATGAGGACAGCCAATGCAAAGGGACAGAGATGGGAAATGGTTTTCTGTGTGAGGAACAGAAAGAAAGAAGGTCATATCAGGTGCAAGAGGATGAGGGGGAATGATATACAACGAGGCTAAAAGAACAAGCTGACAACAGCTTTAAGTGAGGTGGAGAAGTTTATGGTGTGTGTGTGTTGGTGGTGGCGGTAGTGGGGAGCCACTGGAGTAGAGGAGTGAGATGGTCAGGACCATGCTTAAGGAAAGTAACTTTGACAGCAGTAAGGAGGATGGAATGAAATAGGGAGAAACTAGGCAGGGAGACCAAATAGGAGGTCACTGCAATAATCTAGTCAAGAGGTGAATAGAGAGGAGCCACATGAAAAAAAAAATGTTACGGAGGCAGAGTGGAAACTTTTAGGAAAGTAACAAAATCAGATAATCCTGTGTGTCAAATACACCTCTTCTAATTATTTTATTGCTCCTTAGATTTGGGCCCTGCATACTGAACTTGCTTGTCAGATCTGTGTTTTCTAGTCTACAGGCCATTCACCTACAGCTGGAGGGAAACGGTAGATATCATCCCCTGGATGTGGCCTATGCTTGGTTCCAGTCAACCTCTTCCTCAGGACACAAGAATGATGGAGTCTATCTACTTCCCCTAATATCTCAACTTCTTCATATGCCTCACTAGAACAGCAGGTATGTCCTCAACCATATCCATCTAGTTTTAGGCAAGACCACAATAGTCAGTCAGTAAGAAAGCAGCACCAGAAGGATACCGAGCAGGATGTTTGATCACTAAATCACAGAAGGGACTTTCTTTCCATAAGTGGATGCCTGTGCAGTGATAGCTTTTAGGTAAACTTGTGATGTAGAGAGGCTTATTATAATTATCCTACATTAATAACCCCCCCGGGGGGTTTTCTGTATGCATTATGGGTAGCCACATGTGCAATTCCACCAAGGCCAGGACCTCTCCCCATATTAGTAAATCCCTCCTATGTTTTAATATTCATATATTCCAATATGCTAATAACACCATTTGCTCTATAAAAATTCCTGTCTTGCTTTGCTAAGCTGTTAGCTCCTCTAAGGAGCCTAGCCAGTTTTCTGAGATTGTTATCATCAATAGATGCCTTTGCTTGGGTTGGAAATGGTCTTTGTGAATTCTTTCAAGACAACCCTGCAACACACCATGACACCCCAACAATCCTGCTGAGTTATGTGGAGTGATTTGAGTGTAAAGTCAACATTACAAATCTGGGAGACCAGAAAAATAATGCCTTACAAAAAAATAGGAAATTTGGAAGAGGGGTACTTTTTTTTTTGCTGAAGGGTGGGGAGGGTGGATAATAAATTGTTTTAGATATGTCGAATTTAAGAAGTCTCTAGAAATTCAGTTTCAAATGTCTAAAAGGCAGTTTGGTGATGGTGAAATCAGGGGAGAAACTGGGACTGGATATATTGAACTGGGAATTATGATCACAAGTGGTAAACCCAGAACTTCAGAGAGGTTAGAAAGTGTGATGTCAATTATAATCCAGCAGAGAAGATTAAATCAGAAGATTAAAAAATAGTAGTAAGAATGGCAAAAGAACCAAGGAATGGAGCAGTATCACAAATCCCCTCAGTGATGGTAAGGGACTTAGGCTATCTCCACTAGGATCTAGGAATCAAGGGTGGGGAACCTTTGGCCTAAAAAAAGCATTTGTTGGTACTGTACTCAGTCAAAAGGCTGCACCCAAGAACCTTGAAGGCCACATGTGGCCTCCAGGCTGAAGGTTCCCCACCCCGAAGGTTCCTCACCCCTGATTCTAAGTCATTTGCATAGAGATGGAAATTGAAATCAAGGGAGCTGATGAGATCACCAAAAATGAGGACACAGAGAGAAGAGAGCGAACTTAACTAGTTGGAGGGTAGGATATGAATGATGTCAGCAAAGGAGCATGAGAAGGAGCAGTTAGACTAGTAAAAGCAAAAGGAACGAAGCAAGCAAACCCAAGAGAAGAAAGTATTCAGGAGTGTAAAATGCTGTAAAGAGCTTATGATGAATGAGGATATGAAAAGACCACAAAATATCACGGGTAATCTTGAAGAGAACAGTGTCACTTGGGTGATGAGGCTGTAAGACTTAAAGGGTTTGAGAATTGAGAAAAGAAATGGAGGCAAAGAGTATAAACAGCTTTTTCTAGAAGTTGGCCTGTAAATGGGAAGAGTCAGATTCAGAGAATGAAAGGATGGGAGAGTCTTTCAAGGGCATTTTTCTTTTCAAACGACGGGAGTCCGGAGCATATTTGGAAAATGCTGAAGTGGGAAGTGCAATACAAGAAAGGGAAATAGGAATAATGCAGGTTAAGGGAAGTCAATTACATCTGGTGGACAGTATTTATTAATGGTCCACTGAGTTTGAGGTTCTGTGCTCCAGGCACAGAAAGGGAGAAACAGTCCCTGCTTTCAAGAAACTCAGTCTAACTGGGTTGATTGTGGTCCTTGGCTCTGGAAGAGGACCAAAATGACATCACCACATAAACTCAACTTCCAACGTCTGAGCGGGCTGATCAGACCACTGCCGAGCTTGGAATGCTCTACCACAGGTTGAGCACAGACAGTCGGTGGGAATATGTGGGGTGGATACTCTATATTTGTGCCTTCTATGTTTACTTTGTAATGTCTCAATCTGGGCCCTGTGGTGAGCAGTCCTGCGCCAGCGTCTCCCATGACAACACGCAAACAACCGCATAGAAATAAGTTACAATTAGGATACATTGTAAATAATCAGGATACATTGTAAAAGATCATCACCTCTGCAAGGACTGGACCGGCACCTTTTGCTTCGCGAGCAGAGACTGAGGAAACTACCATTTGCATAAGCTATTATTTCTTTCATAGCAAACACTTCAGTCATCTCTGCCTAAGGAATTTCAATCTCATCACGTGAAGTCACGCAAACTCAAGCCCTGCCGCAACTTTTTCTTCTTTTCATCGGGCTCACGTTCATCCAGACGCAGGCCCTTTTCCCCCAGGTTCCCACCTACACACCCAGACGCTCCCGGGCCTTTCACTTTGCTCACCCTCCAGTGCACAGACACTACGTGGGTTCCCGTGGCCCACGCCACACTCAGTGCGTGGACACACGACCCGGCCCGACCCGACGCCACGAGAGTTCCTCCCAGCACCCCCGCGCTGGACCGCGTTTGGATCCGCTTTAGAGCAAACAGTGGGAGGAGGCCGAGGAAGGGAGCGCGACCCCCGGGGTCCCAGACCAGGGAGGGATAACGGACCCACGCACATTCCGGGCGCCAGGAGCGCGACGCCGACGTGGGGAAACGGGACGACGCGCGCGACCGCGTACGTAGAAGCCGTGGAGGCTCCCCTCGAAGGCGAGGCGTCGACCGACTCGGGGCTGTCGGGGAAGCGGTCCGGGAAAAGGAGGGTTATTCTCAAGCTTCCAACGGAACCACCCCTTTCGTTGGGCCCCGCGTCTGCCTGCGAACTGGAGAGGAGGAGAAGGGACAGGGACGGGAACTCACCGTCCATGGTCTCCCTCACCGCGTTCAGGTTGGCCGCGGCGGCCGCCGCAGCCGCAGCGCCGCTATTACTCCCTGCCATGGCGACTGCCCGCCAAGGCAGGGGAAAAGCGGGAGAACCGTTTGACCCGGAACAGGAGGTAGTGTCCTGTTCTCCCGGGCAATCAGGCTGCGCGTCGTCTCCTCACGCCGGAGGGAGGCTCCGCCCCTCGCGCTGTGTGTCTGCCGCCGTGAGGCGCTCCATAAAGTTGCGTTCGTTTGAATCCCGGGGCCTCGTTACTATGGGGGCGTGAAGCGCGAAGTTTCCATTCGAATTTCCTACGCGATGGCCGTCTGATTGGCCAGTTCGAGGACGGCTCGCAGCCACGATTGGCTGAGCTCCCGGAAGCCCCGAGCCCTGGTTGGTCCTCGGCATCTCGGAATCTGGGAGTTAAAGAGTAGCTGGCTGCTGCTGCCGCGGCAGCTGCTGGACCCCCGGGAGGACTACCTGGATTCTCCATCTCTGCAGCTCTCGCACCGTGAGAATCGTGGCTTCTCACCCACGGCTTAGAGGTACGTGTTCTGGAGGGGCTCCCCCTTCAACCCCCTCATTGTATCGGGATTGCTTTTTTCCCGGGTTCCTTGCTGGCCAGTCCTCCCGCGCCGAGCGTGCCCTAGGAGAATGGGGGAGAACGGGGATAGCTCTGAACTTCCTCTTTCCGGCAGACCGAGGCTGCCTTTGTGGAACTTCTGGGAAGGCACGTTTCACCCTACTGGCACCCCTCCTCTGTCTCGGGATGGAGGCCACCTTGTGTCCTGTCCTGGAAACGTTAGACCCCTTGCCCACCTAGGGAACGTGAGCCTGTAACTGGCCCAGACCTGAGCAAGCGTATTGTTTTGGAGTAATGGCATAGACCTTAAAAAGAAGGTTGGATGAGCCGAGGCTGTGTAGGTGAATGGAGAGGGTGTGTGCTTTCCCTCTCTTATTAATGCCCAGTTTGTCCTCTGTAAGTCTTGTTTTGTACGTAGGTTGCATGTGTTCACCCACCTTAGACTGTGAGCTCCTTCAGAGCAGGGGCCCTCTTCTGCCCTGTTTTGTGCCCCCATGGCTTAGCACGGCTCCTGAGTAATTGACTAGCTGAGTTTGCTGAAATACCACAGAGTTCTTGTAGATCGAGGTAAGCTGTTAGAGAGAAGTTTAAGTTTGTTGATCAGGCATGTGGCAAAGTTCCTCAGTGGGGTTGTGGGGGGTGGGGGAGAAGGTTACTTTGTTTCCACTCTAAATTTTTTCACAAGATTTTACACCATCCTCTATTGTTGGAAGCCACAATTTTATTCTTAACATTGTAGTCATTTCTTCTTGTTTTGTAAAGGATTGTCATGAATGCTATGGTCAGATTTCAATAAGGGAAAACTGATGATCCTGTCTGTGATTTTCTTTCAGTTTTATGCTATGGGAGATGTCAAAGAAGCTAAAATGCAAATAACACCGGAAACTCCGGGAAAGATCACTGTCCTAAATCCTTTTGAAAGTCCAAGTGATTATTCCAGCCTGCAAGAACAAATCGTCTCCAGTCCTTCAGCATTTAAATCTACAAAATCTTCATCCGTAAGAATTGAATCATATGACTTATAAAAATATATTCAAATAAAAACATTTCCTCACTACAGGTAACAGTGTGACACTTAGAGAACATGTTTGTTAATAGCAATAATAGCAGTGCCTGACTAATAGTGCTTTATGGCTATAAGCACTTGGTTGGCTGCATGTTATCTCCATTTTAAAGATGAGTTCATAGACTTGCCAGCAGTCATCATGTTTAGGAAGTGCCAAAGCTAAGATTAATGCTTAGGTCTGCTTTCAGAGTCAGTGCACATCTCAGTCTCCATAGTTGGTTTCCTTGTTGAAGTTTGTGAAAAATATGAAGTCATTTAAGCTTCCTAAGTTTCTTCAGTTTTAGCCCAAAGTAGTATTCAGTAAAGCCTTGTGGATGGCCTAAAGAAAAGCAAAAATTTCTCTGAGTTCATCTTTTTAACTTGACACATTTTATCAGGAAGTTCTAACATCACAGATTCCATGGTGATAATGCATTTAATTAAAATAGATTGGGATTATAACTTTTTACTGAATTTCTAGGAAGGTTCTCTGATGTCGTCTTACTATGAAGGTAACTTTAGATTCTTAATCATACTAACAGCATAAATTTGGCAGGTTGTACTTAGGTAGAAAATTTTTAAGACTAGTTCAGTGCTTTTCAGGATCCATTATAGACAAACTTATCAACAAGAGGTTGGGTGTTAAACAATTCATTATTTGTCCATGGTGACCCATGAAACAGAAGATTCATTGGATCTCTGATCACACTGTAGACATTCCTTTCAGAAACCTGCCTTGTAACTCATATATGTGCCCTCATCCTGGAAGATTGGACTATGTCCTCCTATAAATTTTAATGAGTGCCCTATCCAAAGAGATGGGATTTTTTTCTACATTTCTAGAGAGGGGTCCATGCAGTGAAAGACAAAGGCTATCTTTCATATATGGCTGACAGCAACATAGTGTGGGTTACATGTTGGAGTTGGAATCTGGAAAACCTGAGCTCAAAATCTGCCTATGACACCTCTTCACTTTTTGACCATAGTTAAGTCGCTTAACCTCAATGAATTTCATTTTCCTTTTGCCTCATGAAGTTGTTGTGAGACTTGAAATAATCTATGTAAATTGCATTGCAAACTTTAAAGCACTCTATGAATGTCACCAATTTGGTGAGGCAACATGGTGTAGGGGATGGAGTATTTGACTTGGACTTAGAAAAACATAGGTTTACATACTGCCCCTTCACATTTAATGGCCATGTGTATGTTCCTGGGCAAGTCAGAGTGTCCTTAGATTTGTTTTTTGTGCTTTAAAATGGGGTTAATAATACACGTAACAATTGCCTCGCCTCATCCTGAGCTCTGACTTGGTAACGTATGTAAACTACTTTGTGAACTTTAAAGTACCATACAAATTTTAGTGGTTATTGATATCATCGTTTCTCTCTTTTGCTACATGATTTCCTGTGATTCCTTTCACTGGCATGCTTTATACCTCTTCTTTCATGCAGTTCTGCTTTGTTCATGTGTTTTATTGAACTCCGTTTTGCAAGTAAGGAAACTGAGGCATACAGAGGAGTTATCAGATTTGTTCAAAGTTATATAACTAATGTGGGCAGCTAGGTGGCCTAAAGTCAGGAGGATCTGAATTCAGATCCGGTATCAGGCACTTACTCTCAGTGTGTCCCTGGGCTGGTCACTTAACCCTGCTTGCTTCAGTTTCCTCACATGTAAAATGAACCGGAGAAGGAAATAGCAAACTTCTTGTCTTTGCCAAGAAAACCCCAAATGGGGTTGCAGAGAGTCAGATATGACTGACAACTAAAAAAGACTGACAGACAACATATCACTAACGTAACATGGCAGGGATTTGAATGTAGGTCTTCTGATTCCCAATTTCAGGGGTCTTTTCATTACATCCACAATTTTCCCTTAGCATATTTCTTTGTTGGGAAAAGTCAGACCATAGCAAGCACTTACGTTCTTATTTACTGACTGGTTGTTATTAATTTATTCAAAATTCGTCCCTATGGAGTGTCTTGATTATTTAAAATAGAAATTAGTAAATTTGTCCATATTACCTTTTGTTTTAGTAGTTTTTATTCTAATTTTGTAAAGGCAGAATATCATAGTAGATATTAAAGAAGTTTAGGGAGATGTGGGTTCAAGTCCTGCATGTAGCATTACTAGCTGTGGGCCAATATTTTAACCTCTCAGTGCCCCAGGCAACTTTCTAAGACTAATTCCTGATCAATTGCTCATCTAGGTTGATGGAGAGAGTTTCTATACCAGGCTTCCCTATTCTGATCAAATCATAGCTCTTGCCCTGCTTCTCCTACCCTTTTGACTCCCTCCACCCACCCCAATGTTAATGTGTCACTAGCTTTAGAGAACATTGTGTTAAATGTTGGCTGCTCCTAGTCTTCCTGAAGGTGACTTTTATTAGTTTTTTGATAGAATAGTAAACATTGTGCAGCTCACCGTTTTATTCATAAATGTTCGTTTCTTTTTTTTGTTAAGACTCCAGGGAAATTTAGATGGTCTATTGATCAACTTGCTGTCATAAATCCTGTGGAAATAGATCCAGAAGACGTTCATCGTCAAGCTATATATTTAAGTCATTCTAGGTAAGTTTTTGTATACTTGCCCTGAAGTGTAATAACCTGCTCTTGAAAAGTAGTAGAAAATGAAACCTTTAAATTGATATAAAGGCAGCAAGGTGGAGTAGTTTGTGCAGATTCACCATGCCAGATAGAGATGTATTACAAGAATGGTTCACTTTCAGAGAGTATAGATTGTCCCAGTTCTGAATGAGAATCCTTCCCTTTGCAGATTTCTAGAAGTCAGATGATTTTTCCTACAGTTGTAGGAAGGATGTGTTGGAATTCTTTACTCCATACACATCTAATTAAGATATCCATTACTGGTTTTAAGGAGTACTTAGGAAAATATTTCTCAGAATGCGAGGGAAGCAGAAGACTAGTTTGACTGCTCTGCATGAATAGGAAACAAATACTTTAGAAAATTCCCAAAGAGTGTAGAAACTTTGGGCTGTGGGGAGCTGTTTACCCCAAATGGAAATCTTTATCTACATAAGTATTCATTATGGAATAGGGAAACGTATACTAAACATATAAGCTCAAGAGACCTAGGTTTTCATCTTGGCTCTTATGCTTACTATGTAACTCATAGGTAAATGCTATTAAGTCTCAGTTTCTTCATCTCTGCAATGGTGATAATAATATTTGTACTGTCTACTTCACAGGAAAGTTGTAAAGAAAGGACTTTGTAAATATTAAAATGTTATGTAAATATAAAGTTTTATATAGATTTTTTACACATAATTTTGATCTCTGGTGCTGTGATAAGCTACAATCTCTCCTTTTCCCCAAGGCTAATCCTTGACATGGAAAGCAACCAGTTTTTCTGGCTAAAGTCTTTCCCAAGAAGGAGGTAAGGGAGACATGTCAGTTTTTCATCTATAGATTGAGTCTAAGATACCCATACTGCTGAATTATTTTGATGGGTTGCATGTACCTATTACATAGAACCATGGCTTGAAAAAGCTGGAGAACAACCAATGTCCAGATGGATGAGAAAGGGTAGCTTTGGCTCTCACGAATTCAAAAAGAGTTACATTCAAAATAGTATGTAGAAAGGAGATAATGCAGAGTACTATATAAAAATAGTGTACAGTATTCAAGAAGGGCTTAAGCTAAAATGGAGTCTGAATTCAGAGTATTACTCCAATGATGAGAAGTTCAGAGTTGAAGATCAAATACAAAAATTATTGAATGTCAGCAGCCACATGAAATTTATTCACCCTTTTTGATGGTAGGTACTATTACCCTTTGTGGCTAGAGAGATAGGGTTGATGAATTCCATCCATCTGTGTCATTGCAGTTAGAGACTCACAGGTGATGACTGTTCACTTGCATTTGGAATATAAGTAGTGCTTTCCAGAATGCCAAATTTCATGATGTTCTCACAGCCCTCTCTTCTGACATCACTAGACTGTTGGTGGCACTGGTTAACATGTAACACAAAGATCTTGAAAGAATTAAATCAGACAATTCAGAGGGCAGTGGAAAGACTTCTTAGTGGTTGTGAACAGTGTAGTATGTTCCTAATGACAGCTAGCAATGCAGGAAGTGGGATGAAATCAATCAAGCTTTTGTCCTTGTTCGGTAGTTTCAGTCATATCCGACTGTGCAACCTCATTTAGGGTTTTCTTGGCAAAGATACTGGAATGGTTTGCCATTTCCTTCTCCAGCTTATTTTACAGATGTGGAAAATGAGGCAAACAGGGTTAATTTAAGTAACTTGCCCAGGGTCATACAGCTAGTAAGAGTCTGAAACCAGATTTTTTTTTAACTCAGGGCTTCCCACGTCCAGGCCTGGTACTCCATCCATTTTGATACTGTAAAACAGATAAATACAGCACACTTAAGGGCTGCTAGCACAGGTTCACTCTTGATTTGGTCAGACAGGAAAGACACTAAGAAGGGGTAAAGTTTTACTTTATTCTATCTAGTTTTCTCAGGAGAGGATTGCTGATAATGGGAGCACAACTCCTACAACATTCCCTAATCACCCTTCTCCCAGGGGCTGGCGAGAGGGTGAGGGGGCAACTACCTCTATGTCTCGATGGAGTCAATCGAGAAAGGCACAACTTGTGCTTCCCTCAGTCCCCTCAAGCCTCATTGAGGGCCAATTGAGGCAAACACAGATTCCCTCCAAGCCTTGATGGGGGCCGATCAAGCATTCCAGCTTGTGCACTCAACGCTAAGCTTCCCCATTCACTGAGCACAATGACTACCTGCTTTATAGGGCATTGGACAAAGAAGGCATATTGCCAGCAATAACCATACAAGATTACATCACCTCATCCCTATATCTGTGAAGCCACAGTGGGTGTTTGTTATTTACCATTATATAACCCTGTAAGCATGTTGGAGATGTTTTGAAGCATAACTGTGGGAACTCATATCTAATACCTAGGAACAAGAGATTATTATAGTTATGATTCCTGAGAAACTGAACTCTAAGAAATAATAAGAAAAATTCACTTTGCACACACTAAAATCCACCTTACACTAAATTTCACCTTACCTGTAGATACCTAGCTGTCCTATTAAGTGCTTACTGTGTGCCAATCCTTAAGCTAAGCACTGGTGACTCAGACAAAGCTGAATGGGTCCCTGCCTTTGGGCACTTATATTTTAACAGAAGAGTTGATATGCACACATCTAAGTATATACAGACAAAATAAATATAAGGTAATTTGGGGAAGTAGTTTACTAGCTTCACGGGGGGAGGGGATCACAAAAAAGACTTCATGAAAAACATAGTATTTAGTTTTGAAGGAAATTATGGATTTCAAGAAGCCTAGATAAAGTGGGATTGCATTCCAGGATTAAGGGACAGTTAGTGAAAAGGCATGGAAACTGGTGATATAGCACTCTTTGTGTGTGGAATAGCAAGCAGGCTGCTACAGCTGGTTCTCAGAGTGAGGAGGAAAGTAAAATCTAAGCAGACTGGAAAGGCAGAATTGGGTCTAACCTAGAGGACATCGTCTTGATTAAAGATGTTGAGACTGTGTGTAATAAGAAAAAGAATGAGGGAAAACAGGTTGCTAAACTAGATGCTATACTGGCACCCTTTAAGATGTAGATATTTAAAGAATAAATGAAGGGTGTCTCCTTAAAACTTTTATCACCCTCATTACCTATTCTCTCCAGGCACAAAAAATGACTTGCCTACTTGTTAATGCATTAGCGTGCTGTCTCTGGTGAGTAGTGGTGATACTGCTGTGTGCTTCATTTAATGAAAGATATTAAATCTATTTATTCATTATTTAACTTAATTATTAATTTAATATTACTGTATTTATTAAATTTATTAATAACAAATATTAAAACAAATAAATTAATAACAAATGTTAAATGCTTACCATGTACTATGCAGTGTGTTAGGCATGAGGGATACAAAGACAAAAATGAAATCACCCCATCCTTAAGGACTTTATGTTCTATCAGATCTCTCACACAAACACATGATAAATTGAAAAATCCAAGTTTTTTGAGGGAGAACACTAGCAACTGGGGAAGATCATGAAAGACTGATAGAAGGTGACATTTGAGCTGATTTTTGAAGGAAATGGTAGTATAAGGAGCTGGTGTGAGGTGAAAATATTTCTAGCCAGAATAAAGACAAGAAGTGGAACAATAGAGTGTCTTGGGTAAAGAACAAGTGTATAGTACTAGAGTGAGAGTGCTTTATATATATAAGCCTGGAAAAGTAGGTTGGGATCAGCTTGTGAAGAATTTTCAGAGCCAAGCAAGTTTATAATTTGATCCCAAAGGCATTAAGGAGCCACTGGAATTTGAATAGAAAAATGACATGGTACACACTTTGGCAGCTGTGCCAAAGAGATGGCAAGAGATGGAAATGGATTGGAGGTGGAATTTAGAAGGGAGACATTTAAGGCAAGGAAACCAATTAGGAGTCCATTATAGTAATCCAGCTGAGAGGTGATGAGGGTAGCCACTATGTTAATTTAGGCTAGTAGAAGGGATTGGATTTGAGAGATTATGTAGAGATAGAAATGACAGGTGTTGGCTACTGACTAGGGACAAGAGAGAGTAATTGATTGACGTAGAGATAGCTAACCTAAGTGACTAAGAGTATGATGGTTGTGGGTTTGGTGGAGGGGAAATAATGAGTTTTACTTTTCACCTGTTGAGTTTGAGTTTGAGTTGTCTGCAGGACAACTAGTTTGAAAAGTCCAGTACTGGAGCTTAGAGGAAAGACGAGGGCTGGATATATAGATCTGAGGTTCATCTACAGATGATAATTAAATGGGAATATGTGGGAGCTAAAGGGAGTATATAAATAGTGAGGGAGTATACAAATAGAAGGCTGGCGCCTTAGGGCGCATCAGCAGTTTGGATTCATTGTATGAGTGATGAAATGGCAAAGGAGACTGAGAAGAGGCAGAAAGATAGGAAGACAACCAGGAGAGAGCTGTGGCAGGAGAAGGCTCCTGGAGGGCAAGATCACAGAGTCCAACGCTGTGGCCTGGAGAGATCAAGGGATGAGCTCTGAGAAAAACGTAATCCTATGCTTTTGGCCTTCTCCACAGACTTTCTCATGGCTCTCCTTGGCCACTGACTCGTTCCCATTAGCTTATGCATATACTCAGCTCTTCTTAATTCTTTACAAATTTGCCGTGTCTGTCTCCTCCCTTTTACTGCCAGAAGCAACTGTTTGATATATTGGATGAAATGTTGGGTTTGGAGTGATAAAACATTCAGATCTGGCTTCAGATACTTACTAGCTGTATGACCCTGGGCAAGTCACTTAATTTCTCTCCTTTTCAGGTTCCTCACCTTTAAAATGAGGGGGTTGGACCAAATGGTCCCTCAGGTCATAATTCTAAATCTGTGATCCTGTGATTCTTGGAAAAAAGCTGTTTTTATATCTAGGAGCCCCCACTTCACAACTGCTCTCTCTTTAACCCATTATAATTGTGTTTTTGTTGCAACTACTGAGTTTACCCTCTCTGAGGTCAACGATGACCTCATTATCCTATCTAATGGCCTTTTTTTGAGTTTTTATTGACATTAAATTTTCTGTAGTTTTTGTCATTATTGACTGCTTTTCCTGTTAGATATTCATTCTCTCCTTGTGTTTTAGTGATGCAACACTGTAGGGCCAATGTGACCTTTACAGCACGTACAGCAGCTATGACTATGCTGGCACGGTTCTGCATCACAAAATATAACAGACTGTCCACATGGAAGACAGAACCAAAGCATTTATTCAGATACCAGAAAGCCAAATCCATCTCAGCAACGAAGAAAGCTATACATAGTAACAGTGTAGGGGGCACTGCCAGCCTCAAGCCTTCCCTCTGCTAGGCTTCCCACAAACCAGCTCCCTTAAACAAATCACATACAAGCTCTCCTGCTCACGCTAGTTGCTGCCCCACTTGCCTGCTTCCTCTCAGCCCTGCTCCAGCTCTGCCTCTTCCTGCTTCACCCCTTCCTGTTCCACCTGTTCAGTAAGCTCCTTCCACCACAGACTTCATGTAACTCAGGCTTCCATGTGACTTAAGCAGGTCCCAATGGCCTATTAATAGATGGCAAAGATCTTCCCATTCCATTAAAAATACATTAACAATACATACTCTCCTGTTTCTTTTAACTCTAAGCAGTCGTCTGATTTCTTCATCCATTTTTTTGACCCTTTAATATGAGTGTTCCTCCAGGGTTCCTATTCTGTCTTTTTTGGCAATGTCACAGTCTGAGAATCGAAGAATTGCAGATTTGGAAGGGACCTCAGGAATTTCATCTAGTTCCACTTGTATTCCAACAAGATTTCTCTTGAACATAACTTAGGATAGTGATTGAGCCTTTTCCTAGGCTTCCGGTGAGAATCCACTTCTTAGGGCAGTTAGATGAGGCTGACAACTTTGGGCAACTGCCTCACTTCAACCCAATTCACATGCAAGTCAAGACATCACCCTGTGATGTCATCAGTCCTCTTCAAAAACAAAAAACAGTAACTTTTTCTTAACCAGTCTCAGGTCATTCTGAGCTTGAGGACTTTTTTTTTTTTAAACTGAACGAGAAGAAATTGTGTAGGTGATTTTCAAGGACTTTGACCTTGGGAAGATAGCCAGAATAAATTTGGGAAGTGGAATTTTGAGAAGACCTGAAGTTGAAAAAAAAGGAGGATGAAAGGAAGGGCTCACTTAGGCTGAAGAAGAAAGAGATCTACAATTGATGAATGAAGAAACAGAGTGGGCAGAAGTCTCCATCACTCTCTTCCCATCAAAATTTACTTTTATTTATGAAGTCAACTTTAATTGCTTGTTTTATTATCTCTAGTTATCTTTTCAGACAAACTTCGTGCATTTGTGAGACGTCTTGAGACCATGGATTTAATTGCTAGCTACTTGCTTAGATTCTGTGTCCTATACATTTTTTAATTAACCCCTCTTCTGGAACAACCTCCTTTCTGTTACTTATCCCCTGGTGTTAAAGGGTTCTTTTTTTCTTTCTCCTATCACATCCTTTCATCCTTCTGATACCATTCATGATTCTTCTCAATCACTTTGTTTTCACATTGAGGCCTTCCTACTTTTCTTTTTCAGTGGAATATTTCATCCTGATAACATGGAATATGGAGAGATATTTGTTAAGCTTCTAAATCTTTTCTTCTGGTCTACAATGTTAAGCATTGGCATGACAGAAGTATAAACATTACGCTCTGAAGATTATCACAGAATTTTCCCTTCTCTATATTCCCCTTCTTTGTTTTCCTTGGCAATAGCTCTAATAGCTGACAGCCTCCATTTCTGACCTCTTTTCTGAGTTCTTCATGTTGGCTTCAGGATATCTCCACCTGGATTATACTTCATGATACTCATGATGCGAGTTGATGAAATTGTAGATAAAACCAAGTTACTACCATTTGCAAGAAATATGAAGGCTACAAAACATCCTACTATTGGGGTAGAGGTAAATAACTCCTGTATCTTCTGTACCAACTGATTGGATTAAGGTTGGAAAAACAGATCAATGGTTTCTTTCACTCTCTTTTTATTGTAGTAAATAAATTAGAGACATCTGGCTCAATTTCAGAAATAGCTTATTCATGATAGCAACATTCGTGGCTGTTTTTGTTTTTTTTAGAATGAGCAAACTTGCACTTGCCAATGTTGGTCAAAGGCACGGAAGTCCTAAAAGGAAGCCAGAGAGTCTTTTTAGGGGCCTGCTGTAGCTGCTACAGCAGTTCTATCTGAGTATACTACATTTCATCTCTCATTTTTGTGAATTGTGTATAGACTGCCCTCTCTACCTACAATATATTCTTTGGCCTCTGATTCAGAGCTTTGCATATATTTTGGATTCAGTTTTCTGTGTATGTTGTTTCTCCTAAATACTATTTGTAAGCTCCTTGAGGGGAAGGACTGTGTAATTTTTATCTTATAGTGCCTACCACATATTAGGTATAACATTTTAGTATTAGAATACTAATTTCAAGCTTCTAACCCTGCTTCTTCTGACTTCACTGTAGTCAGTGGCACCACTATTCATTTGTTGTTCGTAAATATTGTATATCTGGTCACATGTGGTACCCACTTTGACCCTGCCTTGTAATCTCTCATCTCTTGTATCCAGTTAATTACCAGGCTCTCTCAATTCTGTGACATCTCTTGTTTCCATCTTCTCCTTTCTAGTTATACTGTCACCACCCTATTAATGTCTCTTGTTATCTCATCTTATGGTTATCTGTGTTAATATCTTTTCTACTTACTAGATATCATGATCCTTGAGAGTAGGGGCTGTGTATTATCTAATTTTTTTCTCCTCTGTGCATAAAGTGTTCTGTACATATTATTACATATTATATATTAATATATATTATACTTGTATGTGTCTTAAAGTCAGCTGCCCCAGCCATTAGGACATGTGTAAACATTGCTTAAGATCTGACATGTTGATTGATAGATAGATACATAGATAGATAGATACGTAGGTAAAGGTACGTAGATATTTTAGGAGCTATTTGTTGTTGTTTTTATGGACAATTATATTGATGGTGAGGAAGGAATTAATAAGGGCAAACTTCACATTTTCTAGCTAAGTTCATGTCGTCATTGTAAATTTTAGTTTGATGTTAAGAAGTTAGACAGTAAAACTGATCATGTGAAATAAGTCATTATTGATATTTACATACTGAAAAATGAAGGAGGACTTTGGATAGTTATTTTAGTTTTCTGCAGCATTTCAGTTGTTAGTAACAAAGAAGAAAGTTTGTTCACATGAATCTGTAATATGGTAAGATTAAAAATGATTGCATAAATAGAAAACTTCTTTTGAGAGGAAATTGTTCTAATCCTATATTTTAATGAAAAGGAGGCAAACACTGAACAGTAAGACACTGATATTTCAAAGTAGACGTATTAGTCAAGACACTGGGTTTTTTGTAAAATGAATCTAAAATTTACCATCTTTGCATTCAATAAAATTACTACTTTTGATAGGATTTTAAAAAATATCCAACTAGATGAAGTAATGGCATGGTTATTTTTTTCTTTGCCTTATATAGAATAGATAAAGATGTGGAAGACAAAAGACAAAAAGCGATTGAAGAGGTAATTAAAATTGTTTTTGAACATCAAGCTGGATAAACTTGTTCTCTGCTAATGTATCTACCTAGTACATCAGGGAAATATGCAGTTTAACTACTAGCTTTATCATTTTTTCTTTTGTCTTGGTCTTTTTTCCTACTTTCCTTTCCCTTTTGTAATAAACATTCACCAAAGGGTTTTTTTTTTACCCCCTAGAGTACCTGAAAGACCTCTTAGAATTCTAGACACCCCATAATCATAAACATCACCCTTTTTCTGGAAGAATTGTTTAAATTTTGACTCACCTTTTTTTTCTTCATCTGAGTTTCTTCAAGAAAAAAAATCAGATGTATAAACTTCCTCTGTATTTATGGAAATTTCCTGTGATCTAGATGTCGTGTTTGAAAATATAACCAATAAAATAGCTTTTCCCAAAGACTTAAATATACTAAAGAGAAAAGTACATTATTACTTTTAGCCATTATTTTATTCAGAATATTTTACATTCTGAACTTTTCATTTAAAAGGCTTGTCTAAAATTTAAAAACCAAATTTCCATTCAGTACATTAAAAATTATTTATCATTTTACACGAGTGTGTGTTCAAAGCTCTCCCTGTTGCTTTTTATAATATTGATGGACATACATTGCTCTTTTGAGTAGTTATATTAAATTAAGTATATTGAATATTTTGAACTGATGAAAATCTTTGTGGGAATGCAGTTTTTTCCTCCCTTGAATACCTTCAGAGGTTTTTAACTTATAAAGTACAGAAACCAAAAACATTTTGCAGTTATATCTTTAGTGTCCTATAAACACAAAATCCATTTTTCATTCCTTTTCCTTTCTAGCTAGTTCTTATCTAAAGATACCCAGGTCATCATGTGCTTTTAGTATTGTTGCTGTTTTAGAGAACCTTCATGCATAAGAATTTTAAAAAAATTAAGCCTTTGTTTATTAACCTATTAGTTTCCCATAATTTTTGCCAATTGGCTGCTAAAGTCTTTGGTTGTAGCATGATCAGAAACCAGATATTCCTATGTCATCTTCTCTGTACATTTAAGCAGATATTGTCCTTTGTTTTCCAGATGAAACTTGTTTTTAAAAAGTCATAACAGTATTCTCAAGTTTATCTCTTATTTACTAAGTATTATCATCTGCCTCCTTCATCTAGTACTTTCTAAACCCTGTGACCCAGAAACAACTGTCCTTCATTTTTTAACATGTATCAGAGTCATATAAACTCTTGTTTTAGAAATAAGCATTTTAGAAACCTTTACACACTTTAACATGTGTTAGTATCAGTTGTTTGAGAGAAGAAATAAAAGTTATTCCTAAAATGGTTGTGTTTAGTTGTTTAGTAAAAAAAAAAAAAATCTATGCTGTTGAAAATATTTTTGGCTGTAATGTATATTTTTCTTCCTGAAATTCCATGCTAGCTTACCTTGTTTTAAAGTGGAAGCTTAGAATGTAAAACCTGGAAAAACGAAGGACAGCCCAAAGATTAGAGTTACATATCTGAGTTGAATGATTTATTGAATTTCTTGAATTGTCCTGAAAACGAAGAAAGTAGGATGAGGTATATCAACCGCTGTGGACCTATTATAAAGTAAAAAATGAAACTTCCTGCCTTTTTTGTCAACTCCTACCAATGTGTATTTTATTATATGTTTCCTTAATCAAATAAGAAAAGCTAATCAAAGTATTTATTGATTTTATTTGAAAGAACTGATTTGTATCAGAATCAAATAAATATTTACTGAGTTTTTAGATAGAAATACAGATAGCTAAAGCATTTATTAAGTGCCTACTATATGCCAGGCACTGTACTCATCTTAGTGAATCTTTCTTTTTTATGTTTGTGATTGGTACTTTACCCATAGGAATTTGTTTATATTGATTTTGTTGGTATTAGCATCTAACTGAGCGTACCATATATGCATTTTTATTTATTTACAATCTGAATGGCTTCTTTAAGATAACAGATTAGTTTTAAAATCAGATGAATTTATTGATAATAGCATTCAAAGCAATTAATTTGAAACGTACTTTTTCAGTTTTAGTTTTTCCTTTTCTAGCAGTTTAGGTATATATATTCTAATTGATTGATACATATTGTATTCATGTATGTTTGCATACACAAAAGACATTTGTAAATTGTTAGATGATGATCAATGCACAAAATTACATTTTGTAAAGAATTGGTGTCTAAAAGTCTTTGATTTCTTCCAGTTTTTCACTAAAGGAGTTATTGTACCCTCTCCTTGGACTGATCATGAAGGAAAACAACTTTCACAATGTCATTCCAGTAAGTATGAGTTTTCTTTTGAAAATGTTAGGAAAGTTACTATTTAAAACTTTTTATAGAGTATATTTTTCATATCTGGGTTTGGCAGTGATTAAATATATGACTTTGAAAATTTTTTTGGTTCGTAATATAGTACAAAGCACAATTCTTAACAGAGGTTGTGTTTGTCACCTCTTTTATAGAGCATTCATACACATATAATAACTTACATAGAATTTGATCCTTTTTAAGCCTTTGGAAGCCAGACTTCCAAAGGTTATAGCTTATATAACTCTTCCTGAAATGTTGGATATTTAGTTGGATGTTTCAGAAATGTTTATTTTTTGTAAACTTTGTCATCCTCTCTATGTGCAGCTAGGCACCTTCATCACCTCTTGCCTGGCCTATTACGGCGCTTCCTGACTGGTCTGACTGATTCTCAAGTCTTTACCTTTTCCAATCCATCCTGTAGATAGCCATCAAATTGATTTTCTTGAAGCACAGATTTGGCCAGGTTTCTCTATTATTTAAGAAACTCCAGTGTTTTTCTTTTGCCTGCAGGATAAAATGGAAGTACCTCTTTTGGACATTTAAAGACCTTCACAATCTAGCTCTAACCTACTTTTCAGGGCCTATATTTTCTCATTACTCTCCTTTCTGGTCTAGCTAAACTTACCTGCTTGGTGTTGTCCTTATACAACATATATCTCCCTTTCTTTGTTTTTCATAGGCTATCCATCCCCCATCTTTAGAATGTTCTGCCTTCTCAGCTCTACTCATTCAAGGCTCAGCTCAAGTGTTATTGCCTTCAAAAGTTCTTTTCTGGTTCATAATTTATTAGTACTTCCTTCCTTAATCACTTTATGTTTATTTTGTATATATTTTGTACCAAAATACATATTTTTTTTTATCAAATTCATTTAGCAAAACATTTGATTAAGTATTCCATCTTATTCTCAAGGAAAAATTATGTTTTATATATCTTTATATTCATAAATGTCTTATTCTTACATGGGCAAGACAGTAACACAGTTAAGTGGATTTGGAAAAGGCTAAATGATTGACTTGAAGGTTGTCAGTAATGTCTCATAGCTGGCCTTAAAATTGTCAGTAATGATCCATTGTCTACTTGCAGGAGGTCTCTGTGGAGGCTTCTGTCCTTCACCCTATGCTGTTGAAGGATTTGAGTGCTTTGGATAAAGGCTGCTAGTCTGACCCCTCTGCTCTAGAAGGACTTTGTCTGACTCAAGGGGCTAAAGTCTCAGACTGCTAGGGACATAACTTGCTCACTGCTTGAGTACAAAGCAGCCAGAAGATCTCCAGAGGGGCTCTGATGCTTGGCTGCTAGACTCATGTTGAGTAACTCATGCAAGAGAGCTTCTCTCAGTTGAACCAATTCAAGATATTCTCAGTGTCTATAGCTGTGCATATCTTTCTCTGCTGCGGCTAAGTAAATCTTTTATTTTCATTGTTGAGTGACCTATAAGTGCCTCCTATTGTTCCATATGGAACCTAAATTAACAGGGTGTAGGCCTGAGTCAGACCCAGCCATGGGGATTTTAGTGACCGTAGGCTCAATATGAGTCAGCAGTGTGAAGTGGCAGCCATAGAAACCAGTTGATTATTTTGGGATGCATCAAGAGGTATTGGTTCCTAGAAATAAGGGGGTAATGATCCTTCTGTACTCGGGTCTAGTCAGAGGTAGTTCAGTTCTGAGCATGTTATTCACCTTCCAGAGGAAGGTGAAAGACTGAGTCTGTCATGTGATTATTGATTGAAATGGGGATGGTTAACTGGAGAAGAGAAGACTCACCAGGGCCATGAGAGCTGCCTTCAGACGTTTGCAAGGCTGTCATGTGGAAGAGAATTTGATTTGTTCTCTTTGGCCCTGGAGGGCAGAAGCAGGAAGAATGGGTACAAGTTGGAAAAAGATAGGTATAGAATGATGTCAGAAAAACCCCAAACCCTTCCTAACAATTAAAGTTGCCCAAAAGCAAAAGTGCTGCCCTGAGAGGTGAGAAGTTCCCTGATATTAAAAGCCTTCAAGCAGAGGCCACATCAAATATTTGTCTTCTCCTGCCCCGTGTGCCTCTCCCTACCCCCCTTTTCCATTTTCCAAAGGGTGTTATAATAAGGATTCTTTTGGGGTATGGATTGGACTAGATTGCTCCATTCAATTCAAAAATTTTGTGATTTGGTATTTAACTTTTCTGGTCAGCGAGGTGGTACAGTGGATAGAGAACTGGACCTGAAGTCAGGAAGACTCATCTTCCTGAGCTCAGATGTGCCCTCAAACACTTACAAGCTGTGTGACCTGGTGCAGGTCACTTAACCTTGTCTGGCTCCGTTTCTTCTCTGTACAATGAGCAGGGGAAGGAAATGGCACACCAAACAAGAAAACCCCACATGTGGTCATGGTGAGTGAGACACAACTGAACAGCGTCAGTAAGATATTTACTTTTCTGCAGACATCTTATCTTCCCTCAGTAGAAGTAAGTCCTAGTGATCCTCATTTTTATATTTGTATCCTACTACCTTTATAGTGACTCACACATAGTTGGCACTTAATGGATGTTTGTTGATTCACTAAATTAAATAAGTATGCATTGTTGCCTTTCTCTTGAAGATCATGATCATATTCCTCCAAGTCTTCTCTAAACTAAACTTCACCAGCTCTTTTAACATTTATATGAGTGACTTAAACATTTATTATTTAATCACTTACTCTGTGCAAAGCATTGTAAAGTGCTGGGGACACAAATAGAAAAGCAGGAAAATCCGAAGGAGCTCATGTTATAATGGAGGAGCAACACATTAACTGCAAGTCAGATGGGAAAGTCTTAATTTAAGCTTCAGGATGCAAATGCTTCTTTAATCCTGTTTCTCTTAGGAGTCCTATAAATGACATGATTTCTAGCTTCTGGTCACCTTCCTCTGATTGTGTGCTACTTTGTTAGTAGCCCTCTGAAAATATTACTCAGAACTGAAAACAGTACTCCATATGCTCCAAGGTTTCTGACCCAGCTAGAGGACAGTGAGAGTGTGAATTTCCCTCTGTTGGCCATCTTACCAATTAGTATGCATATTTGTTTGTTACCAAGTAAATATACTTGGTGGTGTCAAACTTCAAAAAAATAATAGTGGTAAATGACAAAAAAAAAGTTTGAAGACCAGTGAGAAATTAAGTGATTGCCCATTGTCAGATGTGTCACGGTAGGATTTGTGCTCAAGTCTTCTTGCTACTGAGTTTAGCTCTCTCCACTACACCAACCTGTCTCTTATGCAGATACATAAGAATTAAGTAGAGAACTAGTCTTATTTTGTCATTTAAGTTTCTGTGTTTAAGTTTCTGTGTGCCAGTATTTTTGTGATGTTATTTCTGTCTGGGATATGGAAATTTTTATTAGTTTTGTTTTTCTTCCTTTCACTTTAACTAAATACTGGATACACATGCTTGACACTTAACTGAAAAATTTATTTTTCCATGGTTATTGAATGACTTCTGAAAACTTAGGAATGCTTCAGTTCTAGTTATGAAACTAATTGTTGTTTTAGAGTGTAAGGTATTAGGGAGATTACTGCTGCTGAATTTAGATAGATAGATTTATTGAGGCTCTTGAATTCTTCTCAAACTTTTCCTCAGTGTCCCTCTCTCTCCCAGAGAACTATCTTATATAACAATTTTTTAAGGAAAAAAGAAAAAAATGAGGTGAGAGCCCTGTTGAAATTGCATAACATGAATTTATAGTGTACCCATTAAAGATAGTTGCACAATTTCTTCCTGCTCTGTTTAATACCTGCATATTGGATCAAAAGAAACAGATCCTGAGGATAATCTAGGGCTGAGACTTGACAGTGAATTCATATAGATAGGACCAGGGGGCACAGAATTTGAGAATAGAGGACAGTATGGAATTTAATTGGTTAACTTTGGGGTCAAGATTAGGAAGGGAAGGATTGCCTGAAGTCAGGCAAGTGGTAAATAACCTATAGAAGTACTGAGGAGTAGAAGGGTGGACGTAGTTAGGATGAGGCTATATAGGCTTGGGGGTGGGGGCTAGGGTAAAGCAAAGGAAAAATTGGTATGATAGGAAGTTATGATTTGATAGATGAATGTCAGTTCTTGAACCTAGAAGTGGAACCCATGTGGGTAATAGTGAGATTTAGGGTTTGACTATCTCTGTGTATGCCTAAGGTGGAATAGAAGAGTAGGTCACAGGATTTGAGGAGATTGAGAAACTGGGAGGTTTTAGTATATAAGGAAGCATCATTATGAATGTTGAAGTGTAAGGGCAGGACTTTGGGAGGAGAAGAAGATAGTGAGCTAGAGACAGAAGTTGAGAAAGGTGAATGACTTCTGAGCAGGTATTCAACAGCCACCTTGATCTGTAATTGATTCATAAATTTTGATAGAGTAAACTTCAAAGGAGATGTTGCTGAGTAGAAAGAGAGTTTGGAAGTGGCAATAAAAAGGAATGTTTGTGATACTCCTTCCATTACCAAAGAAGAGTGAGGTATAATGGAAGGTACAGTCATTGAAGGGAAGGATGGCCAGGGATTAGTGTTATGAGGCTTCTAAATGCAAGAAGATGGAAGGAATGAGAGGAAAAAGTACAAAATAAAGGGAAATACTGAACGGGAATTCATTCCAGGTGGCAGAATTGGAGTGAGAAAGTACTGCTTTCAGCTGAAGGAATAAAGTTGAGTAGGGGGGGGACTGATAGATTGGATTAGCAGTTAATTCTAGGCAGACACAAGTATGGGTAGAATAGAGATTCAAAGGGGCAGAGCCAAGATGGCAGAGTAGAGAGCTGGATCTGTAAAAGCTCTCCCCTACAGCCCATAAAATACCTGTAAAAAATGACTAAACAAATTCTTGAGCAGCAGAAACCAAACAACAGAGTGAAAGAGATTTCCAGCCCGAGAAAGCCTGATAGGCCGGCAGGAAAGGTCTATTGCACGAGGTGCAGAGCGGAGCGCAGCCCAGCCTTGGCTGCTCACAAGTGCACAGTGTGGCAGGGGCAGGACTGGAGAAGGCCTCAGGGGATGGAATCCCCTGCGGTTCCCAGTTTGCTCAACCCACAAATGCCAAAGACATCTTCAAAGATCAATGAGAAAGCTCTTTCATCTGCGTGAGAAGGGAATAGGATCTTGCCCTGCCACTGCAGCAGCAACAGCAGCAGCATCCATTTTTGGAGCCTTCCACCTAAAGACCCTGGGGGAATTGAACTGCTAATGTGGATCTCAGCCCTGAGTAGCTGCCCTGGGGTGAGGAGGAGTGCTGGCTGGTGTGGTGGAACTGGTGGAGGCTCTGGAGAGAGAATCCTGCTCACAAACAGAGAGCAGGCCCACCTGTGCCACCTTGGAGGAACTGAGCACTTACAGGTCCCCAGAGTATACCCTTCTCCTGACAAAGGACTTAAAAGTCAAGTAACTGGCTAGGAAAATGCCCAAAAAAGGGAAAAAGAATAAGACACTAGAAGGTTACTTTCTTGGTGAGCAGTTATTTTCTTCCATCCTTTCGAATGAGGAGGAACAATGCATACCATCAGAGGAAAGCCTAAAAGTCAAGGCTTCAGCATCCAAAACCTCCAAAATAAATATGCAATGGTCTCAGGCCATTGAAGAGTTCAAAAAGGATTTTGATCAATCAAGTAAGGGAGGTGGAGGAAAAATTGGGAAGAGAAATGAGAGCGATGCAAGAAAATCATGAAAAGCGAGTCAACAGCTTGCTAGAGGAGATGCAAAAAATTGCTGAAAACAGTAACGCCCTTGAAAACTCAAATGGCAAAAGGGGTCCAAAAAGCCAGTGAGGAGAAGAATGCTTTAAAAAGCAGAATTAGCCAAATGGAAAAGGAGGTTCAAAAACTCACTGAAGAAAATAGTTCTTTAAAAATTAGAATGGAGCAGATGGAAACTAATGACTTCATGAGAAACCGAGAAATTACAAAACAAAACCAAAAGAATGAAAAAATTGAAGGCAGTGTGAAATATCTGATTGGAAAAACAACTGACCTGGAAAATAGGTCCAGGAAAGACAATTTAAAAATTATGGGACTACCTGAAAGCCATAAAGAGCCTAGACGTCTTTCAAAAAATTATCAAGAAAAATTACCCTGATGTTCTAAAACCAGAGGATTAAATAAATATTGAAAGAATCCACCGATCGCCTCCTGAAAGATCAGAAAAGAGAAACTCATAGGAACATTGTGGCCAAATTCCAGAGTTCCCTGGTCAAGGAGAAAATATTGCAAACAGCTAGAAAGAAACAATTCAAGTATTGTGGAAATGTAGCCAGGATAACACAAGATCTAGCAGGTTCTACATTAATGGATCGAAAGGCTTGGAATATGATATTCCAGAAGTGAAAGGAATTAGGATTAAAACCAAGAATCACCCACCCAACAAAACTGAGTATACTACTTCAGGAGAAAAAATGGTAATTCAATGAAGTACAGGACTTCCAAGCATTCTTGATGAAAGACCAGAACTGAATAGAAAATTTGACCTTCAAACTCAAGAGTCAAGAAAAGCATGAAAAGGTAAACAGGAAAGAGAAATCATAAGGGACTTACTAAAGTTGAACTGTTTACATTCCTACATGGAAAGATTATATTTGTATCTCGAAATTTTTCTCAGTGTTTGGGTAGTTGGTGGGATTATACACACACACACACACACACACACACACACACGTATATATATAGAGAGAGACAGAGCACAGAGTGAGTTGAATAGGAAGGGGTGATATCTAAAATAAAATTAAGGGGTGAGAGAGGAATATATTGGGAGGAGAAAGGGAGAAATGGAATGGGGCAAATTATAAAAGAGGCAAGAAGAAGTTTTTTCAGTGGAAGGAAAAAGGGGGGAGGTGAGAGGGAAAAAGTGAAGCATACTCTCATCACATTTGGCTTAAGGAAGAACTGACATGCACACTCAATTTGGTATGAAAATCTATCTTACACTGCAGGAAAGTAGGGGAGGAGGGGAAAAGTGGGGTGTGGGGAGGATGATAGAAGGGAGGGCAAATGAGAGGAGGGGGGTAATTAGAAGTAAACACTTGTGGGGAGAGACAAGGTCAAAAGAGAACAGAATAAATGGGGGACAGGATACAATGGAGGGAAATATAGTTAGTCTTTCACAACATGACTTTTATGGAAGTCTTCTGCATAACTAAAAACACAAGTATAACCTCTGCTGAATTGCTTGCCTTCTCAGTGGGAATGGGTGGGGAGGGAGGAAGGGAGAAAAGTTGGAACTCAAAAGTTTTAGGAACAAATGTTGAGAATTGTTCTTGCATGCAGCTGAGAAATAAGAAATACAGGTAATGGGATATAGAAATCTATCTTGCCTTACAAGAAAAGAGAGAAGATGGGGATAAGGGAAGTGTGGGGTGTGATAGAAGGGAGGGCAGATTAGAGGAAGGGGTAATCAGAACGCATGGTGTTTTGGAGTGGGGGGAGGGCAGGGATGGGGAGAAAATTTGGAACTCAAAATTTTGTGGAAATGAATGTTGAAAACTAAAAATAAATCAACATTAAAAAAAAAGTATGGGGAGAATAACAAACGGTGGGAGTTTGTTAGCTTTAGGTGTTTTGGAATGCTCAAAGTCTCTTGATCTCCAGCATATTTTTTGGTGTCTTAGCAAGGAGTATTCCACCCACCAGGTAGAGGGAGGTCTTTGCACTGTAGGTGGAGCAGGGATGGGGCTTTACCTTGCTGCTACCTTCTCTGTTTGTGGTCAGGGCTGGCCTGGGGGGCATGGAGGTTCTTTGCTTTATCCTCTGATATCTGCTTGGTCTAATTTATCCTCTTGAATTAAGGTATCAGTTTCACCTTGTTCAGTACCTGTGCTATACATATTTGTATATAGGGGTCTAAAACCTTGAGTTTTCTTGCTGTTCTACTTTTGAATATTTCCTCCTGTGAGTTCCTGGCCTCTACTTACTGTCTTTTTAATAGTGTATTTGGGAAATTTTAACTTTTCAACATAATTTTCAGCTTAAATCTTTCAGTGTCTCCAGAGAAACATTTATTAGATGTGGTCCATCCCTGACAACATCATATCCTTTCTTTATGGTAACTTATGATCCAAAATTCTAGATTTTGTTGTTGTTCACAATCTTCTGAATGAGCTGTTTGTACCCTTGTCTGCTTTTCTATTCTCAGACTGTTAATGTCTTCTGTTTCTAGCTTATACCTTCACAATCCAGTATATTTAATAACACTCAAGATCAGTATTACCTATACTGTTATCTAGAGCCCTACATTATATAGAGAGTGGTTCTCTGAGAAAATTTCAATTCCAGTGATATTTTCCTCCCAGAATTATTAAGTACAACTTTAATAGCTTAAAACTGCACTAAGATTTTTGGGATACCCTTGTAATTTTGTACAAAAATGGATTTATTTAAATGGAAATTGGATTATTTTCTGTTTACTCCAAATTTCTACACTCTTCCAGGCCCAGAGGATATTATATATAAGTCTTATTGGCCAGCATTTATGTGTTCCATCAGTATATTTCAATCTCCAAAGTATTTATTTCGTGACCAGATTAGCTTAGGAAATTCTTGTTTCAATAAATTAATTTATGATAAAGCCACAAGAGAAACTAATTTTTGTGTTGCATCCTAAATATTTTGAAATTGATAATATAGAAAACAACCATGTTATCCCCAAATACTCCTTTGGTCAGTAATCTAGATGTCTAGACTGGATAGATACCTTTTCCAGTGTGGTGTTTTATTTTTACTATATTGACTAGAGAAATAGTAATGGTATCAAAATGTATACTTTTAGATATTATTCTTCACTTTTTTTTATACAAATGCTGTTTAGTAAAAAATGCACTTGGCTTACCACTTACCAAGACTTAAATTGTTAAACTGAATACTTTCAATTTTAAATTTTTTACAGGTATAGACATAAACAAGGTATCTCCAGTTGGAAGAGAACTGACCCTATCTTCTGGAAAAAACAATGGTATATGTAGCTATAATGTAAAATAAAAACAGGTTCTAAGTAATGATATATTTATTATTAAAACCCATGTATTTTAATGTTTATTTAAGTTTTAAAATATCTTTCATTTATTATGAACAAACCATATAACCACTAAGTGATGTGACTCTTCTTAAGTACAAATTATACATCCAGATGAGGGTTGTCCTATTCAGAGTGGTCACTTGGTATGTTGCCATTACTTAAAATGTTTTTGGAATTATTGCCTTCAGAACCTGAAGTACAGTTGTTTGAATCTTCTTAATGGTGGTTAATATTTTCTTTTTTTTCCTTTGAAATAGTGAATAGTTATTTGAAGTCAAATCTTGTAAACAAGGTACATACCATTTGGGTTTGAAAAGGAATTATATATGTATAAAGTAATGAAACTGTTTTATACCAAAGTGAGAGAATTTATTCATCTAAATGAGTGTTGTCCTGCAAAGGATAATCACTGTGTTCCAAAAATAAATTGCCTTTGAGTTCAGTTTAGGAGCATTGTAAGATAAACAAGCAAAACAGTTTCATTGCTTTAAAGTCACACTACAAATTCTGGATCTTATTCTTCAGGAGTATACTTCTGAATTTGCAAATTGATCTCACACTTAAGAAATTTACAGCTGTTAATGGAAACTCCTCTCTACTTTTAATCCTGTGTTCGTTCTTCTCTCCATCAGTCTTCCATA
This sequence comes from Notamacropus eugenii, assembly GCF_028372415.1. Classification (NCBI taxonomy): domain Eukaryota; kingdom Metazoa; phylum Chordata; class Mammalia; order Diprotodontia; family Macropodidae; genus Notamacropus; species Notamacropus eugenii. The sequence continues at coordinate 265,266,753 of NC_092877.1, read as the reverse complement.
AATTCCTCATTATTATAGTCATTTGCTTTACCTTCTGACCTATAATCCTAGCCTTCTTTCTCTGGTTTTGTATATTTTACATGTTTCCCTTACTTTTAGCAAGGAGAAGTTACCTTAAGAAGGAGTCGTACAATAGTACTAACCACAGTAGTGATAATGGTGGTGTTAATATTTATATGACACCCATTCTGTGCCAGGCAGTATGTCAGACATGTTACAAATATTATTTCATTTGTAGAATAATAGCAATTCCCAAAAAAGACTACAGATTTATCCACAAACGGGAGGCTGTGAAGTTCATGGCAGGCTGGTCAGGAGATAATCTCAGAGTCAGTGTCAACATTTAGGTGTTTACTGTGTGACAGGCACAGTGTTAAAGACTGGGGATACAAAGGAAGACAGAAGACAGCCCTTACCCTCAAGGAGCTCACAATCTCATGGGGGAGACATCACAGAACTAGAAACTGAAAAGGGGTGGGAAGAGGTTACCAGGCACAGGGACAAGGTAAAGTAATGTGGCTGGGAGAAAAAGGATCTGAGGAGGTGTCAGTTTCTGAGTTGATTTCATCTTGGAGAAGGATGAATTTCTGAAATGAGGAACACCAGGAAAATAATCTGGTAGAAAATGATGAGAATTCCCTGGGTGCAATCCTTTATGGAGGGTGTGGGAGGAGCTCTCCAGTGTCCATCTTCCACCCTTTTCAGTCAGATCTAACTTGACTTTTTGCTTCCATGCTTTTATATAGACTTGTGAACAGCCTCGTTGTTCAAGATATCAGCTAGAAAATGAAAGGCCTGGACAAAGGGCATGGATTCAACGTTAGCCAGTTTAATAGTCTTCTGAGATATCAGAACCAAATTTGAAATAAATGGGACTGTCTGGGATCCCCTGCTGACTAAGTGTCTTCAGGACACCAAATGGTTCTTTCCTACAGTGAGCAGTGGAACATTCTTGAGGCCTGAAGAATTTCTTGGTTCAGCAGGGAAGTTCAGAACCTTACTATTAGAATTGTGGAACTCTGTACAGCAAATAGTATTTCCTAGGGATAATGCTTGTGCTAACTTCTTTGTGGAAAACTCCTGCTGAGGAGAGCTGCTGGGCTTGTGACATGGCTGTGTTACGTACTCTTCTGATCCTTATTTATTTATCCTTTGCAGTTGCTTGTCAGACATTGTTGTCTCTCCCTGTGGATTTTAATTTAGAAAAACTGTTGGGTAAGTATTATATTTATTTAGATTTTCATTTTAGGTGTTAGATTTTTATGTATTGTTTGCTCCTTTATAAATCAAAATGTTGTGTTTAAATACCTCCTTTCAGAGGGGAAAGGTCTTTATCAAACTGCCACAGACTGAAACCCATAATTTTAATTCATAAGAATCAAGTATGTACCCGACAGCGCTATCTTACTCATATTAAACAAAAATCCCCCCTAAAAACTTGGCCCTTTTGTTTTTCAAACCTTTAATCATCTATTAAATTAATGTAGGGGAATATTTCAGAGCAGATGAATTTGCTGACCAATCTCAAGAAAACCTCAGTTCTTCATCTCTAAGAAGAAAACTGTTTTTAGATGGAAATGGAAGTATGTCTGAATCCTTGTCTCCAACTTCTCCCAAGAGTCCATATAGTAATGCTCCAGCATCAGTTGAAGTCCTTTATTCAATAGATTTATCCCCAGTTAGGTGTAGGAGCCCCGTGGAAACACCAAGCTCGGTAAGTGCTTAACTAATGCTTTTTCATTAATTTCCTAAGGAATACAGTACTATCTTTGTGTATCTAACACATTAAAAAAATTTTTTGATCAACTTTATTTTCACACAGGTCACTTTGTTCCTTTATTGAACAAATACTTATTAATCATCTATTATACAGTAGTGTGTTAGACTCTGAGAATACAAAAATGAAAGTCTGTGTCATTAAATCACATTCTCCTGGTGGGAACATCACATTACATTACTGGGAATTTCCCAGAAAATCCTTGAACAATCTCCTCTACAGAGTTCATTTCACCTGAAGGTTGTGTAAAGCCTCTTAGTGGTGGGGTTGTGTCAGATACTACAGTCACTAGTGACATTGTCTGGTTATTGTGAGAGAGGCAGTATGTGGATGTGGTATAGTGGGTGGAAGGCTGGGCTTGGAGTCATGAAGACCCGAGTTGAAGTGCTACCTTTTAACACATACTAGCTGGGTAACCATTGACAAGTCACTTAATCTTTCAGTGTCCTAGATAAGTTCTGTATATTATGCTGATCTGCATTGATGGAAGGAGTTTCCATATGTTGCAGAAATTACAATTCCCATCATACCTAGTGTGCACTGTCACCTCATATCGATTTCCTAGTTCATAATGTTGACATTGATAATCTGTTTCTAAAATTTTCTCTTAATGGTCAACAAAGTCTCTGTCATAACTTACCCATTCTGGTGATTCTGAAGCCCCACAGGTCATCATGCAAACCCCAGCTGGTCAATTATATTTTTTTTCTTTTTTTTTTTATTTTTCCTCTCAACTTTGCTACTCCTCTGGTCTACCTAGAAGCTACCCCCACTCCCACCCCCTTCCCCTGGGCCTTCTGGGATGCCTGCTTCACTGGCAAAAATCTTGCTTTCATCTTCAACCTTTTCCTTTCTCACTTCTGTCTTCTGCCTCTTTCAGAGACCTCACTCCCTCCTGCTTTTTCACTGCTTGAAGTGAGAGATTTGAAATACTCCTTCAACCCCATTGCTATTTCAAGGTTCTCTCATTATCTCCAGGACTCAGTAACCTTTCCTCCTTTGAGGTTCATGCAGTCTATAACGACTGCCAGTCACAATCCTGATAGCTGTTGACTGCAGACCTCCAGGACACTCCCTTTTCTTCCTCAGTGAGTTCAGTGTCTGGCTGGCTGTCTTTCCTCCGCAACACTTACCCTCACACTAGGGGACTTCTCCAGACATATTGATGCTCCTTCAAACATCCTGACCTCCCAGTTCCTCAGCTTACTCACTTCCCATGACCTTCTTTCCCTCACTGTCTCAGTCACACACAGACATGGGCTTGTTTGTGATCTTGCCAACACTCACACGTGCACCACTGCCATGTTGATAACCTCTAAAATTACCTTAGCCATGCACCGTCTATTAGCACTTCATCTCTCCCTCTGCCTTCCAGTTCCAGACCCTGTTCTTTTCCTACACCTCTGCACTGTCCTCTTCTCGAGTCCCACTTTCCACTGACATTGCCGATTGTGCTTTGCCAGACCTCAGACTTAGATCATTCTCATCATCCCCTGCCTTTGCCTTTGTATACTTGCTTAGAAGGAAGGTGAAGATCACACAACCATCCTGACTGAATTCACTGCAAATTTGTTACATATCTTCAACTGAGCCCTCATTGCCACTAGGCAATCTTTTTACACCTCCCTAATTAACATACTATCCCACTCAACATGGTGGGTGTTTCAGACATTTTCATCTCTCCTCAAACCTCCCATGGCTTCCCCTCCAACTTCCCTCTCTGCTCATATTTTATAGGAAAAAAAATGGTCATTTGCCAAGAGCCCCCTCTTCTCCCTTTTCCTTATCTTTTATCACCTTGTGTCGCTTTCCTTCTTAGCCTGTCTTCCTTGATTAGATGGCCTTTCCATTCCCTCTTCTCTCCTCCCTCAGACTGCCTCTTTTATCATCTGCACTCTCTCACTTACATTTAATTTCTCCCTGTCTACTGACTCCTTTTCCACTACCTACAAATAACCCTCATTAAAAAAAGTCACTTGATGGATCCTTCCCTGCTAACTGTTATCCCATGTATTATCCCTGCCTTTTGTGGCTGAACTTGAGAAGGCTGTTTACAACAAGTGCTTCTACTTCCTTTCTTCTTACTCTTTCCTTCCCTCTGCAGTCTGGCTTTTAAACCTCCTCATTCACCAGAACTGTCCTTCCAAGTCACCAGGGGCGTAACTGCCAAATCCAGTGGCCTTTTTCTCAATCCTCTGGACCTCTTAGCCTTTGACGTTACTTTCTTCATATACTTGATATTCTCTTCTCTGGTGGTTTTCATGATACTAGCTTCTCTTGGTTCTCCTATCTGACTGCTCCTTCTCAGCCTCCTTTCCTGGATCTTCATCCAAGTCATGCCCACTAACTATGGGTGTTCCCCAGGTCTCTCCTGGATTCAGTTCTCCCTCTGTATTGTTTTATATGTTGATTTCATCAGCTGGTAAGGATTCAGTTATTATCTATGCTAATGATTTGCAGATCTACTAATCTGGCCCTGATCTATTTGCTGACTTCCAGTCTTACATCTCCAGCTGTCTTTCAGACATCTCAACCTGACATAAACTCAGTGTATCGAAAACTGAGCTTAGAACCTTTGCTCTTAAATTCCTTCCAGACTCCCCTGTTACTGTCTAGGGTACCACCACCCTCCTAGTCCCCATGCTCACAACATAGGTTTCATCTTTGATTCTATACTCGAACCTTCCCATATCCAATCTTTCGCCAAGGCCTGTCAATTTTATTTTTGTAACACCTCTCAAGTATGCCCACTTCTTTCCTCTGATACTTCTAGCACCTTGATGCCTCATCTGACACCTCAACTATTGCAACAGCCTGATTATCCTAAGGCACAGGTCTGACTATATCAACCTCCTCCCACACATATACCCCAACTCAATAAACTTCCATTTAAACTTCCAGTATCATGGATAAAATCTTCTGTCTGGTATTCAAAACTCAGCCCCTCCTCCTTTTCCAAGCTTCTTATTCTTCTTCTCCCCACCCTGTACTATTCAGTACAGTTATATTAGCCTCCTTGTGCCTCAAACGAGACACTCCATATTTTGGCTCTGGACGTTTTCATTTGGTGTCCCTTTTGCCTGGAGTGCTCTCTCTCATTTCTGTCTCTTGGTTTCCCTGGGTTCCTTTAAGTCTCAGCAAAAATTCCATCTCCTTCAAGAAACCTTTCTCTTTAATTCTAGTACTTGATTATTTCTTAGTTTTCTCTTCTATAGCTTGTTTATTATGAACTCCTTAAGGGCTAGGACTGTTACTTGCCTTGCTATCTCCGGTGCCTGGCACATAGTAAGTGTCTAATAAATAGTCATTGACTGATGACAGCAAATTCAGCTCTTCCCTGATTCTCCACCCCCTCTAGCCCCAGGTTCTCATGCTCTCTTCCCCAAAAGGACTTTGCATTTATTTTGCTTATATTTATTTCTATACATGTTGTCTTCCGTGATAGATTGTAAGCTTTGTGAAGGCAGGAACGGTTTTTTCTTTGTAGCCTAAGTGTGTAGGTACTTCATGAATGCATGTTGGTTGATTGATAGATAAATGATCTCTTTTCTTTTATATGAACTTTTTTTTTTAATCATAGGGCCAGTTTTCCTCCAGTCCTATCCGGGGAGGTACAAGAAAATACAGCTTGGAAAGCATCACGAGTCCCTCATTTCCACAGCACCCCCCTACAACTATTGCTTCCCCAGCATTCTCTCCAATTGCTTTTCAGATAGGAAAAACACCACTCTCTGGTATGTCTGCAGGGTTTTGTTTGTTTGTCTTAAATATAAAATGAGGCTTTTTTTTTAACAGTCCTACTCAATTATTTCATCATGACATAAAAGTGGCCTGGGGTTCTTGAAGGATATGGAATGGAATCAAGATTTGGCAGATCTCACCAAGCTGCACATGCTTTCATTATAGCCCTGATGACAAAAGGCCACCCTAGAAAGTTGGGAGAGACTTACTGCTAGAATTAATTTTTTTGACCACAACAATTAACGCAGATCTGTAAGGCCTTAAAAGGTTAGATCTGTGTGGGTGTAGGATGTTTCCATACTATTGAAATTACAGATACTATGAAACATGGAAGTATTAAAATGTGTTTGATGTAGATAGAATTGTAATTATTTTCGTATATTTTTATGGGTGGAGCCTCCTAGATGAGCTCTACATTTCTAAAAATCTGAAGTTTAGGTTAAAAATCTTTCTAACAGTTTAAAATATTCACTGTAGTTTTAGATACAATTCCATTCATGTAGCATATTTTACATTTTTGAAAGAAAATCAGCAAAGAAGGTATTTCAGGTGGGATTATATTATAAAGGATTATTATCAAACATGCCTTCTTCCCTGAAATTTTACACCTAGTTTAAAAGTGATCAAAAGTTTATTTTCTGCATTTAAAGTTTTAGCATTCTGGTGAGATAAATTATGCAGGTTGTGTTTTTGTTTTTATTATACTTAGAAGCTGAAATTATGAGCTTTTTACTATTTATCTGATAACAAAATAATGAGATGCACAATCTCTTATTATATTAATTTGAACCATATTGTTTCTTAAAAGATTTTTCTTGGTGTTGACTTGTCTGATTGAGAACAGTATGGTACAAGTGATCCTTATTATTCAATAGAGTCATACTCTTTTTGAGCAGTAACAGTTAAATAATTACTCTAACTGTAGGGAGCTAGTTTTCCAGAAATGGAAGTTCCTAATAACTAAGAATTTTAATTGGTATCATAAATATGTAAGTAATACATTTTCTAAACTCATTTGTGTGTGTGTGTGTTATATCTCTTTTTTTTCATCTTTAGAACCAAGGAAGTTTACCTTTCGTTCTCCTGATGTGCCATCTGCTCCAAATTCTAATGGCATTACCAACTCCTGTACCAGAAGTCCATATATAGATGGCTGTTCTCCAATTAAAAATTGGTCTCCTATGAGACTTGGGAAGTGCAATGGAGGTACTCAGTACCGTACTTCACTTATTCGAATCCCTTTTACTCTCGAGCATCATAATGAAGAAGAAGAAAAAGAAAATGCTCCTCCCACAGATGCCTCTTTACCACCAATGGATACTGCTGGAGTACACCTGCGACAGCGAGATGGGGATGCTTTTGCACACGGCACACATTTAGTTGTGGCTACTATGTCTATTACAAAAGATAAATCCAGTGCTTGTGAGAAAGAATTGGCATTGTTGCAAGATATTGAGGGTGAAAAGGAGAATAACTCTGTAGACATGGTTGATCCTGTGGAGATAGCAGATGAAAACATTTGGGTTAAGGATACAGTTGGTAAGGGGAGTTTACCAGTGACTGGATTTATGACAGGTATTGCTTTCAGTATTGAAAGCTCTCATATGTGTATGTCACCTCTTGCAGAAAGCAGTGTCATTCCTTGTGAAAGCAGCAGCATTCAGGTAAGGCATTAGAAATCATTTCAACTTATTTGTTGATATTTTCCATTGCCTTCATTTAAAGCATCAAGCACATATTCTTCTTTCACTACTTCTCTGAATCTATTTAGAAAGAAAAGTGATTTCATATTGCTACTGTAACACTATAAACTCAAAATAAAATATTCCAAAATCTTTTGAAACCTGGAATATACCATGTAGTCTGCTCCTTGGTGAGCACTATGCTATACATCTTATTGATACTGTTAATTCTCCATGTGACCACGGGACTATGACCATCTCAGAGAAGCTCATCTTGTCTTCCCCCTTTCATAAAACCAGCTTTTCCCTGTTACTGAGGTTAGCCAGTCCATGCTGCAAAACATGGAGTTACCCAGGAGCACAGGCATGCAAACGACACGCCTTCACTTCTTTACAGAAATGGCCTATGTTAGAGGTCAGCAGGGTTGTTGCCACATACTGTGACCTAGCTGGGTGGGTGCACTCTTCGTCAGCTTTCATTGGGCTAAAATACCCATTGGAGAAAGAACTAATTTGTGGACAGAGGGAATAACCCTGCTGCCCTTACCATCACAGAGTCACCTGAATTCTTCTGGCCTTATTTTCCTAGTTTATAAAATGAGTAGTTTGGACTGTATGAAATTTACGTCATGGACTGATAACTCCCCAGAAAGGTCTGTTGCTTTCATTTCAGTGGGTGAGCCAAGTACTTGACTTTGAATCTTGACTGCCTCTAAGAGTTTGGGGACTTTGAGAAAACCCTTAAACCTTTCCAAGCTTGAGTTTTGTCATTTATAAAAGGAGGAATTTGGAATAGGTGTTGTCTAAAGTCCCTTCCAGCTCCCAAGCCCATGATGTTGGAGTGCTGTCTATGGTAAATGGTTTCAATCTATGGTAAATTGTTAGATTTTTGTAGTACTCTTAATGAAATCCAAAATAAGTTATTTCATTTCTGAGCCCTTTAAAAACAAAAAATGTGTGATTTGAACAGTGGAATGCTTTCCACAAAGAGAAATAGCAAGTGTGTCCAAGGCTGATGGAGGTTCCTGAGGCTAGAGACATGGAAATTAAGTGACTTTCTCAGGATCATAGACTAATAAGGGTTCAGGCTAGGATTTGAACCCATTTCTTAACTGAATCCAGACCCAGATTTCCATCCAGTACACTAGTCTGCCTTTATAATAGCATGAGAACCTTTAGTAAAGTAATAAGGGTCCTCATGTTCTCTTAATTAGGCAATAAAACAACACCAGAAAGGTCAGTTGCGTTTTTGACCTTAGGTTTTAAAAGAAAATAGTATGATAGAGGAAGGGTAGGTCAGGAAGGATATCATGTTGCTTGGTCTCTACAGTCTACCTTTAAAGGTGCAGGCAACCTCTCAGGATGCATCTTTCTCTTAAGTGAATCTTGCCCTAAGGAAATGCAGTTTCTGGTATGGTATTTTTATTTTAAAACCTTATCTTAGGAAATAGAATTAATAATTTCTGTGATTTAGGGGAAAATGCAGTTTACTGCATTCTTAATTGAAGATTAAAAAGAAAAAATCCTAGACTAAAATTTTTCTTGCAGAAATTAATCTTTAGTTTCCTAGAAGGGTTAGGCAGCTGTAGTATATTTGAAAAATACTGGGCTATATGCCATGAGAATTGTCATGGCTTCATTTTTCTAGCCTATTTCATAATCGGTAAAGATGGCATCCACTAGATGCCATCTTTAAATTTTTTCTAGCTCTACCATTCAATGATCTTTCTATAAATTCAGATCTAAAGCCCCAGGAAAACGTCTGATTTTGTTTTGTAGATAATAACTCATCAGAAACACATCTATTCCTTAATTTAACTATAGGTCTTCTTTGTTCTAGATTTTTCTCAGCATACTTCACCTGAGTTATGATTGTAATTATTTATAAGTAACCACCACCATTCTCATCTTAGTCAGGGTTGCTTTAATTTTAGAACTGAATTCTGAAACCCTTACCTAAGATTCCAAACATTCTGAGGATTTAAGCTATTATATTATATTATGTCATGATTCTATTTTCTACCCTTTACTGCCTATCGTGACCAGATATCTAATTTCAAAGTAACCCAAGGTGGAATATTATTCCTACATAGCAAATATATCAGTGTATCCTTAGCAGCCAGTATAAATATATTGACCCCCCAGTGGAAATATGGTTTCTGTATGCAACAACTAACACCATAATAACAGAAAACAGTGTTCTTATAATACAGTATTATACTGCAGATTTGAACAAGACAAATATTGGGCAGTGTTGGTAGCAAATTGAACTAAGCTTATTCAATAAAAAAGATCTTTAAGAATAATGGGTAGGTTCTCAAAGCTCTGTATCTTCAGCTTTTTAATATATACATATATATGTATATATATGTACTGAACTATATAATGAAAATTAATAGTTTAACTGAAGCAGAGGGTATTAAGAATTACTTTCTGTGTGGCCAGAGGTTCTGGCCAAAAAGAAAGTTACTTTTGGTGGGAAAAATTTAGGATCTTGCTGAACATTGCTTTTAGACATTTTTTCAGATGGAGAACATTGGTACTTTAGTTGTCCCTGGTTCCATTTATTTTGTGAAACGAACAGGTTTTGATCCTCTTCCTGCTTCTCTGTCCTATGTAGATTTATGCCACATTGGAGAAGCTGGCAGTTGAAAGTGGCATGCACTTTAATGGTTGCATATTTCAAAAAAGTTTTCTAGCATTTTTTCCCTAGTACTGCTAAAAAACAATCATTGGCAATGTCCAACAGGGATTGGATGACTACTTGTGGTTGATATGTTGTGGAGAGGAATCCTTATTGAGTTGTCTGTTGTACTGGATGACCTCTGATTTCGTCCAACTCTGAAGTTAAGAATTTGTATTTAGTCTTAGAGTGCTAACGTTTGATATAAAAAGATTAAATTATGTATGTTTGCCAGTGGATGAGCTTTTTATATCTTAGTTGCTAGATTTAATTATAAAATATAGCAGTCTTTAAAAACTACCCAAACATGCTGAAACACTGACAGCTGAATGTTTTCTCTTGGAAGGTGGCCCCTTTGGGAATCTGTAACACATTCTTTTGATGATTCTTAGATACAACGGATTTTTGTTCCTTAAGGGCATTTGATTTTCGTACATAGCCCCAAGTCATTAAGTCCATTATGATCTCTAAGGGGAATGACTTGCATAATACAGTGAGATGTAGACCTGTAATTTCATTGGTATATAAGGAGCTCCCCTTGAGGACACTCACTACCATTGCATGGTAGGCAGCTGCTAGACTTCATCTGAATGGGTTACTTGTGTGGGTAAGTCTGGCCAAGGGTCACACAGCCAGTATCTGAGATGGGATTTGAACTGAGGTCACCTCCCAAGAATGAGATCCCTCATTCTTATTATAGAGAAACAACTTTTCTGGAGTGGCATGTCTGTAAATGATAGTGCAAAAGATTTCATTTTCATTTTTAACAATGCCAGCATTATTGGCAAAAATGCATATTCCCTCAAATGTGACAGCTTCAAAGGGAACCAAGCTCACTGAAGGGTATATTCTGAGAACTGTTAAGTTTTTTTTTTAATCTTACCCTACAGTTTTGCTACTTTATACTCGTCATGCTTATACTCGTCATGCTTATTTTATTCATTTTGGCATAATTTTATTGCATATTACAGTATTGATGTATAGTACTAATTATTAACAGTTGATGAAATTCACTCATAGTTTAAATTTTAAGCATATGTTTAAGGTTCCTTAGAGATGTATTAAAATTTTAAAATACTTTCAAGGTTCTCCAAGATCATGTATGTTGTGATGTTTATCTAAAAAATCTAGAGTTTGCAATTTAATTCTTAGGTGACTTTTCTTTTAACATTCTTCTCAGGTGGATAGTGGCTATAATACACAGACTTGTGGCAGCAGTATTATTGATACAATTGGAATAGGAACAGAGAGCTATTGTCGAGAAAATGATGCACTGTCCTTGGAAGTTCACAACAAATCTCAAGTTCCTGAAGCAAAGGTATGTGATACTTTTGGAGAGAAAGACTCTATATAGTGGTACAATATTGTGTTTGTTTTAGGGCTTTATTATGGTGAAATTCTTTATCCTCAACAAAATCTTTATAAAGCGCATTATCAGTATCATCACCTTTTTGTTCTAGATCTAATGGCAGTATGAGTTTAATTCTTTTTTCTAAGGTATTTTGAAATACAATAAAACTTTATTTAAAAATGTAAAATCATTAGCTCCCAAATCATTAGATTTGGCCTGTGGGTTCTGGTTTGCAGAACTCTTCTCTAAGTGAAAGTGCAATGAAAGAAAGTTTAGAAACAGGACTCCTGCTTAGCCTAGTGCTTTAACTCAGCATTAAAGGGAAGGCCTTTCCAAGGAGAGTGCCAAACAGTACAGCTGGTTTTCCAGTTTTTGCGTTTGGTCTTCTGGTACACTTCTGCTCTGTCTGAAGTATCCCAATCACAAGACCGTCAGGCATGTTCATAAATATAAATAATTTTACAACTTTCTGCTAATGTGTATTCTAGTAATACCAAGGGCTTCCTTTCCTTATTATTGAGATAGCTGTGATATTTTTAAGGACTAGCACTTACTAGAACTGTGTCTCCTTATCTGTAAAAAATGGAGATAACCTACGTACCAATGAAGTTTTAGGGCGATTGTAAGGACAGCTTTGTTAGCAGTCAGCTGTTATTACTGAAAGGCTTGGCTGAAGCCAGAATTCTAACTCCTGGTTCTCATCATGCCACTGAGCTTTTCTCAGCCTTAGTTTAATATCTCTAAAATGATACACACACTAGTGGTACTTGCACCTGCTTTTAGTGTTAGAGGAAAAGTGCTTTCTAAGTCTTAAAATCCTATGAACTTTTATTTTAACAGTAACCTGTGTATGTGTTAATATTTTTGTTAAACTTTAACTGTTAGAAAATTTATCAACTGCTGGATCATTTTAAAAAATGAATATATCCTTAAAGTAATTTTTTCCCCATTAAAGTTAGCTTTTACTACTTGTCACCAATTTTTGTCTGTATGGACTGTGAGCTTCCTGAGATGAAATCACAAGTAGATAAATGTTTCTGAAACATATAACAACTAGCATGGATATGATGGTACTTCTAAGATTTACAGTCTTACATATAGTAACTCATTTTACTCTCCCAACAGTGGTGAGGTAGGTGCGATGATCATTTTGTGGATGAGGAAACTGAGGCAGATATAGGTTCAGTGACTTGGCCACTCTAGTTAAGTGAACTAGATCTTCTTGACTGTAAGCCTGAGAAATCTTAGTGCTCTGTCATCAAACAGACTGATAACAAGGTGTTCCCTTTTTTTTTCTTTAATTAGCAAGAACATGTAATACAAGGACATTGGAGGAAAACAGCACATCCTTCGTAGAGGTCTGTCAGTACTGCAGGTTATCACTTAATTGCCAATTGAAGATGCTCTGTGCACAGCTCAATGATGTGATTACCATTGGGAGAAAACTGCCTTGACTCCATATTGAAGCCTTCTCTCTTTCCCTTCCGAATGTGAAAGTTGGCACTGCAAATCAAATGCCCGAGATGATGTTTACAAGAAAAGGGCAGAACAGCTCCTGAAACTTCACCAAAGCACAGAAGACATGTATTTTTATCATTAAATCTTCATAATTACCTCGTGACTTGATGTTAACTAATTTTGTTAAATGTGACATGATTTTTTCTGATGTAGAGGATTAATAAATTGTTGTATTTTTCACATTTCTGTTCAGCATTGCTCTTTAAATGGGTAACCATTAAATAAGACTTAACAATAGATGTAAAATTACTTTGACCTGCTTAGTTTATTTAGTCTTAAATCATTAGACCTAGGTTTTCCACACTAAGATATTTGATGAAAACTCTATTCCCCAAGTGTTCTATTTGATTTTGAAACATGAAATTCTGTCAGACCTTAACTTATATCCTTTCTCTCCCTGTATCTTTAATACCAATTCTAAACCACTGTCTTCATGGCAAATACTAGTCACTGTGCTAATTGCTTAACTGGTTCATTACACCACCTCTGGCCACTGTGCCCCACTTTAAATCATGATGCTTTAAGTATCCATTAAGTTGATATTTCCTTTCTGTATACTCCTAAATCCTGCTAGGGGAAGTTATAAAACCATACCAACTAGGATTACTACAAATTGATTGGATTATTTAATCTCAACTAAGCCCTCCCAATAATCTTTTTGTTCTGACTTGATTAGCTATCACATTCTCCATAGTACCTGTTCTAAATAAACCTCCTCCTCTAAAGCCCTTTACACCAGCCTATCTCCACAATGTCCATCCGGTTCCTACTTTAAATTGAGACCATTCTTAATGCCTTCTTCCTCACTCTAAATCTCCTATCTTTTTCATTCTCTTCCTTTGCTCCAAAGGTCTTCTGTAGCTGGATCCCATTTTTCTTCAACCTATGAATTGGCTTTGTCTGCTGATTACAAACATGCCTAGCTACTGCCCATCGTAATAAAACAGAAACCACTTGTCTCTGCCTTTGAATCAAGCTATTATCTTATATATTTTCTTCTGAACTTGGCCGAAGCCCAGACGTAGTTTTACATCATTTCAACTTCTGTTCATTTTCTTAATTCATTTGCAGTATTTTCTATCCCATCACTCAACTAAAGCTATTCTCTCTCAAAGACTACTGATGATCTCATTTGCTAAATCCACTGAATTTTCTGTCTCTGCATTTCCAGACACTCATGGCCACTCCCTTCTCCCTGAAGTTTTGTGAAATTGCTTCTGATGAATTCTTAAGTCTTATTTTTCTGGATTATTCTGCACCATTTGGTATGTCCCAAGAATTCTCATGGGCTTATTCTTAGTAAGATATATGAACTTAATTCCTAACCATGTCTATTTAGTGATTAACCAAACTTACATATTCAATTTTCCAAAATTTCATTGCCCCATCACTAAATGCCTTCTGGATTCCTTTGGATGTCTCACTTAAATTCTTAAATTTAATGTGTCTAAAATAGAATCCATTATTTTTTCCTCTAGTTTCCAAATTTCCTATTTCTGCTAAGGACACTATCATTTTTGTAGTCACCCAGGTTCATACCCTTGGAAACTAATTTCTCTGTCTGCCTTATACCCCAGATCTAATCAGTTGTTAAGTCTTGTCAGTTCCCTAGTATCTGTTGTATCCATTCCTGTTCTCTCCACCAAGAACATGGTTACCACCCAAGTTTTAGGACCTCATCACTTCTGTCCTGTACTACATTTTAAAATATAGTAAAACTTTATGTAAACACCATTCTTATCTATCTCATCGACCATACAAGAACAGGAGTCAGCTCCCCAGGGGCAGTAGTTTTGTGTCAGTCAAAAAGCTTTAGTAGCTGGATACTAGGCCTTGCTCCTTAAGACTACTAAATAAAAACTATGTCATTTAAAGCCCTGTACTACAGGCTCCAACCTAGACTGACTCTACCTCTCATACATTCCACATTATAGCCAAACTGGTGGTCTTGTTCCCTGTATGTGACATTTCCCGGGTTCTTCTTCCTACCTGCAATGCCTACTTCCTTACCTCACCTCTTAGAATTTAAGACAAATCAAGTTGACACCTCTTATGTAAGACCTTTCTCAATTCCCTCAGCTATTGCTGCTTTCCCCTTCCTATTGAAAATTAAATTCACCACAAATTTTGTATTTATTTTCTGTGCGTTTCCCCCATTAAATTCCCCGAGAATTTTTTTCATTTGTCTCTATTCTTAGTTCAGTCCATGGCACAGAATAGACAATAAACAGTAGTATTAAAGTAAATGGAAATATAATAGTAACATTGGTAACTGCTATAACATGTAAAATAATAATTTGTGCTAAAAAGGATCTTAAGAGTTCAGTTAAGGGCCAGTCCCCTTCTTTTATAAGCAAAAAAAGTTGTTCACTTCTAATTCTAAGTTTTCCATAAAATCCTACTCCATTTGTTTAGTGGAAGTGACCCTAGTTCTTAAATGCTGTATCACCAAAGTACAAACTTTGGCAGATTCTGTGATGGAAAGGCTGTTCAAGTATGGTTGAACATATATAGCAAATGGAATCACATTTGGTCTCAAACATCACAATTATGGGAATGCTACAAAGAACAAGTGGAAATAGTATTTAAAAAAAATAAAAGATCAGGAAAGTATACACATAGGGGGTTAGGCTAGAGGTAATAATTCTGAGGCTGTTCAGTGACTGGTTTTCAAAGTATGTGAAGGAAGGGAAGATATCAAAGGTAACAGATAAAAATCTTTGACTTTATTATTACAAATAAAAAAGGCAATAAAGAGTATCAATAAGAGTATTACCAACCCATAGACATACTTTTCTATTTATATAAAATTTTTGAGTAGTATCTACACATGAAATGATGGCCACCTTGATGAGAGTATAAAAAGGATTACAGAGAGGCTTTCACAAAACTCCCTTAAAGAGTCTTAACTTTGTATTTATATTGAATATATTTTTACATGTACTTTTCTCTGCCATTAGAATGGGAGCTCCTTGTGAGTCGGAATTGTTTCATTCCTTGTACTTGTACCTCAGACACCTGGGGCAGCTCGGTGGTGCAGTGGGTAGAGCACCAGCGCAGGAGTCAGGAGGGCCTGAGCTCAAATCTCACCTCAGACACTTGACACTCACTAACTGTGTGACCTTGGGCAAGTCCCTTACCCCCAATTGCCTCATCCTGGCTCATCTCCAATCATCCTGATGAATATCTGGTCACTGGATTCAGATGGCTCTGGAGGAGAAGTGAGGCTGCTGACCTGCACAGCCCTCCCTCATTCAAAACAAAGTCAAGTGCAAGTCATGTCATTTCTCTGATGGCATGGTCTTCCTCGGCAACAAAGGATGAACACACACACCCCAGACAACATAGTACAATGCCTGGCATGTAACAGGCACTTAATACTTCGTTAAACAAAGGTCTCTCTTATGCATATGATAAAAGAATTCAAGAATTCTTGAAAGACATAAGAGAACCTGTGTATGGTGGGGTCTTCCAGATGCTACCATTTGTTGACATTATGAAGATTGCAAAAAAAAAAAAGATCCACAATCACTCAAAGAGGTCAGCTTAATTATTCACACAAGAAAAGATGAGTGGATGAAGAATGTATATGGTACAGGTGATGACACACAGCTGAATAGACTACTTAGCTATTACTGGTATTTATATATTGGACTGATACTACTAATAAACTATCAAACCCAGAATTCAACAGAAGAATAGATGGCCTTCAGGAAACTATGGAACTCTTAAAAATGACACCCAACTTTCCCCTGGAACAAAGGTCCATTGATATTCTGGTGATTAAACATTACCATCTGTAAAGCACTAGAGTTGAGAATTACCCAAAAGGTCGTGGAGAATCACATGTTGCTTGTCTGACTGCATATTTATTCCAAGGGTTTACTGGGGGGAAGAAAGGGGGAGGGTGTAAGGGAGAGGAAAAAAACAAATGCTTGATAATTGAAAAAAAATAATTACCAAAAAAAATCATGAATGAAAATTGCCTAGACCTAATAGTAACAGAGGGCAAAATGGAAATAAGAAGAATTCACTGGTCACTTACTAAAAGAAACTCCCAAATGAAAACTACCAGGAATGTCAAGGACAAAATCAAGAACTTCCAGGTTAAAATAAATGAAGAGGGGGTTGTTGGGGGGACAGAGAATAAACAGAAAGAATGAGTTTAAGTGTCAAGGAGCTACAGTTGGCAAATTACATAGGAGAAAAATGCTTCAAATACTAAAGAGCAAAGACAAAGGCTTGCATGAAAGATTAATTTACTTAGTGAAACTGAGTATAATCATATGGGTGGGAAAATGGATCTTCAATGAAATAGAGAACTTTCAAATATTCCTTATTAAGAGACTAATCAGAAGTAGAAGGAACTATATCATGATCAAGTATTTATAACTGGGTGAGAAGAAACAAAAATCATCTCTGAAGCTTAATATCTTCAAGAATCATTGAGGTAATAAGATGAAGGACATTTTTGTTATATTTTTACCTTAAAATGAAAGGAGTGAAGAACACACTAGGAAATGGGAAAAAAAGGCAGAATGGATTATTTCAAATAATCACAAGATTATATACATATGAAATGGATGATAATAGACTGTACTTCATCACTGATCTGAAATGGACATATAAGGATTGAACACACACGTAGAAATTAAATTCCACAGAAAATCAGCTACAGACAGGGAAACAATACAGGGGAAGAAAAAAGGGTCAATTCAGGGAGATGGTACTCCTAAGACAAACTCCATCTTTGGAGGATAAAACATAAAGATAGGGCTGAAAGGGAGGAAAAAAAAATAAAAGGTAAGAATCTGTGATTGGAAACTAGGTGAGGGGAATGAAACAATAGTAAATAGAAGCAAATTACATAAAATATAGATCAGTAATGTTGAGGACACATCTCAACATTTCAACATCACTCCTCTCAATTTGTTATAAAAAAAATTGTTATTAACAATTATAACTGGGAATGGGATGAAATCACCCATAAAATGAAGGAAGGTAGAATGGAATAGAAAGCAGAATCCGAAAGACTAAAAGGCCAGGGCAAATCTGTTATGCTTGAAGGGAACTCAAAAAGCAAGGGCAGCAATTATTCTCTAAAAGATAGGGAAAGTACATTATACTTAAAGCACTACAGATAATGAATATCAATACTTACTACATACCCATCAAAGGGCATAGCATCTCATGTCATTATCATTAGGAAGAAAAGTTAACTTATGGAGTGAAAAGGATAAGAACACTATAACAGCTGGAGATCTCAAGGTACCCCTCTTAGATTGAGGCAACTGATCAAAAGATAAGAAAGACCAGAACAGAATTTCATAAAAATTATATGTAACAGAAACCTGGGAACAAAGAATTATACACATTCTCAACTGTACACTGAATCTTTCCACACATGACCATGAACAAGGGCATAAAAACCAAAGCCAGAAAGATTAAACATATCCTTTAGCACCAAAATGCATTAAATTCATATTCAATACAGAATTTTTGAAGCATTAATTCTCAAAGGAGAAAGTTGTGATTAGAACTCAAATAGTATGATCATCCAAACTGAACAGAAAGTAGTAGTGCTTTCAAATAAAACAAATTCCTACATTTAATAATACCTGACTTGAATTGTAGCAGGAAGGAACTCTCCTTCCCCCTCCCCTCAGCCTCAGGCCACCTGAGCTACATTTACTGTCATTCAGGAGCACCGATGAGTCATATACTTTGCCACCTATAGGGAACCAGAGAATGAATGTTCTACAGTTTTAATCAATTATGGAGCATAATTCTTATGTCAGAATGGAAGATGTTACTGTTAAGTGAAGATAATCTTAAATCCAGAAAGTCTTTGTTGAAGTTTTCCAAACCTGGTGGTAGCCACAATTGTCAGCTGGAAGCTCCCAGAAAGTTTGTTGGCACCCCATGCCTAAGAATAGTAAGTTCTGTCTCCTAGATTCTATTAAGTTATATATAAAAGCCAAAGAACAGTTTCCTACTCTCCCCTATTCATCATCTCCCTACAGAGAAAAGTGGCTATATGCATGCAATCTTAGGGATGGAGAAGGGAGGGAGGGGAGAGAAAATTTAAAACTTCAGGAAGGCAATGTGGAAAACTAAAAATAAATAAACTGAAAACTGTAAAAAAAAAAAAAAAAGAAAAAGAGAGAGAGAGAGAAAGAGAAGGTGCTATAAAATATCTTTCAAAGCTGGAACTTTCTTTACCGTCAACTATGCAAACTGAAGCCCCAAAAGGCTCAGTGCTAGGCAAATGTCTAAGATGATGCACAATGAGTTAGTAAAAAAAAAGCATGAATTTGAATCTAGGCTTCTTAAATCTTAGTCCAGTATTCTTTCTGCTACATAATAATGCTATCCCCATCTTCCTTTTCCTTAAGGCTGACTTTACTTACAGGTATTTTAGACTGAGAAGTATGCATTAATAGGGAAGGATCCCCACACAGTCAAAGAATTTAATTAAAAAACACACCAAAGGTTGGAAGAGACTTTCCACATTACCTGAAATCCTACCAATTAAAGATTCATTTTGGTCAAACAAGCAATTCTCTATAAAATGTTAAAGAGAAGGCAATCAGTCCTTTATACCTTAGGATGGAGCAGTATAATCAGGTTATTTTCCTGTAATAGATGAAGTAGGATACGGACTGGTAATTTTCTGAGAAGGCATACTGAAACATGAACTCCATCCAGAATGCCAGAAGGCAAGGGACACCTCAAGGTTGAAGGAGCATTTCCATTGTACTTAAGCATTTTGATAGCTTTAGGCATTTAGACAGTATTCTGCTTTTTTTTATCCTCTAAATCCAGGATGGTCTTCTTTTCTCCCCTCATTTAAAAAATCAGGAATTATTTATGCCAAATGAGCCAGTTTTTCAATAAAGAGATGAATGCTCCAAAATAAGCCAGCAGAGTAATTGGCACTTCTGAAGTAAACTCATTTAAATGATCTTTATCTGGTCCCTGAAGTTTCTGTCCTATCAGTATGTAAGTGATGGGCATTCAATTTAATTTTTCTGCATAAATAATAGTTGTTACATCTAGAAAATGAAAAGAGAAGTACTTTTCTCAAAGATGATGGAAAGACTTGAAGGCAATTGTTTAATAAAAATGCAAATTTTAAAAATGATTAAAATGCATTTTAAAAGCAACAAATTAAATTTGCACTCAATATTTTTAACCATTTAACTTGCCAGTGTTCTTCCCCAATGTTACAAAAGGAAATCAATTTTGTAAGAGTCTCTGTTTTTAGATACAGCTAATTTTCTAGCTTGCTCCTCTTTTTTTCTGGTTCATCAGTGTTCGAGTTTGTAGAATCAGGAGGAACGCTTATTCCTGGTATCTAACAGAGTGCAGTGGGAGAAAAAAAAATTAAGATGTCATTAAAACATTATAAAAGCATATGAAACTGGCTGTTATTGAATAATAGTATAAATTGCCAACAAATACAAATTACTGTGATAAGTTTTGCTTATTGCAATTACGTACTTCCTGATTTCTGCTAGTGTTGATTCTAAATTTCTAATAAAGAGTGGTCTAGGAAGATGGGTAGGGAAGATAGAAGATAGTATATTGAAGTGATCTCTCATTTTTTTACTTCCCCTTTATCCTTCTTTCTGTCACTGTTCTCCCCACTTCCCCAAAGGATAATGTTAATCATTCTTTAGAAAACACCAAAATGAAAAGCTAGATATTTTGGTTTTCAGCTCTCACCTCTCAGACCAAACTCTTGGCCCTTTCCTCCCTCCACTCTTCCTTTCCCCCCAAAATACTCCCGAAACAGTTACATTAATACAGTAACTAAAGAAACAATTATCTACAGGTACAAAAGAAGATAAATATGTAGCGGTATCAGTACAAAAACTGATAACACTGCAATTTATTTAAAAATTTATTTAAATTAGGGTTTTTTTTTGTTTTTTTCAAAGCTAGGACTCAAAAGTTTTATTGCATGCTGGAGACCCTAATACTTCTTCTAATGGGAACATATTACTGAAACAATGATGGAAGTTAATGGAAAAACAAATTTGATAAACAAATATTTAATGGAGACAATTTTCAGGAATCTGTCTAAAGTCGGGTAAACCTATATTCAGGTTCAGTTTATGTGAAGTATACACCATGTCAAATTTTAAAATAATTTTTGATGAAAATACCAAAACATCACTTAGCCTGGCAGGAACTTTTAAAATGACTGATGCAATGTCTAAAATTGTACATAAGGTTTTATATATGTATATGTGTAATATATCTACGTGTACATGTACATATCCACGTATATATGTGAGATATAACACATGAGAGCTGAAGATATTTACATTTTGAAACTCCTAAACATCCAAATAAGGAGGGAAAAGGCTTTAAAACAATTTTTGACCACAAACAACCCTTTCCTCTTATATCTTCCATAAAAGTAGTACACACATATTATTCGACCACAATATGAGTATTTATTTTTAAATCCAGTCTTACCTGTGGTTCTATCAGGGACATACAAATTTTCTGATGCTGAAGATTAGACGAGTCTAAGGTGATTTTCACTTTAACTTTATCAAAAATACGAAATTCTGTATCTTCTACTTTTAGTGAGGGCATCTAAATTTTTAAAAATACATTTTAAAAACTTTTTTATTGCTTTCAGACATTTGAACCTTCATTCTTATTGTTCACATGTTTCAATTAAAATTTTCATTTCAAATACACTTTCCATTCAATTAAAATATTTCGTAATCATGAACAACAATGTGATTTGTAACAAAAGTTGATCTGGTACTCCTACAAACGTGTTATTTTACTTATACAATTTCTTCTCCTCCTTCCCTGTTCTCTCCTCACCCTACCTTTATTTTAATGAAGATTATTATAATAGGCTACCCAGGAAGCTCAAGGCCCATACGCCCACATATTAGGGTATGAATAATTCTTATTGACTTTCTCAACTATTACTGGAACTCATCTAAATCCTCAAGAGGAAAGAATTAGTGTTATTGAAATGTTGTGTTGATTACTATTTCCTGCTCTTAAATTTGGGGTTTAATTAAGCAACTCTGGCCAGAAAAAAAGGAATGTGTAGCTAGACTGATCAAGTCTTCCCAAAGGATTAGAAATAAACTGTGGAAGGACTGAAGGCTTACTCTGATATCCTAAGAGGGACTAGGACAGCAGGAGAGATGAGGAGAGAAAAGACATATATGAGAAACTGAAACAAGGACTAAAGTAGGAGAGGCAGCTACACAGGGATGGAAAATAATCAGTTCTCCCCTTTCCATTGAAGGGAGAAGCAATCAAAACTTCCGGTAGAACAATTTAAACATTTTTTAAAAAATTTCTTTGTATGTAGGTAATATACAGGATGGCAAGGATATTTAAGGGCTGCCTTGAAATTCAAGAAGTCCTGGATTGAAGTCCTTTCTCTGACATCTGTTTATTACCAGACCAGGAAAAGGTAAGTCACTACCTCTCACAAATCTGGCCAATTCTGTAGACTGACCTATTTTAGTCCCCAGATCCAATGGATGTGTCATTACTCTTCTGTAAGGTGCAATGCAAGGACAAAGTATGCCAAAAAGAAAAAAACATATATGATTCCATACCTCCTCATCATAAGCAAGTCTTGGTTTTGGTTTGTCTTTTTCCTCAAAAAATACAGTTCCTTCTAAACCATATTTTGGAATTAACACCACAATAGCATTCTTTCTTACAAACAAAATATAGGCTTCTTCATTCACTATTCCTTTATTTTTGAAGAACAGCTGTTAATAGGAAAACTTCTTTCAGTTGTAAAGAAAAAAACTTTTAAAAACAAGTAATCTGAAATCACACTAGTTATATTTTTTGAATGTTACTAAAATACAAGGGACAACTATATATAGTTTGATTTTTTTTTTACTTTTTCCAACCATTTTACCAATGGAAGATCATAAATTTAGAGCCAGAAGGGACTTCAGAAGTCAGAAGTACAACACTTTCATTTTAAAGATGAGGAAAATAAGGCTCAGAGTAATGACTTGTCTAGGCTCTAACTGTGTCAAGTTTCTTCTTGATGTCAAGTTGGAATGTCTTACTTCCCTAATATAATCAACAGGGGAAAGGAAAAAATGATTATCATCATAAACTAACTCATTTTCAAATAATTATTGATCTCTAGAATGGTGGAAGTAGGAACTCAGAGAAAACATACCCCTACAATGTTCTTATTTCAATTAAGTAGCATCCTCATAAACCTTAATTTTTTCTTTCTTTTTCATAACATTTTTAAGGACCCTGAATGACTCCATGTTCTTAACTTAGAGGAATAAAATTTCACTTTTAACCTCTATATGAAATTAAACACTAACCTGGGTATGAAATGCAACAGATGCCCGCTGTGCATATTGTGCCATTTTGTGTCGGAAATTGAGATTTTTGCACAAATCTGCTAGTTTGTGTT
This sequence comes from Notamacropus eugenii, assembly GCF_028372415.1. Classification (NCBI taxonomy): domain Eukaryota; kingdom Metazoa; phylum Chordata; class Mammalia; order Diprotodontia; family Macropodidae; genus Notamacropus; species Notamacropus eugenii. Next base: position 265,243,557 of record NC_092877.1, on the reverse strand, counting down.
TATTTGTCAGATCTGGATAAGTAGAGTCTGCTCCTATAGCTACTGCCAAAAGCCGATGGACAATTACATCTGCATACCTTTAGAAACAGGGAAAAGGAAAAAAATTTTTCACACATCAACATTGTCTCAAATGTCATTTTGTAGAATGCACATAATTGTACCCTACAATTTTTAAAAATGCTTTTAAGTACTTGCAAAAACAACTAAAAGAACATAAAAGTTTTGTTATACAGGTTAAAAAATACTCCATCAAAATCTGATGCACGTGACTACACGTGTATAACCTATATTGCTCACCTTCTCAATGAAGGGTGGGGGGATGAGGAGGGAGGGAGAGAATTGAGAACTCAAAGTTTTAAAAACAAATGTTAAAAATTGTTTTTACATGCAACTGGTAAATAGAATACACAGGCAATGGGGAGTAAAAATCTACCTTGCCCTATAGAAAAACAAAAGAAGAAGAGGATAAGGAAAGGGAGGAGAGGGGAGATAAAAAGGAGGATCAGCTGGGGGGAGGAGTAGTCAGAATGTATGCCATCTTGGGGTGGGGGAGAGAGATGGGAAGAAAATCTGGAACTCAAAATCTTGTGGAAGTAAACGTTGAAAACAAAAAATAAATTAATTTTTTAAAAAATTTAAAAAAACTTAATGCATCAATTTTCTTTTCTTTTCTTGAGTTTCATGACCTAAAGTACCTTCTGATGGGTGAAGTAAAATGTGTATATATTGGTGATGCTAAGCCATAGTGATGAAAATCATTATCCATTCCAGAACAGAAGTAAACTGCTTGCATCATACATCGAGTGGCTAATATCCTGAATAGTGTGTTTAGATATGGGAAATCAGGAGATTCTATTTGGTCTAAAGAGTCAGCCAAAGCCTTTGCTGAATCAGTCTTAAAATCCAAATTCTGTAAGAAAAGAGAAATGGAAAATATCATAGTTCCATTTTTATTTATAAATTAGCTTTTCAAATATATAATACTGTCATTAATGAATTCAAAAAAGCCCCCTCCAAGTTCTGAACAGATAACAAATTTAAAATATATTTTAAAATTATTTGGAACTCTGAACACATTTCACCATAAAAAAATTATTGTAAGTAATGATTAAGTTTAAAGACTAAGGGATAGATATCTTTTAAACCAATAATGCAGTTAAAGTATCATATTAGCCTAATTCTGAGACTTGGGATTTAGGAATTAGAAGTAGCACTAACACAAAAGAAGTACTACTAAAGAGTTTCCCCCTTCATCTTGTCTTCCTCTTCCTTTCCCAAGACAAAAAATGAGAAGAAAGCCTGACAGTGGCAGAGTATCAAAACTAGATAAAGTCAAGGGAGATTTAAATGCTTTGTGACCCTGAGTAAGTTCAAATGTTAAATACCTGGCCAATTTTAAAACATTCTATTATTATTTTCTAGGCTTCTAGAAGGCCAGCTAAATAGTATGCAAGTTCTTAAGAGATTAAGTTGTTTTAGGAATACAGGATGTAGAACAGGGATCCACCCTAGTCAAACCTTCCACTTTCTTGATAAACAGACACCAAGAGGTTAAGTGACTTGTATTAAGTCAGAGATAGAGAGTAGCTAAGTTAATATTTCAAAGCTAGGTTCTTTCCATTGCACATATACAATCTAATTGTAATTTAATATCCAAATTCCCACATCTATAATCTTTGAAGTTTTGCAAGGACTTTCATTACACTAGCCCTGAGCATATCATCCCTATTTTAAAGATGAGGACACTAGTTCAGAGAATTTGGTGACTGTATCTGAAGTCGAATTTGAACTGAACACCCCTAACTCAATGGCCTTTTGACTATGCAATGCTATTTCTCAACATCCTACTTATTCTGTAGCTCTCTTCCACTTCCTTGTGGTCCACCGGCTAACTTCCTCACTGTAACATCCCAACCAGGCTTGCCCCACTCTTACCCTTAAAATGACTTATCCTGTAAAATTACTAGCCAACTGTCTCTCCCTACTATGAAAAGTATCCATTATCTCTGTAAATGTTATAGTTAGATTACTGTCCTTGTACTTATGAAAGAGTGAAGTTCCCAAGCCCCACAGAACAGTGTGCATTGTAGGATCTTAAGTAAGGTAAGTACTGATTAGTACGAGTTCAGACAGTATAACAGAATAAAATAAATTCAGATAGTCCTGGATGGTATGTCCTTCTGAATTCATCTTAACTCAAGTCCACAAGCCTAAGATTACATATACTTTTTTGGCTGTCATAATGTTGACTTATAAAATTTACATTGCATTAAAACCTACAAATCTTAATTCATTCAGTCTGTTGAGGTCTTTCAGGATCTTGACTATCATATAATGTGTTTCACTCTGCCTAGTTTTGTATTATCTACAATTTCTTTGGCATGCCACCTATGTCTTCATCCAAATTATTGATAAAAATATGAAATACCTGGGGCATGTCACTAAATAAATACTGACTTGTCCTTGATGACAACTCACTGAGTCTGGCAATTTAACTGGCTCTAAGTCTACTTACCTAATCAATATATCTCCATCTCGTCAAAAAGAATAACCTGAGAACCATTGTTACATGCTTTCCTAAATATCTACATAAACTGTATATAGAGCATCCTCCCTTATCTGCTAGTCTAGTAACTTTATAAAAATAACAAAGTGAAGTTACTAGCATGAGCTGTTTTTAATAAAATCATATTGGTTTTTTGTAATTACTACTTCCTTTTCTAGATAATGCTAACTAATCCCATAATACATTCTTGAAAATTGGGACATCACCTTTCTGCACTTTTTTAGCACCTCTTCTTATCTGTTCTCTGTGATCTTTGGTTGAGCACAGACTATAGTTAAGCAGCCACAGGGTGTCTAGGCCTGGTCAGCTGAACTCATCAAAGAAAGCTCCTGTCTTTAAGCCACTTGAAGTATGTTCTCAAAATCTAAAGCAGATTTTAGTCTCTGCCCAGCTTTCTTTTTTTATCTATTGCAAAGTCAGAGTGGCCATTTCCCATCAAGATTCCAATAATTTCTATTTCTGAGCTTAGAAGAAATTTAGCAATCGAAAGAAGAGACAGGAATGGTGAATTCAAAGGACTAACTCAGAACACACCCATCATCTCTTACTCCTGCTTTGGAATAAAGTCTGGCATTAGGGTGGACACAAGAGAATTTGCTGTACTGGAAAGTCAGGTTCTCATTTCACCTAACTGGACAAGCAAAAACAGTTCAGGGTAACCTCCCCCCAAAAAAGGCGTTTTATGTTCCCCTGTGCCTACTCTTCTATCATTGAACTCTCCCTCTTTAGAATTTTAGCTCTGTTGATCTCTCCCTGTCTATGGTGACAGGAATTACTTTATCTTCTTCATGCAAAATAGTTATTATCAAAGGTAATTCCCATTTTAATAAACAATTGTCCACATCTATTTTTGAACTGAAATTTCCCCCAAAGTAAACTGAAAAATAGACAGCTTTATTCTGCATGTCTAATAAAAGGATACTTGTTTTTTCAAAGGTGCAGTTTCAGTTCTTGGACATAAACACTATGAAGAGGCCCTATCACTACTCAAGTTTAAAGATCCAAAGCACAAGGATTCTTGGAACTTGCAAAGAAGCAAGTTTGTGTCTCCCAAAGGAGGCTCCATGACACTGTGGATATTCTACCACTCAAGGAGTATGTTCCATCTAAAGTCAATTCTCAATGACTAATATAGCTAGCTACCTGGCTGATGAACTTCTCATTAATGTACTTAATTTAAACTATCCATGTGTTAGAAAATGGGGAGTTTTTTGTTTTTTTTTTTAACAATTTAGGATTTTAAGACCTTGTTTGGTAACTTAGCCTAAGCATCTTTAGTTAGCCTCTATACAAAAACTCGGAAAATGATAATAAAAAAGTAGGCAGAGACAATGATACCAATAAAGAACAAAGAAAATATGTAAGCGATAAACTTACAAGGCAGGCAAACTCGGTTACAAACTTCTGGCATGTTTTACAGCATGTCTAAAGTAAGCAAAATCGCAAAGGAATAATCAAAGGTGGGGAACCTGCAGTCTTGAGGCCACATGTGGCCCTCTAGGTCCTCAAGTGCAGCCCTTTGACTGAAATTTGTTCAAATTTTGTTCTGTGAAATTTGGATTTAGTCAAAGGGCTGCATTTGAGGACTTAAGAGGGCCACATGTGGTCTGGAGGCCACAGATTCACCACCTCTGAAATAAATGATTCACTATTTAAACCATGAGAGCCACATCCAAGAATTTGGATGCTGGAAGAATTTACTTTGGATTTAGCTGCCTTCACAAGAATTTCATAATTTGATGGAGGAGGAGCAGGATGTTTTCTAAGTAGGGCATGTTCAGAGAATTCTTCATGGATTTTCTTTGCAACAGAGACATTGGCAAGTAACATAAATTCTTCCACCATGGAGTTTGTTTCTCTGTCAATAAAAAAGAATGTCAGAAAAGAGAACTCAGAATTTTAAAACAACGTAAGAGAATATTTAACAAACCACATCATTATTTTTACTAGCAACTAAAGTGTATCCAGTACAAAGTGCTAGACTTCAGGTTGGAATCTGAGTTCTGTCACTTCCTAGCTGGAGGACATTTCCTCCCTGGGTCTGAAGTTTTTCACCTGTCAAAGTAGGTGCTCGGACTAAATGACCTTTGAGATTTTTTTGAGATCTAAATTCATGATCCTAATGTCCCATCAGTTACATGCACATCCATGCACACATATTTAAAAAATCCTCCTCTGCTCTTTCATCCTCACAGTCATGATCTCGGATCCTTGAGGGTTCTAATAGCAGAGTGCAGTTTGACAAGCTGGGCCTTTCTTTGTTCCTCACTATTCTTGACTTCACTTAAGATTTTGACAGCTGTGATAATACCATCTCTCTCAGGATAATGTTCCTCATCTCTTGGTCTCAGTTTACTCACCTGTAAAAACAGGAGAACAAATCTTATGGTCCTTTCCAGATCAAAATCTATGATCATATCTACCTTGAACAAAGCTTTATTCCTTTTTCTTTTCTGACACTATGCTTCCCCAATGGTTTTTCATAATTAAATATTTCCCTTGGTTTCTTTTCTAACCTAGTAATTTGAATGAAAAAGGGTCTAATGAAGGGCTTGTCTTCCCATAAATTTCCAATGAAGAATTCACTCAATGTGTTGAGAATCTCAAGGTATATTCAAGCTGTCCAACTATTATTTTTCATTTTTTACAGCACAATTGAACCACTTCCTTTTCTGGGACTATATATGAAGGTGTTGGTGAGTATAACACACTCATAGAGGTATCTGCAAAGTTCTTGGTGACACAGGTCTGGACTTCAGAAGAGAGATTAGGATTTGAAATTTATATTTGGAAGTCATCTACAAAGAGACGACGTTAAAGCCAAAGGAAAGAATAAGACTTGGGTACAAGTCCTGCCTTAGAAACCAGCTACTTGACCCTAGGGCACTCACTAAAACTTTCTGGGCCTCAGTCACCTCATCTATTTGAGGGGATTGAATTAGGTGGCCTCAGAGGTACTTTTGAGTACTATGAGAAGTGAAAAATTGAAAATGTGGAAAATACTAACAACTTAAAATTAAAGCAATCTAATAAAAGTTAGCATAAGCACAGTAATACCTGACTCTAAGAAATGAAGCAGAACATTTTCACTTTTTTCTGCTACTTACTTTCATGGATTACCACGGACAAGTAATTCACCACTTAGTGGCCAATATTACTAATGAACGAATTCATTGCAGTTATCTATGTTGTCCTCAGACTTATTACTAGGACCTTGAGAAACCTTTCTATCTTGGTAGCAGTAGCTAGAGCTTACACTCCACAGGCCCAGATTTCTAAATATTTAATAAAAAATACTTAATAAATGACAAACATTTTATGGATTTTTAAAATATCACTTTTATGTCTGAATATTCTTTCTACTCCCTTCTCTAGGGGCAAACCAATGCTCATAACAAAGAAAAAAAAGAGAGATAAAAAGCAGTTTAGCAAAACCAACCAACAGCAAAGGCAGGAGAGAGGATCCACTGACAAAAGACTTAAAGGAAACAAGGGCTACCTCCATATCACAATGAGCATGATTTTTATGGAAGTCAATGTAAGTATATACAATCAACGTAAGTATATACAGGTTTTAGCATATTCTCAACGAAATATGCTAAAGAGGCAAAGAAGATGCCCATGAAATGATGAGAAAAGGAAATGGGTCAAGTTGACTAAGAGATAACAGATAACGTGAATATTGTACTAGTACCCAGTATTAAAAGACCCAGATAAAACCCTCTAGCTCAATAGACTGCAATATTTAGAGAGGGTTTATCATGAGACATGCATAAGACCTTCAAATGGGAAGGTGTCTTTGGGATGAGCACCACTGGAGAGAATATTCACACTGATGAGATTGCAAATACACTGAAATATTAAAGTACTTTTATTATCCAAGGGAAAATAAATCTTATATACACACATTATGTATGTATGTGAGTGTGTGTATGTGCGTGTAGTGACAGAATACTACCAGTGATTATTTTAACTGTTAACATAAATCCTAAATGTTTATGTTGAAAATCAAAATCTTATTCATCTTTTATGTATAAACACACCTAAGTTCCTTTGTCTGAAGATCTATAGGGTCATGAGTTTCACTATCCACATGAAATCGAACTTCAGGAGAAGAAAGTATCAAAGCCCTATAAGAAAAAAAACAAAAATGATTGGTCAAATTACCCTATTATAGTCAGAATCTGAAAGTAATTCTTTGACAAAAACTGGAGAATGTAGAAGTTCTTAAATAATAAAGTAAACCCTCTGTAGTCTAGCAACTAGAGTTAATAAATTCTTATTCAACTATTCCTCTGGAAAGGTTATTGTTTTAATTAAGCACAATAATTAGTGAGATTGGCTTTAGTGAAAAGATTTAAATAATCTAGAAAAGTGACTGTGAAAAAGAAAAAGTAGCAGGACTCATCCAAATAGTTTCCTTCTTCTGGAGTTTTTTTTTTTGTTTTTTTTTTTGTAATTCCTTACCTTCATCTTTTTAACAAGTATTTACTGAATCAGAAAAAGTAAGAACTGTTGGACAAAAATTTTTCCAGAATCAGTAATCACAGGTTTTATTAGGTGGTCTCAGGATATAGCTTGTTTCTAGCTAATGGATATGATGCTACTGGAGGAGAATTTTATCTTTTATATAAAAGCATCTTACTTTATAGTAGTTAATAAAGGCTAGAGGTAGAGATTGATGATTTCACTGGCATAAGAATCTGCTGGTAAAAAAAGTACTTTTCCCAATGCAGACCAGGACGTTCTCTGCCACTTCTAATCTGAGCTGCTTAGAGCAATGTGATTTGTCCAGAGTCACATAAAAAGTATGTGTCAGAGATGACACTTGAATGCAAGTCCTACCTGGTTCTGAGACCAGCTCTCTATCCAATATACTATAAATCCTCTATAGTATTTAACGTAAGTTTCTTATGCAAATATATACATATACACGATATATTTAACATACACGTATTATATAGTTAAAATGCATATAAACAAATACAGTGCTTATTGCAAGCTTGAAATATCTGCTACACAAAAAATTAAATGTCTCTATTGCACATGATAAACATGGGCTTTCAAAAAAAGGTTAACAACCTAGCTTAATAATGGTCTCCAAGTTAGATACAGACAACAAATGAAGGAAATATACCCCGCATCTATTCTTCGCCTCTTCAGAATTTTTGCTAGTTTATTTAGTCCGCGAAGACTAGTGGTAATATCATCATTCATGGTTGCTGAATCAATTCTCATTTGAGCTTCTGCATATGTAAGAGAAGCCTGGAAAAGAAATTGTGAATAAACATGGTAATTATGAACAAGAAAAAGAGTTGTCCTTCCAACTTCAGATGGAAATGTAAAATTCATAATGTCCAACTGCTTAGATTCAATAATGAAAAGGAAATTTTGAGTAAAGATTCCTACTTTCAATCATACTATTTCTGATCTATTAACCAAGCATTTATCAGGACAGAACTTTGTTATCTACCTGAAGTCAATGTTATGGTGAACTAAAAAGAAACTATTTTATTTTGGTCCCACCCCAACCCTCCTTGTCAATGGTTACTTTAGTTTTTAATTAAACCTAAAAATCACTGTGGTGAACTAAATCATATGAATTTAGAAACTGGCCTAGATAAGGACTGCTCTAGCAACCGTAAGGTAAAATTCTTTTAACATATAATATTCAGTAGGCAAATAATTAAAAAAATGAAGTAGCCCATACAATATCTAATTTATTGTCTCAATGGGAAAAAGAGAATCAAAAACTTATTAGAATAGGGCAAGGAGAAGCTAAAGACTTTATAAAACACCAAGAAATAATAAAACAAATCAAAAGAATAAAAAAAAGAAGAGAATGTGAAACATTTTAGCAAAAAAACTGATCTGGAGAATAGTTTGAAAAGAAACAATCTAAGAATTGTTGGACTACCTGAAAGTTATGATCGAAAAATGAATCTTGATATCATATCACAAGAAGTCATTAAGGAAAATTGCCCTGAAGTTCTAGAACAAGAAAAAATTTTTTATACAAAAAAAATTCACCAATAACCTCCTCAAAGAGACCCCAGGAAGAAAACTGACAAGAATATCATAGCCAAGTTTCAAAGCTCTCAAGTTAAGGAGAAAATATCACAAGCAACAAGAAAAAATTAAATATTACGAAGCTATAATCAGGATCACACATGACCTATAGCTTCTACATTGAAGGACAGGAGGTCTTGGAACACTATTTTTTAGAGCAAAAAAGCTGGAGCTGCAACCAAAAATAACTTGCCCAGCAAGGTTAAATATAATTCTGAATTTAAAAAAAGGACATTCAGTAAAATGAAAGATTTTTCAGGTATTTGTGACAAAGAGTACAACTTAATGGAAAATTCAGCATCTAAGATCCAGGAGAAATATAAGGTGCATTGAAGACAAATTATAAGGGATTCAATAAGGTCAAAGTGTTTATTTCTTACATGTTATCAGCACTCTTATAATTAGCATTATTATTTGGGCCTGGGCTGAGCTATGTACAATGGGATAATTCTAAAAAATAAAACTGGGTAGGGAAAGATAAAAAGGAGCAACTGTCTCATACAAATGAGGCATGAAAGGAAGAACTGACAAAGAAGCGGCAAGTCGAGGTGGGGGAGGGGGCTGGTAGAGCTGGAAGCTTACTGTCACTGAAATGGGTTAAAGGGAAATAACATATTTCAAAGAGTACACTTGCCAAAACAGACACAGGAACTACATGAATATAAATATAAAATACTCTTTATACAAATAAAGTCAGATTTAAATAATCAGAGAAATATTCATTGTTCATGGGTAGGCAAAGTCAAAATAATAAAACTAACAATTTTGCCTAACCTTCTATTTATTCAATTCCATCCCAATGAAATTATTAAAAAAATTTTTACTGAGCTAAAAAATATAATAACAAAATGTATTTGGAAGAACAAAAAGTCAAGAATTTCAAATAAAATAATAAAAAAAAAATGTAAAGGAAGGAGATTCAGCAGTACCAGACCTTAAACCAGGTCTGTACAACCTGCAGTCCACAGGCTACTTACAGACCTCAGGCCACATGCTGCATGCCAAAGGCTTTCTGGCAGCTGGCATGTAGAGGAAATTCTCTGGTGGGCCACAGATTGTGCAGGCCTGAATTAAACTATATTATAAGGCAGTAAATGTCAAAACTATTGGGTACTGGCTAAGCAACAGAAAGGTATATCAATGGAACAAAGTAGACATACAATACTCAAAAGTAAAGGACTACAGTAATTTTGTATTTGAGAAATGTATAGATTTTAGTTTTGAGGATAAGAATTCATTATATGGCAAAAATTGCTAGGAAAGCTGTAAAGTTCTCTGGCAGGACTGGGCAAATATTAAACCACAAGCACCAAGATAAAGTCAAAATGGATATATAACCTAGATATAAAGGGAAGTATCACAAGAAAATTAGGAGAACATGGAACATGTTATCCATCAGACTCATGGATAGGGAATAATATATGAAGAAATAAAAGACTATTGTTGAGGTGTAAAATGGATAATTTTGAATATACCATAGTTTTTGTATAAATAAAACCAATATAGCCAAGATGAGAAGGAAAGCACAAATTTTGGGAAAAAAACTTCCATAAATAGTTTCTCTGGAGAAAGGTCCCACTTCTCAACTGTATAAAGAATTCTGTCAAATTGGTAAGAATACAAGTCATACCCCCAACTGATAGTCAAAGGATATGAACAGTCAGTTTTTTGATGAAATCAAAACTATATATAATCACATGAAAAAGTGCTCCAATCATTGTTGATTAGAGTTATCATCTTACACCTGTCAGATTGGTTAAAATGATATATGCCCTTCAAATGAGAAATGGCTAAGCGAATTATGGTACATGATTGTGATAGAATACAAGTGTGATACAAGAAATGATGAGCTGGTTGATTTAGAAAAAAAAATGAAAAGACTTAGACTTATGAAGGAAGATGCTTTCTCCAGAGAAAGAACTGACAAATAGAAATGTGTGTAGTATGGTCTTACATGTAAGCATATGTATGTGTATGTGTGTGTATGTTTATAAATATGTATGTGTACACACATGATTAAGATCCTGGAGAAATGTGAATACACTATTCACATTTAATTGTAGCCTTCTTTAGGGCAGCTAGGAGGGAGGGAGAAAAAAACAAAAAATGCACAGTAGAGAACAAAAGAAAACTTAGAAAGAAGCACAGAAAATCTGGGTAGCTTTGAAAACAATGTGTAGTATCCTTTCATGTTCTGTTGTGTAGATGGTAATGCTTTTTTTTTTCTTTTCTCCTCTTTTTATAGTTGTTTAAAAAGAATTAAAAAAAAAAAAAGAAAAAAGTAAAATACTAATGTGTTTTAAAGACCCTAGAGAAAACGACTCATGGAAGGCCTCCTGAATCTCTTTTCCATTAGCTTATCTTACACAGCCTGAATTTCATTGCACAGTTCACTTCATTTTATTACCATCAATTAGAAATTTGGGGGGGCTAAAAATATTTTTAAAACTATAAATACTTTAAAGGGCTATCAATAATTCACAAATATTAATTAACTTGATAAGGTCTGCTTTCTTCTTATATCCTAGTTGCCAACTAAGCTGATGACTGGGAGCTCTGATTAGCAGGGAAGGAGATGGTAAATTCTGAAGAATGAAGTTCTTGGAAGTATAGCAGGCTGAAATAAAGTGCCACAGTTGATGGCTCAAAGCAATATAGGGTTTGAGGCTTAGGGAGAAAATGTATGAAAGGGATAGATGCAAACAGAAAGATGACATGGTGACAAATTCTGCTTATTTCAAAAATTTTGCATGAGGCTGGTTCTGTGACCAAAGAATTTCCTCACCCTCTTCCTCCTGTATCTCAGAACTGGCTATTTCTCAGACCCAGATTTCAGGCTAGTACTAACAATTTGCTATAATATGAGTAAAAGAGACTGCTACAGGCTTAGAACCCCCAGTCATATATATGGATAATGCTATTTCTATGTCATAATTCATTTAGCATTCCACATAAACTTTTAAATGTATTTCTAAAACATTACCCAATAGAAAATTAAAATTGCTTTATCCCAATTTCTAGTCTACAAGGATGTGAGGTTCTTTCTTCTAATCCCCTGTAAAACAATAACCTTTACAGCTTTCAATATACTTTTCAACAGACCAAGTGAAATGCTATGACTGTTGTTAGTCTTGCTACTACCTAACAAGAACACAGGGATAAAACAGATAGTTCAAAACTCTAGGTTTGGAGTTATTTTCTAAAAAAAAATACTGGGTAAGCTGACAATGTGTTTTCTATAGTTTTCTGACTCAAGTGAAATTAGTTTTGTAAGCAATGATTTTTTTTTTAACAGAAAGAAAAACTTTATACTTTACCTTTGAATTAATGGCACTTTTGGTAAACCTGGTTTTTAAAATTTCAGCATTGTGATTCATTTCCCAAATACATGAAAATGCTAGCCTAGGAAAAAGGATGGATAATATTACTAAAACAAAAATAGTAGCAAACACTAAATATAAATATTCAGTCTTATGAAAAAGTATGCAGAGATACCTGTCCACATTCGATCTTAAGGAACATAAGTTAGAGCTAAGCAATTCTGGAACCATATCAATTCTCTGTAAAAGACAGAAATAAAACCTTAAAAATTACTTTGCAGTATTATATTAAATTTAATTTATTTTTTCCTATTAAATACTGAATAGGATGATAAATAAAATTTTTACGAATTAAAGGAAAAATCATTTTTCAAACATGAAATCCTACTGACATTTCTACATTTCCAGAACACAAAGGAGGAATTATGGCAACATGGCGTAGTAGGAAAATTAGACTACAATTCAAGAGTTCTGGGATCTAGTTCTGGCAGAACTGATTTTTTTTAAACAAAAAAAAACTTTCCATTTTACCTTTGAATTAATGGCCCTTTTGGTAAACATGGTTTTTGGTTTTGACATAGTCAGATGTGACCCTATAAAAAAAGGCCTAAATGACCTCTAACATCCCCTCCTCTTATAATTATTCATATTCAATTAATGCTGCATATATTTACATTTGGACTTGTGGCTTCCTGGTTTGAATGTAAGGTCCTTGAAAGTAAGCGTTGTTGGATTCTTTATACTCGTAATACCAGAGACTGGCACAGGACTTGTCACACAGCAAGTGTTTGACCGATTCCCTCTAAAAATTCTATATTTCTATGACAACACAGATTGCTCTGAGCTAGCCAAGCAAGAAATATTAAAAAGGAGATGAACTATCTCTAATTGTCATTAAAATACTCAATTACAAGAGGTACGTTAATTTCCATGAAAAAAATAGCCTAGGTCATCCAAGTATGCTAAAGTTCACAAAAAAAAAATCTGTATGTATCCACTGTTACGGTTATGCATTGATAAGCCAAGGCTTCACTAATCCAGAGTATATCTTTCCTGTTTAGGAACTCTCTCAAATAATTTTAGTCAAAAACCCTTTAAGTGATCTTCATTAAAAAAAAGTTACCATGAAAACTGATCAAAATTTCACTTTAAGTTTGTATTGTCTTCTTTGTAGACCCCCACATTATATCCATTACAATACCTTTCACACAGTAGGCATATTATAAATATTTGCTGAATGAAAAATATTTACTTTTTCACAAAGATAGACAGTTGTTCCTCTTTTAGCTGACTCTTCATCCAAAGCATTTCCTGGTCGAATAAAGTGGCTAACATCTGCAATGTGAACACCAACCTCAAAAAAGACAAGAAGTAATGTAAAATATGACAAGAGTCTGCACAATTCATTAACTTTTCTAAAGGATATTTAAGGAAGAGGAAGTTCAACAAAAAATAAAAATTGTACGATACACCTAACATCTTAATCTAATAATATAAATCCTTTAGTTTCTGTAGCTATAATAAAGAGCACTTTATACTAGCACTTAACAAATAAATTCTACCAGTTCAAAAATTGTTCAGGTAAAGTTCTACCTGAATATAAGCTGTAAAACTAATATCTCCAGCAAAAAAAACCTTGTAAAATGAATACCTCTAGATTTCCATTTTCAAGTTCTCGACAATGTAAAGCATCATCTATATCTGTACACTTTGGAGGATCCACGCTACAAACACAAAGATGCCTCAGATCTTCTCTATTCTTCATATCCTATAAGATGACATATAAAGGAGAAATAAGTACATATAACAATAATTCAACAGTTGGGGAAGATCAATATATTTTAACTTAATATGATTCATTCTTCAGTGCTACACTGTGGTCTAGGTTACCCTTGGTCCTTAAAGTTATACCAGCAGAGTCTGGGCTGTGAGAGACTCTGGCAGGTTGGTGGGGCCCTCAGGGGAACTGGGGAAGTCCTCCATTTTTTCCAGTTATAGCAACTCTGATATAACCTATTAAGTTAGTCAGGGGATTTCAATCTATCTGTGAAGGAAGAATCCATACTCATGAATTATGACTCCTTGAAGTCCTGAGACCTTATTATAATACTTTATAGTATATATATGTACACATATATACATACATATATTTTTATAATTTTTTTTTACCTGCACCTCACTAATGTGGGTAACTCCCTCCAACAGCATGATAACAACGCATCTATGCTATTTCATCCTGCATGATTCTTGCCCAAGTGCTCTTATAAATCCTCCACAAGAGCCCTTGGCTCACCCAAATTTATACAATGTGCTAGTTCATATATTAATAAGTGGCTTATTAAAATACAGACATGTTCCATTTTTTCGATCTCAGTTAAATTATAAATTGAAGCTACTCTTAATTTTATTTGAACATATTCAGACCCCTTATTCATCCTGGAAAACTCAAAATATACAATTTCCCTTCTTCTTGAAAGTTTAGTTTTTGGTCAAGTATAAATGTTTTTTCAGATACTTAAAAGTATTTTGGCCAGTGTGAGAAAGACAGATTGACTAAATCAATAGACAGGATAGGTATGAGGGAAAAAAACTCAGGTGTCTCATTATGTTTAAAATGTTATAGATATTCCAACTAAAAAATGGTAAAACTAACACACAGAATCTCTTACTAAAAGGAGCAGAAGACAATATGAGAGGAACTATTCTTCTGCTTGGCAGAGGACCTAACTTTTCCCTAAATGGGTACAGCTAATTTGACATCATTTTTCTCTCACCTCTTCAGTGATATTCCAGGGCATCTTTGGCAGGAAACTAAGAACAGCTTGGGAGAAGGGTTGATGGGGAACATCATGTTCAAGGAGCAGAACCTCAGTTTCAGTCTCTTTATCACCAATAGCACCTATATTTTTTACAAAGTGACCCTAAAAATAACAATTATTTCAGAAGACATATTTTTACAATTCTTTCATCACCAGAAACACATTCTCATATTAAGGGACTGTTGTTCAAATGCTTTTCACAATTTACTATTCCTAAAATAACCCAAGGAGTTGGGTAGACACAGTGCCCTCCAATAAACAAATGGGAAAACTGTAGACTTCCAAAGATGTTCAATATGTAAGATCAGTCTTTGAATCTATTTATTTCCTATGGCCTTTTGCGCTTCAGCTGTGTCTCAAAATACATCAGCTATTTCTGTCAAGAACTTTTTTTAGAATGCAAATGGTAAGAGGCATTTAAATTCTCGGAACCTGATTTTTTCTTAGTGACAAAAATCAGCCTTTTCATGAATTTATTTCTCATAGACACGGCTAAGCAAGCTATTGCAAACAATACTTTCACTTAGTTAATTCAGTTGAAAACAACATCACAGTTTATTGGATTACATGCATAAATTAACAAAATGAAGAGAATGGACAATAAATTTCAGTGCAAATTTCACATCATATGGATATTCTTTTAGACATTACAGAAAATATCTGTTCTCTAACAATAACTTACATTAGGATATCTAGAATTCTTGGGCCAACCGTCGATAGCAACAATAATTCTCTGTCCTTCTAAGGATGAAGCTTGTCTTGTTTCAATTCGAATCCGAGGTATCCTCCTGTCAGCAGGTGTAAAGAGATGTCTTCTTGACTACAGACAATACAGAAAACATTCCTCAAAAAAAGTAAACCTCACCCTATTCCACCATTCCAGTAAGAGGAAAAATAAATCCCTCCATTGGAACCTTTCACTGTTTCTCCTCCCACCTCCCTCAGGCAACTTGTTTCAACAGTCATTTCCTGTCTTCCACCTATAAATCCCTCCTCCAATGGCTCCTTCCCATCTGCTGGTAAACATCTTATTAAAAATCTTTTAAAGTCTTCCTTGATCCCTCTACTATCTACTATCTTACCTTTCCCTATTACTTCTTTAAAAAGCTGTCTTTACCTAGAGCCTCTCTTTCCTTAACCCTTTGAAACTGGCTTTCAACTCTAACCATTTTACTGAAACTTTAAACAACCAAAAGGTATTTATATGGTGCTTTACATGTTATTTCATTTGTTCCTCATAACAATCCTGTGAAATATATGCTATCATCTCCATTTTACCAATGAGAACACTGAGGCTGAAAGTTTACTGACTTGCACAGGGTCACACGACTAATTAAGTCTGAGGTAGGATTTGCGACCATATCTTCCAGTCTCCAGGTTCAGTGCACTGGCTCAAAGATCACAAATGACTTATTCTTTCACGGCTACAAGTGTACTAACTGGTGTTTTTTGTTTTTATATTACAATGAGAAATGTCTGAATATAACACCAACACACCACCTCAGGGACTCTTCGCCTTCCTTATAACAGAAAATGAATTAAGCAAAACCAAGATGTAGGTACTACACCTGACAGTGTAAGAAATATTCTGTACCCAAGATCTCCCAGTGAAAGACATGATTTCTACAAGGCCAAGACTGCTTCATTTCCGTATTCTCTGCATTTACGTTACTATAATTGTGCTTTCCCTGTTCTCCTCACGTCACTTTAGTTCACCTTCTGATGTCATCACCTGCTTCTTCACAAATTTATCATTTTATATGGCACAAGTAATATGACACAATTTATTCAGTCACTTCTCAACCAATGGATATTCGCTTTGTTTCTAGTTTTTTTTGCTGGCACCAGAAATGCTGCAATGAATGTTTTAGTATCTATGGGCCTCTGACACAGATTGCTGGGTCAAAGGGTATGGATTTTTCAGACATTTTCTTGAACATAATCCTAAATGGTTTTCTAGAAATGGTTCCAGAATTTATAACTCCATCAATAGTATTTTACTGTACCCATCTTTCCATGGCCTCTCTAATGTTGAGCACTTCTGCCTGTTATCTTTGTCGGTCAGTGGAGTGTGTAGTGAAAACACAGTTGTTTTCATTTAGATCTCTTACTCTGGACCTGAAAAAATCCCTCATATGGATGTTGAGAGTTTACAACACCAATGACACTAATTCAAACCTCCAATTTCTTTTTTCACTCCTCATACTCTCTCACTTTGAAGCTTCTCAGCATTCTGGCTACATCTACTCAATATTATCTCCTCCTTTGGCTTCAGAAAACCACCTTGTCTTGGTTTTCTGCCTACCTCCCTAATCGCTCAACTACTTCCTTTTCTTCTTTCTAATCCTCTAAAATGAGCATTCCCAGGATCTGTGTTCTTTTGGCCCTCTTTTCTTCTCTTTCTACATTCCCTCTCTACACAATTTATTTTAAACCCATAGTTTGCACTGTCTCTAAGCAGATGGCTCCCAAATTTCTATCTCCAGCCTTGAACTCTTTTCTCAGTTCTAAGCCTATACTTTGAACTGCCTGCCTTCAGGACATCTCCACTCAGATGCCTAAACAGCTCAAATGCAACATGTCCAATACAAGAATGATATTTTTCCTGCAAATTTGTTCCTTAAGATTTCGCTATTTTTGTCTGATACCACTCCTACCTTCGTAACTTCAAATAACCTTTGACCCAAACACATCCTGTGCTCTCCTACTGCTACTGCCTTGGTTCATATTATTTACAATGTTTATAGCATACTATCCCTACTTAAACCATACACAGAATCCTGGTAATGGATTTACCTCAAAGACCATTAATTCTACCTTGTACCTGACCAACAAACCCACCTATAATAGCTCTAATAAGTGGTCATCCAATACTTGAAAAGTGAGGGAAAGTGAGGGAAAACCTCTTACCTCCCATTTTGATCAACTGGTGAACCAGTTTAACTCTTCACTGTCTTCTTCTACTGAGTCCCTGGCCCCCTAATCTAGTCACTGATTGTGCCGGGCCAAGTCTAAGCCTTGGATCATTCCCATCATCCACTGCCTTCACTTTCATACACATGCTGCTGAACAAAAGTTGAAAAAAAGTGCAAATCTTCTGATTGGGCCCACTAAAAATTTGTTCTATCTCAACTGAGCCCTCACTGCTACTAGACAATCTTTCTACATTTCCCTTATTCCTATTTTCCACAGAAGCTCTTCAAGTCCTTTTCATCCCTCCTCAAACCTTCCGTGGCTCCCCCTCCCATCATCCTCTTGGCTAAGAACCTTGCCTCCTATTTTACTGAAAAACACGGAGGCCACTTAGAGATGTTTCTCTGTTTTCCTCCTCATCATCACTCAGATGTCTTAGGCCATTAACATCACTCCTGTCTCAAACTAAGAGCTGGTCCAACTCCTTGCAAAGGCAAACCCCTCTACCTGCACAAATGATCTCACTCCATACCTTCTTCCCCAGCAGACTGCCTCCTCTCTCGTCCCCATTCTCTCATTTATCTTCAGGCTCTCTCTATCTACTGGCTACTTTCCTACTGCCCACTATTGTCCTATACTCTTCTATCTTTTGTGGCTTAATTCCTTGAAGGTGCAGCTAGGTGGTGGAGTGGATAGAGCACCAGTGCAGGAGTCAGGAGGATCTGAGTTCAAATCTCACCTCAAACACTTGACACTCACTAGCTCTGTGACCTTGGGCAAGTCACTTAACCCCAACTGCCTCATCCTGGGTCATCTCCAGTCATCCTGATGAATATGGTCACTGGATTCAGATGGCTCTGGAGGAGAAGTGAGGCTGGTGACCTGCACAGCCCTCACTCACTCAATAAAAAGTCAAGTGCAAGTCATGTCATTATTCTCTGATGGCATGGTTTTCTTTGGCAATGAAGGACGAACACACAAGTCCTTGAGAAAACCATTTACAACAGATGCTTCCACTTCCTCTCCTCCTGCTCTCTTAACTCTCTGCAGTCTGGCTTCTTATCTCCTCAATCAATAGAAACTGCTTTCTCTAAAATTACCGGTGATCTCCTAACTGCCAAATGCCTTTTCTTAATCCCTATTCTTCTTGACTTCTCTGCAACTACTGATGCTCTCTCTAAGGTTGTGGGATACCACCTCTTTCCTGGTTCTCTTTTTCTCTATCTGACTATCCTCAAGTCTCCTTTACTGGATCCTCATCCAGGTTATACCCACCAATTGTGGGTGCCCCACAGGGCTCTGTGCTGGGGCTTCTCTCTATGCTGACCTCCAGTTGTGCATCTTAAAACTGCCTTTGAGAAATCTTGAAATGGATGTCCAAGAGTCATCTTAGAACTCAAGGTGTCCAGATGTGAATGCAGTATCTTTCCCCTTAAGTCCTATCCCCGTACAAACTTCCCTATTCTTTTCTAGAGCACTACTATCCTCGTAGATACCCGGGTTTGAAACCTAGGTGTTATCTCTGATTCCTCACTATTTCTCACCCTTCACATCTAATCTTTGCCAAGACCTATCAATTTTACTCCTCTAACATCTCTCAAATAAAGCCCTCTTTATTCTTTCCCTTGATACTGCTACCACTTTGGTGCAGATTCTCATCACCTCATACCTGGACTCCTGCAATAGCATTCTGGTTGGTCTTTCCACCTCAAGTCTCTTCCTACTCCACTTCATGCTCCATTCAGCTGAAAAAAGTATTTTCCTACAGCATTGGTCCAACCATGTCACCCTCATCTTTAATAAAGTCTGGTAGTTTCCTACTACCTCTAGATTCATGCAATACCCTCTGTTTGGCATTCAAAGTCCTTCATAATCTAATTTCCTCCACCTTTCTAGTCTTCTTAGACCATACTCCCTGCCACATATTCTTTGATCCAGTGACAATGGCCTCCTGGCTGTTCCATGAACAAGATGCTCCATCTCTTGGCTCCAGGCATTATCTCTGGCTGTCCTCAATACTAAGAACGACCTCCTCTCTTTATCTGTCTCCTGGTTTACTTCAAATCCAAGCCAAAATTCCATACTGCACAGAAAGTCTTTCCCAATCCTTTTTATTCTAGTGTCTTCTCTCTTAATTATTTACTATTTATTCTGTATATATCTTGTTTGTACATATGTTTGCTTGTCTTCTCCATTAGACTGTGAGGTCGTAGAAGACAGGGACTCTTCTTTGCCTTTCTATCCTTGGCATTTATACATAGTAATTGGCACACAGAAGACACTTAATAAATGCTCATTTGACAGCTCTAAGTCTTACACTGAATATTGTATTCTGGGGCACCTACAATTAGTGAGCATAACTAGGAATACAATGAATGAAAATTTAGACCTCTGAAACTTCCATTATTCGATGGAAAATTCCATCAATTGATGCCAAACAGAACAGACTGCATCCCTTTTCCCTTGAAGGGCTGTATGTTCTCCTTAAATCTTTGTTTTCCCAGAAGGCATCTCGCATTCTTTCATTTGACCATATATAGAATGTTCCCCATTCTATATCAGCAAAGTGAAAAGCAGCTTTTTAAATGTTCCCCCGGAAACCTGGTAGCAATTAGTGAATAAAAAATTCTATGCATAGTTTATAAAGTTTAGAAGAATTATCACCTCCCTCAATCTGGGTACTATATTTAGGACAACATTTGCTTTTTTAGTTGCCATGTCACACTTAACTCATTTTGTGATTGCAGTACATTAAAAAATGTGTAAAATCCTTTTATATGAATGTATTCTCTGTTAGACCACTACCCTCCTCCTTTAAAGTACTACTCAGATGCCAGCTTTCCTATGAGTCCTTACCTGGTCCTACTCAGTCTGGACTTTCTCCTTCGTAATTCACAAAATACTGCATTTTGCAACTTTTAAAATGCAATTATCACGGAACACTGTGTATGAGCTATGTTTTGTCTTATCCAGTTACTAACTTATAACTGATCCACGAAAGCCAGGACAATATCTTACCTAAATGTTATATATCCCCTAGCATCTAGCATAGTATTTTGTACACAGTAGGCATTTAATAAATGATTGCTGAATTAAGTTCATATAAGCATTTCAAATACTGCTAAAAAGAATGTTTTCACTTACCTCCTTAATATCAGACTTGGAAAGCATGCCACAAAAAGGCCTCCAGTTCCGCTTTATTATTCCGACCACTCTTCCTGAAGGTCTTAACATTTTCTCATTTATAGCAGTCTTCAGCTGTGATTTAAAAATAAAAAGAGGACTAAGTTTTTAGCCATTTTCCCATTAACAAAAGAAATGAGTTTTTCAAGAATATATGTAAATAAATATTGCAGTGTTCAAGCCCTAAATTATGACATCACAATAAACTGTATTAACTCTAAAATTCTGTGGAACAGTGCGACCAACCTTTCAAAGGAGCTTTATCCACAAGGAAGCAGTAGATGCCAAACCAACAAAACTGCAACTAAATATCTAAAACCAGATGCCATAGGAATTCCAGTACGACTCTATTTTCTCTAGGGTCGAGTACAAATTTCTTTGTTTAAAAACACTCAAAACCTTCTTGAGTATGGCTCCAGTATACTTTTACAGCCTCATTATACCTCATTATGCTTGACTATTCTTCGTGCTCAGCTGGTTCTCTTGCTGTTCTTCATGTCGAGCACTCCATTTCCCATCTCTGGCTTTACATGGGTTATATCCCATGCCTACAATTCACTCACTCCTTAGTATCAATTCTTAGAAGCCCTAATTTCCTTCAAAGCTCAGATCAAGAAATACCTACATGAGATCTTTCTTAAACTCCTGAGATATTAGTACTATCACCTTACATTAAATTTATTACTGTATACATGTGTATCCCCTAGAAGAATGTAATATCCTAAAGGAAAGATCTATTTCAACTTTTGTCTGTGTGTCTCCACCACCTACCACAGAGCCTAACACATGTAGGGCTTAATGAATTATTGCTTACTGATGATGGTAAAAAGAAGATCTTTTTTATTTTAATATAATATTGTGTTGGCTATATAGTCCTATAAGCAAAAGAGGATATGTAACTAGATTTTTTAATGGGCCTTATCATGATTTTCACCTGCAATTGAGAAAAACAAATCAGGAATAAATATTATCTGTTACCAGAAAAAATTTCCTACTATCAAGGACCTTCTATCTGACAAGCTAGACTTTCTATCTGATGACAATCAGATAGAAAGGAAGAATGCAGTACAGTGAAAAGTCTGGGATTCTATCCTGCAACCACGACAACAAACTAGCTCTGCTGTTGTGTGCAGGTCACTGAATCACTCTGGGCTTCAGTTTCTCCCCTCTCTCTGTAAAATGAGGAAGTATACAGACGAGCTCTAAGCTTCCTCTAGTTCTAAATTCTATGACTCCATATCAAAAGGGTAATTACAAGAAGGATCAAAAGGAGTCTATACAAACAACATCTTCACCTGCAGCACAACATACACACACTCTGAGGACAAAATTAAGAATAAAAGTCCACTGGAGCTGATTTATGGGCAGACCCTGACCTGGCCAGGTGTTCTCTTCTCCCCACCATCCAGCTTCTCAAGCTCTTGTTCCCGTTCTATATCAAGAAGATCAGCCTGATGGCCAACTGCCAGGCACCCAGGAAACCCTAGAGAGCTTCTCACATGACCACCATTTTCATCACTCTTCTCTGCCTCCCCTCCTTCTTGGGGGCAGCCATATTCCTCTCCTATGCTATCTGGCAAGTGAGGCCCTCCCCGTGGCCTCTCCCAGACCTTGGACACTATCTATGAGGCTGGCAAAGTCTGGATTCATCACCTGGAGGAGTCCAGTCCCAGTGTTACATGGTTTACCTGGATCCACCAGTATCTGATGGAAAATACCTTTTTTATTTTCCTGATATTAGCTGTGCTTCTAGCTGTGATCTACTTCAATATCCAGGTGGTGAAGGGAGAGCAGAAAGTTATCTACCTCCTCAAGGAGCAGATTAGTAATGAGGGAGAGGGCAAAAATCTTCCTTATCAACAACTTTACTCCATTTATGAGAAGAGGGCAACCTCCAGCTAAGGGTCTGAAGCAAAGAGTCTGTAGCTCTTTTCAATTTTACTTGAAGTATACTCATGGCTGAAGAACATTGACTAGACCAGAGAAGAACCACTGAAGCTGGGAATTAATTCAGCAATGACTTCCACCCCTTCTCCCCATTTTATTTCTTCCAGTTTACTATGGACTGGCTTGACATAGTATTTACTTGAAATAAATAGTGTTTTTATTTTGTTTTTCAAAAAAAAAAAGAATGAAAGTCCTGAGCATATCATTCAGGTTGGGAACAAATATAGAGCCACTACAAATTCTGCTTGGAATAAGATATTCTAAAACTCATAAAAATGAAATAAAAAAATCAAAATATTTATGACATATACTCTTAACTCCATGTCCTTGATGATGATAAACTTTTGAAACTATCCTTTCTCATACTAGGTCAAACTGATGATGGTAAAATAGCTGAAAATATATAGGAAAACAGCAATAATAGAGAAAATTTGAGAAACATCCAATAAAAGGGCCACAGGGTTATACTTTTGTGTAAAGGGAAATTTAGGATAATAAAATAGACTAAACTGTAACCTATAGTACTACTGTATTTTTAAGTAATTTTAAAAATTGGATTTACCTGGATGTCAGTTAATAGAAATATAAGATCAACAGCTAGAAGTAATACTAGAGATGACCTAGTCCCATCTTGCTATTTTACAGATGAGAAAAGTGTCCAGACTTTACAGATGGTTTATTCAATATCACACAAGAACACAGCTCAGATTCAAATGCAAGTCCTATGATTAAAAATTCTGATTTCTTTCCACTATACGTTGCCTCTACCTAATTGACTTTAAATTCATGCATTTCAAGTTTTGGTGGTCTCTTTGTATCTGAGCCAATTTTGTGTAGTAAATGACCAAAAAACCCCAAAATGCTAAAATATTTCTGCGCTTTATGAGT
Source organism: Notamacropus eugenii (assembly GCF_028372415.1). Lineage (NCBI taxonomy): Eukaryota > Metazoa > Chordata > Mammalia > Diprotodontia > Macropodidae > Notamacropus > Notamacropus eugenii. The sequence continues at coordinate 265,219,852 of NC_092877.1, read as the reverse complement.
ATTTAGCCGTTTTACTCAAAAATAGACAGACTTTATATCTGATTTCTTTTTAAAATAGTCTGTTCAAAACATATACTGAAATCTACTTGTGATCTATCTCAGTGATTTGGAAGTATATTTCAGGGGAAAAAATGGCATATTACAAAAGTTACACAGAGTTTAAAATTTTAATTTTTAAAACACTATGAAGTTTATCTTAACTAGTCATAAAGAGAAATAAAACTGAGCAGAAAACCTGTTTAATTTCATACAGTGTTTTCTTTCTCTTCTTCATCTTCAACATCATCACCATTTTGACCTTCATCTTGCAGGACCACAGAAGATGGGGCTACCCACTGACTTTTGGGTAAAACCTCCACAGCTACTATGTCCTCATGAATAGCTCGGTTCAAGTTTCTAAGTCCTTGGAGGATGATCTGTATAAAAAGAGTAAAAGAAAGAGAAACGATCACATTATTCAACGAAAATGTGTCCAAATTTAACCTACACTAATAAGTGTACACTGCATGCTCGATCTCCATCTCCTTCAATTATCTCCAATGATTAGCCATGATAGGATTATTTTTAAAAATTATTTTGAGCTAAACATTACTTTTTGTTATTACTATATTTACTGAATGTTCCCTGTGTATTTTAAAAATGAAAGGGTGAAATATTTTATGTTTTCTCATAGTAACAAAACAAAGCAAGGAAGGTAGAGAGAGCAGTTTCTGCCATGTAACCTGGGGAAAACTGTTTAAATAGCACTCAAATGCAAGAGGAGTTGTTATAAAGGATAATAAGCATACTGGCTAGAACGTTGGACTGAAGTTTAAGACTTTCCTAAGACACTTACTAGCGCTGTGACTCCAGATAGGTTACTTAACCCCTTAGCCTCAGTTTCTTTACCTATAAAACGGTAACACAAGCACCTGCTACAATGCGTAGAATAGGAGAATCAAATGAGTAAATAAAGCACAGGACCTAGGGTCAGGAAGACCTGAGTTTAAATTTGGCCTCAGAAACTTACCAGCTGTGTTACCGTGGGCAACTCATTTCCCTTCTGCTTAACTCAGTTTCCTCATCTGTAAAATGAGAATTATAATAGCCCCTACTTCTCAGGATCATGGTGAGGCCTAAATGAGGTAATAATGGCCCTTCCTACAGCTTCTGGAACATAGCAGGGCTGCACAAATGTGATTATTCCTGTTGTTCAGCTGTGTCTGGCTCTTTATGACCTTATTTGGGGTTTTCTTGGCAAAGATACTGGAGTTTGTCATTTCCTTCTCCAGCTCACTTCACAGATGGGAAATTGAGGCAAACAGGGGTAAGTGACTTTTCTAGGGTCACACATCTCTGTAACTGTTTGAGGCCAGATTTGCACACACAAAGGGGAGTCTTCCTGATTCCAGAACAGCGCTCTATCTACTACACCACCTACCTGTCTTATTATTATTAAGAACTACATAAATCTTGTTATTATGAACAGTGAGCAAAATGGACAGTAAGTTTAGTCCAGGCAAGATCAAACTAAGTCATACAAAGGGAATGAATACATTGGTACCCAAGGCCTTGATAACTTCCCCCAAAGTGACAAAATGAAAAGGATATGAGCAAATCCAAATCATTATACTAAAGCATGTTAAATACACGCTGCATGTGTGAGGTGAGAGAAAAAGTAATGCAGTGCATATTCCAAACTTGCCTCTCTGTTCTCTTCCTCATCTCCATGAACCCATACTGTTGCTTCAAGATAATTCTCTCTACTTGCTCTGAATGTTCCTTGAAGGTATGCACCAGATTTTATGCCTTGCTGTAATTTACTTAGGGGAAGATGCTCTGGAAATATTACTTTCCGGCTTTCTATTTCATTCTGTGAAATAAAACAAACAAAAAAAAAAATGAAGTTAGTAATAATACACTCAAACCTATTTTCAATAGTAAGTCACAGAAAACTCTTTCCAATTTAAAAATAAGATGTATATTTAATGTTTATTCAAATAAAAGTGAAACAGAACAATTTTATATGTTGAAAGCACTAAAGTAAATATAAAGGGAGGGTTGCTTTTTACTCAATATGTTGGTATTAAGAAAAAAAGGAATTAAAATAAAGGAAACTCCAGAGTATGGTATACCAAATGCCCATCAGCACAAAAGGAACAAATAGACAATATTTTGACCTCTCTCCTAGTGTCATATTTCCACCAATCCTCTGGTCACTTCTATCAAGCTGTCCTGCTGCCTCCTATATTGAAGAATAGAAAGGACACCAATCTAAGGAAGCAAGAGACCTGGTTTTTACCCCAACTTTATCACCATTTTTGTCACCTTGAGCAAGTCGCACCTTTCCTACACCCTGACTTCATTAATTAAGTGACTGGACAGACAAGATTTATATCTAATTCCTCCTGACTCTAAAAATTCCATTACTCTAAATACAAATTTCTCATTCCCTCCCTTCCACAAAATTGTTTCTCTATTATGTTTTTTCTCATTTCTGTCCATTACATAGCATCTTGTCTCCAGTAATCTTGGAGTCATCTTTGATTCCCCTTTCCTCCTTTGTCCTCCATATTATATCACTGAGTTACCAAGTCATATTAATTCCTTCTTCACAATATAACTAAAATTCATCTTTTCCTTTTCATTCCCATAACTAAAGACTTTATTTTTTCATTTTTAAAACTTCACTTTAAAACTTCTATGAGAACATATTTAGATCTTCAAGATGAATGGTGGGATAATAAAGACTTACTATAGTATCCAACTACTCTGGCTTCAGTTTCTCCTTCCTCTAATTTATCCTACATACTTTTACCATATTCATTCCTTCAAACACTGTCATTCTTAAATTTATAAACTATTGAAGGTTTTGAATGAGAAAGTTGTAACTACTTAACTACAAGATCATAGATTACCCTGGAAGGGATCTTAGATCCTCTCATTTTATAGATGAAGAAACTGAGGCAGAGAGAGAATAAGTGCCTGAGGAGGGATTTGAACTCAGATTTTCTTCACTTCAAGTCCAGTGTTCTATAGTTCGCTGTACTGCATAGCCTCTCTACTTCAAGCACCTTCACAAATAGGTTCCCACCTTCCTTTTCAGTTCTATTATCGCCCTACACAAATATTCCGGTCTAGTCAAGTGGGTTAATCAGAGTTTCTTAACATAATAACACAAGTTCTACATAAATATTTCCGAGTAAAATTAAAGTGATCTATAATAGCTGGTATTTATATGCATACTATAAAGTTTGTAAAACACTTTACAAATATTATCTGGGATGTAAGTATCACTTTACAGATGAGGGAGTTAAGGTAGACAAAAGTTAAATGACTTGCCCAGGGTCACATAGCTACTGAGTGCCTGAGGCTGAATTTAGATTTAGGTCTGATACATTCCAGGTCCAGGACTCTAGTCACTTGTCACTCAGCTGCTTTTCGTCTGTGTAATGACAATCACAGGCTATTGTGACAGTTTTTATTGTGGCTTATCTTTTTCCCTAAAGCCTGCTTCTTCTCCTCAGTTCACTATTTGCCAAGGGCACCATCATGAGCTCAACTTCCCAATGTTACAAGTTATGGTTTTCTTTTTTAATATCATAAGGTGAGAAGGAAACACAAGTTGTCAAGTCTTCACTATCACATCCCTGCAACATCACTTGCTGTCTCTGGATATCCCAGCAAAGGCCCATAGTCCATTCTCCTGGAATACTACAAGAGTCTCCTTTAAGATCTTCCCACCATGATTCTTTCTTCCCTTCATGCTCTTAAAAACTATTCCATGGAAATTAAGGGGATGCTCCTCAACCGAGGAACGGCTGAACAAGTTGTGGTATATGAACGTAATGGAATACTACTGTTGCGTAAGAAATGGTGAGCAGGTAGACTTAACAGAAAAACCTGGAAAGACTTGTATGAACTGATGCTGAGTGAAGAGAACCAGAACAATGCACACAATAAAAACAACACTGTGTGATGACCAACAGTGTTAGATTTAGCTTTTCTGAACAATGTAATGATCTAACAAAATTCCAGAAGACCCATGATGGAAAATGCTATCTACATCCAGAAAAGGAACTATGGAGTCTGCATGTAAATCACAGTTTTCTCTTTTTTCTCTTTCTCATGGTTTTTTCCTTTTGTTCTCATTCTTCTTCCACATGACTAATGTGGAAATATGTTTAATGTGACTGTACATGTATAGCCTACATGAGAATGCACGCCATCTTGGGGAAGAGGAGATAAAAAATGTACACCTCAAAATCTTATAAAAATAAATGCTGAAAACTAAAAGTAATTTTAAAAAACTATTCAAAACCCTTTCAACTGCTCTCTACTCTCCACTGAGGAAAGCTGCCTTGTGTGCCTACCAGGCATACAAGACTCACCACAGCTTGGGGCTCCTCTTTGTCCAGTCTCATCCAAAAGCACTCTTCTGTGTTCCAGCTGAAATAGCCCGCTCTTTATCTCCTGTACTTGCTGCACTCTCTGTCACCTTAGTCTTTGCTCTGTTCCCTATTTCTGTCGTCCCCCTGCCCCTACTCTTCTTTATCTTTTCCTTAAAGCCAAAATTAAATGCCATCTCCTCCAGGAAGTCTTTCCTGATCCAACTGGTTGGTGATGATATTCCTGTCCTCAGATGTCAAACTGGACTTTGATGATCACCTCTCTCGTATTTATCTGTACCATTATCCATCTGTACACTTCTATCTCCTCCCCCATATTTATGTCTTCATTCAGCACCTAGCATAGTGCTTTATGTGTAGTTAATTAAAAATTTTTATTATTTAACTTTTCACAAACTTATTCTTATACTTTGCTACCCCCACTACACTGTATTGTGGGGCTTTCTGGTATGCTTATACATAGCTGGCACTGAAATGATTTAACTGTAGGAGATCGCAGAACAAATAAACATCTTGGCTCCAATTCTGATAAATAGAAGCATGAGTAAAATTAATTAGCTTTTATACTAGAATAAATAAAACATTACTGAGACATATAGAAGTTTTACCACAATGGTATTTTATCTATTCCTCTAAGAACCTATTCATCCCTGATCTCCCTGACAAACTGTTTGACAAAAAGGAAACAGGATTCACAAAGGAGTTAGGCATCAGACTCTAGCTGAAATATAAAGGAGTACCTTGAATTCTGAGAACTCAGATTCCAACTTTTTGTGGCAGTCATATTGAAAAGATTAACATAACATCAGTAATTATTTCCAATAGAACTCTTAGTATCTCTTACTTATCAGTAATTATACTTTTTAAACTTCATAATTTTAGGCTCACATCCCAAAGTTGTCAAATTGCATGCTTCAATCAATACTTCTACTTTTAAAAAATTTAAAAAAAAGAAAAAGAAAAAGAAAAAACCACAAGCACAAGTCATACCCTTTCATCAGAGAGACAAGCAAGACGATCTACAAGTTCAGGGTTTGCTGTTAGGCTTTTTATGTATTCTTCACCTGAAAAATAAATTTTTTGTGATAAAAACATTAAAAAATAAGTAGAAATAGTATATGTAGAGGGTAATTGTACTTATCCAAGTCTATGAACAATGATTTAAGTTTCCTCTGGGCGTAAAGTCTCTGTAAAGAAGGGGTAGCTGCCCATATCAGGAAACAGAGGGAGGGAAAACATACATACTATTATCTTTCACAAGCTCCTTAGCTTAAAGACTTCTGACAATATAAAAAAGTACATAGTGATCAAGCTAATGGCTTTATAATATGTCACAGGACTGGCTAGGAATGACTTTTATTTACATCTGAAAATTAGTAGTAAGCAGAATAAATAATGACTTACATGTATAAGCTGGTATCCCCTCTTCTACTGCCTTCTCTTTATTTTTTATGTCATTTGTTATAAAGATAACTTGGGGATGATTCTCATCTGCTGTAATTTTCTTCATGTGTTCATTGTACCACTTTGCTGCTACTCGGATTGCTCTGTCATTCCGATCATTAGCATTTTCCCCTTGTTCTTGTTCTACATATGTTTCTCTAGATATGAAAGACAAATCAAAAGCCTGAAAGCAGCACATAAGTGAACCAATCAAGTATCTCTATTTTGGTGACAAAGTTTTGTGAGCTTTTTAAAACTCTTGTCACTAAATTTGTAAAAATCAACTATATCAATTTATATCAATGGTAAATACCTTTTCTTAAAATACTCTTGCAATTTATTCCTTAAGAAAGACCAGAATCTAAGGAAGTCAGTTTTACTGAGCCTTTAATATAAATATTAAAACAAATATATGTCATCAGAAAAGAAAAAATATAACCTAATTAACATGGCAAATGAAAAGCATATCAACTAGAGCATTACTCCACAGCACTCAAATAGCTATCCAAAGGTAACAGGGAAAACACTAAACATATAGTAATTTCCCTGTCCCTAAAATGTCTCTCTCCCATTTCTACCAGTTGCAATTCTATTTTTGAAGGTCCAGATCAAATGTTACCTCATCAATGAAGTCCACTCCCAACCCTCCTTTAGCAATGATCATTTTCTACTTGGACCAAAAATACTTGGGTTTGCACTACTCCTTGACATTCTTTCCATATGTGTTGCATGTTCTCTTAGATTACAGGATCCATGAGGGTACAGATATCATAAGAAATTTTACTGAGTCTTTATACTCCAGCACATAATACAATGTCTATCACAACTTAGGCTACCATCTATGAAAACGATTTATATACTTAAAATATAAAGATATTTAAACTACACTCAACATATTTAAATTGTACTCAATTAAATGAAGCTATAAAGGACTATTACTAATAAGCATTTATGGTGGCAGATGTCTGATTCTTAAAATACTTTCAGAGGTGAGAACATAGTTCAACACTACTGGAAATGAGTGGATAATCACACTACATTTTTTATGAATTCCTTAAGATAAGAAATTTTTCATTTTAAAGTCAAAAACAAGTATTTTTTAAATTTTTTAAAATTTAATTAACCTATTTGTTTTCAGTTTTCAACAATCACTTCCATAAGTTTTTCTCCCCCTTCCCTCCCCAAGACAGGATACAATCTTATATGGGTTCTACACTTATATTCTTATTAAACATATTTTCACATTAGTCATGTAGCATAGAGGAATTAAAACGAATGAGAGAAACCATGAGAAAAATCAAAACAAAACATAACACAAGAGAAAATAGTCTGCTTCATTCTGCGTTCTGATTCCATAGTTCTTTCTCTGGATGTGGATGGCATTTTGCCTCAAGAGTTCTTTGGGAATGTTTTAGGTCCTTGCATTGCTGTGAAGGGCTTAGTCTATCAGAAACAGTCCTCGTACACTGTGGCTGTTACTGCATATAATGTTCTCCTGGTTCTGCTTATTTCACTCAGCATCAGTTCATGTAAGTTTTTCCAGTGGAATAAAATTTTTTAAAAAGGAACAGAAAAAAGTTTAGGTATCATCTGAAATAATAAGTTGGTATAGTATTTCCTATTCCTAAAGGATCTTAAAGCATTTAAACAGTATAGAATAAATTTGCCAAAGCACCTAACCAAAGTCATCACTTTGGGGAAACAGAGATTGATAGATGATACTTAACACTCCATGAAAGCTACAAAGAAATGTAATTATAATTCATATATGCCTTCATATGACTTTAATACTTCAAGAACCTGTGACTTCACTGTTGTGGACACTCACTCCACTGATGACAGACTGCAGCTCCTTCATGTCTTAGGAGACTTCATGAGTGGCTGAGTAAGAAACCTCTCTATATATTGCTAGGATTGTCCTCAGATGCCAGAGCCTTTCCTCCTTGTGCTTGAATAGAATGGTTTTTAAGAAGCCAAGCAGCATGAGGAAAGCAGGAGTCTCCACAAGAGGAAGGTAATTTATGATGATATTTTAACATATATACTAATGATCAAATTGATATGTATATTCCTATTCACCTTCTTCCAATTCTATCCATTTGAACTCTCAAAAACAACCAAAAAAGACCCAAAAATAAAATCAATGATATTCTTTCATTTTCTTCTCCATTGTCAGAAGGAATAATAGAGAATTATTAACAGACAAACCTTTGGTCTGAATGGTATTATTGTTCACTGTTTAAGTCATTTTCAACTCTTTCTGACCAGTTAGGGTTTTCTTGGCAAAGATACTGATTTGCCATTTCCAACTTCAGCTTACTTTACAGATGACGATACTGAGGCAAACAGGGCTAAGTGACTTGCCCAGAGTCAGCTAGGAAGTCTGAGGCCAGATATGAATTCAGAAGATGAGTTTTCCTGACTCCAGGTGATAAAATCCTCATAAAGCTGTTCCCAGCCCCAATATTCTAGCTTCCTCATACATCCCACTGAACAGCAGGCCCACTGCGTCTACCTAGCCACACCTCACCCCACACACAGACACTCAATATCCTAACTTCTCCATATATGCCTCACTGCTCACTAGAACAGCTGTGTGCATGAACTCACAGTTCTCAAAGAAACAGCAGGAGTGGGAACGCACTATTGCCTCCACCTAGGCACTGGCCCCAGATCCATTCCTCATATTTCCCACAGAAACAGAGGGTGTGTCCATTCACTCAACCACAATACTCAGCCAATCAGAAAAGCAGGGTGTGGACCCCCCAAAACAATAGAAGGGAGTTTCCGTAAGTAGTCACCTCCATAGTAATAGTAAAGAACTGACCTAGAGTAAACTTGTGATGCAGAGAGGCTTATTATAATATCATTATCTTATATATATACCCCACAAATGAGTTTCTCTGTATGCACTGTGGGTAATCGCATACACAGTTCCACTGTGGCAGGAATTTCTCCTCCATTACCTAATCCCTTAACAAATGCCTCCTGTCTTTTTAACATTAATCATATTCCTATGTTCTATGTAAATTTCTGTTATGTAATTGCATCTTTATCCTATAAAAATCCATCTTGCTTTCTCTGAAGTTGCTGGCTCTTCTTGGAACCTAGCCTGCTTCATGAGAGGCGTCAATCTCAATAAATGCCTATACTCGAATTAGAGGTGGTCTGACTGAATTCTTTTAGATAGTTCTACCAAAACACATCATGAAACCCCAACAGTTTTTGGCGTCCCTGGGTTTAAACCTCAACACAGGTTAAAGTACTCTGTCCCCTGCACCACCTAGCTGCCATACAATTTTACTTGTTCAATCATTCAGTGAAGTCTGAGTCTAACTCATCCCACTTTTTCAACCCCTTGGTCAAGGAATTTCCTTGGCAAAGATACTGGAGTGGTTTGCCATTTCCTTGTCCTGTGGATTAAAGCAAAGAGGTTAATTGACTTGCCCAGGGTCACACAAACAAGTGTCTGTGGCCAAATTTGAACTCAGGTCTTCCTGACTCAAGGCCCAGTGCTCTAGCCACTGAAACACCTAGGTGCTACCCAAGACAACTGTGGGCCTCTTCAGGCACCAGGGCCACCTTTTTTCTTTTGTTTCTGTTGTAAATCCTCCAGTAGTTTCCAACATGGCCAAATTGGCAGGGCAGGCTTAAACTAGGATTAACAAAGCACAATCACCAGATCTTATGGCCCTTAATGGTGGCAGGGAGGAGTCAGGAAGGATAAGTTGGATCAATCTGCCATTTCTCTGGCACCAGACACTACCTCTTAACAATTAGCATAAGCACTTGTAGATCCACAGTTTGTTGTCTTTTTTTTTTAATTAATTAATTTATTTATTTCACTTTTAACGTTCATTTTCACAGAATTTTTGGGCTCCAAATTTTCTCCCCCCTTGTCCCCTCCCCCCACCCCAAAACACGGAGCATTCCAATTGCCCCCATCACCACTCCGCTCTCTCCTCCATCATTCTTCTCTGCCCTTGTTTCCATCCTCTCCTCTGTCCTGTTGGGCCAAATAACTTTCTATACCCCTTTACCTGTATTTCTTATTTCCTAGCGGCAAGAACAGTACTTGACAGTTATTCCTAAAACTTTGAGTTCCAACTTCTTTTCCTCCCTCCCTCCCCTCCCCCTCCCTTTGGAGGGCAAGCAATTCAATATAGGCCAAATCTGTGTAGTTTTGCAAATGACTTCCATAATAGTTGCGTTGTATAAGACTAACTATATTTCCCTCCATCCTATCCTGCTTCCAATTACTTCTATTCTCTCTTTTGATCCTGTCCCTCCCTGTGAGTGTCGACCTCAAATTGTACCCTCCTCCCCATGCCCTCCCTTCCACCATCCCCCCCACCCTGTTTATCCCCTTGTCCCCCACCTTCCTGTATTGTAAGATAGGTTTTCATACCAAAATGAGTGTGCACTTTATTCCTTCCTTTAGTGGAATGTGATGAGAGTAAACTTCATGTTTTTCTCTCACCTTCCCTCTTTTTCCCCAAACTAAAAAAATCTTTTGCTTGCCTCTTTTATGAGAGATAATTTGCCCCATTCCATTTCTCCCTTTCTCCTCCCATATATTTCTCTCTCACTGCTTGATTTCATTTTTTTTAAGATATGATCCCATCCTATTCAATTCACTCTGCGCACTCTGTCTCTATGAGTGTGTACGTGTGCATGTGTGTGTGTGTAATCCCACCAAGTACCCAGATACTGAATAGTTTCAAGAGTTACTAATATTGTCTTTCCATGTAGGGATGTAAACAGTTCAACTTTTATAAGTCCCTTATGACTTCTCTTTGCTGTTTACCTTTGCATGCTTCTCTTCATTCTTGTGTTTAAAAGTCAAATTTTCTTTTTAGCTCTGGTCTTTTCATTAAGAATGCTTGAAAGTCCTCTATTTCATTGAAAGACCAATTTTTCCCCTGAAGCATTATACTCAGTTTTGCTGGGTAGGTGATTCTTGGTTTTAGTCCTAGTTCCTTTGACTTCTGCAATATCCTATTCCATGCCCTTTGATCCCTTAATGTAGAAGCTGCTAGATCTTGTGTTATCCTGATTGTATTTCCACAGTACTTGAATTGTTTCTTTCTAGCTGCTTGCAATATTTTCTCCTTGACCTGGGAATTCTGGAATTTGGCCACAATATTCCTAGGAGTTTCTCTTTTTGGATCTTTTTCAGGTAGTGATCGGTGGATTCTTTCAATATTTATTTTGCCCTCTGGTTCTAGAATATCAGGGCAGTTTTCCTTGATAATTTCATGAAAGATGATGTCTAGGCTCTTTTTTTGATCCTGGCTTTCCGGTAGGCCCATAATTTTTAAATTGTCTCTCCTGGATCTATTTTCCAGGTCAGTTGTTTTTCCAATGAGATATTTTACATTATCTTCCATTTTTTCATTCTTTTGGTTTTGTTTTGTGATTTCTTGGTTTCTCATAAAGTCATTAGCCTCCATCTGTTCCATTCTAATTTTGAAAGAACTATTTTCTTCAGTGAGCTTTTGAATCTCCTTTTCCATTTGGCTAATTCTGCTTTTGAAAGCATTCTTCTCCTCACTGGCTTCTTGAACCTCCTTTGCCAATTGAGTTAGCCTATTTTTCAGGGTATTATTTTCTTCAGCATTTTTTTGGGTCTCCTTTAGCAGGGTGCTGATCTGTTGTTCATACTTTGCTTGTCAGTCTTTTATTGCTCTTCCCAGTTTTTCCTCCACCTCTCTAACATAATTTTGAAAATTTTTTGAGCTCTTTATGACCTTTTCCCAGAACTGATCCCATTGAGTGGGCTGGGATGTAGAAGCACTGACTTCCGTGTCTTCCCCTGATGGTGAGCACCGCTCTTCCTCATCAGAAGGGAGGGGAGGAGAAACCTGCTCACGAAGAAAGTAACCCTCTATAGTCTTGGTTTTTTTCCCTTTTCTGGGCATTTTCCCAGTCAGTGACTTGAGCTCTGAATATTCTCCTCACACCCACCTCGCCTCTGGATCCTCCCAGTCAGTGCTTGGGGTCTGAGACTCAAATGCTGCTTCCCAGCCTCAGGGCTTTGGGAGGGGCAGGGCTGCTATTCAGTGTGAGATTATGTTCAGGTGCTCAGGTGGGGGCAGGGCCACCTCATGGGCTCAGTTCCCTCAGGGGGTTTATGCAGAGACCTTCAACAATGGATCCAGGCTCCTGCCTGTTTGGGGAGCCCCGGTCTGCTCCCGCCTCCGCTGTGGCCTCCAGAGGGGGCCTGAGTATGGGGGCACCCCACTCCCCTCTCAACCCACCAAAGAGACCTTCTCACCAACCCCTGTCACCTGTGGGTGGAGGGACTTGTGCGGCCGCTGGAGATCCCGTCCCTGAAGTCCGCTCAGATCTGCTCCTCTCGGTGCCGGGGCAGGGCTGGGCTGGGCTCCGCATCTGTAGCGCGACGGACCTGTTGCGAGAGGTTTGCAGGTCCCTCTGGAACAGAAATCTTATCCGCTCCGCTGTTATGTGGCTTCTCCTGCTCCTGAATTTATTGGCAGCTCTTTACTACAGATATTTCATGGGCTGTGGGTTCAGAGCTAGCGTATTTGTGTGTTTCTACTCCGCCATCTTGGCCCACAGCTTGTTGTCTTAAAGAGCTACCTGGGACTAAGAGCGAAAGCACTCAGCCACATCACAAGGCCAAAAGGCCGTGGTGATTCTTGCACCCAAGCCTTTCTAACTCTTGGTACCTTCCTCTCTACCTAACATGATATTATTCCCAACAAAATCTTATCAGGTTTGCAATGGAAAAATGCATACAAGTTGAAGATCTGTAGTTCAAGGTTTCCAATAAGTGCAAGGAATCAAAGGTTTAAAATGTTTTGCCAGTGTTCTTTACTAGAACAGCACTAAGTATGTAATAACAGATATGATGAAGAAATTTGGGAAGAGTGGTTCACACATTCACACACACACAAAAGAAAAGGGCGAGGGGGAAGGTTTAGTCCTCCGTTTAGAACTGGAAGGAATTTTCCATTTCCTTACCTCAGTACCATGGCCCAGTAAGGTTAACTGATGCCCAAGGTAACACTGGCAGCAAATGGCTTACACAGGTTTTGAACCCGGGTCTTTCTGACTGAGGCCAATGTTCTATCTACATTATTTTTATGAAACTGTGACAAACACAGAGCATAATGTAAATGAGTAACCAAGGCCTCATTCTACTTTATTTGTATAATTTTCTTAAAAAGCACTGTCATGTTTTCCAAGAACAAAAATCATTATAACTTTAATACCAGCAATAACACAGTGCCCATGTTTAAGGCTTATGATAAAAAATCTAAACCTAACGGACTCCCTTTCCTAGTCTTATACTTTTTACCATGTTAGAGGCAGAATTAATTTTTCCAGTTAAAGTGGGCCATCCCTTGACTCACTTCTTAAAGAGGTCTATTCCTCACTCAAAGTGAGTACCTGAAAAGGTCTTAGCCTAAAAGGGCCAGAGTCTTCCATTGCATCCTGGTCATCTCCAGTCATCCTGATGAATATCTGGTCACTGGATCCAGATGGCTCTGGAGGAGAAGTGAGGCTGGTGACCTTGCACAGCTCTCCCTCACTCAAAACAAAGTCAAGTGCAAGTCATATCATCATTTCCCTGATGTCATGGTCCTTTGCTATCTGATGTCTCTGTTCGTCCTTTGTTGCTGAAGAAGACCATGCCATCAGAGAAATAATAACATGACTTACACTTGACTTTGTTTTGAGTGAGAGAGGGCTGTGCAGGTCACCAGCCTCACTTCTCCTCCAGAGCCATCTGGATCCAGTGACCAGATATTCATCAGGATGACTGGAGATGACCCAAGATGAGGCAACTGGGGTTAAGTGACTTGCCCAAGGTCACACAGCTAGTGAGTGTCAAGTGTACGAGGTGACATTTAAACTCAGGTCCTCCTGACTCCTGCACTGGTGCTCTATCCACTGCACCACCTAGCTGTCCATCCCTAACATTTTTTATCAACTAAGGTTTTGCTCAGAATTCTTGGTAAAACCACTTTTAAAGTACTCAGTTAATATTGTCCAAAAGTCAGTTATAGAGAAATTTTGGAAGCACATATGGAGCTCTGGAGAAACACGCTTAAACCCAAAGGAGTGTCAGTCAGAAGATTCCTCAAAGACAGATGGTCGTGGTTCTAGTATTGAAGCACAAGAAAACTACTTAATGTGTGTACTTCAAATTTCTCATCTGGGAAAAAAGATAACAGTTACCGTACATATCTCATTAGATGCTTGTGAAGATTAAGTTAGGATATATGTGAAAGCATTTTGGAATATAAAACTGATCAGATGAGATGGGATATTCTTAGAAGGGAAACAATATTTTAATTACTTCTACTTTTGGCAAAATTACAAATTACTACTCCCGTCCATTCCAATACCTATGAAGTTGTTTTTCACTTTCAACATCGGTAGTTTTATCTTACCTATGATGTTCATTAGTGAAGGTATAGAAGTGTTTGCTAAGATCACTAGTCACGTCTCGGATTCTCTTATATACTGGTGCACTTCGATTTCTTACTTCCTGGAGAACTGTTTGTAGCACAATTACATTTCTGATGACCGGATCCTCAAGTATATCAATCTTAAAAAAGAAAAATGTGTTAACATTTGTCATAACTTTGTTCTGCTCTTGTAATATACCTATTTCCAATATGCTCTACTTTTGCAATATACCTTCTCATCCAACTTAACTTTTTAAAAGTTAAACATTTATAATGAAAATTGAACCTAAGAATAAAAACTAGTCAAAAGGCATTTGAACTTCACTCTCTAAATTTGGCATAGACCCCTTATAGCTAGGGAAGATCACCCACTCAATCAACATACATTCAAGCAATTTCTGAGAATCCCAGAGCTGCTGGGCGTTCTGACTACACCAGTTAGGTCCCTGGCCCCAGACTTCAAACAAGGAAATTAAAAACACCAAGTTACATTTACACAATGCTTCCCGAGCATGAGCAAACTGGAGTACCACCACCAAACGAAGCGTGCACTGCCACTTTTACCATGCCCGCATTTTAAGTATAAAGAAACAGGCCAGGATCAAAGCACTTGTCCTACATCACAACCAAACTCCAACTCAGATCTTAACTCAAAATCCAGAAATTTTCATCTCATTAGCGGAGAAAAAACCCCAAACCAAAAGGAAGCCCCAGAAGGTCATTGTCAAAGGGGGAACCAGAGGATTTAGAGCTGGTCCATCTTCCTCATTTTACAAATGGGGAAACTGAGACCCAGAGGAAAGTCAAGTTTACCTTTGATAATACGTCCCCACATCCAAACCTAACGCATTTTGTTTCTTGGTCTCAAGGTCTTTACCATAAAGAAACAGGGCATTTCCGTTCTGTAGAAAGCGTAACTTTTAAACCCTCTAGCTTCCATCTGCTTTGCAGTTTTAAACTCTTCCGCACTCAATTTGACGAGGTTGTGTAAAACTCGCCCACAGTCCCAAAGGAAGCGGGGGTGGAGGGATTCGAACCCAGATCTCCCAAGGGCTCAGGCGGAGGTCCCCATCCCAACAGCGCCCTCCTCCCCGCCGGCGGGGAGACTTCGCCAGCTGAGGCCTCCCTCCCGGCCCCGGGAGGTACCTGGTGCAATAACACGTTGGTGTCGGGCAGGAGGTAGTGGGGCTGCGGGCAGAGGCTGCTCTCGGGGGCGCGTGGCCGAGGCTCCAGCGCCGGCCCGTCCTGGGCCCTGCAGCACTCGGGGCAGCCCGAGGCCCCGCACCCGATGTCGTCGCGCAGGTAATGCTCCCGCACTATCTTCAGCACTCCGCCCGCCCGGGTCTTCTTCAAGAACGTTTTGGACTTGAGCATGGCGCTAGGCGGGCCGGCCTCCCGGCAGGCCAAGTTGAATAGCGAAAAGCGAGCAAACTCCACGCCAGGAACGATTAAAATGCACCCGGGGAAGGCGGGGGGGGGGTGGGGGGAGGAAGCGGGAGGCAAACTCCGCGCCTTCAAGCAGTAGGCCCTTCCGGCGGCCGCGGCGATTGGCTAAACCCACATTCCCGCATCAGAGAGGGTGGTCTCGGATTGGCTAGCCTGAGGACTTCTAAGAACTTCACTTCCCAACATGCCCCGCTGCCTTCCTCCTCTACAAATCGCGGGAGAAATCGAAGAAGTGGTTCTCTCGGGTGGGCAAGCGTAGGGCTAAACTTTCTAAGAACTCCACTTCCCGGCATGCCTCACTACCTTCCTACGCTCTCAGTCTGGTGGGAGGAGTCTAGGAGAGGGCCTTTCTAAGAACTCCACTTCCCGGCATGCCCCGCTGCTTCCCGCGGCTTCTAGTTAACGGGCTTGCTTCTCATGCCTCGAGAACCCGGCAGGTTGCAGCTTCCTCCTTTGTTTCACCGGTGCTAGCTCGGTCGTCCTGGTGACAGCTTACCCCCGGAGAGGCCACACTGAGGAGCCACGGAGGCCTCAGTCGGCGGCAGCGGCGCCGAGGGTTCCCGCCCTTCAGTGCATGGTAATTATGTGCCCCGAGCCCCGGCCTGCCCACAGTCTGCGATCTCTCTAACGGGCCAGGCCCGGAGGCCTCCCTTGGTTGTTTTCAACTCAGTTCAGTTCGAGTCAGGGAACATTTATTAAGTGCCTCCTGCATACGTGCCAGGCGCCGGGCTAGGCGCTGGCCTAGAAGAAGAGGCAGAAGACAGCCCCTGCCCTCGAGGAGCGTACTGTCCCATGAGGGTGACTGCAGGCTACCTAAGGAGGGTCTGGGGAGGGCTCCCCCCAGGCGAGCTTTGAGTTTTGAGAGGTGCTCTGCCTTATCACAGAAGTCCTGGGCAGTAGGTGCTGGTACAATTCCCATAGATGGGAAACTGAGGCCGGGGGGTGGGGTAAGAGGCTTCCCGTCTCCTGTTGGGGAAGAGATGGAAGCAGGATTGAACTCAGCTCCCCTGGATTGTTTTTTCAAGTCCGGTAATAACATGTGTATGTGCTAGACGCTGCTGAGGGCGTCACGTGTCTTATCTCATTTGATCCTCACAAACCCTGAGAGGCCGGTGCTGTTGGGAGTCTCATTTTACTGTTGGAGAAACAGAGCTTAGTGACGTACCCAGGGTCACACAGCAGGCGTGTCAGAAGCTAGGTTTGGACGCAGGGTCCCACAGCAGGCGTGTCAGAAGCCAGGTTTGGACGCAGGGTCCCACAGCAGGCGTGTCAGAAGCCAGGTTTGGACGCAGGGTCCCACAGCAGGCGTGTCAGAAGCCAGGTTTGGACGCAGGGTCCCACAGCAGGCGTGTCAGAAGCCAGGTTTGGACGCAGGGTCCCACAGCAGGCGTGTCAGAAGCCAGGTTTGGACCCAGGGTCCCACAGCAGGCGTGTCAGAAGCCAGGTTTGGACCCAGGGTGCCACAGCAGGCGTGTCAGAAGCCAGGTTTGGACCCAGGGTCCCACAGCAGGCGTGTCAGAAGCCAGGTTTGGACCCAGGGTCCCACAGCAGGCGTGTCAGAAGCCAGGTTTGGACCCAGGGTCCCACAGCAGGCGTGTCAGAAGCCAGGTTTGGACCCAGGGTCCCACAGCAGGCGTGTCAGAAGCCAGGTTTGGACCCAGGGTGCCACAGCAGGCGTGTCAGAAGCCAGGTTTGGACGCAGGGTCCCACAGCAGGCGTGTCAGAAGCCAGGTTTGGACGCAGGGTCCCACAGCAGGCGTGTCAGAAGCCAGGTTTGGACCCAGGGTCCCACAGCAGGCGTGTCAGAAGCCAGGTTTGGACCCAGGGTGCCACAGCAGGCGTGTCAGAAGCCAGGTTTGGACCCAGGGTCCCACAGCAGGCGTGTCAGAAGCCAGGTTTGGACCCAGGGTCCCACAGCAGGCGTGTCAGAAGCCAGGTTTGGACCCAGGGTCCCACAGCAGGCGTGTCAGAAGCCAGGTTTGGACCCAGGGTCCCACAGCAGGCGTGTCAGAAGCCAGGTTTGGACCCAGGGTGCCACAGCAGGCGTGTCAGAAGCCAGGTTTGGACCCAGGGTCCCACAGCAGGCGTGTCAGAAGCCAGGTTTGGACCCAGGGTCCCACAGCAGGCGTGTCAGAAGCCAGGTTTGGACCCAGGGTCCCACAGCAGGCGTGTCAGAAGCCAGGTTTGGACCCAGGGTGCCACAGCAGGCGTGTCAGAAGCCAGGTTTGGACCCAGGGTCCCACAGCAGGCGTGTCAGAAGCCAGGTTTGGACCCAGGGTCCCACAGCAGGCGTGT
Source organism: Notamacropus eugenii (assembly GCF_028372415.1). NCBI lineage: Eukaryota > Metazoa > Chordata > Mammalia > Diprotodontia > Macropodidae > Notamacropus > Notamacropus eugenii. Next base: position 265,201,839 of record NC_092877.1, on the reverse strand, counting down.
CAGAAGCCAGGTTTGGACCCAGGGTGCCACAGCAGGCGTGTCAGAAGCCAGGTTTGGACCCAGGGTCCCACAGCAGGCGTGTCAGAAGCCAGGTTTGGACCCAGGGTGCCACAGCAGGCGTGTCAGAAGCTAGGTTTGGACCCAGGGTCCCACAGCAGGCGTGTCAGAAGCTAGGTTTGGACCCAGGGTCCCACAGCAGGCGTGTCAGAAGCTAGGTTTGGACCCAGGGTCCCACAGCAGGCGTGTCAGAAGCTAGGTTTGGACGCAGGGTCCCACAGCAGGCGTGTCAGAAGCTAGGTTTGGATCCAGGGTCCCACAGCAGGCGTGTCAGAAGCCAGGTTTGGACGCAGGTTTTCTTGGCTCCGAGCCTAGCCCATTATCCACTGAGCCACCAAGCTGCCTCCAGCAAATATATGGAGATGTAGATCTATATGTAGCTTTCTGTGTAGATCGGCCTATGGTCACACTGGTGACATGTGTCTGGGTGTACGCATACACACGTATGTATAGGCAGGATGCTCTAAGGGCCAGTAACTGATGCAGAAAAGTGGAAAGGTTTGGATTAAGGAGGTGGGAAAGACCAGAGCAGTCCTCTCTGAGGGGTTTGAACACTACTTTATAGGATGAACAAGCTGTGGCTAGGCAGATAGGAACAGGGAAGCATCAGAAAGGTGAGAACTAGTCATTGTATTAGCGATTTTGAAGTTGTGAGAGAAAAGGATGGAAAAGTTAGCCTGGGACCGAATTGTCCTTAAACTGAATTGTCCATAAACTCCAGGCTAAGGAACTCAAATTTATTCTGTAAACCACAAACAGCTGTTGAAGATTTTTGAGTTGGGTAATGTGATAAAGTTCTGATTTCGTAAAATTAACCTGGTGGCTGTATACCAAAGACCACTCCAATATGATTGATGCAAGCTTGACATTTCAGAAGGAATACCAGTCAACCAATCAACATTAATTTATTAAGTATTAGTTCAGTCCCTAGAACTATGCTAAGCTCTGGGGAAACAGACAAAAATGTCCTCAGTGAGCATAGGTCATCCATAGAAGTGAAAACACACACACACACACACACAAACACACACACACACACACACAAACATTGCTGTCACAAAATGATTGCTTTGCATTTTGCACACCAGTTTACTGCTTAATCATAGTTATTTTTCAAGCAGTAACTTAGAGATGTCCTGTAGTTAAATTATGTTAAGGACAAATTTAATATCTTATCCATTATGTACTTTAGATATGTATTTATGTTTTGTGGTAGATTTAAATTTAATCTTAATTTTTTTTATCTGCAGGATATTTAAATTGAAAGTTGCGAAGGGAAATCCATCAGTAGCAGCAAAGATGTCACGAAAAGTTCCTAAAGAATTAAAAAGAGTCAACATCTCTAGTTCTCTAGAATCTGAAGATATTAGCTTAGAAACCACAGTGCCTACGGATGAAATTTCCTCATCAGAAGAAAGAGAGGGGAAAACCGTAATCACAAGGCAGGTTATTGAAAGAAAAGAACTTCTTCATAACATCCAGTTGCTGAAAATAGAGCTGTCCCAGAAAAACCTAATTATTGACAACATGAAAGTGGACTATCTTACAAAAGTAAGAGAATTTGTGAATCTTGCTCTTCATATGCATGCATTTGATGATATAGTTAAATTGTAGTTCTCCAAAGTAAAAGAAAAATTTCAGAGAATGTTTTACTTTATTAGGTTGAGTGACTAAAGGAAGCAAAAAAGATTGAAATTTGGATTAGAGCTGGGATAACTGGTGCAGTGGGAACCTATACTTGGCATGTCTGAAGTAATGAAACTGATTTGTAAACCAACATCAATCAATCAACAAACATTTATTAATCACCTATTATTTACTGGCAATTATGTTAGGTATAGGAATACAAAGATATAGCAATACAGAAACGAAAGTCAAGAGACTTTCATTTGAACAGAAGAGACCACAGGCACATGTATACACACACACACACACACACACACACACACACACACACGGACACAAAATTTATATTTTGGGGTAGAAGGCATTGACAGCTGGGGAGGTCAGGAAAGGTTTCTTGTACAAAGTGGTTTTTTAGCTGAATCTTAGAGGAACTAGGGATTACAGGAAGCTGAGGTAAGGAGGGAGTGCCTTCCAAGTAAAGGGGACAGTGTGAGGCATGCACTTTGGAGAGTGCCACTGTGTGTAAGAGAAAATTTCAAAAGCTACTTTGACTAGATCTTGGAATTCATGATTGATACTAACATGTAATGAGGCTGGAAAGATACATTGAGGTTAGGCTATGAAGACTTTTACATTCTATATAGGAGTTAATGGTTGATAACTTTGTCTCAACTGCTAGTGCCCTTCCTCTCCAGCTATCTTTTACTTGAATATTTTGTATTTATTTGTCCTTATTCTCTCTGTTCTGCATATACTTGTATGTATACTTGTCTTCCTTATTAGAATGTAAGCTCCTTGTGGGTAGTGATTGTTTCATTCTGTTGAATTGTATCCCCTGCACCTAGCACATGCAATAGGCACATAATAAATGCTTATTGATTGATTGATCCTAGAGTTTACAGAGCCACTGTAATTTTATTGAGTTGGGGGTGGCTGGTAAGTATGTGACATGATCAGAACTATGCTTTAGTAAAATCACTTTGTATCCCTGTGGAAAATATATCAGAGGGGCATGGAGACCAATTAGGAGGCTATTGCTATAGTCCATGCAAGAGGTGATGGGCTGATCTAGAGTGGTAGTGGCTATGTGTGTGGGTGAGTGGTTACTAACATACTAAAGTATTGTCCTTCCAAAGTACTTTGAACTGTATACAAGTGATATTGTAATGCTTGAAATATTTCTAGAACTCCATTTTTGGTATCTCTTTAAAACCAATTGATTGGTTACATGAAGAACCCAAATTCTTTATTTTAGAGTCAGAAGATGCTTTTGTTTTGGTTGGGGGCCTCATGTGGTCATCTGTCTTATCTGTTGAAATGGGTTTCTGTGTCAACTTGAGTGTTCCAAAAAATCATATCTATCTACAAAATTTGTCCACAACTCTGGACTTTTAACAGAATAAGCTGTAGGCTTCACACACTTCCAAAAGTGTATGAAGCAGTGGCAGCTTTCCTAACTTAGCAGCGCCCACTGCCTTTACTCCATCTTCATCCACTGACATGGTTACACCATCAGCCCCACCATCAACCAAAATTTCACATCTTCCAAGATACTAAACTCCATAAAAATTTTTCTCACTGACCACGTATCTAACACCTGTATTCCCTCACTCCTACTGAATTTGAAGTTCATCCTCATTGTAACCTCTGGTCCCTTGACCCTTCCTGATTGTCTAGTTGAGAGGGTTCTTAACCTTTATTGTGTCATGAACCCCTTTGACATATTGGTGAAGTCTATAGATATCTCAAGGTAATGTTTATAAATATATAAAATGAAATCCACAAGATTAGTAAATTAGTTATATTGCAATACAGTTATAAAAAAATTGTTTTAATTCGTAGATCCTCTTGGAATCTATCCATGGGCCCCAAGTTAAGAACCCCTGCTCTAATCTATCACATTTCTAATTTCGTTTTTCTCCGGACTCAGCCCTGTGTCCCTAGGTAGCCATTGTCTGTGTGCACTCATCTCAGTTGAATCTCTTACTTCCTTTGACCTTCTGGAATTCTTATCCAGATAAACCTGCTTCTAGATAACCCTTATCTTTTCTTTCTTCCACTTCCAGGCTTCTAGATACTATTGGAAACATGAATAAAATTGTTGAGTAGTTCCAGCACAGATTCATTGTATTTGACCTCAGTTGTACGTTTGCAATTGCTTAGTAATTCTTTTATTCTTATTATCTTGCTATGATGTTACCCGTAGTTTCTGTTCCTAAGCTGGTTTGTACCTATTATTTCAAAATACTATTAGGGATTTTAAAAATGAATAAAACATGTTCCCTGCCCTCAGAAAGTTTATAGTCTCTTATTGGTCTCATCTTCTCCCTTGCCTTATTTGGCAGATAACAGGTCTTTTTTTACTGAGAAGGCTGACATCATCATCAGTTCCCATCCTCCATATCTTTTTGTATTCCTTCCCTTTCCCTCTTTGTTTTATGAGAAAAGATGGCTTTCCTCTTTGCCAAGGGTATCTCCTAAACTTGTTCTTTATCCTTTTCTTCCATTTCCCTGGGTTCTTACTCCATCAGTTATCCCTTTTCCTCCAACTTGTCTTACACTTTCTACTTTTTCCTTTCTCACTACTACAAATCTGTTTGGTTCTTTTCCATTTAAAAAGACTTCCCTTGACTTGTTAACTCTCCTTAGCTATTTTTCTTTCGTTATCAAAGTTCTTGAACAATTTTTCCACTTCCAAATTACCTACTTACCCATTGCAGAATAGCTTTGGTAACCTTACTCTGTTGAAACCATTCTTGCAGATACAATCAGCAACTCCCCTAATTGTCAAATCCATTGGATTTTTTTCCTTACATGTTTTCCAACCTGATCTTTACATAACTTTTGACTCTTTCCAATCCTCTCTAAATATTGTTTCCCTTGTCATTTTATGAAACCATATTCTTCAAATGTTCTGGCTGTTTGTCTATTTCATTGGATCCTTTTTTTCTGTATGACCCTTATTATTTAAGTTTTCCATAAGATTCTCTACAAAACTCTCAGTCTGGATATCCCATAGAAATATTAAACTCAGCATATCCCAAACTAAAGTTATGATCTTTATACTCCAAAGCTGCCACTCTTCCTAAGTGTCCTATTGTTACCAAGGGTATCACCATCACCCACACTACCTAACCTAGGTGTCTTCCTTGGTACCTCAGTCTGTCTCACTCTCCATATTCAGTAGCATCTTCAATGCCTCACTCTCTCTCCACATTCGTTCTGTTGCCAGGTCCTGTCAATTTTACCTTCATCACAGCTCTTTTATATGCTCCCTTCTCTCACACTACCATCACCTTAGTACAGGCCCCTGTCACCTCACACCTGAACTATTGAAATCTATTAATTGGGTTTTCTGCCTCAAGTTTCTCTCCAACATCCACCTTACTATTTAATTGATCTTCCTAAATTTCAGGTCTGACTATGTGATTTCCTCATTCAGTAAACAAGTAGCTCCCTAACTACCACCACCACCACCCTTCAAGTATAAAATTCTAAGTTTAGTGCTCAAAGCCCTTCATAGCCTGGCCCCCATCTACCTTTCCAGTCTTCTTACATCTTATTCCTCCACTCCTAACTTTATAATCTTGTCATACTTGCCTCCTTCTTGTTCCATGCACATGACACTCCATTTCTCAACTCTGGACATTTTCACTTGCTGGCCTCCATGCCTGGAATTCTCCCTCTCCACATTGATATCTCCTGGCCTCCAAAGCTTCCTTCAAGTATCAGCTAAAAATCTCACCATCTCTAAGTAGTCTCTCTTGATTGTCTTTAACGCTACTACCTTCCCTTTGAGATTATCTCCAATTTATCTTGTATTTATCTTGTTTGTACTTAATTGTTTACATGCTGTCTTTTCCCTTAGACTGTGAGCTCCTTGAGTGCAGGAACTGTTTTTGATGGCTATAATATTGATAGCTTACATTTATATAGTGCTAACTTTGTGCCAGACACTTTCTGAAATGCTTTAGCAGTTATTATCTCACTTGGTCCTCATAAGAATCCTGGGAGATAAGTGCTTTTATTATCCCATTTTACAGAGGGGGAAAACAGGTTAAGTGACTTACCCAGGGTCAGAGAGCTAGTAAGTGTCTAAAGGTGAATTTCAACTCAAGTCTTCCTGGCTCCAGGCCCAGCACTCTATCCATTGTACTACCTGGCTGGCTTTTTGCCTTTCTTTGTATCCCCAGGACTTAGCTCAGTGCCTGTCACATGATAGGAACATAATAAATCCCTGCTGACTATTATCAATGACATCTTAATTGGTAAATCTTGTGACCTTTTCTAAGTTTTCATCCTTTTGACTACCTGACAGCACTTGACAGTGTTAACTCTCCCCTCCAGACACTCCTTCCTGTATTTTTTATGATGTTTCTTACTTCTGGCTCTCCTATCTATCTGACCATGTCTTATTTTCCTTTGCTGGATTGTCACCGAAATCCTGTGCATTATCCCCTATGACTCTTTGTTGGGCAATCTACTATTTTCTAAATGTACTTATTTTTGATGTCTTCATTAGTTCTCATAGGCTTAACTGTCATCTCTGTACTTATGACTCCCAGATCTACACCACCCTCATCTCTTTCCTAAGCACATTGTCACATCCCAGCTACCTCTTGCATAGGTAGACATGTTAAATTCACCATATCTGACCTAGAACTGATGCTTCCCCCCCCCCCATCTAATCCCCCATGATATCCTTCCCTCTTCCTAAGGTTCACAACTTTTGAGTTGTTCTTGACTCTTATCTTCTCCTTCCTTACCCAGATTTAATCCATTGCTAAGGTTTATCCATTTTACCTTTGCAGCATCTCCCTTCCCTCAGCTGGGTCAGCACCTGATGAGGCCCTCATCACATTTTGCCTGGATTATTGAAATAACTTCCTAATTAGTTTCCTCACATCCAGTTTCTCCCCTCTTTAATCTATCCTCCACATAAAACTGCCAGAGCAGTTTTTCCTAAAGCATAGATCTAATCATGTTGTTTTCCTTCCCTGGAAGGTCTAGCACTAGAATTTAATGCCTTGTGCAGTAAAATACAGTCCCTTTTGTTTACTAGGCAAAAGGAAGGGAGTTTTTCCATACTGGAGGAAGATTTTTAAGTAGAAGTTAGATGAGCACTAGTTGAGTATCTTGAAGAGGAGATTTCCTTCTCCCCCTCACCTTCCTGTCTCCCTCCCAAAAATAACTTGGACTAGATTTCTACTGAAGTTTTTTCAAGTTCTGAAATTCTGTAATTGTAGCAAGGAAATTAGAATAAACAAAATAGATTATAGAAACCTTCAGGGGAGAAGTTGAAATGAAGCCTAAAAGGAGAGATTTCACAAGTTTGAAGCCCTAAGTAAATCTAAAATCATGCTTTTAGATTCCAAATTGGATTCCTTCTCCAGAAGATTAATTTAGCATTTTGAAAACATAAAGTCATAACTAACATGGACCTTAGCAGAGCTCTAACTTGTTTTGTTTTTTGATCTGGTACATTGTTTCATCATCCAGAGAAATTCGAAGTGTATTTTTTGAAGAGTAATGTAATGTTCTGGACTCTTCTGCAATTGACCAAACCTCTTAAAGCTTTCTGTACTACATTTTATCATCATCAGTTGGATAGCTTTAATTGTTTGGACATTTTTGCTCACATTGAACCCCAGTTTCCTCATTTGTATCTATATATTTCTCCCAGCTTTGCCCCCTAGGATCAAACAAGTTTAATACTTCATCTCCATGCTAGATCTTCAAAGAGGATCATAGACTTAGACCTATAAGAAGCCTCAGAGTCCATCTAGTCCAACCCTCTCATTTTACAGATAAGAAACCAACAGTGCTGGGATTTGAACTTCATATCCAGTGTGTTGTGCTGCTTCTGGCACTTCAAGACAGTTACTGTGTCCTCTATGTTGCCTGGCTCAGGCTTCCCAAGCAGATGTAGATAAAAGGGAGAAGAAAACCAAAGCACTGGGTGAGCTGTCCATAGACAGCTGAACAAATAGAGAAGCTGTAGTTTTTATATTTTGCCTAGAACCACATATACTATATAGGAAGGAAAGTGATTGCAAGAAGCCAGCAATAAATTAACCTTATTTCCTTTTTTGGCAAGATTACTAAACTAGTAGAAAAAAGGAATGTCCTATATACGTAGCTTACCAACATTTTAGCAAAGCTTTAGATAGTGTGTCATGCTATATGTGAGCTAGATGATAATATCATTAGGTGGATTTGAACGGTTGAATGATTGAACTCAAAAAATATAAATCATTTGATTTCATTTTGGAAAGAGTTCTTTAGTGGGTCACTCCAGGGATCTGTTAGTTTTCCTATGATGTTTAAAATTTTCATTAATAACACATCAAGACATAAATAACATGTGTATCAGGTTTGCAGATGACACAAAGCTAGCTAACAGTGAATTCTAGTCAGGATTAAAGAGATCTTGACAAGCTAGAGCATTGCAGTAAGATGAAATTTAATAGATATTAATGTAAAATTTTAGACTTGGGTTTATAAAGTCAGCTTCACAAATAACAAGATAGGGAGGTATGACTAGATAGCAGTTAATCTGAAAAATATCTAGAAGTTTTAGTTTCCTCTAAGTTCAGCAATGTGATATGGAAACCAAGGAAGATGGTGAAATCTTGGGCCATATTAAGAGAAACATGGTGTCCAGGGTTGGTACAATGACTGGCACATGGTAAGCACTTAATGTTTATTGACTGACAAGGAAGGTGATAGTCCTGTTCTGCTGTGTCCTATTTAAGCCACATCTGAAGTTTATTGCCCAATTCTGAAGACCATTGCGTATATAGAGTCTTTTCATCCTTATCCTTTTCTTTTTTACAAAACCCTCTAAAAGCTTTTACTTCATCTTGTCCTGAACCAGGCCTCTGCTCTACTTCCCAGCCATCCCCACACCTGCCACTGCAGAAGTATTCCCCTATATCCCACCTTCTGGCTTCCCTTTACTTGCTATCTTTTCCTATTAGAATGTAAGCTCTTTGGGAGCAGGGACTGTCCTGCTGTCTTGTATTTGTATCCCCAGTGCTTAGCACCTCATATGACACATAACAAACACCTATTAAATGCCCCATCATTCCATTGAAATTGCTCTCTCAAATGATTTCTTATTTTTCTCTTTAAAGTATCCTTCTCCAAGTCTCTGCATTATTTAAAGTTTTAATAATTTTCTCCATCTTGATACTTTCTGTTTTTTTGTGATACTTCTCTCACCTCTTTTTCTGACAGCTCTTTTGCAGTCTTCTTTACTCATTTTTGTATATATCAGACCCACAAACTTTGGTTCCCTCCTTATCAACTCCTACCCCCAAGAAGGCTCTATCAGTAATTGTAGTGATTTTCCTAAAGTGCAGGTCTGATTATGTCCCTTCCACACTCAGTAAACTTCAGAGGACTCCCTATTGTCCCCAGAAGGTAATATAAAGCCCTTTTGGGCATTTAAGGCTTTTTACAACCTTTCTAGCTTTCAAGTCATCTTAAATTTTATTCCTACCGTACTCTCAAATATGACACTAGCCTACTTTCTGTTTGTATCACTAAGGCAACATTCACAGCAGCAACAGCAACTATATATATGCCAGTATAGTTCCAAATTGCAAAATATAACAGACTCTCCATATAGAAGGCAAAAGAAAAACATTTATTCAGACATCAGAAAGCTAAATCCCAACACCAGAAAGCCAGATCCATCATAGTAACCAAGAAGTCAATACAAATTATCACTGCAAGGAACAGCACCGTTCCCAAACCTTCCCTCCACTCTCCCCCAGTTTTGGGGCTTTCCCACAAGCAAACACTTACAACCCTAGCTGTCTGCTTGCTTTCATTCTCTCTGCTTTGCCCTAACCATTTTCACTTCCTCCTGATTCTGCTCCACCCTTCCTGTTCTACCTGTTTAGCAAGCTCCTCCCACCTTGTGACTTAGGCTTCATGTGATTTAAGCAGGTCACATGGACCTATTGATGGATGGAAAAGATCTTCAAATTAAGCAAAAAATACTTATTAACAATACACTGTTCCACATATTCAAAACACTATCTACTGACTGTATATTTTCAATGACTGTCTCCAGATGCCTGGAATGCACCTCTGCCTCACCTGTGCTTCCTAGTTTCCCTGTTTTCCTTCATGTTTTTAGCTCAGCTCTTCTGCAAGAGGCCTTTCTCACTTCCTACACCAGCCTTTTATTTCACCATGCCTTCCATTGGGCCTATATATATCTTATACACATAGACATAATTGTTTGCATATTTTATTCTCCATTAGAGTATATACTCCTTGAAGGTAGGAACTGTATGTTTGCTTTTCTTTGTATTCTCACCACTTAGCACACAGCGCCTGGTACACAGTAAGTCTTTAATAAATGCTTCTTGACTGACATTGTCTTGCATGCTGAGAATGCTCTTCCTTCTTTCCTGTGCTTCTTAACTTCCCTGGCTTCTTTCAAGACAGCTTAAATCCCACTAGGCTTTTCCTTACCCCTTAGCTGCTAGTGCCTTGTCCTCTGTGATTTCCTTTTATTTCTATGTTTATAATTTGTAGGTTGTCTCTTCAGTTGGAATATGAGCTCTTTGAACAAAGGAACTGATTTTGCCTTGATTTGTATCCCCAGTACTTTTTTCCCCCCATTTTTTCCAATTTATTTATTTATTTTTAGTTTTCAACATTAATTTCCACAAGATTTTGAGTTTCAAATTTTCTTACCATCTCTCCCCTCCCCCTACCCCAAAATACCATGCCTTCTGATTATCCCTTCCCCCAATCTCCCCTCCCTTCTATCACACCCATCCCTTCCCTTATTCCCATCTTCTCTCTTTTCTTGTAGGGCAAGATAGATGTCTATACCCTCATTACTTGTATTTCTTATTTCTCAGTTACATGCAAGAACAATTGTCAGCATTCATTTCTAAAACTTTGAGTTATAACTTTTCTCCCTTCCTCCCTCCCCACTCACCCCACTGTGAAGGCAAACAATTCAATATAGGCTATATATGTGTCATTTTGCAAAAGACTTCCACAATAGTCATGTTATGTAAGACTAACTATATTGCCCTCCATCCTACCCTGTTTCCCCCCCTTTTTTTCTGTTCTCTCATTTGACCTTGTCCCTTCCCAAAAGTGTTTACTTCTAGTTACTCCCTTCTCCCATTTGCCCTCCCTTATTTGCCCTTCCTTCTATCATCCCCCCCACACCCCACTTGTCCCCTTCTCCCCTACTTTCCTGTACTGTAAGATAGATTTTCATACCAAATTGAGTGTGCATGTTATTCCCTCCTTAAGCCACATGTGATGAGAGTAAGCTTCACTTTTTCCCTCTCACCTCCCCCCTTTTCCCCTCCATTGAAAAAGCTTCTTCTTCTCTTTTTTATACTTTGCCCCATTCCATTCCTCCCTTTCTCCTACCAATGTATTCCTCTCTTACCCCTTAATTTTGTTTTTTTAGATATCATCCCTTCCCATTCAACTCATCATGTGCTCTCTGTCTCTCTCAAATATATGTGTGTGTGTGTGCGTGTGTGTAATCCCACCAACTACCCAGATGCTGAGAAAAGTTTGAAGAGTTACAAATATTATTTTTCCATGTAGGAATGTAAACAGTTCAACTTTAGTAAGTCCCTTATGATTTCTTTTTCCTGTTTACCGTTTCATGCTTCTCTTGATTCTTGTGTTTGAAAGTCAAATTTCCTATTCAGCTCTGGTCTTTGCATCAAGAGTGCTTGAAAGTCCTCTAGTTCATTGAATGACCATTTTTTCCCCTGAAGTATGATACTCATTTTTGCTGGGTAGGTGATTCTTGGTTTTAGTCCTAGTTACTTTGACTTCTGGAATATCATATTCCAAGTCCTTCAGTCACTTAATGTAGAAGATGCTAGATCTTGTGTTATCCTGATTATATTTCCACAATGCTCAAATTGTTTCTTTCTAGCTGCTTGCAATATTTTCTCCTTGACCTATAAACTCTGGAATTTGACTACAATGTTCCTAGGAGTTTCTCTTTTTGGTTCTCTTTCAGGAGGTGATCGGTGGATTCCTTGAATACTTATTTTGCCCTCTGGTTCTAGAATCTCAGGGCAGTTTTCCTTGATAATTTCATGAAAGATGATGTCTAGACTCGTTTTTTGATCATAGCTTCCAGGTAGTCCCATAATTTTTAAATTGTCTCTTCTAGATCTATTTTCCAGGTCAGTTTTTTTTTCCAGTGAGATATTTTACATTATCTTCCATTTTTTCAATCTTTTGGTTTTGTTTTGTAATTTCTTGGTTTCTCATAAAGTCATTAGCTTCCATCTGTTCCATTCTAATTTTTAAAGAACTATTTTCTTCAGTGAGCTTTTGAACCTTCTTTTCCATTTGGCTAATTCTGCTTTTTAAAGCATTCTTCTCCTCATTGGCTTTTTGGACCTCTTTTCCCAATTGAATTACCCTATTTTTGAAGGTGTTACTTTCTTCAGCATTTTTTTGCGCCTCCTTCAGCAAGCTGTTGCCTCGCTTTTCATGATTTTCTTGCATCACTCTCATTTCTCTTCCCAGTTTTTCCTCCACCTCTCTTACTTGATTTTCCAAATCCTTTTTAAGCTCTTCAGTGGCCTGAGACCATTGCATATTTATTTTGGATGTTTGGGATGCAGAAACCTTGACTTTTATGTCTTCACCTGATGGTAAGCATTGTTCTTTCTTATCCAAAAAGATTATAGAAAATACCTGTTCACCAAGAACAAGTCTTATTTTTTTCCTGTTTTGGGGCATTTTCCCAACCAGTTACTTGACTTTTGGGTCCTTTGTGAAGAGTAGGTTATACTCTGGGGACCTGTGAGATCTCATTTCCTCCAGGGTGGCACAATCAAACCTGCACACTGGTGGGGAGCAACAAGAAACATTTCTGCCCAGAATCTGGGAGTAGTAGAATTCCCTCTTCACAACCGCCTGCAGTTCTGCCATTCCAGCACTCAGGGCTGAGATTAAGATTAGCTGCTCAATTCCTCCAGCAGCTTTAAGCTGAGGGCTCCAATAATGGACACTGGCTGCTGCCTGCCAGGTCCACTGCAGCCGCTGCCTGCTGCTGCTGCCTCTACCACCAATGCCTGGGGCCAGATGTAGGGGGAGATCCTGCCCCCTTCTTGCCCAGTTGAAAAAGCCCTGTCACTGACTTTTGAAGCTGCCTTTGGTGCCTGTGGGTTGAGGAATCTGAGAATCTCTACTGCTGCTGGGGATTCCACCCCCGAGGCCTTCTTCAGTCCTGCTCCACCTGGTACCACGTGGCCAAAGCTGGGCTGTGCTCTGCTCTGTGTCTGGTGTGACAGACCTTTCTCGTTGCCTTCCAGGTCACCCTGGGCTGGAAATCTCCTTCACTCCATCGTTCTGTGGCTTCTTTGAGAGTCAGTCTTTACCAGTATTTTATGGGCTGTGGGGGAAGAGCTATAGTACATGCATCTTTCCACTCCGCCATCTTGACTCTGCCCCTCCATTCTAATTTTTAAAGAACTATTTTCTTCAGTGAGCTTTTGAACCTCTTTTTCCATTTGGCTAATTCTGCTTTTCAAAGCATTCTTCTCATTGGTTTTTTCGGCCTCTTTTGCCATTTGAGTTAGTCTATTTTTAAAGGTGTTAATTTCTTCAGCGTTTTTTGGGTCTCCTTTAGCAAGCTGTTGACTAGCTTTTCATGATTTTCTTGCATTGCTCTCATTTCTCTTCTCAATTTTTCCTCCACCTCTCTTACTTGATTTTCAAAATCCTTTTTGAGCTCTTCCAAGGCCTGAGACCATTGCATATTTATTTTGGAGGGTTTGGATGCCGAAGCCTTGACTTTTAGATCTTCCTCTGATGGTTTGCATTGTTCCTCCTCATCTGAAAGGATGGAAGAAAATACATGCTCACCAAAAAAGTAACTTTCTATTGTCTTATTCTTTTTCCCTTTTTGGGGCATTTTCCCAGCCAGTTACTTGACTTTTGAGTCCTTTGTCAGGAGGAGGCTATACTCTGGGGACCTGTAAGTTCTCAGTTCCTCCAAGGTGGCACAATCAAGGGAGAGGAGTAAACTCCTCTCCTGGGCCTGCTCTCTGATCTGTGAGCAGGATTCCCTCTCCAGAGCCTCCACCAGCCCCACCACACCAGCCAGCACTCATTCTCACCCCAGGGCAGCTACTCAGGGCTGAGATCCAGATCAGGTACTCAATTCCCCCAGAGTTTTTAGACCAGGGTTCCAACAATGGAAGCTGCCACTGCCTGGGGCCTGGGCTAGACTGCTACATTCCCTTCTCACCCAGGTGAAGCGCTTTCTCACTGACCTTTGAAGCTGTCTTTGGCATTTGTGAGACAAGGAATCTGGGACCCCCAGCTGCTGCTGGTGGCGCCTCAAAGCCCAAGGCTGATCTGTGCTCCGCTTTGCGACTGATGCATTAGACCTTTCCTGTCAGCTTTCCAGGCTGCCTTGGGCTGAAAATCTCTTTCACTCTGTCGTTTTGTGGTTTCTGCTGCTCTTGAATTTGTTTAGAGTCATTTTTTACAGGTATTTTATGGGCTGTGGGGAGAGAGCTTCTAGAGATGCATTCTTCTACTCTGCCATCTTGGCTCCATCTCCTTGTATCCCCAGAACTTTACATGGTACCTTAATACATAGGCCTATTCACTGAATGGTGTTACCTCACTCTAAGTGAGTATCTGAAAAGGCCTTAGCCTAGAAAAGCCAAGGTCTCCCATTACATCCTGGGCCATCTCCAGTCATCCTGATGAATATCTGGTCACTGGATCCAGATGACTCAGGAGGAGAAAATGAGGCTGGTGACCTCACATATCCCTCCCTCACTCAAAACAAAGTCAGTGCAAGTCATGTAATTATTTCTCTGATGTTATGGTCTTCTTCAAAAATGAAGGACAAACTCAACCTGTAAGTAGATCGAGCTGCCTTGACCCAGCTAGTTGGGTAACTGAGGTTATCCTCTCCCTTATGTCTCTCTCTCCCCTTTCTTCTCTTGAAAGGAAGGTAAATTTGGATGGCCAGAGGCTGCCGAATTAACTTGGGGTTTACTGGCTAGATTTCTTTTCCTTTCTTTTCTTCCCTAAAACCTTAAACCTGGTGAACTCTGAAACCCATAGATTGGACAACAATAAGTCCCTGCCCAAGCTCCACTTAATGACTGTTTTCTGGACCTTCCTGCGTTAGAGTGATTATCAATAGTAACTTTTTCTCTTTATCTCCTAGCTTGATTCAGTTATTTTTTCCTTTGTCTCATTAAAGGGGCCATTCCCTGACTACTGCCTTAATACATAGTGAATGAAAGTTGTGTAATTACTGCTACATTTCTGTTCATTCCTTCTTAAGAGGCACTGTGCCATTGTAGAACAAACACTATTTCAAATCAGGAGACCTGGGTTAAGATTTTGTCCCAGCTACTTACTAGCTGTATAAATTATACAGGTCATGGTGGTAGAGCCCAGATAGCAAAGAAAAGGCAGGGAATTACCAGAGCCGTTCCTAATTCCTCTCAAAATAACTTTAAATAATACCTCAAGACAAATTCTGGAGTAGCAGAACCCACAAAAGGATGAGGTGAAACAAAACTTAGAAGGTCAGAAAGAAATGTATATTACACTGGGGTGAGAGTGAAGCCCAGGCCCTGCCCTACCAAACCAGCAGGAGGCCTTGGGGGCAACTGAATCAGCTGCAGGAGCTTTGGCTTCTGGAGCTCTCAGCCCAGTCAGGGGGTAGGAATGGGGAGGTATTGGTCAGCAAAAAATTTATGGGGTCCTTTTGTTACCACTGAGTGCAGAATTCTATTGCATCGCCCATATGCATATCCAGGTCACAGACTCAGGAACACTAGCACCCTAGAGCTTGTGGCCTTGGGGGAGCATGGACTGTTGTCACAGTCCCAGGGTGGAAAAGGCTGTTTGTGGTTGCTCAGAGACCAGAGTAGAGGCCAGGAGAGCAGTGATCACACCTCCTTAGGTCATACCACTTGAGAAGAGCTAAAAACTTACACACCCCCAGAACTTGCTCTGAGAACCAGCAGTAAGAATGCCCTAAAGCTTGAGATACTAGGAGCAGAGCCCCACTTTAACATAAAGTTAAAAGTTAACAAATAGTCTGGGCAAATGAGTGAACAACAAAAAGGAGAACCTGCCATAGAAAGCTACTTTGGTGACAGGGAAGATCCAAATCCAAACTCCGAAGACAACCAAGTCAAAACTGCTATATCCAAATATGAATTGGTCTCAGGCACAAAAAGGTTTCCTGGAAGAGCTCAAAAAGGATTTTCAAAGCCAAATAAGAAAGGTAGAGGAAAAAATGGGAAAGGAAATGACAGTGATACAAGGAAGTCATGAGAAAAGAGGCAACAGTTTCGTAAAGGGAGGAACAAAAATACAGCTGAAAAAATAGCACCTTAAAAAGCAGAAGAGAACCAGATGGTAAAAGAGACACAAAAATCCACTGAAGAGAAGGACTCCTTAAAATGCAAGGGTGGGGGCAGAGCCAAGATGGCAGACAAAAAATAAGGACTTGCCTGATCTCCCCGAAATCCCTCTAAATAACTGTAAAAATGACTTTAAACAAATTCTGGAGCAGCAGAACCCACAAAATGACAGAGTGAATCAAATTTCTAGCCAAAGACAATCTGGAAGCTTGACAGGAAAGGCCTGTTCTACCAGTCGGAGAGAGGAGTGCAGTCTAGTGCAAAATACACCAGCACAGACTGGACCCCAGCAAACACAGAGCATCCCTCAAGGGGCTGAGTCACTGGCAATTGTGGCAGTTTCAGACCACTCAACCCACAAACTCCAAAGACAACTTAGAAGGTCACTAGGAAAGGTCTGTTGGAGCTAGGTGAGAGGGTAACATAGTCTAGCTCCAGCTCCGGGGCAATAGAGGCAGCAGCGAAGGTGGCGGTGGCTGCTTCCAGAACTCTCAGCCCACAGACACTGGGGGGAATCAAGCGACTGATCAGAGTGGGGTTGCAGGGATCTCTTTGCTGGCACTGAGGAAGGATTTTCTTACTTGCCTGTACTTGGATCTGGGTTGCATTTCTGGGTGGTGGTCCTGGGTCGACAAGGAGCGCTGGTGTGGTATAAGTTGTGGCAGCAGTAGAGAGGGAATCTTCCTCACATTTCCAAGGCAGAAAAGAGTACTTATGGTTACTCACCGAACATAGCACAGACCACATACCACCTTGGAAGAGCTGAAAATTTACAGGTCCCTAGAAAACAGCTACACAAAACCCCTGACGCTTGGGACAGCACACCCTCCACACTGGAAGCAGAGTCCTACCTTAACAAAGATCTAAAAAGTCAAGTAATTGGCTGGGAAAATGAGCAAACAGCAGGAAAAAAACTCAGGACTAGAGAATCTTACTTTGGTGACAAAGAAGATCAAAATATACAACAAGAAAAAGATAACAAAGTTAAAGCTCCTACATTCAAAGTCTCAAGAAAAATATGAATTCATTATAGACCATGGAAGAGCTCAAAAAAGATTTCGAAAATCAAGTAAGAGAAGTAGATGAAAAATTGGGAAGAGAAATGAGAGTGATGTAAGAAAATCATGAAAAATAAAGCAACAGCTTGCTAAAGGAGACCCAAAAAGTACTGAAGAAAATAACACCTTAAAAGGTAGACTAACCTAAATGGCAAAAGAGTTCCAAAAAGTCAAAGAAGAGAAGAATGCTTTAAAAAGCAAAATTGCCAAATGAAAAGGGAGGTCCAAAAGCTTACTGAAGAAAGTTATTCCTTAAAAATTAGAATGGAGCAAATAGAAGTTAATGTATCTATGGGACATTAAGAAATTATAAAACAAAATTAAAAGAATGAAAAAATAGGAGACAATGTAAAATATGTCGCTGGAAAAACACTAAAAAATAGATCTGGGAGAGATAATTTTAAAATTATTGGACTACCTGAAAGCCGTGATCAAAAGAGCCTGGACATCATCTTTCAAGAAACTGTCAATATGTGCTTATTCCAGAATCAGAGAGTAACATAGAAATTGAAAGAATCCACTGATCACCTCCTGAAAGAGATCCCAATACTCTTAGGAATGTTGTAGCCAAATTCCAGAACTCTCAGGTTAAGGAGAAAGTATTGTAAGTAGCCAGAAAGAAACAATTCAAGTATTGTGGAAACACAATCAGGATAACACAAGATTTGAACTAATAGGGATGGGTCTTCCTGATTTCAAGGCCACCTAGCTCCCCACTGATTAGAGAAACGCAAATTATAACAGCTTTCAAGTACCACCCCACACCTCTCAGATCGGCTAATATGACAGAAAAGGAAAATGACAAATATTTGGATGTAGGAAAATTGAGATGCTCATGCAGTGACGGAATTGTACACTGATTCAGCCATTCTGAAGAGCAACTTAAACTATACCCAAAGGCCTATAAAACTATGCATATCCTTTGATTCAGCAGCACCAGTACTAGGTCTGTCCCCCAAAAGACATAAAAAAACAAAAAGGAAAAGGACCTATTTGTACACAAGTATTTATAACAGCTTTTTCTGTGGTGGCAAAAAAATTAGAAAGTGAAGGGATGCCCATCAATTGGAGAATGATTAAACAAGTTGTGGCATATGATTATGATGGAGAAGTATTATACTACAAGAAAGAACAATCAGGATGCTCTCAGACAAGTCTGGAAAGACCTGCATGAGCTGCAAATGGAAATGAGCAGAACCACAAGAACATTGTACATAGTAACAGCAATATTGTACAATGCTTAACTGTGAACAGCAATACATGCTGAATGACTTATGATAAGAAAAAAAGTTATCCTTCTCCAGAGAAAGAACTGATGGAGTCTGAGTGCAGATTGAAGCATACTTTTTTTAAATTTATTTATTTAACTTTTAACATTCATTTTCACAAAATTTTGGGTTCCAAATTTTCTCCCCATTTGTCCCCTCCCCCCACCCCAAAACACTGAGCATTCTAATTGCCGCTATCACCAATCTGCCCTCTCTTCTATCATCCCTCCCTTCCCTTGTCCCCAACTTCTCTTTTGTCCTCTAGGGCCAGGTAACTTTCTATACCCCTTTACCTGTATTTCTTATTTCCTAGTAGCAAGAACAGTACTCGACAGTTGTTCCTATAACTTTGAGTTCCAACTTCTCTTCATCCCTCCCTCCCCACCCATTCCCTTTGGAAGGCAAGCAATTCAATATAGGCCATGTCTGTATAGTTTTGCAAATGACTTCCATAATAGTCATGTTGTGTAAGACTGACTATGTTTCCCTCCATCCTATCCTGCCCCCCATTGCTTCTATTCTCTCTTTTGATCCTGTCCCTCCCCAAGAGTGTTGACTTCAAATTGTTCCCTCCTCCCATTGCCCTCCCTTCCATTATCCCCTCCACCCTGTTTATTCCCTTCTCCCCCACTTTCCTGTATTGTAAGATAGATTTTCATACCAAAATGAGTGTGCATTTTATTCCTTCCTTTAGTGGAATGTGATGAGAGTAAACTTCATGTTTTTCTCTCACCTCCCCTCTTTTTCCCTCCACTAAAAAGTCTTTTGCTTGCCTCTTTTATGAGAGATAATTTGCCGCATTCCATTTCTCCCTTTCTCCTCCCAATATATTTCTCTCCCACCGCTTAATTTCCTTTTTTTTAAGATATGATCCCATCCTATTCCATTCACTCTGTGCTCTGTGTGTGTGTGTGTGTGTGTGTGTGTGTGTGTGTGTGTAATCCCACCCACTACCCAGATACTGAAAAGTTTCAAGAGTTACAAATATTGTCTTTCCATGTAGGAATGTAAGCAGTTCAACTTTGGTAAGTCCCTTATGACTTCTCTTTGCTGTTCACCTTTTCATGCTTCTCTTGATTCTTGTGTTTGAAAGTCATATTTTCTTTTCAGCTCTGGTCTTTTCATCAAGAATGCTTGAAAGTCCTCTATTTCATTGAATGACCATTTTTTTCCCCTGAAGTATTATACTCAGTTTTGCTGGGTAGGTGATTCTTGGTTTTAGTCCTAGTTCCTTTGACTTCTGGAATATCATATTCCACACCCTTCGATCCCTTAATGTAGAAGCTGCTAGATCTTGTGTTATCCTGATTGTATTTCCACAATACTTGAATTGTTTCTTTCTAGCTGCTTGCAATATTTTCTCCTTGACCAGGCAACTCTGGAATTTGGCCACAATGTTCCTAGGAGTTTCTCTTTTTGGATCTCTTGCAGGAGGTGATCGGTGGATTCCTTGAATACTTATTTTGCCCTCTGGTTCTAGAATCTCAGGGCAGTTTTCCTTGATAATTTCATGAAAGGTGATGTCTAGGCTCTTTTTTTGATCATGGCTTTCAGGTAGTCCCATAATTCTTAAATTGTCTCTCCTGGATCTGTTTTCCAGGTCAGTTGTTTTTCCAATGAGATATTTCACATTCTCTTCCATTTTTTCATTCTTTTGGTTTTGTTTTATGACTTCTTGGTTTCTCATAAAGTCATTAGCCTCCATCTGTTCCATTCTAATTTTGAAAGAACTATTTTCTTCCTTTTCCATTTGGCTAATTCTGCTTTTGAAAGCATTCTTCTCCTCATTGGCTTTTTGAAACTCTTTTGCCAATTGAATTAGCCTATTTCTCAAGGTGTTATTTTCTTCAGCATGTTTTTGGGTCTCCTTTAGCAAGGTGTGTACCTGCTTTTCATGCTTTTCTTTTATCTCTCTCATTTCTCTTCCCAGTTTTTCCTCCACCTCTCTAACTTGATTTTCGAAATCCTTTTTGAGCTCTTCCATGGCCTGAGCCCACTGAATATTTATTTTTCTTGTTTGGCATACAGAAGCCTTGATTTCTATGTCTTTCCCTGATGGTAGGCATTGTTCTTCCTCATCCGAAAGGAAGGGAGGGATATATGTTCACCAAGAAAGTAGCCTTCTATGGTCTTATTTTTTTTCCCTTTTCTGGGCATTTTCCTAGCCAGTGACTTGACTTCTGAATGTCCTCTGCACCCCCACCTCGCCTCCAGATCAGCCCAGCCAGCACTTGGGGTCTGAGATTCAAATGCTGCTTCCCAGCTTCAGGGCTTTTGTTGGGGCTGGGGCTGCTATTCAGTGTGAGATTAAGTTCAGGTACTCAGGTGGGGGCAGGGCCTCCACACGGGGCTCAGTTCCCTCAGGGGGTTTATGCAGAGACCTTCAACAATGGATTCAGGCTCCTGCCTGCTCTGGGAGCCCCCATCTGCTGCTGCCTCTGCTGCTGCTTCCTGAGGGAGCCTCAGTTATGGGGGCACCCCACTCTCCTCTCCACAAACTGAAAAGCCGCTGTCACTGAACTTTGCCACCTGTGGGTGGAGGGACCTGCTCGGCCGCTGGAGATTCTGTCCCTGAAGCCTGCTGGGATCTTCTCCTCTCGGTACCGCGCAGCCAAGCCAGGGCTGGGCTCTGCTCTGGGTCTGGTGCGCGAGGGACTTTTTTGGGTCAGTTTTTCAGGTGTCTCTGGAACAGAAATCTCCTCTGCTTCGTTGTTGTGTGGCTTCTGCTGCTCTCAAATTTATTGGGAGCTCTTCGTTATAGGTATTTTATGGGCTGTGAGTTTGGAGCTACAATATGTGTATCTTTCTACTCCGCCATCTTGGCTCCTCGAAGCATACTTTTTTTATTTTATTTTTCTTGGTGGATTTTTTTTTGGTCTGTGTTTTCTTTTACAACATGTCCATTATGGAAAAATCTTTTGCATGACTACATGTCTAACCTATATCAGATTGCTTGGTTTGTCATTGAGGGAGGCTTGGAGGGAATTTGGAACTAAAATTTTTTTTAAATGTTAAAAACTGCTTTTACATGTAATTGGGGGAAAAGAAAATATTAAATAAATTTTTTAAAAAGACATTGTACAAGTTATCCTTCTCGGATATTCTGTCAAATGAGAGTATTAAACTGCATGACCTCTAAATCCCCTTTCTCTTATAAGTCTGTAGTCTCATGTAATCGTTGTCATTGTTGTTTATCTGTTTTGAAGTATCAGTGCTCGAGTCTAATGACTTCAACTCTCTTTTTGAAGAAAGTATTCATGTTATTTCAGACCAAGCTTATAAGCATTTGGCATCTTTCACTTCTTGATCAGAAATCGTATTTTCTAGCAGCTTTTGTTGTGTCTACTTTTGTATTAAAGTTACTGAATCAAAATTTATGTTTATTTGTAAGATCTTGTAAAATTCTTCACAGAATTTTCATACTTCTTCTGCAAGAGATGTTGGTATTTAACTTGAGTTATCTTCTTCATGGTAATCTGCTTGCTTGTGCTCACTGTAAGCACTGTACGGGAATATCAGCAATGCCCTGTGAAATTATATTTGTTTTCTTTGGCCATGTGATGAGAAAACTACTCCTGCTGCAGCTCTTTTATTTATGTGTCCCAAAAGAACCTGCAGAGCCACTCTTAGATTTGGCTAACACTTTTTTTATGTTTTCCCTTTTAATTAAAATCCAGAGACTATCAATATGGATGATATTCAATAACTATATAATCTCTATTTTCCTTTTCTCTTGTGAAATTCAGTGACTCCATATAATCTAAGGTACTTTTATACCAGTATAAGCAGGGACACAAGAAGCTGCTAAATAGAGAGGCGTTTTACCTTATTATAAATCCATGCTTCAGTGCTTTTATTAAGATTGTGGCCTATTGGAAGGCCATACACCCTAAGTCATCTTGGGCAAAAGCAGTATTTTGCTTTATTCGGTCTCATGTTTATAAGTAGAGTGGAAACATTTTTCATGAGCAGTCATTGAAGCTTACAAATACGTAGCAATTGCTAGATCTGAATTCTAAAAATGAAAGTAAAAATTGTCTTTTTTTTTTCCAGTTTTCTGTTCTCCTTTGCTTCCTTTTTTTGCCCAAAAGATCACTTCTTTTTTTTTTTTTTTTTTTTAAGAATTGTCTATATAATTGATTCTCTTTTTATGTAGATTGAAGAGTTGGAGGAGAAGCTTAATGATACTCTTCATCAGAAGCAGCTGTTAGCATTGAAATTGGACAACCAGTTGACATTCCAGAAAAAGGATGCCAGGTATAAAGACATTTGAAAAGCAGCAATATTAATGACAGTGTAAATTAGATTATCATTGCTTTATTTCCTTTGCTGTTTGTATTATGATATATGCCTCAAAACAGTGAACCCAAAGATGAATTCTGTAATAGGTTAGTATTTAATTGTCCCATCCAAAATTTTGAAGTAAGAGTGGTAGAGAAATTGGGCTATTGAATTAAATATTTGGTGATCTGCAGTACTCTGATTCTCTGCCCAAATGTTTGGACAGAGAATTAATGTTTATAAGAGACAAATGTGAAATGTTATCATGGAAAATTAGGGGCCATTGCTTTGCCCTAAGATTTGCCAGCACGCATGGCTACCTGCACACAAAGACTGTATGATTTAGAAAAGATTTGAGTAATACCAACTACTCCCAGAGAAAGAGAAACCACTGATGGTCTCTTTTTATAAATCTGTGGAGAATTTTCTTGATTAAAAGTTTGTTTTTTTTTCCTTGTAGACTCATGAACCTTTAAAAATCCTAATGTTTTACAATAACAATAATAATATTTTAATATAACACTCATTTTGAGTATTATTTATGTCTAGTATAAAGGCAGAGCTTTTAACTAGTTATAGTATGAAAATTGTATATCTTGGAAATAGTAAAACTTTTTAACTTTTTGTTATCTGCTTTGTGAGTTTATTTGAAGCTTGTTTATTGAAAAGATTGAATTTCTTCCCTTTTCATAAATGTGACACTGTGATGTGGCTTATATTGAGGCTTGTTACAGCAGACCACGTTGGAAATTGTTGGAATACTGATCATTTGAATACATGTACTTAATGATGCTTTCTTCCTTTAATTTAAGCAGCAGCATGCCCTGTCAGACATGGTCCAACTTCTGTTAACAGCCCCAAATGTAGAATGAGAATAAACTCTGTGGTCATAGATAGTAAATAACAGCATTTTTATTTGCTTTTGATTTCTTGATTTAAAAAAGTAGCAACAAGAAAATTAGGGTAATGGTTTCACCTACTTCAGATAAGTTTAGATAAGTGCTGCTCATGTTGTTTTAAAATGGAATAGTGATAGGATTTTTTTTTTTGACTTGAGGGAGATGAAAAGAAATGCAAAGAGCTGTACTATTTACTAAAAGATAATTATACAAATATCATTTTGCATGACTATTGATGCTACCTTTGTCACCTTCTACTTGGAAATGAATGAAAAGAAGAGATTTAAGTCAGAGTAGAGAAGGATATTTGATAGTGATTAGTTTCTTTATCCATGGGTAATGTATGTATGTAGTGATTTGCTGATATTGTTTATATTTCCATTGAAATATTTCCGTTAAGGTTTTCCTTAGCCTAGCTGTGGGTCACAACGCAGGCACTTGGTATGCTGTTATCATCAGATCTGTCTGATGATTTGAAATATAAGCATTCAACACCAAAGAGTAGCATTTAGTTGACATTTGCTTATATACTGTACCACAGTAAAAAGTTATTTAAAATGAAGTTTTAGAAGTTTTATGTAAGCTTACCATAAACTTTCTCTTAATGTAGAAAATATCAGGAATTAATGAAACAGGAAATGGAAACCATTTTATTGAGGCAGAAACAGCTAGAGGAGACCAATCGTCAGTTAGTGGAGAAGACTGGAGATATTCGTCGTAGCTTACGTGACTTGGAGTTAACAGAAGATCATTACATGAAATTGAAATCTCTTCCTGAGGATCAACTTTCTATTCCTGAATATGTATCTGTGAGTTTTTTTAAAAATACTATCACAAACATTTTAGCACATAATTTTAATGGGACTATAACAGGCAACATAGTTCCTGTTGTTATCTCTTTAAGAATCTTTAATACCAGGGCATCATTGAAAAATATTATTTTTGACAGAAAGACCAGGAAAAAGGTGCTTTGGAATGAATACTTGGCCAGTTTATTTAAAATTTGTGGAAGTTTGGCTGTCCATTTGATGCTTGATGATAATCATAGTGAATTTATGCACCTCCATATCTCTTCCTACATCTTTGTATGCAAGTTCAGCTAAAACTTCACTGAAGAATTCCTTCAGAGAAAATTAGGATTATTCAGTGAAGAGATGGGTAGAACCTTAGTAATCACCTAGTCTTACCGTCTCATTTTATAATTGAAGAAACTCAGACTCAAATGAGATTCAGTTATTTTCCTGTGATTACATAGAATATGTGGCAGAGCCAGATCTTGACCCTGGACTAGGGTAGATCTAGGCTAGATCCTAGATTCTAAGTACAGCACTCTTTCTCCTGAAGCATAATACCCTCACCCAATAAGGATCCAACAAGGAAAGCATCCAAGAATATAATGATTGAGTTGAAGTAACCTTAGTTGATCAAGATAAATGGGTCAGCCTGAAAGTTAACTTCCCCTTACACTACCCCCAAAATCTATTTCTCCTCCATTAGAGTATATAATGAGCAGATAACTATGTATATTGGTATATATTAATTGTAATTGGATTTCAAAGTCACTCATTAATGACATTTATTTTTTTTTCAGATTCAGGTCTATGAAGTAGTGAATCCTTTAAGAAAAGAAGTAAATGAACTGCAGGTGAAAAGGAATATCCTTTCAGAAGAACTTACTGATTACAAATCCCAGTTAAAGCGATTATTAGAGGTTTGTACAGTTGGATTTACTAAGAGAAGTAATATTTCTCTTTCATATTGTACCCTAATCTTTTCCTAATAATGAATTACTTCTGATCTTTCTGATGTCTTCATGATTGTCAAGGGTACTGGCTGGAAGAGGTCCACTTTTCTAATGAAGTATAGGTAGGGTGTGAGAGAATGACTGCTTGCCAAACCCCTTTCTACTGGGTATCTTTACAAGCAATTAATACTATGGAAAAGGTGGTGGTGGTAGAGATGGGGCAGGAGTGCAGTCAAAGGAAGAAGGAGAAAGAAACTTAAAGGTAGCATCTAGCTTGGAAATTGATTTATCTTTCAGGGAACCTCAGTATATCCCATCCCTGAAAAATCTCTGTAATCATTCAAATGTGATACATGCACGTTCTTATGAATAAGAATTTTTCTTAAGGAGTAAGTCCCACTTCCTTCTCAAAATCTTCTTTGGCAGAAGGAAGACAAGGAACAGTACTCCAAGGCAGTGTACATGACAGCGTTAGAAGAGAAAGGGAGATAACAGAATGAACAGAGATTTTCTACACTCCTAACTCTTTTACAGAGTAGTGGAGGCACCTGTCCCACCTCAGAATGTCATTCAGCTATCCTGGAGATCTGAGCCACAGGAGTAACAAACAAGCCCACTTTGTGATCACCATAGCAAATGAGAGCTGGGAGGAGCTCAGGGCTTCTGTAGTCCAGTCCCCTCATTTCATTTGTTCATTAAATTAGGCCACCCAGCCTAGTGGGTTCAAGTCCCAATTCTGACACTTGCTGACTGTGTGACCCTGGGTGTGTCACTCCATAGTACTCTAGCCAACTCTCTAAAATTGTCAGCTTCAAAGAAGATCCTTACATGCATTGATAAAGGAAATTACTCACTGACTTCTAGTTTCAGCTAAAATTCAGCCTTTTCTAACCAGTCTCAATTCTGGTTCCTTCCCTCTTTTAATTTCTCCTGTATATATTTTATTTATTTAAATTATTTACACTTTATCTCCTCCATTAGATCATGAGCTCCTTTAAGACTGGAATTGTCTTTTCCCTTTCTTTGCATTCCCAGCACTTGGCAGAATGCCTGGCACTTAATATTGTACAGAGTTAAGCCAAACTGATTACTGTAGTGGCCATATGTCCACCAATGTTTGTTTTGTTTTGGATCTTGAGTTCATCCCCTTTCAGAAAACAGTTGAGCTGAACATTTTGAAGGGACTTAAATATGAAATTATAGAATTCTTAGCTAAATTGTGCTGTTACAAAACACTCTGCTAGTGGCCTGGCTATTGCTATCCTGAATCCTCCTCCTAAGGAAATTCTAGAGAGGATCCTGGATACCGTTTGGACTCGGGGGAGGCACATCTTTTAAGCTCCTGTGCTGTTTGAGCTCCTATAAATATTCATAGAGAGGGATAGGATCAGTAAACACCTATGCAAACTTAGCTTGTTAGAGGATGTTTTCATCTAAAGAAATAAGGGGTAGCGCCTGTATGAGAGACAACTAATGGGTGGATACAATATATTTATACTTTTAGAAAGTTATTGCCAAGGTTTCATACCCAACGGTCTTTTTTTAAGAGTTACTTTGAGATTTGAGGACAATTTAGTCATGAGAATTGACTTGGGAATAAGAAACAAAGGCTAGAGATAAAATAGACACTATTAAGTGCTAAGATTAACTTTATAATTTTATCTCTGGAAGAGATATACAGTGAAATCTCTTATTTTATACATAATACCTTGTCCTTCCATGTAGTAGATGGTGATAAGATTGTGTAGATGGAAAATGAATTTCAGGATGGACAATTGCAACATATTTAATCAAGAAAAAACAATTCATACTTATGCCCTGAGCTTTTGGTTAAAGTTAGGAAAGCAGCCTAACAGTCATTTATAGATTCATTCCGGAGGGCAGCATGCTATTATGACAAAAAAAGATAATGGATGTATTGAACATTGTTAGGAACACATTGGAAACAAAGTAGAAAAAGCTATCCTATGCTTATCCTTTCATTACTCCCTCTCTCTCCTTATAAATCTGTTTTTTTCTCCTCCCTATGCTCTCTACTTTTTATTTCTTTCTCAGTCTCTCACCACTTCTTTGGCCTTCCTTTATTCTTTCAGTCACTAAATCAGTTTATACATGGTCTGCACTTTCAGATCCCTCCCCCTGCTTGTTTTGTCTCTAGTGCTCTGTGCCTCCCCAAACTCAGCCATTTGCCTTGGCTGCTCCTACTTGCATCTTGCTGAACACCTCTGAAAGAAGTCTTGATAATTGTGTCCACCTCAAATTAACTTTATTTATTCTCAACTCAGTCCTGCTTCATGTATAGCAATGCTTTATTCTTCCCTGATAGACTCTTGTACACCTTCTGCAGCTACTTTCTCCTTTTCCCAAACCTCTACCACTTATCTGTAGAAGGCCACAGCTTCCAGTTTACTAAGAAAATAAGGGCTGTCTCATCATGAGCTTCTTCTACCCTGTTCTGTATCTCAGAACTCTTCTACATCATCTTCCATTCTCTTCTGTATACCAGTCTTCATCTTATCCCCCACCATATTTTCTAGAGTTTGCCCCTTTGATCACTTCTCTCTCATTTTCAGTCTTTCTTCATCTATTGGCTCTTGCCCTTCTGCCTACAAATATACCCCAGTCTCTCTTATCCTTAAAAAATGTTTACATTTGACTCTGCCATTCCCTCAAACTATTAGCCTTTATCTCTTCTCCCTTTCACATTCAGACTATTACAATGGGTCATCTGTAGTAATTGTCTCTCCTCACTTTTCACTTTTCAACAACTTGCCATGTGACTTGTGATCCTACTGCTTAACCCCTCCTCCCTAGTTCTCTCCTTATCTGTCTGACCTTTCCTGATTCTCTTGCTGATCATTATCCCCTTAACTGTGGGTGTCCCTCAAATCTCAGTCCCAAGCTTGGTTCTTCCCTCTCTGTCATATCTTAGTTAACTCATTAATCACCATGGTTTCAGTCACCATCCCTATTTTCTGTGTTTCAGTTATGTTCCACTGTTTAGGCTATCCCACTTTCCTGCCATGTACTCTCTCCTCTTCTCAACCCCTAATTTTAATTTCCTTCAAGGCTTATCTCTTCTGTAACTTCCTGTGGGGAGCCTTTACTGATTTTACTTCTTATTATTTTTTCCACTCCACAAATTATCTGTGTTTATTTAACTGTGTAAAAGTTGTCTTCTCCTAGCTCTATCCTAAAAATATAAAGTTCCTTAAGGTCAGAGTCTGATTTTCATTTTTTTTTTCTTTTGGTCCCAGGAACTATCACCACCTTCCACAAAATAGGCATTTGATAACATGTTACTGAATTACATTGTTTTTACATACATTTAGAATATTCTGTTATATTCTGGAATTCTGCTTGTCACACCTTAAGAAAGATATTCTGAACAAGCCAGGTCCACAGAAGGACAATTAAAATCATCAAGATGGAGGGAGATTATGGTTAAAGGCAGACTGAAAAGGTTTAGTACTCTTCAGATAAAAAATTGTATCCAAAAAATATGATTGAAGCCTATAAAAAATTTTGAACAGTACATAGAAAGTGAAATTGGAATTGTGAGAAGAGTAAATTTAAAATAAATATTTTTTTAAAAACCACTTCTTTATTACTTTGTTATTTAATCATTTCAGTCATGATTGAGTCTTCACAACCCCATTTGGGGTTTTCTCGACAAAGATACTAGAGTGGTTTGCCATTTCCTTCTCCAGCTTATTTTATAGATGAGGAAACTGAAGCAAACAGGGTTATGTGACTTTCCCAGGATCACACAGCTAGTTGAGTGTCTGAGGCTAGAGTTGAACTCAGGAAGAAGAGTCTTTTTGATTCCACACCCATTACTACTACCTAGTTGCCAAAATGTTTTTTCACTGGGTAGTAAATTTATGAGCCATATAAGAAAGTAAGAAAATAACTATATTCAGAAAGTGTGAACAAAAGGTAGGTCCATAAAGTTTCATTAGGAGAAACTAGGATATTCAGGGTTGGAAGAGGGAGGGAACGGAAGTTCATCTCAGTCAGCGGAACTTGCATATTCTTAGCTTTTATCCTCTGTCAAAGACAGTGCTCAATTTGATTGGTTGATCCAGTATGCCTATTCTTACTGTGGTCTTAATTCTTTCCACCACAAGATGGCAGCATCTTTCCACTTGATTTTTAACTAAATTTAGGAAATAGGAAATTGTATTCTTTTTATAACAATCAGAAACAATATAGTTATTTACCTTTTTTTTAAACCCATAAGTAGAGTGGTATGATGATCACCACAAACAAATAACAAAATCTTTGCAGCTTCCAGTGGAACTTAATAAATTCTGATGGTATGAAATTAGCCATATAATATTCTGTTTGAAAGGATTATAAAATTCGTAGTTCAACCCATGGAGAACTTTTCTCAAAAAGACCTATTGGCTATTAGAGTTTACCTAAATTAAAAGTGGTAAAAGTCTAAGGTAAATTGAACATCTTCATTTTGTTGTTCACATTTGCTCTTATTTAGTGTGGGTTTAACCTGAGACATTTGAAGGCAGTGATTTTTAAAGCTTTAGGAATTAACAATCCGGCGGCTGTACCCTGTCATGTTCAGAAC
The DNA here is from genome assembly GCF_028372415.1 of Notamacropus eugenii. Classification (NCBI taxonomy): domain Eukaryota; kingdom Metazoa; phylum Chordata; class Mammalia; order Diprotodontia; family Macropodidae; genus Notamacropus; species Notamacropus eugenii. Next base: position 265,171,895 of record NC_092877.1, on the reverse strand, counting down.
ATGTCTGTCACATTTATGTGCAGTTCTGGGCTCCACATTTTAGGAAAAACATTAGTAAGCTTGAAAGTACCCAAAGTAAAAAGAGTCTCAAAGTCATGCCTTATAAGGATTATTTGAAAGGAACTGAGGATATTTAGCCTAGAGAAGATGGAAGGTAGATGCTGATAGCTGTCCTCAAGCGCTCAAAAAGACTGTTTGTGGGAAAGGAATTAGATTTATTCTGTTTAGTCCCTAAAGGTAGAACTAGGGGAAATAGTTGGAAGGTACTGGTACAAACTTATGCTTTACAGAAGGAAAACTTTCCTAACAGAGCTTTGCCAAAGCAGAAGAGACTGCCTCAGGAGACAGAGGGTTCTCCCTCGCTGGAAGTCTTCAAGTAAAGACTACATTTGACCACTTGTCAAATGTATTGTCAATTTGGGTTACCACATAGAGGACTGGACTTGGAATCAGGAAAAACTGAGTTTATTGAATGTTCTTGCTTTCTGAGAAATTCTGTTTTTTCAATAATAGGTCAAAATTGTAGTCTACTATATGTAGCTATTTACCTAATTTGGCATTACATACCATTATTTCTTATCATACTTCTGTGTCTAATGAGGGAAATGTTAACAACTCACTTTAAAGAACAAATAAGTCTCCATTTAAAATAGCTATTAGGTTCCATGAGGAAATACCAAAGTAAAATGTTTTTTCCTTGTGAAAACTTGGGTGACTAGGAAGCAATGAAAGTATGTTTTACCGAAGATACTTCCTTGTTTAGCAGCCTCATTATATTTCTGGAAACAAAACCTGCAAGTTAACTTTTAGACTGAACTTAAACATTCAAAAGCAAGTTTTTATTTGCATTGGATGAGAAGCAGGCATTTTAACAAGTAACACATTCCTGTCATTGAGACTTTTATAATGTGTTCTGGTTATCAGACTGCAGCCTGTTTTCTAAAGTGTCTTCTTTCCATACCCAACTGATTTTTTAAAGCAAACATTTATATGGTGTTTTTAAGGTTCACAAAGCACTTTATATATGTTATCTCATTTGATCATCGCAACCACCTTGTGAAGTAGGTGCTTAATTATTATCCCTGTTTTATAGATGAGGAAACTAAGGCTTAAAGAGGCTATGTGACTTACCCCAGGGTGCACACCTAGAAACTCTTAAGTGTCAGAATTTAAACTCAGGTCTTCCTGATCAAATCCAAGACCAACTACCGTGGCATCAGCTGTCGCACTGAGAGCAAAAGTATTTTCATAAATGGGGAAAGGGAACAAGCATTTGTTAAGTATCTACTATGTGTCAGGCCCTGTGATAAACACTTTACCAATATCTCCTTTGATCCTCACAGCCACTCTGTGTGGTAGGTGCTATAATTATCCCCTTGTTACAGTTAAGGAAATTGAGGCAAACAGACGTTAAGTGATGTGCCCAGAGTCATACAGCTAATGAGCATCTGAGGCTGGATTTGAACTCAGAGGTTCCTGACTCCAGGCCTAGCACTCTTATCTACTGAATTACTTAGTATTTGTTCTTATGTCAGTTCTCATTGATAAATCCTTTTTTCTCTTAAATCTGTCTTCCACAGAGCAGCAAAATTGATAATCCTAGCCCCTGGCCTAACCCAAGAAGGTTGAATGGCTCTTTATTGCCTCAGGGATAAAATATTAACACCTTTGTTTGTTTGGCACTTAAGGCTCTTTGTAATTTGGTTTCAACCTATCTTTCCAGGACTGTTGCATATTTTTCCCCCTCTATATTATAGTATATAGTATAGTATACTATTTTAATTTCATGGTTGAAGTTGTTTTCTGCAGTGATATTTGAACCCAAGAATGTAAAATCTGACACTGCTTCCATTTCTTCTTCTATTTGCCAGGAATTGATGGGACCAGTTGCCATGATCTTGTTTTTTGTTTTTTATTTAATGTTAAGCTTCAAGCCAGCTTTTGCATTCTCCTTTTTCATCCTCTTCAAGAGTCTTCTTAATTCTTCTTCATTTTCTGCCATCAGTGTTATCATCTATATGTTTGAGATTGCTGATGTTTCTCCTAGCAATTTTAATTCCAGCATTTGATTCGTTGAGCCTGGCATTTTGCATATTAGTTAAATAAGGTGACAGTATATATCCTTGTACTTCTTTTCCAATCTCAAACCAATCATTTGTTCCATGTTTGATTCTAACTGTCACTTCTTGGCTTGAATACTGGTTTCTCAGGGGACAAGTAAGATGATATGGTACTCCTATCTCTTTGATGATTTGCCGCATCTTGTTTTGATCTATACAGTCAACAGCTTTAGTGTAGTCAATGAAGCAAGAGTTGATATTTTTCAGAAACTCACTTGCTTTCTCGGTAATCCAGCAGATATTGTCTGTCTGGTCTCTAGTTCCTTTGATTCTTCAAAAACCAGCCTCCTCCTCTGTTAATTCTTGGTTCACATACTGCTGAAGCCTAGCTTGTAGAATCTTAAGCATAACTTTGCTGGCATGTGAAATAAGCACAATTGTTTGATAATTTAAACATTCTTTACATGTCTCTTCTTTTAGCTGTTTAGTTGAGATCTGTTGGTAATGAGTGAGACTTTTAGAGGTTTTGTGTTGTGAATATTTTACATACAAGAACCTATTTGTCAAGTCAGTTAAAAAAAATTTACTAAGTTATTTCTGTTTAGAACTGTTGACTTTAGAGTGAAAGGCATAATAACCTATTTCCAATTTGATATCTGTCCTGTCTCTACATGGAGATCAGTCTATTCATTAACATGTTCAATAGTATATTGACATGCAGGTTACTACGTAGATCCCAGGTTACAGAGTATGAGGCAAAAAAAGATGTAAATGAAATTTAAAGTATTTAAAGTAATCTCATTTTGATTTATATAGCCGTTTACTGTTTAAAAAGTGCTAGTCTAAATCTTTTTTAGCCATTTTATGTTTTAGATAGAAATTTAGTTTTAAACCATGTATTATTTTAGTCATTGAGTTTTAATTATTTAATTTGTAATCATAATGATTTTTTATATGATGAAATCCATAGTTATGAAAATTAGTTGAAAGAGTACAATTGAAAAACACAAAATGCAAATTATTTTTCTCTTTCAAATATAGAGTCACTCTTTTGTAGTTAATCTTGCTAGTTCCATTGAGCAGGTTTTTTTTTTCTTAGAAAGGTATTTGAAATAATATATATTGAATTTTATTTAGTCTTTAAGTTCAAGGGACCTTTCTAGAAGAGAATAAGTCTAAGCATAATTTTAAAAGATAATTTTCATTTTACCTGAAATGATTGGTAAATTAAACAGTGTAACGTAATTACATAATTTTCAATACCTATTTTCTGCTAATCTATCAAAATTTTCAATCTTTATGTAAATATTTTGTTTTAGGATGTTAAAAAAATTTAGTATATCAATTTTTAGTGTTAAATTAGAATAATTTGTGCTATCAGTATTTTAATGACATAATATTAGTAATTTATTATGAAACATTTATTTGTCATTGTAATGAATTAAGAAAAGAGAAATAATTTTTCTCATTTCTTGAATTAGCAATTTAATCCCATTGAACTGATTTTATCCCTTGAGAAGTAGCCAGGTGATGCAGTGGATAGAGTGTTGGAATTAGAATTGGGAAAAACTGAGTTAAGTTTTTTCTCAAGCACATACTAGCTCTATGACCCTGGGCAAGTTATTTAACCTTTGACTGACTCAGTTTCCTAATCTGTAAAATGAAGATTACAATAGTACCTACCTCATAGAGTTATGAGGATCAAATGAGATAGCAAATGTAAAGCACTTTGTAAACAAAGCCATATAAAAATATTATTATTATTAACAACAATAATAATTCCTCCTCAGCCATCCAATTGATGGAAGGCAATATGACATTTAAGACTGTGATAAGGAAGGAGAAGTGGGAAAATGTTGGAGAGCTTTTCAGTTAACATGTATTTTCTTTCATTCCTTATAGATCTGTTAAAGAAGGGCAATAGTAGATTTACTAAGATCAACCTATTTTGCTTTCACTTAGAATGTTTCATTTAGAAGAATGTGGTGTTCTAGTTTCTGTGACATCAACCTATAGATGTGTTTTACATATTGATGATTAAAGGGAATTATTCAGAATAGAAAGGGATTACTTAAAAGATATAAAATCTTTAAAAGTGTTTTCATACTCTTAAATGTTAATCCCTTTTCCCATAATTTGATGATCTTATTTGGGGCCTTAGTTTTTTTATGATGGTAGTTTTTTGGGTTTTTTTTTGTAATTTTGAAACTAAATTATCTTGTTCCAATATCTATAAGGGGAACAAAGTGGGAGATATATTCTGGATCCTCCATATTCCCCTATTTCCATGTATTACACTTATAATAGTATTTTTTAAAATTACTTTTCCTTGTAAATGTGTAGTATTTTAATTACACAATGGCTAAATAGACCTTTGTGAATTAACCTGGGCAATGAGCTAACATTTATAAAATTGTTTCTAGGGAAAAATGTGTTTCGAGTTCTGCTTTTAACTAACTGAGATCCAAGATGGAAAAGTAAACTGACTCTCAGCATAAGAACTAGATTCCAATACCTTGATTCAACAAATAAAATTAAAATTAAATTATTAATTAAATTAAAATTAACTTATTAGAAATATTTATTAAAAAGTAAAATTGCACCTCTATACTCCTGAAATAACAGTTGAAGGTTTGGTGAAAAATCCTTATTCCTATACAGTTATCTGTACTTTATCCTGCTGTGTCATCACTTTTGAGCTTTGACTGAGGTAAATATTGTCACTGCTATTTTTTTCTGATTCGTTACCACCACACATGCATGCGCACGCACACACACACGCGCACACACACACACACACACACATACGTACACCCCATACATAACTTCCCATGGGTGTCAAGACTATCACATTTTCCTACTCTTGCTATCAGAGGGAGTGACCAAGGGTAGGGAAGAGGATCCCCGTAAGGCAGACCTTATCTTTGATGTCAGGGATGTATGGGATATAAAAATGGTCCCAACTGTTTACCTTTGGAATTTCCTTTTGTGGCAGAGTTTCAGAAAAGTAGGTGTCCTCAGTGCTTACCTAGAGGAAGCTACTCAGTTCGAGTAGTCTGGACATGAGAAAAATGTGAAGGGAGTAGCTGTGAAGGAGAAAGGAACAACCAAACGTTTAATAGATTAACTGACAAGTTCCCAAAATGAGCAATATGGCCCCCCTGGGGGTGCTGGAATGATTCAGGGGGTGGTAGTAGCTTCAGGTGCAATTGGGGGTGTGAAATAAAATAAAGGGGACATGGAAGTATATGGAAAGAAGAGAAGAAAATTTTGAAAAATGGTTAGTACTTGTTTCATCTGTTGTATAAGAGTTAAAGTTGTAGTGATTACATTATTTTCCAGATAAACACACAAAATGCAAATTATAACCCATCAGTGATCTCCTCCACTTATAGATCTTAACAAGCAAGTGTCGACAGGCAGGCATGTTGTCCATTGTTGGGAAGTCCAGCATGCATCAACAGGAATATGTACATGTAATGACTTGTTTACAGTACAGTACTATACAGTTGCATGACACAGTATTATATCATCAAAATTTCAGTGCAAGAAAACCCCCACAAATTTACAGTAAATTATCAAATTTAGGATGCATGATTTAAAAAAATATATATTTTACATTTTTTTGAAATGGCTCAAATTTCCACCCAAAAAACCTATTAAAGGGTTAAAAAAGTAGATCTCCAGGGAGGCACTGAGTAATTTTTTTTTTGAAAGGGGGCGGTAAGCCAAATAAGTTTGGGCACCTCTGGATTAACTGATCAGAAACGAAGAGGTGGCAGGTAGCAAGAAAACTAACAGAAAAAAGCATGAGAGTACATCAAGCTTCCAGGTAAGGAAATCAGCTAGTAGAATCATAAAGAAAGCAAAATGATCAAAAAAACCAGAAAGGACCATGGTCATAATATAATGAAGAGAGATTATAATGGAAAGGAATAACCAAAATAAAAATGTAAAAAGAAAAAGAAAGCAAAAACATACAAATTTTGCAGTTCCCCTTCATGTAATGGGGGAGGAGGGAGGAGGGAACCATAGAATGGTACAAAGGAGAGAAGAAAATTAAAAGAATAAAGATGAAAACTAGAACTGAAATTGGAATGAAAGTTAGACCTCTGAAAGATGAAATTAAACTGCAAATGACAAAATAGACAATTTAGAACACAGCAGAGAGTCTCTCAAAGGTAATGAAGGGTTGAGAAGAGAGAATGGTAACTATGAAACTTAAAACTATTCATCTGGAGGAAAATTTGACGAAATAAGAGAAAGTAGCCTTTAAAAATACAAGTTCTGTGCCGAAGTGAATAACACAGAAGATATGTTGCACAGAGATAATTTGAAAGTCGTGCATATCCCCCCAAAAACATGATAAATTGAAAAGTATGAACACTATAACAGGAATAATACAGGAAAATTGTTCATATCTATTAAAGACAAAGGGCACAGTAATAATTCAGAGAATGCATAGATCCTGACAGAGAAATCTCCAAGCTTGCATAGCCAAGGAATATAATGATTAAACTTAAGAGTTTTAGTGCCAAACAAAAATTATTGCAAGCAGCCAAGAAAAGGACCTTTTGCTATCAATTAATTAATCCAAAACTATTCCTTCGTTTAACAAGAAAACAAAAAATTACTGGCACACAATGTTAACAAAAGGCAGAAAATGTGTGAAACTCCTGAACAAACATTCTCCATTCATCTTGGACTTGTACCCTATGAGTACATGGTACATTGGCTAGGTCCAGATCTTCTACCCTAATGGTTTGGCTTTTTGGTCCTGAAACTACAGGGTAGTTCTCTTTTGATGATCTCTTCTTTCTCTAAGAAGGTTAAGGAAGTCTTGTTCAACCCTGGGAGGCTGATTCCCAACTCTTGAACTCAGGAACTCTGATTACTTTGGAAACTTTTAAACCTGTAACAGAATCTTATTGAACTTTAAGAAACGAGCAAATCAGAAAAACAGGTCAACGTGTATAAATTCATGCAGGATAAAGGGAGTAGAATAAAAAAAATCATTTACACAGCATAAACAACAATAAAATGGATTCAAAATCTGATTAGTTTTATAGAGAACTAACATGGGACAGGTGATCACATGGTGTGTTAGAAGGACACACGCAGGAAATTTGGATATGACTGTGCAACATGGGAAACACTGGCACAGGACCACTCAGCTTGGCATGCCCACATCAGAAAGGGTGCTGTTCTCTATGAGCAAAGCAGAACTGAAAAAGCACAAAGGAAATGTAGGATGTGCAAATTTGGAGTATCCACTCCAAATGTTCACACTGACTATCTGTGCCCAATCTGTGGTAGAGCATTCCAAACTCTTATTGGTGTGACCAGCCACAGTCGGACACCTTGAAATTTGACTTTATCACAGTGATGTCTTTTTGGTCCTCTTTGAGAATGAAGGACAACAACCAATTATAATGGCCAATCTTGGTCCCAGACACTAATGATGAAATACACCTCCCTCTTCTTGATAAGGAGGTAACTATAGATAAAGAATGTGATAGAAAGTATTAGATGCAATTATGTCTGTTGTTTTTGCTTGTATTTTTTCTTTGTAATAAAAGCAGGTTCAGTCTGATGGTACTTGGGGACATGGGTTAAAGACAAATCACTTTGGTATAAAAATTAAAATGTTAAAAAATTTATTGGACTTTGTATGTATTTTTTTATATGAAGACCCTAAACTACAAAAGAGAAAAATTAAGCATTGCATGTTTTAATCACAAGCCCATTCTTTACTTTAAAAATGACATTACAGAATTTGATTTACATTCTGTTTGAAATGTTTCATTCTAATTTTTATTTACATAGACTTACGAGGATGAACGAAGAAATCATTCTGAACTTCAGGTTAGATGTCAGCGTTTGGCATTGGAATTAGCAGACACAAAACAGTTAATTCAACAAGGTGACTACAGGCAGGAGAACTATGATAAGGTAAAAAGGTAAGAATGTACTTGTATCATTGTACTTGTATCAGCAAGGACCCAGACATCCACAGGAGGGCCTGCTATACAGGTTCTTAAATCTGCTTTTCTAAAAGGAAAGCAACTTCTCAGGGGTCAACAATCGACTTTAATCTTGCATATGTATCATTCACTTAGTTCAGGGGGAACAGTCAGCATCTTGAACTTCAGAGAAAATACAGCAAAATAAAAAGCAACAGCAGGGCTCTCAGTTGTCTGACCATAAGTAACACATACATAGAGAAGCACCAGCATCTGGGTGTTCAAAGTGGAGGAGGAGCTCGTTAGTGTCTCCCGGAGTCTCCTCCAGCCAAACAAACACTTCCAGAGAGTAAAACCTCACCCCAGAGGGTGTCACAACCCTTGAGAACCAGTGCCTCATTAGAAATTAACAAAAGGTGTGGGCCTTCCAACCACAAAAAAGTCTCCGCTAATCAAGCTTCCCTTAATGGGAAGTCCTTTTGTTTTAGTAAAATAATACTTTTATTATAAAAGTATTTATAATGTTTGTTATAAGAAAATTGGAAAATCCATGGTTATATATTTGTTTTAAAGGTTTGGACAAAGAGCCCCATCTTAATTGGGTTTCTGTCTCAGTTTTTCGATTGTGTTCAGTCATTTTTCGGTTGTGTCTGGCTTTTTGTGATCCCATTTGGGATTTTCTTGGCAAAGATACTGAAGTGATTTGCTGTTTCCTTCTCCAGCTAACTTTACAGATGAGGAAACAGAGACAAACAGGATTATGTGACTTAACCAAGGTCACACAGCTAGTAAGTGTCTGACGCTAGATTTGAATTCACAAAAATAAGTCTTTCTGACTCCAGTCCTAGCACTGTATTCACTGTGCCACCTAGGTACTCCTAGTTTTTTAATTAACTTTAGGTAAATTGCTTACCCCTACTGGACTCAATTTCTTCATTTCAAACTAAGGGAGTTGTTCAAAATACCAGAGTGCTCCTGGCCCCTTCAGTCTCTGTAAAGTTCTGTAATTCTATCATTTTAGTTTGTACCTTAACACAAAGATACACCTCGTTTATTTGGTATCTGTATAACCAAATTGTAGATTTGGCTTCTCTCCAAAGCTATATAACCAATTCTCTAAAAAATCAGACCTATAGAATCCACTTTAATTGTTGAATCTGAACCTGAGAATTTAAGAAGTGACAACAAAAATTCACAAATATATCCCAATTTACTTTTTTTTTTCAGTGATCGGGATGCACTTGAACAAGAATTATCTGATTTTAGACGAAAACATGAAATCTTAGAAGTGTCTTATAAAGCACAAACTAAAGAAAGAAATGACTTGTCAAAAGAGGTAAGCTTTTGGATCCAAACACTTGTACATGTTAGAATAGTTTTACTTACCAAATTAATAAGGGATTCTGGGTGGAGTTTTTAGAAGAGAAGTTATTTTTGATATAGTTTTCTTATGAAAATTATTTCTATTGCACATTGTAACATAGGCTTTTATTTGGTTGTTTTCTTCTTTAACAGCATAATTGTTTTACATGATAAATGAAAGTACCAAAGAAAAAGGAAAATAACCCAGTCAAATGTTTAAAATTAAGCCAAAATATAAAAGAAGGGAAAAATGACAGAGTATATTGAAAAATTGGGACCCTAATACACTGTTCGTGGAACTGTGAACTGATCCAACCATTTTGGAAAGCAATCTGGAATTATGCCCAAAGAGTTTTTAAACTGCTTATACCCTTTGACCTAGCTAGGTGATGACAGCAAAAAGGAAAAGAACCTGTATGTTTTAAAATATTTACAGCAGCTCTCTGTGATGACAATGAACTGGAAGTTGAGGGGATCATTTGGGGAATGACTAAACAAGTTGTGTGGTATATGATTGTGATGGAATGCTGATTTTAGAAAAACATGGAAAGATTTGCCTAAATTACAATGAAAAGTGAAATAAGCAGAAACAAGGAAAATGTATACAATAACAGAATGTTGTTCAAAGAGTAACTGTGAATGACTATGCTACACTGAGTATTTTAAATATTCGTATTAAATACAAAGGACCTACGAAGGAAAATACTGTCCACCTCCAGAGAAAGACCTGATGAATAGAAGGATGCTTAGTATGGTTTATATACATATATATGGATGGATGTATTTATGTGTATCTATATCAAATGGTGGCCTTCTCTAGCGTGGGGTGGGGAGGGAGAAAGGGAAGGAGATGGTTCAGAACTCAAAATGTAAAATTATCTTATTGCATTACATTATTTTTTTAAAAAGAGCTCAGAATTGAATCACTGAAGTAAGTTCTCTCCTGGCTAGAATTGTAGGTATATAAAGTATGTTAGGTCTGCCAGATCTATAGACAATAAAATCTGTATCTCGTTGAACATTTCTTTGTTCATAGGTTGCAACCTTACAGCAGTCTCTTACTTTGCTACAAAAGGATAAAGAGTATCTTAACCGCCAAAACATGGAACTTAATATACGTTGTGCCCATGAAGAAGATCGCCTTGAAAGACTTCAAGTTCAACTTGAGGAAGCCAAAAAGGCTAGAGAGGAAATGTATGAAAAATATGTAACCTCCAGGCAAGTTTTATTTTCTTTATGCTTAGACATGATGCTACTGTCTTAGTCCTTCCTTTACCTCTTATGGGAAGGTAGTGATTTTATTTTCCTGTTCTGCACGTAATCATTAGACTGACAGTTTATTTTACTACCACAGAAGTTGTATTTAGGCTAATTGATCTTTCTAGGTACTGTTATTTTTTTTCCCCAATATGGAAATCCTATCTTTCCCAAAGGCAGGAGGAATAAACTTGCAACTATTTCATTTCATGACACAACATTTTAAAAATCGCCTGCCTATAAGATTTTGATTTTAAATGAATTTGCTTATTTAAGGGGCATTTTTTGTTGCTTGTTTATAGAAAACAAAATGTACATCGTAAGTATCCTAGCTTTGAATTTTCATTTAGCCAGAGAAATGGATTAGGCACTAACAATGTACGTAAAATTAAGGCATCCTTATTATGTAGCAGCTCCTCTATAATCTTTGTGTTAGAAAAGGGGTACTAGTAGATGGGAACATCATGTCTTAATCATATCCCTCACTGTCCATTGACTCTTCTCCTGCTCCCCCATCCTCTAGAATTCTTTTTACTCCTTTTGTAGGGAAAAACAACCAAGTTATTATTTTTAAATGAAAGACATACCATATGCAGGAATATCTAGGCCTGTAGGAATACATACGTGACATTAGTAAAAAATTAGAAGACACAGAATTTATTGATACTTTATGTTGGTGCCAGGAATGAAAGGCAGATTTGTTTAACAAGTTGAGATCTTAGGTAAGAATCACAAATTTTATAAATTATAGAGTCATGGTATACAGCCACCTTTTGCAAAAATGTAATATAAAACATACATGACATAATAGAATCTTTCATGAAGGTATAGCTATCTTAAATCAATAAAATTTCTCTTTTCAAATGCTTATAGAGATCTTTATAAAACAGAATATGAAAATAAACTACGTGATGAACTTGAACAAATCAAATTCAAAACGAATCAAGAAATTGAACACCTTAGAAGCACCTCAAAAGAGATGTATGAACGTGAAAATAGGTAAGAGCAAAAATCTCAGTTAAATCACATTTTGTTTCTCCATGGTTAAAGGACAGAGTAGTTTTGTAGGAATTAAGTTATATTTCTTTGGGGTTTGGGGGGTAAAATGTCTCAAGTACATATATTCTCAAGTATAAAAACTGTTGTATTCAACTGATTGAAATAATGTTTTTGTGGCAACAGTGCCTGATAACTTAAAGTAAAATTTGCTTAACCTCAGTCATATGGAGATAGATTTATACAGTCTTACATGGCAGAACAGCCTTTTACTGTGGCTAAAATATCCTTTTCCCATGTATCAACCCAACAATTCTGTTACCACTTTACTTTCTTTCCCAAACTCCTAGATGACTTCACTTATGTTCAGACAGTTGTGGGTTTAGCAGTCATTAATACTGTCAATGGCATTCTGATTTATTCCCTTGTGAACTCTTCTATCTTGAAATGGTCCTGTAAAAATATTGCTAAGCCTACCTTATCCATTGAATCACAGAGGCATCACATTAAGATGTATCACTGAGAATTGTCATTATATAGACGTAAGTTACTTTTTATCAATCAGTTAATCATTATGTATTTAGTAAACGTCTTGTGTGCACTAGGTTCTGTACTGGCATTAGGAATACAAATATAAATGAAAGAGGTTATCATATCTCACTGGATTGTTGATGATTTGATTAAATTTGTTTAAACAAACATTCACTGACACCTAATAGATGAATAGCATGGATCTAATAGGTCACTGGCCTAGGTTCTAAGAGTTCCTTCCAACAGTGGAGATCACAGCCCATCCATACTTGCATATCCTGTGTGACTTGTATCAATGTTCTCCCAAAACGTCACCACAAAGCACCCACCCAGCATCTGGACACCTTAGCTTCTTCCAACTTTCAGTGGGGACCACTGGTACACTTTGACTGTGCATCTGTCATCCCCCTGTCCATGTGACTAGCCCATCTTATATATTTCTTTCATGATATTATTTACTTTTGTTCTTTGTAGTTCCTTGTTGCTTGTATGTTACAGCCAGCTCACACCTACTAAAGAAGTTACTCTCTGTTTAATGGTTATTTTGGTTCTTCAAAGGTAGTGGTATAGCAGCAGTATCAGGAAATTGTTTGTATTGAAAACATGGGCCCTCTCTGTTATAGGAAAGTTAGGGCAAGTAAAAATGTTTCCCAGTTTCCTTAAAGATAATCAAGATTTTCCTTCTTCTCCCTTTCAGTCTTGGTTCAACTTTCTTATCCATCTTAGATATACATACTCTTGGACAAGCTCTGTAGGGTATTAATTCAGATATATGCAAAAATTTGGAAATTTAGATATTCTTCATCCATTTGGTCATTCCATGACAGACCAAACTTCTTTGAGTGATTTCTTCCAGGAGTCTTTACAGTGCATTGCAACTTGATATGGTTAATACAATGTCATCTGCAAACAAACTGGAGAAACTCACCATTCACATGGAATGACTCCTCACTTGGATTTCATTAACTCCTGCAGGTTCAATTACCATCTGTATACTGATAATTCCTATGTGGGTGTTGGTGTATATATGCATGCACACATACACACACACACACACACTACACTTACCCTCATATATCCAGCCCTCTTCTATATACTAAATTTCAGTCTTTTAACACCAACTGCCCCTTGGACCTCTTGAATTGAATGGCATATAGGCACCTCAAACTCAACACATTCAAAAGAGAACTCATTATCCTTTCTCCAGAACTCTGCATTCTTCCCACTTTCTCTATTATAGATGAGATCACCACTATCTTTCCATTCTCCTAGGCTTATTTCCTTAGTGTCATCCTCAACTTCTTCCTCATCCTTTATATCCAGTCTATTGTCATATTTTGTTGTCTAATATCTCTCTTATACATCCTCTACTCCAGGACTTCTTAAACTTTTTCCATTCTTGGCCCCTTTTCACTGGAGAAATTTTTACATGACTCTGGGTATATAAAATACACATACATATCAAACATTTACTGATAATAAATCATAAAGAAATTTATTTTAAAACAGTTCTTCGGTATACATTTAGTTTCACCATTTATTAAAGATGAAAGCAAATTTGCCTGCTAATGAGATGGATGTACATGTTTATTTTTACATAAAGAATTAAATCTTGGCAGAATATTTGATACTACATATCTGTATGTGATATATGATATGTATAAGATACTGTAGAGCATCTTCAATGTTTTTTAGAGTTGATCTATATTGTGATTTTATAATCATCAATGCTGAGAACGCCACTTCGCATAAATACATAGTATAAAATGGCAGAAGTATGTGTAGGGCCGTTTCAGAAAGTGGTGGAAATTCTGTCCTAATCCCAAGCCAAAATTTATTTAATGATTTTGTATGTCCAGTAAAAACACTAGAATTCATGACATATAGTAGTCTCAAATCTCAGTCAGGGTGTTTCTGGCAGCATGTTTCAACTTTGTGCAGTGTGATGACATGTGCAGTGCAAAGTATACATGTTGTGTTTTCAGAACCAAGGCTGCAGTGAAGTTGCACAATGCAATATGGGCAAGAAATACCTTAGACTCATCACATGTTTGATTTTGAATTAATTTTTGGTGGTTGTACATTCAGAAACCTTTTACTGTTGCCATATTTTTTATAGCACCTCCATTCAGCTACATGACCCCATATGGGCTCATCGTTTAAGAAGCACGACTCTACTCTACATTTACACAGACATACCACCCTTGTACAGACCCTCATTACCTCCTACCAGGACTATTTCAATAGCCTTTAGGTTGGTCTCCCTGCTGTCCCAAGTCTTTTCCCCATTCAAATCTATGCCTAAAATTCAGCTCTGACTATTTAAGCCCCAGACTCCTACTACCATCAAGATCAAATATGTATTTAGCATTTAAAGACCTTTACATTCTGACCTTTTCCTACTTTTCCAGTCTTCTTGGACTTACTCCTTTCCACACACTTTGCAATCTAGCTATATTGGCATTCTTACTGTTCCTGCCAAAGGACACCCCATCTCCCAACTCTCCATTTGTATAGTAATGTTCCCCATGCCTAGAATGCTCTCATTTCTCATCTCCAACTCCTTTCTTCCTTGGCTTCCTTCAAGATCCTTCTCAAGTACTTGCTTTTGGAGGAGGCCATTTCTGTTCCCTTATTCTTGCTGCCAGTGCCTTCCCCCTAAGATTACTTTCCACCTGCTCTATACATGTAAATTTATTTGTGTGTACATATATATATGCATATGTATATGTGTACACATAAATATACACACACATGTATGTGTATATGTATGTGTGTGGATATATATATTCTCTCTTAGATATATGTATATTTTTGCATGTACTCTCCCCCATTAGAATGTGAGTTCCTTGAGGTGAATCGTATTTTTGCCTTTCTTTATATCCCTAGTGTTTAGCACAGTATCTGACAATATAGTAAGCACTTAATAAGTGCTTATTTGACTGAATATGCTGTATCTCCACCACAGTGGCAAGTATTTTTGGTGATCATACATTTTTCTTTTTTATGTGTGATCTGATATTTATTATCAGAAAATCATTGAACAGAGCTATTTCTGTTGTTACAATCTTCCAAGGAATATTGACTTATCTTGACATATGGATGGGAGACATTTTGTTATAAATGAAGGTATGAGGCAGTATTGTGTGTTACTGAATCACAATTTTAAAAAAAAACCACCAAAATTAGCATAACAGGATCCTACATCTCTTCATCTTTCATTCACTTGTGAAATGTCAAAAATGTGGTCCGTTGGTGAATATGGTTCCTACAATATCTTCATAAAGGAGTCCCTTAATTTATGTACATAACCATCAGAAAAATTTCGTATAGATAAGTAAGCATATAGGTTGATAATTGTTGATGTTTATATTTTCTCAGTCATTTTTTTTAATCAGTAAGGTCCAAGTCTTATTCTGTACTTTTGATCTCTTTCCTTGCATATCAGTCCTCAGTGCCTTTCCCAGTTGTATCACCTCTAGCTTAGTTTTCTTCTATATACTGTATACTTGAACCATTGTAGCTACTTTTCTTCTCTTTGTTTTTCTTTAGTACCATTTCTCCATTCTCTACAAATGCCTTAGGCACTGTGATGATAGGGTCCTATTCTATTATTGTTGGTCAGCAAAACAATTTTTATAAGAATTTTTGCAAATCTTTTCCATTTTTTTTAAATTTGTAGTCCTCTTCCTATTTTTATCCTTGAATACCCTTAGAATGACTGCTTAGTTGGATAACTCACCAACATTTCTGACAAAGTTTTTTATTTTTTTGAAATCACAATCTTTTAAAATTAATTCATCCCATCATTCCTTCCTTCTCCCTACATTGAGCAAATAAAAGAATTAAGTCCATCAATACATAGCCTCGTAGTCTGGCAAAAGAAATTTCCACATTAACCATTCCAAAAACGTACATCTGTTTCTTCATTTTAAGAAAACCACCCCTCTCTCAGGAGGTTTGTGGTATGTTTCGTCTTTATTTTTATGAACTTGTGACTTATCATTGCATTGATAAGACTAATAAAGTCTTTCAAAGTTGCTTTCTCTATAATGTTATTATCATTGTATACATTGCTTTCCTGTTTCTTCTCATTTCACTCTGAATCAGTTCATAATTTCCTCTGGAAACTGTTCTCTCTTTCCTCCAAAAATTGTGTTTCATTATTTCCTGTGGCATAATTATGGTCTGTTATATTCATATACCACATTTTGTCCAGCTATTTTCCCAGTAGGAGAATACCCACCTAGTTTCCTTTTTTTTTTTTTTTTTTTTTGCCTACCTTTCTTTAGACTGATTTTATCCTTAACTGCTTCTTCCTTTGATAATGTTGCTTGTAATCATACTTAGTAAATTTTTATAGATGATTTTACATTCCAACCCATGTTGACATTGGTAGTTGTTTCTTTCCATTTGACACTTAAGTCAAATGTTTGCTAAGCCATTTCTGGGTTCTTTTGGTCACCTTTTTGGAGCAATCAATCTGCACTGGTTTAACTTTGGAATAAAATTATTATAGTAGGTGTCAGTGTTAGTTCTCTTGTCCAAAACAATCTTCGTATCCAAGGGCACAAAGAAAAAAAGCAGTTTCTCAAGAAGCCTATGTTCTCCATGAGCTATATGACATATACACAGATGATTCAAAGTAGGGAGTAAAGAGAAAGGGATAAAGAAGAGATGAGATAATGCTCTGGGTATGTTTGAAGAATGCCCAATAGCAAGGAGCATAAGGGAAGGCTACTCAGGATAAGCCAAGGTTTGAATAAAGTTAAGGAATTTGAAAAACATAGGTGAGAAAATCATTTCCTGCTTGTATACATGAAAGCAGATGAAATGCATTCACTTCTGAATTCCACAGTTTAAGAAGAACTTTGGTAAGTTGGAAGGTGTAAGGTAGCCAGGATAGTGAAGGGCTTTTGAGAATCAGCTGAAGAAACTGAGGACGTTTCTAAAGAACAGACTCAGAAGAGACATTATAGCTATCTTTTTCTATTTAAAGTTCTGTTATGTAGAGGAAGAGACTCATTCTGTTTAAACAGAACCAGAAATAGAGGGTAAAAATTTACAAAGAGGCAACTTAAGGTTTTATGTTAGGAAAACTTTCCTAATGTGAAGTTATAAAAGAATGGAATGAACTCCCTTGACATAAATAGTGTTCTCTCCTTGGAAGTCTTTGTGCATAGACTGGATGTCAGCATGTTATGTATGTGGTAATGGGGATTCTTTTCTAAGATGAGTGAGACTAGATGACTGTTGAGGTCTCTTCTAACTCTCAGTTTCCGTAATTCCATGAAATTCAAGTTCAGGAACCAGTCAGCCTCAATTGACTCTGAAGCAGAGAATGTGAAGTATAAAAAGCAAAATGAGATTGTGAAGGTATATTGAAGACAGATAGTAAAGGTCTTTAAATACCAGGCCTAAGGAGTTTGTATCTAATTCTGGGAACAACATAGGGTTATTGAAACTCCTTGGCCAGAGGAGTGACTTCATTTCTATGCTTTAAGAAAATTTTTTTGGGAGTGGAGCCAAGATGGCAGAGTAGAATGACATACATACTTTAGCTCTTCCCCCATAACCCATAAAATACCTTGTAAAGAAAGACTCTCAACAAATTCTAGAGCATCAGAAGCCACAGAAAGACAGAGTGGAGGAGATTTCCAGCCCAGGGTGACCTGGGAGGCCGACAGGAAAGGTCTGTCACACTGGATGTGGAGTGGAGCCCAGCTTAGCCTTGGCCACGAGACTCTGGGAAGAGCAGTATCGGAGCAGGTTTCAGGGACAAAATCCTCAGAAGCAACAGTGGTTCACAGATCCCTCAACCCACAGGCACCAAACATCAGTGAGAGGGCTTTTTAAACCTGAGTGAGAAGGGAGCAGAGTCCACCCCTGGCCCTGGCCAAAGGCGGTGGCCAAGACTGAGCAGTGGAGGCTTCTGGAGGCCATGGCAGGCAGGCAGCAGCAGGTGTCCATTGTTCCATTGTTGGAGCACTGAACATAAAGCCCCTGGGGAATTGAGCAACTGATCTGACTCTCAGCCCTGAGTGGTGGCCCTGCCCCCACCTAAAGCCCCTGGAGGAACTGAGCAGCTGATCTGAATCTCAGCCCTGAGCACCTTCCTGGGGTGAGAAGGAGCACTAGGACCATCCTCTTGACAAAGGATTCAGAAGTCAAGTAACTGGCTGGGAAAAGGCCCAAAAAAGGGAAAAAAATAAGACCATAGAAGGTTACTTTCTTGGTGAACAGGTATTTCCTTCCATCCTTTCAGGATGAGGAAGAAAAAAGCATACTGTCAGAGGAAGTTAAGGCTTCTGCATCCAGTACCTCCAAAATGAATATACAATGGGTTCAGACCATGGAAGAACTTCAAAAGCGAGACAGCAGCTTTCTAAAGGAGACTCAAAAAAATGCTGAGGAAAATTACACCTTTAAAAATAGGCTAACTCAATTGGAAAAAGAGGTCCAAAAAGCCAATGAGGAGAAGAATGCTTTAGAAAGCAGAATTAGCCTAATGGAAAAGGAGGTTCCAAAGCTCACTGAAGAAAATAGTTCTTTAAAAGTGAGATTGGAGTTCAAGGAAGCTAATGACTATATGATAAACCAAGAAGCTGCAAAACAAAACCAAAGGAATAAAAAAATAGAAGATAATGTGAAATAGCTTATTGGAAAAACAACTGACCTAGAAAATAGATCTAGGAGAGACAATTTAAAAATTATGGGACTACCTGAAAGCCATGATCAAAGCAAGAGCCTAGACATTATCTTTCATGAAATTATCAAGGAAAACTGCCCTTTTATTCTAGAACGAGAGGGAAAAATGAATATTGAAAGAATCCACTAATCACCTCCAGAAACTTCTAGGAATATTGTGGCCAAATTTCAGAGTTCCCAGGTCAAGGAGAAAATATTGAAAGCAGCTAGAAAGAAACAATTTGAGTGCTGTGGAAATACAATCAGGATAACACAGGATCTGGCAGCTTCTACATTTAGGGATAGAAGGGCTTAGAATAGGATATTTGAGAAGTCAGAGGAACTGGGATTAAAACCAAGAATCACCTACCCAGCAAAACTGAGTATAATACTTCAGTCATTCATTGATATAGAGGACTTTCAAACATTCTTGATGAAAACACCAGAACTGAATAGAAAATTTGACTTTCAGACACAAGAATTAAGAGAAGCATAAAAAGGTAAACAGGAAATAGAAATCA
This sequence comes from Notamacropus eugenii, assembly GCF_028372415.1. NCBI lineage: Eukaryota > Metazoa > Chordata > Mammalia > Diprotodontia > Macropodidae > Notamacropus > Notamacropus eugenii. The sequence continues at coordinate 265,152,518 of NC_092877.1, read as the reverse complement.
TAAAGGACTTTCTAAAGCTGAACTATTTACATTCCTACATGGAAATATAATATGTGTAACTTTTGAGACTTTTTTCAGTATTTGGGTAGGTGGAGGGATTACACACACACACACACACACACACACACACACACACACACACACACATACATACACATATACACACATAGACAGAGCACCTGTTAAGTTGAATCAGAAGGAATGATATCTATAAAAAATAAAATTAAGGGGTGAGAGAGGAATATGTTGGGAGGAGAAAGGGAGAAATGGAATGGGGCAAACTATCAGTCATAAAAGATAAGAAAAATCTTTTTCAATGGAGGAGGTGAGAGGGGAAAAGTGAAGCTTACTCTCTTCAGATAGGGCTTAAGGAGGGAATAACATGCTCACTCAATTTGGTATGAAAATCTAGCTTACACTACAGGAAAGTAGGGGAGAAGGGGACAAGTGGTGTGAGGGGATGATAGAAGGGAGAACAGATGGGTGAAGGGAGTAACTAGAAGTAAACACTTTGGGGAAGGGACAAGGTCAAATGAGAGAACAGAAAAAAAAGGGGGAGAAACAGGGTAGGATAGAAGGCAATATAGTCTTACATAACATGACTATTATGGAAGTCTTTTGCAAAATGACACATATATAGCCTGTATTGAATTGCTTGCCTTCTCAGTGGGGATGGGTGGGGAGGGAGGAAGGGAGAGAAGTTGGAATTCAAAGTATTAGAAACAAATGTTGAGAATTGTTATTGTGTATAACTGGGAAATAAGAAATACAGGTACTGGGGTATAGAAATCTATCTTGACCTTCAAGAAAAGAGAGAAGATGGGGATAAGGGAAGGGTGGGATGTGATAGAAGGGAGGTCACATTAAGGGAAGGGGTAATCAGAAAGCAAGGTGCTATGGGGTGGGGGGAAGGGAGAGATGGGGAAAAAAATTGGAACTCAAAATTTTGTGGAAATGAATGTTGAAATCTAAAAATAAATAAAAGTATGAAAAAAGAAAATTATTTTGGTGGGTAGATGAAAGAGAAATTGGAGAAGGTAGACTGGAAAAAAGGATACCAGTTAAGAGGCTATAATAATAGTACAGATAAGAAGTGATGAGGACCTGAATTAGTATGGTGGCAATGTGAGTGATAGAACAGGTGTAAGAGATGTAGAAATAGAATTGACTAACCCTTGCTGCTGTTTAACTAAGGGACATAAGGGAAAGGTAAGTGTCAAGAACAACTTGGGTTTTGAAACTGGGGTTCTGGGAAGAATTTGGACAAGACCAGTTTGTGATTTGTTGTACAGAATCAGTTTCCAAGGATCTTCAATCAGTATGGTTGTATAACTGTTTCTATTTTAATCATCTAGTGGACTTTAAATTCACTTAATTACTGATTTATTATTAGTCCTTTCTTTGGCCTCCACAGTATCCTTCTGGGATGCTTATTGTACTGTTGAAGTTACCCTGCATTCTTGAAGACTCTGCTAGCAGAGAGCAAGCTCTGGCAGGTTTTGCCATGCAGGGAAAGCTTCAAGAATGGTTCCAGGAAAAGACCAATGGAAGTATAGAGAGAGAGACCAGTCGAAATGTGAAATCTTTATACTATGATGAGCAAGTGAACAGATTACCAGAGGAACTGAAGCACATTAATCTTGATATTCTTACCATAAATCTGAAGAATAAGGACTATGAGATTCAGTGAAAGGATGGATGGCTCCTTGGAGGGGTATGGGGAAAGATTTACAAAGTGAATTCTATGGGATGCCAGAATCAATAAGAAACATTTCTTCCATTAGACATTTGGTATTACAGTAGTAATCAGTATTTACAACAACAAAAAAAAAACCATGAAAATAAATGCAGTCTGTGCATCATGCTGATGTTGAAGAAGTAGATAAATTCTGTGAAGAGTTGTAGAAGATACTCCAAATCTGATCAATGGTACTGTAATGCTTAATGACTACAGTGCAAGGGAGAAATTTGTGGGAAAGTAGGATTCAGGAAAAAGAAATGAGAGAGACCAAAAACTTATAGATTATACAGAAACTTCCTGTCTCTTTATCATGAGTACTTTCACTGAAAAAAGAATCAGAAAGTGCTATACATGGCAAGAATCAAATAACACCAAAAAGGATGAAATAAATTATATTTTTAACAAACACAAAAAGATTTGTTATTTTTATGAGAGTTACTGTTGGATCAGCTGTCTCTGTATAGTAAGAACATAAACTTGTTAGAGTTAAGATCAGAAAATGGGGAAAAAAAGAAAATAAAAAAATAATGAGGAAAAGTTATTGGTATACCATTAAAATAATTTAACCCTGAAATATCTAAACAAACTATTAAAAATCAAACTTGGAAATGGAAAACAGAAATAAGGTCAGCAACTTACTTTAGAAGTTTAAACAATGAAAACTGTCACAACCAAAAGACTTATAGAGCCCTTAAAGTCCCTTATTAAGCAAATATCTGACTTGTTTGCCAGATACTGACAGGTGACTAGCAGATACAACAGTGGATAGGATTTAAACTTGTCTGTAAAATCTTACATAAAGGATGATGGGAGCATTATCAATAGCATCATTTCATAAAGCAAAAAAAAAAAAGAAAAGTTGTCCAGATAGATAGCTAAGGGTATTTAAAGATGAAAAAGGAACTATAAACAAAAGTGGGAGAAGGGAGTAGGTGCTTAATTAATATTTGTTATTGTTTTATTGTGTACCTGAATCATGGAATATGGAGGAAAGGGTAGTGTAAAAAGCTGGAAAAGTACTGTTCTTATAGAAAAGGTAAAAATGTCACTAAAGAAAATAAAGATGGGCCAAGATGATGGAGTAGGAAGACTGACCTGCTCTAGCTCTCCCCCCATAGCCCATAAAATACTGTAAAAAATGACTCTAAACAAATTCTAGAGCAGCAGAAGCCACAAAACAACAGAGTGAAGTAGATTTCCAGCCCAAGACAACCTAGAAGGCTGACAGGCAGGGTCTGTCACACTGGGCTTAGAGTAGAACACAGCCCATTCTGGGCCAGACAGCAGGGACAGGACTGGAGCTGGCTTCAGGGCGTGGAATCACAGGCAGATGCTGTGGTTCCAGATTTTTCAACCCACAAACACCAAAGATAGTTTCAAAGGTCAGTAAGAAAGCTCTTTCACCTGGGTGAGAAAGAGAGCTCAGTATGGCCCCAACCCCAGCCTCAGGGAGGCAGCAGCCACTACAGCAGCAGTGTCCACTTTTGGATCCCTTGACCTATAAACCCTAGTGAAATCAAGCAGCTGATCTGGATCTCATTTCTGTGGGGCAGTCCTGGGATGAGGAGGAATGCTGGCTGACGTGGTGGAGCTGGTATAGTCTTTGGAGAGGGAATCCTACTTGCAGATCCTGGGCATAAAAGAGTGTTTATGGTTGCTCCCAGACCCGAGCTCAGGCCAGGAGAGGAGTAAACTTCTCTCCTTTGATGTTGCCACCTTGGAGGAACTGAAAACTAGAGTTTACCTGGTCCCTAGAGTTTACCCTCTGCTTGACAAAGGACTCCAAAGTCAAGTAACTGACTGGGAAAATGTCCAAAAAAGGGAAGAAAAATAAAGACTCTAGAAGATTACTTTCTTGGTGAAAAGGTATTTTCTTCTATCCTTTCGGATGAGGAAGAACAAAGCATACCATCAGAGGAAGACTTAAAAGTCAAGTTAAGAGAGGTGGAGAAAAATTAGGCAGAGAAATGAGAGAGATGCAAGAAAATCATGAAAAGCAAGTCAACAACTTGCTAAAGGAGACTCAAAAAAATGTCGAAGAAAATAACACCTTTAAAAATAGACTAACCCAAATGGCAAAAGAGGTCCAAAAAGTCAATGAGGAGAAGAATGCTTTAAAAAGCTGAATTAACCAAATGGAAAAGGCAGTTCAAAAGCTCACTGAAAAAAATAGTTGTTTAAAAATTAGAATGGAGCAGATGGAAGCTAATGACTTTATGAGAAACCAAGAGATTATAATACAAAATCAAAAGAATGAAAAAATAGAAGACAATGTGAAATATCTCATTGGAAAAACAACTGACCTGGAAAATAGATCTGGAAGAGATAATTTAAAAATTATTAGTCTGCCTCAAAATCATGATAAGAAAAAAAAGAACCTAGACATCATCTTCCAAGAAATTATCAAGGAAAACTGCCCTGATATTCTAGAACCAGAGGGTAAAATAGAAATGGAAAGAATTCACCAATTGCCTCCTGAAAGAAATCCCAAAAGGAAAATTCCTAGGAATGTTGTAGCCAAATTCCAGAGTTCCCAGATGAAGGAGAAAAATTACAAGCAGCCAGAAGGAAACAATTCAAGTATTGTGGAAGTACAGTCAGGATAATACAGGATTTTTAGCAGCTTCTACTCTATGGGATTGAAGGGTTTGGAATATGATGTTCCAGAGGTCAAAGGAGATATGATTAAAACCAAGAATCACCTACCCAGCAAAACAGTATAATATTTCAGGGGAAAAAATGGAATTTCTATGAAATAGTGGACTTCCAAGCATTCTTGTTGAAAAGACCAGAGCTGAATAGAAAATTTGGCTCTCAAATACAAAAATCAAGACAAATATGAAAAGGTAAACAGGAAAGAGGAGACTTAAGGAACTCATTAAAGTTGAACTGTTTACATTCCTATATGGAAAGATCTTATTTGTAACTCATGAGACCTTTTTCAGTATTAGGGAATTTAGAAGGAATATATATATATATATATATATATATGTATATATATATATATACATATATGTGTATATATATATACACACACACACATATGTGTGTATATATGTATGTATGTAGGTATGTATGAATATGTATGTGTATATTATATTTGTATATGTATGTGAGTGTACAGAGGGCACAGCATGAGCTGAATATGAAGGGAGAATACCTAAAAAGATAAAATTTGATATTGAATGAAATGTACTAGGAGTAAGAGAAAGGGAGAGGTAGAATGTAGTAAATCTTCTCACATAAAAGGGGGAAGAAAGAGCTTTTACAATGGAGGGGAAGAAGGGGGAGGTGAAAGGAAATAAGTGAGCCTTACTCTCATGGGATTTGACTTAAGGAGGGAATAACACACACTCAGTTGGATATGGAAATCTATTTTACCCTGCAGGAAGGCAAGGGGGAAGAGGATAGGTGAGGGAAGATAATAGAAGGGACAGTAAATTGGGGAAAGGGATAATCCAAAGCAAACACTACTGTGGGAGGACAGGACAAGGAAGAGAATGGAATAAATAGAGGGCAGGATAGGACAGAGGGTAATGTGGCTAGTCTTTTACAACATATTCCATATGTTGTATGTTTAAAACAACTTCCATATTATGGAAGTGCTTTGCTTTGTTACACATGTATGACCTATATTGAATTACTTGTTTTTCAATGAGGATGAATGGGGAGGGTGGGAGAGAATATGGAAAACAAAGTTTTAAGAATGAATGTTAAAAATTGTTTTAACATGCAACTGGAAATTAAGCTATGCAGGCAATGGAGTATAGAAAGCTATTTTGCCCTACAGGAAAATAGGAGGGAAGGGGGATGGAAGAAGGGTAGGTAATAGAAAGGAGGACAGACTAGAGGAAGGGGTGGATGAGGTGCATGCTGTCCTGGGGTGGGGGTTGGGAAGAGATGGGGAGAAAATTTTGAATTCAAATTCTTATGGAAGTGAATGTTAAGAACTGGAAAAGTAATAAATTATATATATATATGTATATGAAAGAAAGATGGGAAAAGCAATTAGATTGGACCAAGTATATAAAGGAGTTCATCCCATTCTAGAGGTAATACAATAGTGATGGCATTTAGAGAGTGACGGGGGCTGCTAGATGGCACGATGGATAGAATGCAAGGCATGAAGTCTCCCTGAGTTCAAATCTTGCCTCACATACTTACTCGGTGTGTAACCCTGGGCAAGTCACTTAACCCTGTTTACTTCAGTTCCTTATTTGTAAAATGAGCTGGAAAATGAAATGGTGAACCACTCTGGAATCTCTGCCAAGAAAACCCCAAATAGTCACAAAGTATTGGACACAACTGAAAAAGCTGAACAATAATTACAAAAAGCAGCCAAGTGATGCAGTTGATTGTATACCAGACCTGGAGTCAGGATAACTCCTCTTCCTGGGTACAAATCTGGCCTCAGATACTTACTGACTGTGTGAATCTGAGCATGTCACACAACCCTGTTTGCCTCAGGTCCTTATCTGTAAAATGAGTTGGAGAAGGAAATAGCAAACCACTCTTGTACCTTTGCCAAGAAAACCCCAATGAAGTCTTGAAGAGTAGGACACAACTGAAACAACTGAACAACAACATCATTAATACCTAAAAAAGTGAATGAGAGCACATCAGATCACTATATATTTACTCTCTTGTCTCTACAAAATCTTGAGAGCCATTAAATTTATGAATTGAAGACATCCTCAATAAGTGTGTTAGTAGGGAACCAGCAGGCTTCCATCAAGATCATTCAGAATTCTTTGGAAGATTTAACACAGAAATAACTGTTTAGTGACCTTTTGATAATAAATGTAAGGCTGTATATAACACAGGGAGATTATACCAGATCACAAAGATATTTGGGAAAGTACCGAAGTTATTTGCCACTTTATGAAAGAGATACAGCACAGAAGTCTAAGTTGAGGAGGTTAAGGTTAACCCTGTGAAGGTTAAGGTTCTCTGGTTACTTCTGTTTGCAAATGACATTTGTGCTTATTATATCAAACCTCAGGACATTACAAAATCTCCTAGAAAAGTTTGCTCATCACTCGAAGGAGTTTGGTCTATCCATCCACACTGTAAAGACTAAGTGGATAAAGAATGTGTATTTATCCACATTTTAATACTGGATGATATCCTTTTGAGTTTATCCAATAATATTTATATTTTAGGCAGATGATATCGATGTAATTAGCTAGACCCAGAGTTCAAAAGGAAAGCCAACTGAATTGCTTTTGAAAAATTACAGAGCTCTTTTTGCTGACCCCAGGTATAGGCCAGGTATAGGTCATCTATAAGTCTCATCTTTTCATTACTGTCATGTTAAGGGTTTGTTATATGTGAAGAAGACATATAGCACCATGCGCTCTGAAGAACCAGAGATCAGTGTTACACAGAGAGCAATGGAAAGGCAACATAGTTGCTGTGAGCAGGCTGAACACAACCATTGAGAATTTCTGAATAATAGGATTAAAGTACACTGTCAAGGAATTGTATGGCATGAAGAGAAAATGTTGTGGTCACATGACAGAAGTGAGAGATAACTAGTGGAGAGCCAGAGTGGTGCCCTCTTTACGTCAGGGGAATGCAAGGAAGGTTCCCTGTTCATTAATTGAATCGTTTTTGGGAGAACAAGTAAATGTCTCACAGGATAGCATGCATGGTTTTTATCATTGGTGGAAAATCTTTAATTGATAGATCTGTTTGAGTGCTTTATTTGTCTTGGAACCATGAAATTGCTGATCACTTCTCAATGAATCTTACTTTAAATCAGATTTGTTTTTTTTTTTAAGCTCAGCTTTGTAACATGTCATATAGGAACATATTAGAAAAAAAAGCATGTTTTCTAATACTAGAAGAACAGAATAAGCTTCTAGCGTATGTGTATATCTATCTATCTATCTATCTATCTATCTATCTATCTATCTATCTATCTATCTATCTATACGTGTGTGTGTTTGTGTGTGTGTGTATGTTCTTTAATCCATCCTTCACATTCCTGACAAAGTAACCCTACTAATTCACTGCTTTGACCATTTGGCTCCTCATAAACTTCCAGTGGCTCCTCAGCCTATCATTGAGCATATAAACTCCTTATCCTGCCATTCAAGGTCTGTCACAGTCTATCGTTAATCTATCTTTTCTCTCTTGTATAGTATACTTGATCACTGTGTGACCTTAGAAAAGTCAATAGATTTCCTTTTTTCATAGAGTTATAATTGGGAAGGACCTTAGAGGTCTCGAAGCATAGCCACTCATTTTACAGACCCAGAGACGTTAAGGGACCTACCTAGGATTATACAGCTACAAAGTGTCAGAAACAGAGCTTGAACACAGGTCTTCCCACCTCTGCAACCAGTTCTCTGTCCATCATACAATGCTGCCAATACAATGTGCCAGACAGGTGATTACTTAATGAGTGAGAATCTATTATTGTTTAAGGCAACCCATTCCACTTTTGGCTATCTCTAATTAATAATATATTTTTCCTTGATACTCTAGCCAATATGGGTGTTCCCTTTAGTTGTTCTGATTGCAACCCACCAATGCCTTACCATTCTTTGTGATTCTTGACCATGTCCTTTAAAAAATTTACTACAGAGAGTCCATTCATTGCTTGCTTTCGATAGTACAAGGACATCCATCTAGCACATGGGCTATATGCTATTTATTAAGCTTCATTACATGACTAGACTATGTTTCTCTCCCCCAGTTTATAATGCCTGTCCAAGATATGTGCACACACAAGTGCGTGCATGTGTGTGTGTGTGTGTGTGCACAAAAAGACATTAGGGATCATCCATCCAACTGAATATTATTGTACCTGCAATAAGAATTAATCATCTACTTACTTTTTCTGGCTATATAGTTAGATCAAATTCTTTTGAGCCCCTTGACCAAGAGTTTGTCATTATATTTTAATATATGGTCCAGAAATTTAAATCCCTTTTTCAGACATCACCTTCTTAGCCAGATGTTTACATCCTAAGTTTGATGTTCCCTTCTGAATCCCTTGCTTGTAGCGAGAAGTAGTAATGAAATGTCTGCATACTTTATTTCATAAATAGGAAACCTAAGTCCAAAAAAGAAGTAGGTGATTTTTGCGTATAGCTACCTAAGAATTCTGTGGCAAAGTCAGAATTAGGAGCAATTTCCTTCTTTAATTCCAGATTGTTCCCTAATATATTGTTATTAAAATTTCTATCAGTGCCATTAAATATGATATGCATATAAATTAAGCCTGTAAGAAATATAGTAGATAAAGCAGTTTACTAGAAGTGTTGATTATATTAATTATGTTTAAAATATCATTTGCTTGATAGCCTGCTTGAAAGGATTAGTTTATAGAATTATTATGGTAGAAGGGAAACTAATTTTGAATGGAACCATTATCTAATTAATTTCCCCTCAGTCTGCCTGCCTGGGAGGTTTAAAAGAGTTTTGGCATTAATGCTTTTAAAAAAAAACAAACTTCATAAAAAAAAAAAAAAAGATGAGAATCTTTTGTGGAACTATTTGAAATTCAGAGTGTAGTTGACATATATTTACTTTATGCTCTACCAGATATCCTCGTAAGAAATCAGTACCTAATTTTAGCCAACTAATGAATGTAACAAATGGTACTAGCTTTTTAGTATGCTGAGTGCATGTCATTTAGCTATTATATTTTGTGTAATTAACATAGAAGGAGCATTTTCTTTGATTAGCATTTGGATTCTGAGTATATGTACAGTAAACAGCAAACTCAAAACAAAGTCTGAAATTTAGCCTTAATGTTTATTAGGTATTAGGTATTTATTAGGTATTTGTGTCCCTTTTAACTTTAAAAAGCTTCACATCTCCACACAATATTAGTTTCAAAACCTACATCTATCATATGATTATTATCATTTGTTGATTATGACTATACATGATGGGGACAGCTAGGTGTCACAGTGGATAGAGCACTAACCCTGGAGTCGGGAGGACTTGAGTTCAAATCCAGCCTCAGACATTTGCTACTTACTGGCTATGTGACCCTGGACAAGTCACTTCACCCTGATTGCCTTGCTACCAAAAAAAATAAACCAAACAAACAAAAAACATGCATGGCAAACCAAAGTTACTATGAATTGAATAATGCTGTTAAATTAATTCAGATTTTTATCACAATAGCATCTACATGTATTTTTAAACAATAATATGCGTATTGTGAGATATTTGGTCTTTAGGAGATATTTGCTTATTTATGATACTGAGCCACACTAATTTTTTGGAGTTAAAAATGAAGGTAGAAATGACTGGTAAACTTTGGATTTTTAGATCCTTTGTAATAATTTGCAGGGACCACATGCTCCATACTTGAAGAATCACTGATCTAATCCAGCGAGCTCATTTTATAATCAATAATTCATGTCTTCTCTATATCAACAGTCTTTTTTTTGTTCCTTTTTATCCTTGTTTTTGCCTTTCTCTGATTTTTCTTATCATTCTCATTCCTAACTCTTCCCCTATTAATCTGATGTTCATGAAAACCCTGTAGTACCAAGGTTTTACATGGTCCTATACCCCTTCAGTAAGCAGGGAGTCAAGGCAATGTGTTATTTACAACAGTGCAGCGGATACCATTTCACCCCAAAGTCTTCAAAATTCCAAGCTAAACAACCAGTCCAAGTTCTTTTAACTGAACCTCATAGAGCAAGACCACAAAGCCTGTTCCAGCTGCCTTCCTACAGCTGATCAAATTATGCTTGATCAGTGCCACTCTGCAATTCATTAACATTATTCCTAAAATGTCATTTCCAGAACTGTGCACAGTACTCTACTAGACTGAGTTGCAACCCCCCAGTCCTGTGCTTCTCTTCATGTACCCTAAGATTGAATTCGGTTTTCTGGCTGTTGTATCACATTCTTGATGCAATGTTGAGCTTGAAGCATAATTAATTCTCATTCTTTTTCAAATGAGCTATCTAACCATGCCTCTTCTGTCTCATAAAGTTGAGTTTTTGGAACTGAAGGACTTTATATTTATCCTTGTTAGATTTTTATCTCATTAGATTCACCTCAGTGTTCTAGCCCATCAGCAGTTTTGGGGATCCTAATAGTATCAACCAGACTATTAGTGACCTCTCCAAGATTTGGTGATTATTCCACCTTTGCCTTTATTCATGTCACGGATTAAAAAAAAAGTTAAATAACACAGGGTCAAGGCAAAACTGGATCTGTCTTTGTGTGTTGATACCACACCACCTGGAGCCTGACCATTCCATTCCAAACGTGTGGAAAGAGAAAAAGAACTGAGCCTGTGGTAAGGAAGACCTAAATTCAAATCTGTCCTTAAGACACTAGCTGTGTGATCCTAAGCAAGTCACTCAACCCTATTTGCCTCATGAGTTTCCTCATCTGTAAAATGAGCTGGAAAAGGAATGGTAAACCCCTGCAATATCTTTGCCAAGGAAATCCCAGATGGGGTCTTAAAAACATAGACATGACTGAAACAATGGAACAGCATCATGTAGCCCACATAGATCCATCTTTTCCAGAAAAATAGCACAAGACCCTTTCCTCAGCTTCCTTGCTAAAATCCAGGTAACTGTATCTACAGTATTCTCCTTATCTTTGCGTCTGGGAACAGTCAGAAAATAAATGAAGTTAGCCTAGCATAATCTGGTTTTGATAAAGCTGTATTTGGTCCTTTTTCTAAGAGAAAGAACTTGCTTCACTTCATTTTTCTAATGTTTACTAACCATCACTTTTATAATATGTTCTAGAATTTTGTCAGTAATTGAAATCAAGTTCACTCATAGTTTGCAGACTACAGTCTATTCCTTTTAAAAAAAAATTGTAACATTTGCCCTTCTTTTATCCTGCAGTACCTCTGATAATTGCTATGATCTTTCAAAAATCATTAACAGTGGATAAACAATCATATCTGCCACATCTTTACAGTACACTAGGACCTGTAGGATTGACCTTGTTGCATTTTATTTTATATACATTTTACATTTAGATTCAAATTTAGATTTACATTTAAATTTAGATTTGTTTTACGTCATCATTTCTGGATAAATCTTACTCCCTGCCACAGAATCATACCCTTCTTTGTAACAAAGAAATACACAGCAAAAACAAATAGTGACCTGTCTTACAGTGTTCTCCCAAAGTAGTCCCTTACTTCTCCACCAAGGAAATATTGAATTCATGTGGAGCATCTCAAACAATTATATCACAACATGATTTTGCCTTTTAGTAGTTTTTTAAGTTTTATGAAACTTAGAGAAATAATACCACCATTTTGTTATGCTGTCATTTTATTTCCAACATTTTGATTCTATCACTTTAGTCCAAGTAAAATGAACATTGTTTAAATGTTTATTATTACTTATTTTATAGAATTTTGTGACTGTAAAGTCACTTTTCAAAATGAGCAGTTATTCTTATCTATATGTGAACATCCCTATTATTCAATAAACTAATCATTTACATGGGCCTAAGTTAGAGAACTTTTAGAAAAGAAATTTAGTAAATTTTCTTGGGATTATACTTTCTCAGTGCCTGAATTTGCTGACAAAATCGAGGAATACTTTCCTTTCTATGGAGAAAGGGATATTGTGATTGCAAAATGAGATGAAATATTAAGATTCTGGGGAAGTGGAACCACAAATTGGGCATTATTATTGCTGTAAGAACACAAATTACATATTGTAAACAGAAAAATATGACAGAAGAACAAGATGTGAATATACATCAATAAATGTGTTTGTCAAAAGTCTATGTATGTTGTTGCAACTTCACAGAATGTGGAATTCCATTTTTAAGTAGTTTTATAATTGGTCTGTCAGGTTAGGAAGTAGAAAAGGATACAAAGAGGGCACTTTTAAGTACAATAATTAGTGTCACTCTAGTGATTTTTTTCCCTTTCTCTCACCATACCAACAAAAGCTATCTTGACCGCAAATTATATCACTTTCCAAGTGCCCAAGTAAAAGCTTTAGCACTTCTTGCAGAAACTTGCTGTGATGTAAAACAGCTTTAAATTCAAGTTTATTTATGGAGGTTAGTTGAAAAGATGTAATGCATTACAATTGAAGATATTTTGTATATTACTGGAACCAATTTTCAGAATTTCCATTCATCATTTTAAAAGTGCATTTCTTCGTTTTTGCCAAAAAATCTTTTTCTTCTTCATATCTGACCAGATATCTTTATAATTTTTTTAAAAGCCTTTTTATGGAAAAACTTTAAGTAGCTCATCTTTGCCATCTCAGTAAATTAAATTAAATCACTTTTGAAGGATATGCCTTTATAAGTAACTCTTTACTTTCCATTTTCAAACATAGCAATAGGTAACTTAATTTACCTGCCTACCTATAAATAGGTATATCCCAGTCATATTAATTAATGATTATCTACTTGAACTTCCATAGATTTTATGGGAACTCTTTTCATGGCAGGTTCTGCTGCTTTGTATTTTCTCTTTTCTGTCCTTTTCCATTGCAAATACCATACTGTCTAGGATTCCCCCTGCATTATTTCAGGAGATTGGGATTAAAAATTGAAAAGTTCAGTTGGCAGTATTCTGTTCTACTCCACTGTAATTGCCTCTGTTCAAGCATTGGTTTAGTATTTAACTTCCCCCGTCCCTCCTCTCTGATCTAACAACACTATTCCCACTTCTTTTTTGTGTCCCCATTATCACTTGGTGTGTATCTTTAGCTTTCTGTAGGGGTCAGTGTGAAAAGCTGGGAAAAGAGAATGGAGCAACATTAAAAAGAGCCTTTCTGTTTCTGTTGCTGCTAACAATTATAACCCATTGAAGGGAGACTAAGTTCTGTTTTCCATCTGGCAGTGAGTCTTATTTTGAATAAACAGGTTGTATTAGTAGAAGGAGGAATTAAGGAGATCAATACCCTGGCCTCTGGAAGAACACAAAAAGCTTTCTCCTTTGTTATTCCTTCTACCTAAAAACTCCTACTTCTACCCATCCCCTTTATACCTACAGTTCCCAGTCTGTTTGAATTTCCAAAAGACTACAAAAGCCGTTTCTTGTATTGTGTTAAATGGTTCTTGGAGATTTATTCTAACACCACATTTTATAGATAAAAAAAATGAGATCCAAAGAGTGTGACATGCATAGATTCATGCAGTTAGTAATAATAATTCACATTTAAAGATTTTTTTTTTTTACTATTCTTGAAATAGCAACCCTCATTATCTTGAAGAACATTGTGGAATCATTTCATATGCTTTCTAAAATAATTTCAATTGTTTTTATATCTATTATTATTATTATTGTTATTAATATTATTTTCCTGTAACCAGTACAAGGAAGGAAGGATTTATTAAGTACCTACTATGTTCAAGGACTCATGCTATTCACTTTACAGATATCTCTTTTTATCCTCACAGCAACCCTGAGAAGTGGTGCTATTATTATCTTGTTTTACAGTTAAGGAAATGGAGTCATACAGAGGTTAAGTGATTTGCCCAGTGTCATACAGCTAACAAGTGCCAGTGTCTATATATATGAATTCAAGTCTTTCTGATTCCAAGCACTGTGTTCTATCCATTGCACCACCTACCTTCCTCCAGAATGTTTATATCCTTTTTCCATTGACTTCTGGGTTATGTAACCTACCCTTTTTCCAGATCCTTTTAAATTTCTAACGATCCACAAAAGGAATTATATACCAGATGTACATACTGTCAGAGGCAAAATGACTTAGTGGATAAGAGACTAGACTTGTAATCAAGAAGACTCATGTCCACATCTGGCCTCTATAATTATAAGCTTTGTCACCTTGAACAAATTACCTAAATTTCCTGTGTCCCATTTTCTTCATCAGTAAAATGAACTGGTGAAATTTTTAAACTCATTAGCAGACTAGAAAACATTGAACCCACAATGGAATGTTCTTGTAAAAAAGTGAAAGAGATTTAGAACACAAAAATACTGAAGTGGAGGAAATTCTGGCAGAAAAGAAGCAAAAAGCAACAACATGCCTTTTCTACAGGCCAACACAATTGACCTTAAAGACAAGAGATATGTAGAGGTAGAAGGATCACTGGTCTCCAAGAAGAATATGATAAACTTTTCTTCTGTATGATTTCTCCCACCCTGCATTTTACCTGTTGAACATGATTCTTTTTATCTTTGACCAGGTTAGCCATGAGTGTAGAAAAAGATCTGATTGAGTTCCATTTCTTGAACTTGTTTATAGTCTTATAAATGTAATCTTTTCCCACTTCATGTAACCGGGGAATGACTGGCCAATGAGTTCATTCCTTATGAATATATGCAGAATTCCGCTGATGCAGTTTCCCATGTGTAAGAGACTAAGAAGACTGTTTCTGGGATAGTTATGATAACATGTAGTGGTATTGCCTTGGATGGATTTGAAGAAGGCACAGTCTTTAATTGATTTTGGGATGCTAATCACATGGTGACAGTCTTTGATTGACTGTGGTTGTGTAGCTAGAACTGGGTTGGGGTGGAGAGGGGAGCAGCATTCAGAAGATGATGGCTTCACTCATGTCCTTCCTATTGGGTGACTTCTTCCTGCCCAGTTATGTCTGGTTGGAGAACAGAGACAGTATTGTGATAGTAGAAGCCTCCGCCAGTTTTCCACTTTGGAAGCCAATATTGTTACTACAGTGCCTTGCTATTTGTTGTTTTGTTTTATTCTGAACTTGTGAGTTTTGAAGGGTCAGGAGAGCAAGCCAGAAGGACATCCATGAGTAGATTCCAGGCCAGGTTTTACAGCCAGCCATTCTAGAATCTAGGTTCAAGGAATTACCTCAAGAACCCAGACATTCATTCAGCATGAGGCTTCATTGAGATCTGAGTTGAATGGGATCTGTTTCTGTGTACAAACTGCATTAAATCTGAGCCTCCTCTCCCCAGGACCACAATGATATAATGGAGAGTGTTACTCTGAGGTCTTGGGGTGAAATGTTGGTACTTATATTCTTGCTTTATCTTTAAAGTAAATATCCTTTGGTGAAAGTGATTCAATTTTAATGTAATTGAGGCCTAGTCACTGGAAATTAACATTGGAAATTAACAGTTGAGATTGGGAGGAGGGGTTGGAAATGCCCAGAATGGAGGTTCTAGCTGATAACTTTACAGAAAAGATAACGCTAATCCTTCAGGAATACCCTTAGAATTTTTAAGGGAAGATGTAACTAGCTGAGCTCTGATAGAATGAGGTCAGAGAAGAGGACTTGCCACAATAGCAAGTATAACGGTGTTTATTATTTTTAATAATGCTTTATATCACTAATTTATAAATTAGTAAAATACTTCTCAAGATTCTGCTAATCTAATTAATCTTAATATTAAAGTATTAATTTATTATATTAATTATTGTTGTAATTTTGAGTCATAGATTTAGAGTCATCATGAAAATGGGCAAACAAATGGCATTATTTGGGAAACTTGTGTTAGGAGTAGCAAATCTACTTTCCCTTTGGAGATTTGCCACCTGAATGGATGGTTTCCTTTCTGTATTTTTCATCAGAAGAAAAACATAATCTTTTTTCACAAAAAATTCCACTAATTTTACATAAGGAAAAAGATGACTATATATATATGTATATACATATATAATAATTATTCATATAATAATTATATTAATATAATATCTTAATATTATAGAATAATAGATTTTTTTTACCTAGAAAAGAGCTTAAAGATCATTTCCAACTCTGTCATTTTGTAAATGAGAAAATTGAGACCCAGAGAAAAGTGAATTCCCTAAGTTGATATAAAGTAGTAAAAGCTGGAAATTCAAACCAGATTTTCTGATTCCAAATCCAGAACTCTTCTTACAACACTCTGAAGCCCATAGATTGAACAACAATGCGTCCCTGCCCAAGCTCCACTCAGTGGCTGTTTTTGCACCCTCCTGGTTTAGAGTGAATGTCAGTACTGCTTCTGGTCAAAACAACAACCCTGAGGCTCCTGCCTCTCCCAGCTTCATTTATTTATTTAATTATTTTTCTTTTCTATTTAAAGGGGCCATCCCCTGACTACTTTTAAAGAGGCCTATTCACTGAATTACCTCACTTTAAGTGAGTACCTGAAAAGGCCTTAGCCTAAAAGGCTAAGGTCTCTCATTGCATCCTGGGCCGTCTCCAGTCATCCTGATGAATATCTGGCCACTGGATCTGGATGGCTCAGGAGGAAAAAGTGTGGAGATCACCAGTCTGGTGACCTTGCATAGCCCTCCTTCGCTCAAAACAAAGTCAAGAACAAGTCATGTCATCATTTCTCTGATGTCGTGGTCTTCTTCAAAAACAAAGGATGCACACAACAACCTGTTTTGTAAAGTCAGGACAAAATGTTGGCTAAGGTCTCTCCCAACTGTAAATACTTGGTTTTGTGATGGGGTTATTCGGATTACTATATAAACTGTAATAAAGCACTAATTTTTAAATGTATGTAATATCCACTTCATTGTTTGTCTGTATTTCCTTTTGTATAGTGCATAAACATAGAGATGTGTGCTGGATGTGTGCCAGTAGTCCTTAAGTACACCCCAGCATCTCAAAAATTGTTATTTTATTTTGCTTCTTATTTTTAAAGTTTTTATTTTTCAATTGTATTTGTTAATTTGTTTAAAATTATTTTGGTTTCTTTGTTTGAATAATAAGAAATTATTACCCTTATGTTTGAGTGAATAGTAATCATTCCTTTAAAAAATTCCCTGAACATACATGCTAATAAATTGTATTGCACATGCCTATGTGCACATGTGTTTATTGTCAAAAAACAAGACACTGTGGATACTAAAATGTTATATATTGATAAATTTTTAAAGCTGCTTTTATAGCTTTTTTCTCTCCTTAGAAAAAATTACCAAAATTCTGTGAACATTTTCAAATGATTACAGAAGTTATTGTTGTTAGAAAAGTCTTTAATCTTGCCTAGCATTTTCACATTTGTATTTAATGAAGTGCCCATTAGCTACAGGGAGATACAAATGCCTTTTTGTTTTTTAAAGCCACTATGGAAAACCGATACCAAGGACATACCTTTAATCAGAAAGATTTGTCTAATGTTTATTATTCAGAAATTTTTATTTGTTTCTATAACTAATATATAGACTAAGTTCACAAAGTTATATTTTATACTGTAATTTGTTTCCCCTCTACAACTTCTTAACTTCATGTACTTGCAGATTCATATGAGTGTTTTTCATTTAAGAATTTATTTCTATATTATATTTTTAGTATATCTGTGAATATATAGTCAAATCACCACTTCTCTGGGTTTCAGTTTTAACACCTATAAAATAAATGCATTAGCTTAGATTATATCTAAGACAATTTTCAGCTTTAAAATGTTATGGTTTCATGAATTTCCCAACTCTTTTCCCACAAAATTTCTCCTCTGATACTCTTATTAACATATTTGCCAATTCTCAATTGTGAATGCTAATTGAGGTTATCACTAGAGTGGATAATACCAAATTTTTCCTACCTTGTTGTAATTTTGAGTCATAAATTTATCATCATTTCTCATCAGGAAAATGAGCAGACAAGGGGCAGTATTTGGGAAATCTCTCTGTCTTAGGAATAACAAATCTAAAAATGTTTCCTTCTGAGATTTGCCCTCTAAATGAATTATTTCCCTTCCTTATTTTTCATACATAATCTTCTTTATTCACAAAACCCCCCTATTAATTTTACATAAAAAAAATAAAGAGAGGAACTAACTAGTTTGGTTGGCTGCTACTATGAAAAGAACTTAATTAGTTTTATCTTATATCCTTTTCCACCCACAAGGTTACTACCTCAGTATGGGCCCTCATCAACTCTCACTGGTACCCACTCCAGTAGCTGTCTAATTTGTTTCTCTGCCTTAGCCTTTTCTCTCTATAACTGAATTTCCACACAGCTACCAAATTGATATTTCTCAAGGATAAATTTGACTACGTCACTCCCCTGCTCAAAGAGTTCAAGTGACTTTCTATTATTTCCAACATAAAGCACAAGCTCCTCTATTTGATTTTTTCATCTATTTTATAGTCTGGTTCTAGCCTTTTATTCTTTTGTCTCCTCATTTTTTAATATTATGAACTTTATAAGCATCAACGTGATCATTCCAGTATGTAAAGAAGAATGAAAAAAGAGTTCCCTCTGAAACTGAATCTTTATTGTGTAGAATTTGGTTTTTTAAGTAGACAGTAAATTTAACATGGTAATTCTAATATCTTATTTCTTTTTTTCTGTTTTCTGTGTGTTGTATACATTTCATTAACATTCTTTTTTTCTTCTTTTCTTGCCATCACTATTACACTTTTCTTCCCCCTATACCTGCAACAAACTAATAAAATACACATCCTGTCTTATGACAAAGGTATAATAATGCAAAATAAATCCAGACATGGGTTGTGTCAAGAAATATATTTCTTTTTCTGCACCTTTAAGAGTTGGAAAGTAGGATTGTTCCATTCTTATATCTCTAATACCTAGTGCAGTGTCTGGCAGAGAGTAGACACTTAATAAATATTTGTTGATGGTTAGTGTTCTGGAGCTGTGGTTGATCGTTGCCATTGATAGGAGTGTTTTCCTTTACAGTGTGATAGTTATTGTTTCAATTGTATTCTTGTTTTTACTTCATTATGAATCAATATTACTGCAAGTTTTCTCAGATTTTCTCTGAATCGGTTCCTTTCATTGTTAATTCACTGTATTCGATACTTTGTTTTGATTGCTCAGATTTTCTGCAATGATGGATGGCATCGTAGACTTAAGATTTATTTACTGTGGCCTCCTAAATAATCACATGAGGATAATAATAGCACCCATCTCCTAGGGTTGTTGTGAGGATCAAATGAGGTAATATTTGAAAAGCACTTATCTCAGTGCCTTGCACATAGTAGGCACTTAATAAATGCTTATTTACCTTCCCTTCCCATTGCTGACTTCTGGCCTCCACTGGATTCTGACCATCTTTTTTCTTCAGATCTTATTTTCATTACACTTTATTTGATTTCTACTAGAAATTGTTTGGGAGACCTGGGTTCCTAACTATCCTTCATGTTTTTTTTAACCACACGTATTAGGTGAGGGACTAATAAATGAGTAGTCAGTTCATCTCTTTTGCCTTTGGGGCTGATGGTTGGAGGATGGCTTAGATCTACAAGTTAGTAGCTGTAAGCCAACTTTGGTTACTAGCAGGGCCATTGCGTGGAAAGAAAGCTATTCACAGCTGGCCTTCCTGCTGATAGAGAGCACAAGACTCCCATCTCCTTTCTTCCCATTCCTACCTTGTAAATAGCTTGTGTATGTTTGTATTTGTATATGTTTACTTTGTACATGTTTGTATTTGATTCTCTCTGTTGCTGTTGTTTTCCCTCAATAGAGAGTGTGAGCTCTTCAAAGGCAGTACTCTCATTTTTGTCTTTGTATCCCTACTACCGAGCACCATGCCAGAGATTAACAGATGGAACTTTGGCTTTTGTTGTTGTTGTTATTTATCCTTCTTGTTTCTGACTCTTCATGACCTCATTTGGGTTTTGTTTTGTTTTTTGGCAAAGATGCTAGAGTAGTTTGCCATTTCCTCAGATGAGGAAACTGAGGCAAACAGGGTTAAGTGACTTGCCCCGGGGTCACACAGATAGTAAATGTCTGAGGTCATATTTGAACTCATAAAGATGAGTCTTCCTGATTCCAGGCCTAGCACTCTATCCACTGTGCCAACTAGCTCCCTTGGCAAGTCTCAGATTAATGGGGTGTTTCCATTGCCACTCTGATTTCCTCCTATGGATAGAAATTTTGAAAAGCCCATATAAAGTTTTCTGCATCTCAAGTCTCACATTTGACACTTGATTTGGTCTGTCAGTAACACAAAACTCATTTCAGGATTCCTTAGAAGTGGATTCATTAAGCAGGGGCAGAGCTAAGATGGCGGAGTAACAGCACAGACTTTCTAGAGCGCTGCCCCCAAGCCTAGCCAAATATCTGTAGAAAATGACTCTACACAAATTCTGGAGCTTCAGAACCCGGAGAATGATGGAGTGAAGCAAATCTCCAGCCCAAGACAGCCTGGAAGGTCGCCGGGAAATATCTATCGCACTGCACTAGGGCAAGTTGCAGTCCAGCATGGGCCGCACCAGCATAGACAGGACCTGAGCAGGCCTTGAGGAGACTGAATCTCTCGCACCTGTGGTAGTTTCCAGACTTCAGGACCCCAAAATGCTGAGGAAGAATTGGAAGGTCTTTGGGAAAAGCCTGTGGTCTCAGTGTGGGAGAGTGGAGTGGTCTGGCCCAAGCCCCAGGGCTGCAGAGGGGGAACGGGGTGGAGGAACCCATAGAAGCCACAGCAGCAGCAGCAGCAGCAGCAGGGGCAGAGACAGTGACTGTTTCTGGAGCTCTAGGCCCACAGATTGTGGAGGAATTGAGTGACTGAGAGTACACCCCCACCTCCACTGGAAGCAGAGATCTACTTTGACAAAGAACTCAAAAGTCAAGTAAATAGCTACAGAAATGAGCAAAAACTGAAAAAAGAATCAGACTAAGCAAACAAAGTCAAAGCTCTTCTATCCAAAATCTCCAAGAAAAATATGAATTGGTCTTTTGAAAATCAAGTAAGAAAAGTAGAGGAAAAACTGGGAAGAGAAATGAGAGTGATGCTGGAAAATTATGAAAAACGAGTCAACTGCTTGCTAAAGGAGACCCAAAAGAATGCTGAAGAAAATAACACTGTAAAAAACAGACTAAATGACAAAAGAGATCCAAAAGGCCAGTGAAAAGAAGAATGCTCTAAAAAGCAGAATTGGACAGATTTTTTTGGCTAATTGGCAAAGTCGAGAAAGTAGGGGAGAAGGGGATAAACAGGGAGTGTGGGGAAGATAGAAGAGAGGGCAAATAGGAGGGCATAATTAGAAGTAAATACATTTGAGGAGGGATAGGGTCAAAAGAGAGAATAAAATAAATGGGAGACAAGATAGGATGGAGGGAAATATAGTTAGTCTTTCACAACATGACTTTTATGGAAGTCTTTTGCATAACTACATATGGATAACCTATATTGAATTGCTTGCCTTCTCAGTGAGGATGGGTGGGGAGGGAGGAAGGGAGAGAAGTTAGAACTCAGAATTTTAAAAATGAATGCTAAAAATTGTTTTTACATGCAACTGGGAAATTAGATATACAGGCAATGGGGTATAGAAATCTATCCTGCCCTTCAAGAAAACTGAGGGGATGGGGATAAGAGAAGGGAGGGGCATGATAAAATGGAGGGCAGATTGGGGAAAGGGGTAATCAGAATGCACACTGTCTTGGAGTGGGTAGAGGGGAGAAAGGGGGAGAAAATTTGGAACTCAAAATCTTGTGAAAATGAATGTTGAAACTAAAAATAAATAAATAAAATAGAAAAAGAGAAAATTTATTGTCATTTTAATCATTTATTTTCTTATAGAATTTTTGTCAAAAAGTGTAAGGAGTTTTCATTTTAAACCTGTAGATGCTTCAGTATGTACCTGCTCAAATATCCTGTATTAAGTTCATTTTTAAAAGATTTTCAAAGGGAACTTTTTCATATATTTTAGCATCAGCATATTTTAACTTTGTTAAATAATTTACTTTTTGCTCTTTATTAATTTATATTATTAACTACATAAACCTCAAATCTTTTAGAGCTGATATAAAATTTTGTTCTTTAAAGTTACCTTTTCTTTCCCTCCATAGTACATCGTTATATTTTAAATTTAAAACCCTTGACAGTATTCTGTGTCTACACTTTGTAATTCTGACATTATCTTAGCTTTGCTATTGATTCTTTATATCTTTACCCTGTATCTTTTGTTAACCTTCAAATCCACTCCTCTCTTTTAAGTCACTTTTATCTGCTTTCAGGTCTCCAATGCATCTTGTTAATAATCTTTGCAGCTGTGGTATTTTGTTAACAAATTGTTTTAGACCCTCTAGATCTTGAAATTCCCTCTTGCCTTCGAAGAGAAAAGTGAACTGGCAGGATACTCAGCTTGTAGTGAGAGTTCCATTACTTTTAACTTTGTAGAGATATCCCTCCAAGCTCTTCTCTTTTCCAATATCTGCAGAGCAATTCATTCTCTTCCATATATTTTTAAATGTTAAGTCAACTTTTGTCTTGGCAGTTGGTAAAATATAGGGGAAAGAGAGAGCCAATGCATGGGTTGTCATTGACAAATAAGATTATCTGGAGCCCTTTGAGACATTCTGCCATCATTGGGACACTATAGACCTTTATATAAAATACTGACTTTTTTATGTAATTTTTTTCTATCAATATAATGGCAAGTTCATATATGTCACCATTATCCATTATTCCTTTAAAAGTTTCTGCCATTGCAGGTTTCTTTCCTTAATTCTTAAGGGGTCTTGTTCTCTTCTTTGTTTTTTTACTTGTTTACTGCTTCTAGGCAGTGGGTTGTATGTTTTTGTTTTAGGGGCTTATTTTTGCTCTTTTTGAAGCTTGTCTTGATTAAATTTATTTTGGCCATAGTAATTTCTCTTTGTTTCAGATATTGATTCTTACTGTTTTCTTAGAATTTCTAATATGGAGCAGGGAATAATGTTTGGCCCGAGGTGATAAACAACCCTGTATTTGACTGCATTGAGTACTTCAGTCACTTGATGGCAATTAACCTGTTCAAGGTATTCTTGTATTAAATATTTGTAGAGTATGGAATCTCTCTTTAAGACATAAAAATTAAAATTATATTTTTTATCAGTTTGTTGACTGAACACATCTAGATCTAGAAAAAGAAAACTACAAAATTGTGTAATTTAAGATTGCATTGATGTCTAAAATGTAATTGGGCAGTTGTAATAAAAAATCTTTATAATCAACATTATAATTCAAATAATGACATTTTACATTATCCACTAAAATGTGCTTCTATAGTAGAGAATAGTTTAATAGATATTTACTTTAGTACTTAAAGGATCTATGGTTTCACTGGTGTAGTAATTCTACCAATAGAAACTGTGACTCCTACATGCCAAAGCAAATAGTCTTCCTGAATTCTTATGTTTAAAAAATATTGCATAGGGACTAGCATTCTGGTTGTCCTGGGCCTCGGACCATAGCTGGGTTTTTGCTTAGAAGACAGGCAAATAGTCTGCTACTTGTCTACTTGTCTCACACTCAGAGTCTTTGCAGCTTTATAAGATTTTTCAGAGCTTGCCCTTTCTCCGTCCCTTCCCCCCTTCAAAAAGTTTGACTTATTTACTGCATTTTTATACAATAGACATCTCTCAATTTATTCCCCTTCTTGTTGAGCCTTCCTTTGTAAGAAAATAAAAAGCAAAAATTATGTCAAATATAATAGAAATGTGCATACAGGCTCAATTTGATTTGATGGGAGTGAGAATATAGTATAGTATAGAAAACTCTACATTCTGTTCCTGGAGCAGTCACTAACAAACTCGATGGCTTTGGGCAAATCACTTCTTTATAAGCCTCAGTTTCCTCATATACTAAAATGAAGGAGTTCAGATTATATGATCTTTCAGTTCTCTTTGAGTTCTAAATCTTTGGAGCTGTTAGAGTCTAATACTAAAAAGTAAAATGTCTTGGTGAATGAGAAGTATTTGAAGGATTTTTGTGGAAGAGGGATCAGAGTGCTCCATTAGCCCCCCACGAGCAGGACTTAAAAGAATAAGTGGAAGTTTTACAAAGACAGATTTAAACTCGATATAAGGAAAAACAGACCTAACAACTTGAGCCTTACAAAGGGATAGATTGGGATAGATTGCCACAGGAGGTAATGTACTCTCCTTCACCAGAGGCTAAACAACTCCTTATTGGACAAACCCCTATTTTTGTTTTAAGATGGATTTACATAGATGGATTTCAACTCTGAAATTTTGGGGGAATATAAACTATAATTTCTTTGCATTAAAGGAGTTAGCATAGTACCTGATATATACTAGTGTTTCATAAATTCTTGCTGATTGATTGTTTAAATTGATTAACTTTAGCAAAATGAACAACAAAGCAACTTTTTCTAATTATATATAACATTCTTCTCCTGTAGTTCTCCACTTCTCTAATGATACATATTGGTTATGTATTTATGGCAAGTCAGTGCCTCATGGCAACTGTAGAGTACTAGCCTCAGATAAACTGAGGTTGGGGAAACACCTTAATTTAGAAAAGCCAGGGTCATCCACTGCATCCTGGTGCCATCACCAGTTATCTTGACTTTTGTCTTACCACTGGACTTTGTCGACTCCGGAAGAGAGAGTAAGGCTGATGACTTTTCACAGCTCTGCCCCATTCATATCCTGTCCACTTGCAAGTCAAGACATCACCCTCATGATACTGATCCCCTTCAAGAACAAAGGATGGACAGTGACAACAGGTGCCAGACTACTTTGGAGCTCTCCACACTGATGAAATCAAAGGTCCATCCTCCCACATCCCATAAGTAAAAAATGTTCTCATTAATGTTATATTAAAGGCAAGATGCTGTATATATAGCATAAAAAGAACAAGATTTGCAGTCAGGCAATTTAGATTTACAGTATGGCTCGGATATTCTGTTGCGTGACCATGGGAAAGATACCTAATCTCTCAAGGCCTTGATCACATCTCTAAAACTGATAATATAATATTTGCTTTACACTCATCATCAGCAACATCATCGTCATCACTATTATCCTGCATTGTTATTACCTATTTATTATTCATTACTCTGATCACTATTATTATTATCTATATCATCTAGGTTTGAGGAAAGTGCTTGGTAAAGCATAAAACATTTTAGAACTGTTATTTTTAGCAATAGTTTGTGACTGTGAATTATGGAACCATCTCTAGAATCCAAAGTGACAGTAACCCAAAGATCAATGGAAAAAGATACCTGGGATTTATAAACAGGCTATAGGATATTATCAACAATACATATATTTAAGTACGGTAAGAGACCTCATTAAGGAACAAGACGATTTTGAACATGGACCATACTGGTATTTCAACAGGACTTTGAAGGAAGATAAATACATGAGTACCATAGACAATGATTAGAAAGAAGTAAAGGAAAGGAATGAGGAAGGAATAATTATTGCATGTGCAGGAAAGGCTTGTCTGAAGGACAGACTCTGTGCATTAAAGAAAGTAGTAAGTTCCACATCTGGCACAATGGGCCCCTCAAAGCTTAAGGGTTAAGATAATGCAGTTTCTATAATAAAAGTGTATGTGTCAATCTTTAGGTAAAAGCAGTTTATGAGGAGGTAAAAGGTGGTTCATAAGTAAGTTCCCTGGCACATCAGGAGCTCCCATTAGAGTCCTTGAGCTATCTCTATATACTCCTTTCCCAAAGTAGTCACAGGTGGGTCCCAGGTCAGTCCACCTGGAACAAAGTTAATTCAAACTGCCCTAAGTTTTCTCCATAGAATCTTGGTTCACAGTAGCCCCATTGATGTGGGGATTCCACAAGTATTTTGCCCCACTACAGGTGAGAAATAAGACTGGAAAGCTAAATTAGAGCCAGACATTTTTGGGAATGGAAAGACTTAAATTTCAGGCTGAGTGTGTATTTGATTCAGTAGTCTTTGGGAAAGATTTTTAAGCCATGGCAGTGATAGAACTCGAGACAGTATATTAGGAAAATAATCTTGTCAGGGATATTATGAAGTATGAAATAGAGAGGGGAGAAAATGAAGTCACATATAACATTCCTGCATTCTAGGCAAGAGGTAGTGAGGGCTTGAGCAGTAATGCTATCTGTGAAAGTACAGTTAGAGTATGAGTGCACAAATGATGGCTGAGCTAATATCAATGGGATTTGCCCCATTCATTTTATCAGTTGCTTAGGGAGAAGATAGAGTCTAAGGAGACTCAAAGATTTTGAACTCAGGAAAATAGAAGACACTTATGGGGAAAGATATGTTTGATTTTGAACATTTTGAATTCAGGTGTTGATAGGACAACTCTTTGGAGATTTCCTATAGACATTTGGAGATAGGGAACTGGAGTTCAGGAAAATGTCAGGCCTAGAGTTACAGATTTGGGACATGAGGTGATAAATCTAACCAAGAAAATAGATGAAATCTCCAAGCAAAAGAATAGAGAAAAGGAGGAAAAGGTAAGTTACTGAGACTCAGTTTACCCATTTATAAAATGAGGATGTTGGATTTCCATATATAAATTATTAACATCATGACACTGTAGTAGTTGTGTTGTATACTGCTTTGGATAAACTACATTTATTGAAGTATTATGAAGTATTATGCTGAGTTCGAGGCACCACATTTTAGAAAGGACATTAATAAGCTGGAGATTATGCAGAGGAGGTTGGACACTATTATGGAAGGATTTGAGTCCATTCTATATGATATTGAGTGAAAGAACTGGGGAAGTTTAACCTTGAAAAAGGTTGGAACACTATAGTCTTGAATTCCTACCTTCCCTTTAAAGCACATGTTAGATATCTCTTCCTCCCTGAAACTTTTTCCAGTCTTCCTCCTCAATCCCTGTTCTTCCCTTGGACCTCAGATAACATTTTGCTTACACCTCTCGTGTACTTGGGTGTATTCCAATTATTTGTGTATATATCATATAATCCCACTAAACAATGAGGTAGGTGTGGTCTGAGGCTGAATATGAACTCATCTGGAAAGATGGCAGTAGTAAGAATGGGAAGAATTTTTCATAAATAGAGACTATGAGTTTGGTTCAAAGAAGGACAACTTGTGAAACAAGCATCTGGAAGTGGCCATGGTGATCAAATACTATACCTACTACTCTTTCTGATTATAAACTATAGATTAAAAATTCTATTGGAACAGAAGAGACTAATTATGAAGAAACATGGTATAGTGGAAGGAATCAGGTTCTACTTCTTGGAGTGAAGAGATCTGGTTTCAAATCCCATTTCTGAAAAATACAACCTGGATGACTACAAGGAAATCACATAAACTCCTGAACCTAAATTCCTCCATCTTGAAAATAGAGACGATAATGTACTATCTACCTCACAAGGTTGTTGTGAGGAAAATACTTTGTAAATCTTAAAGTACTATGTAATTGTGACTTAGCATTATTATCATCATTATTAATTTTATTTTTATTACCTAGACATAGAGCTGATTGTAGGCAGAATTTCAAATGATAAAAATGTTTTTAAGATCATAGGATTTCAGGCACAAATTCCTCATTTTACAGATGAGGAAACCGAAGTCCAACATAAAATGCTCTATTCAGAAGTAGAAGGGAGCTTAGAGGTCATCTAGCCTAACTTCTTCATTTTCAAGATCAGGAAACTGA
Source organism: Notamacropus eugenii (assembly GCF_028372415.1). Lineage (NCBI taxonomy): Eukaryota > Metazoa > Chordata > Mammalia > Diprotodontia > Macropodidae > Notamacropus > Notamacropus eugenii. The sequence continues at coordinate 265,124,544 of NC_092877.1, read as the reverse complement.
GGTGCAGAAATGTTGAGTGTTGTGCTATAAACTACACAAGTAGTTAAGTGGCTGATAAGGGATTTGAAACCTGGCCTTCTGATTTTCTTCTAAACGACATGTTGTCGGATTCTGCTCTCTAATCCATTCTGCTCTTCTCTCGGGTTGTTGTGTTTGCCCTTCATTCTCAAAGAGAACTATGACATCAGGGAGATGGTGACATGACTTTCAGTTGACTTTGATTTGAGTGAGGTCACCAGCCTTACTTTCTCCTCTGTCTCATGCTTATAACTATTAATTGTTTAGTTCTCACTTTCCTTTCCTCTTATTATTTTCCCTCTTTGCTCCCTGGGCCCCTCTTTACAAAGAAAAATGTGGTAGGAGCCTGTTAATTGAAATCATCTTTTGTTTCATTTTTTTTTCACATGTATCCCCAGGACCTACCACAGTTCCTAGGACACAGTGGGTGCTTTAATATTTTCCCTATTTCCCTATGAGTTTAATTTCTTTCTACACTAAAATTATTCTTTTTGCAAATGTGTGTTCAACCCTCCTTTGTCCACTTCAGATGAAAGTGAGTTTCCTTTACACTCTTTCCTTCATATTTGTATATTATACAAGATAGTAAGCTTCTTGCCCTTTCTCTTCCTTTCTTCCCTAGTGTATTACTGTTCCCTTTCTTTCTTCTCCTAACAACATCAAAATAGAACTTAATCATCTTTCCCAGGCCACCTGTTTGTCTTATTTAACTCATTTTGTGACCCTTGAAGATATTAGGGTTTTGAAGAGGCATTTATTCCTTCTCCCATCTTCCGGAAGCCCCTTATAAATTCACAAATATACTTTTCTATGTTTCTCTTGACTCTTGTATTTATATTTCAAAGCAGCTGATGGTTCCAGTCTTTTCATCAGAAATGCTTGAAGAATCCTCTTATCTATTAAAGGTCCATTTCTTTTTCCTTTAGGTTTAAGCTCTGTAAGATATCCTTTTTTGTAAGCTTTTATCCTTTGCTTTTTAGAATATTGCATTTCAGTCTCCTCTGTTTTTATAGCTACAAATACCAGATCTTGTGTGATGTTGACTGTATGTTATCTTGACTATGGTCCCTCAATATTTGAACTCTTCCTTGCTTCTTGTGGTATTTTTTTATTTGATTTTTTTCCTCCTGGAATTGGACTATGGTATTACTAGAACATTTCATTTCAGTTATTTAGGAGGTAACTTTATGGATTCTTTTTGTTTTCTTGCTTCCTGGTTCTAGTAGATATGGGTAGTTTTTGTTTGTGATTATTTTGGGTTTACCTCATATTATATGCAGCCTTTCTCTTTGTTCTTAATTTTCAGGTTCTTAGATTATCTCTCCTTGACCTTTTTCTAGGACAGCTATTTTTGATAGTAGATAAACTCACATTTTCTTCTATTTTTTCCATCTTTTTAATTTGTTTTATATTTCTTATCTCATGAAATTATTGCATTATTTGGTTCATTTTGATTTTTCCATTCAACATTAATAATTCTTCTAAGTCTTTTCTCCAAAGTTTCATTTCATTTATGAACTCTTGCTTCATTTCTTTCAGATATTCTTGTAGTCCTTGTGGCCAGTCCATTTTCTTTTCTAACGCTCTGCTCAAATTTGTTATGGTATCACTCTTTTCTTCTGGATTATCCTCAGTGTTGAGTGAATTCTGTTTACTGTTCAGTTCTTGATTTGAGATTTAGTACCAAGGTCAGGCTTTACACCTTCTACATTTTAGGGTGGGATGATCATGCTCTAAGTTGAAAGCATATATCATCTTACCTCAAATTCAGTGTGCCTCCCACCATATATACGACACTCCTAATAATTAATACTTAGCATTATTAACATCCTACTTCTGCCTTTAACACAATAATTCACATCTTGAGATTTAACAGGCTATTTATTTAACAGGCTATTAGTCAAGTTAATGAAAAAATTTTTAATCAAATATAAAACATTTGTGGATACTCTCTAAAGATTGATCACAGATGTATTACAACACTGTGACCTAGTTCCAATCAGTACACTAAGGATTTTAAATTTTTGTTTTGTTGTATACTCTTCACTGAAGTATTAAATAACTGTAATAGGAATCATAATTGAAGGTTTTTTTTTTTTTACTCTAGGAATCTTCGAGAAGCAAGGGATAATGCCCTGGCTGAAAAAGAAAGAGCAAATATGGCTGAAAAGGATGCTTTAGAAAAACATGATCAACTCTTTGAACAGTAAGTATCTTGAAGATAACTATTAATGTTCTGTACTTTTTCCAACTTCTACATTTTGTTGAAAGAAAAAAAAACATATTAGCTCTTCTTTCATCTAAACACTCTTAAAGGAATTTTGGTGATAAAAAAGAAGATACCATCATTCATCCCCTGAGGTTTCGGATGCTGTAGACTTCGAGTGAAGTAGATGTGTTGGTAATAGTCAGGACAAGTTTAATTCTGCTCAACTACAACAAATAAATATTCACTACTTGCTAGGTGGAAGGCATTATACTTCATATCACAATCTTGTAATGCCTAAACAGAGATCATGAAATTAGATTTATTGATCCATGAAGTATTAGATCCTAACCCTTCTGTCTAATTTCATTTGATATTTGAGTCATACTTAAAACTACACATATATAATAGTGTCATAGAAGCCATCAAGTCTGTTGTCCACCTCAAAATAAGTATTACATATTATAAATGGCATGAAAGAGCCTTTAATAATTTACCACATAATTTTCTTTTTTAAAATATTTTTTCCAAATTACATGTAAAGATAATTTTTAACACTCAGCTTTTTGAAATTTTGAGTTCCATATTTTCTCTCTCCCCCACATAATTTTCAGGAGAAATTTTGAGACATGAGATATTACAGAAAATTTTGTGATATAATAAAGCATGTTCCTAAATAAAGAAATCAAATAAATTCCTTCTTTTTAAAAATATATGTATGAATACTATACCAGATAGTTTATACTTTTCTTTTTCCTGTTCTTTAACTATGAATTTTAAGTTTTTGATATAATAAATTCTATCTAGACAGTCTTCTTGGTTTATATTTGTTTCAGAATATCATTTATTTTTGGTTTAGTACTAAACTCAGATTAATATTTGCTAAAGAGATCTTAAGAGAAAATCCAAACCTGACTAATGAGGAAATATGTTTTGCAGGATTTCACATATACAGTGGTTATCATTTCTAGTCTTCTCAATGGCTGAGGGAAGGGTTGGAGAGAGGGAGGGAACTTGGATCTGAAAATAAAAAGAAAATCCAAGTTTTAAGTGAACAACCAGTGTTCATGCTCAGACAGGATTTCATAGGTTCTCAAACTCAGTACTTCATTTTTCAAATCTTAAAAGAAGAGAATGGAAACTGTGACTTTGATAACTCTTTTATTATTATACTAGTCTGTTACCCAGCATTCTGTTAATCAGAATTTTCTTTTACTGATCCTTACATTTTACAATAATACAGTAGTAATTGATACTTCAGGTAATGAACCTGAGGCACCACAAGGTACAGCGGGGCTTTCTGTCCCCAGGTTCCCAGGGTATGCATCTATTTGAGAAGCTATCATAACTTGACACCTACTCCACCAAGGCAAATTGGTGTATGCATTCTCACTCTTCTGGTTCCAACCTTTGAAATTCTCCACTGGCCATCAAGGTTGTCCTTTCTTGTCCATTGTGTTTATCTTGCTTGATTTAATTGCCCCTTTCCAGCTTACAAGCCCCATTTTAAAAGTCAAAATCCATGCCCCACTGGATAGTTTGCTCCCAGATAAAGTCTAGAATACTGAATAGCACACTAGCATACTGTTCGTTGCTCAGGAGGAAGCCCTGACCCTCTCTTCTCTTGCTCTGTTCCATGCCTTGTCTGAGTTTCAAGAGGTAGGTTACCTATAATAATTCTATTAATCAGAATATTTGGTTAACCAGAATATCCTGTTTCATTAAAGAGATGAATAAAAGAGGGTTCATTCATTATTGAGGTCTTTTAATGATACAGTATGAGAGGCAGCATGTGTTAGTGGTTAGAGAGTTAGCCCAATGGAATGAGGGTGATTTAGGTTTTAAGTACCATCTTTAATGAAAGGTGCATTGGCTCTTTAACATATTCTGGTGAATCATTTAACTTTTTAGTCAGTCAGTAAACATTAAGTGCCTACTACATGCCATTCACTATGCTAAATGCTGGGAATAGAAAAAAAGGCAAAAGATAGGCACTTAATAACTTCATAGTTTAATAGGGAAGACATGTAAACAGCTGTGTACAAACAGTATACAGGATATACAGGAAATAATCAACAGGAAGAAAGTACTAGAATTAAGTAGAATTGGAGAAGGTAAAATTTTAGCTGGGACTTGAAGGAAGTCAGGAGATGGAGGGAGAATTCCAGTCATGTGGGACAGCTAGTAAATATGCCTGGTGTCAGGAAGTTTAATGTTCTGATCAAGGAACAGGAAGGGGACCAGTGTCGCTGTCATAGAATGCATGGTTTGTTATAAGGTGTAAGGAGACAGAAAGGCTAGGTTATGAAGACTAAAAGCCAAGCAGTTTATCTAGGAGGGACAGGGAGTCACTGGGATTTATTAATAGCAGGATTAGTGACACAGTCAGACCTGTCCTTCAAGAAAACTTCATTGATGTGGAGGATGGATGGGAGTTGGGAGACACCTGTGCCAGGAGGGTTATAAAGAGCATTGTAGTCCAAGGTTTAGGAGATGAAAGGTCTATACCAGGGTGGTAGCAGTATCAAGGGAGAGAAAGGATTATATTCAAGACATTTTACAAAGGTAAAATCGACAGACTCTCATAACAATCTGGAAAGGTGTCCAGGGGAATGAGAGAATGAGGAGTCAGGGATTCTAGGTTCCAGTCCTTAAAGATAGCCTTAGAAAGACTGAGAGGGTAGTGGTGCCCTCAACAGTAGTAGAGAAGTTTCAAAGAGGGGAGTGTTTAGGGGGGGAAATAATGAATTCAGCTTTGGACATATTGGCTTTAAAATGTCTACCAGACTAGTTCTACATGTCTCATAGGCAGTTTGAAATGCAAAACAGGAAGTCACTTGAGGTAGGACTGAATAAAAATCTGAGAATCATCAGCATGGAGATGATAATTGATGGGAGTTGATAAGGTCACCAAGAGAGATAGAAGAGAGGCAAAAGAGAAAGAAAGCTCAGAACAAAACCTTATAGGACAGCCACAGTTGCCTCTAGGACCCCAAGTTGCAGAGCATTTATTGATCTACTGTGGAAAAAGGTTACAGGTAATTTCCACAGTTCTCTCCCTCCTTACACGCCTCCCCCCACACCTCTTCAAATATTTCCATAAGTAAAATATTGGTAATACAGAGAACAGCCTCCTCTCACCTATAAGTATCCAGGATAGCTTTAAAGTCAAAAGTAAATGAGAGGAAAGTGAAGAATAAAGCTGGGAAACAAACCTGCTAATTATTTGTTGACCTATAGAACAGGAACGCTGGTTATGTTTGCATTTCATGGATCTCTTTATTTTGTTTTCACTATGGTTTCTTTAAAAAGAATGCAGTGACTAGGACTATAATTTTTCTATTCCAAATACTGATTTAAAAAATATCTAACTACATTTTTTAAAAATTCCAAAAATATTCAATTCATTAAGATCTGATTCGGACAGTTATCTAAAGGCCTCCCATATTTTTAGACATAGGATACATAAGTGTTTGGGCTTATGTTTATTATATGTATATGTGAATATATGATTATTTCCATATCTCTATATGATTAAAACAAAAAAAATGTGTTCCCAGTGTGTTACTGTGGCATGATAAGTTCTAAATATTAGCTTCTTTTGCTAGCTATCAGGATCTAAAAATATGCTTCAAATATTGAAAAACATTTAGCACACTGATTGCCCTGAATTATGTCTTTGAAAATAAATTCCCTATTTATCTTAAACTATTGTTCATGTCCTTGGTAGTTTTTATGTAATAGCTAATGAGAGAATATTGCATTCTCAAGCAATTTTAGAGTACTTTATGTTGTTTCTTTCATGTCTTACATTGTCTCTGTAGTCTTCATAACTCCTCTGGTAAATAGCATATTTTATCCCCATTTATAGCAAAATGGGGTGAGAGAAAAGTAATTTTTCCTAAGCCATTCATTGAGTCAGTTCTTTGCTCAGCTTAGAAAAGCTTCAGTTCTGTGCTTTTTTCTAGTAGTGGGCCACTTTGGACAAAGCCTGTAGTTACTGAGTTTTTAGTATTCTTCTACTCTATTTGCCACTTACCTGGCACTGATTTAATATTGAGCTGTTAGTAATTGGGTAAGCTTTTTTTTTCCCTTCTGTTTTAAAATGATAGAATTAATGCAATAAGGAATTTTGAGATTTGCACATTTAACCAGTGAATGATAGGTACCCAGTGTTTGTGTATCACCATAGTGGTGCTGCCTTATTAACCACCCACTGCTCAGTTGAATTCTTCCTAGCTCCCAGTATTTGCCGTGCTCCTAACTTCCCCAATCACCTCTAGCAGTTAGGTTTCTTTTGAACTGTTCTCGATAACTTTCAGAGTGGACAAATGCCCTACTGATCAAAAGGGGCTCAGCCCAGTGTAATGGTAATTTAAATGTGAAGATCTTTCCCATTCATTATTAGGTCCATGTGACCTGCTTAAATCACATGGAAGCCTAAGTCACATGTGGTGGGAGGAGCTTGCTGAATGGGTGAAGCAGAGCTGGGAGAAAGTGTATGAGAACAGTTAGAGCTGAGGGAGAGAGAGGACATGGGCAGGCACAGCTAGGGTTGTGAGTGTTTGCTTGTGGGAAGGGGAGGGGCGATGGCTTGGGGGTGGTGTTGTCCCCTGCAATGCTAATGTGTATTAACTCCTTGGTTACTATGATGGATTTGGCTTTCTGGTGTTGAGATTTGGCTTTCTGGTGTCTGAATAATTGTTTTTCTTCTGCCTACTATATAGAGAATTTGTTATACTTTCTGATTCAGAACTACACTGGCATATTCATAGTCACCCTCAGTGCTGTGAATATTGCCCGGCTGATACACCCAGGTACTTTTTGAGCTCTGGATTTCATTTACAAAAAGGACAAAAGCAGGTCTAAAGTCAACTTTAAGTGTTAGATTTTGGTTGCCTATAGAATATTTAGTACCAGTTGTGATCCTGGTTTGTGGCTCCATATGATTTCCTGTTCTGTGCTTAGTTTTGCTGAAATTTTTTCAGGAAGATGACACATGAGTAATATAAAAGAACTTGTTTTGGGGGGTTTTGTAGACCAGAATATGTATCTCATTTTAAGACTTAAAATTGAAGGTAAGCAAAACTTCCAGAGAGTTCTTCCTCCAACCCCTGACAGCGTAGCAGGGACAAATAGAGGTGAAAGTGAGTAGATAAAATGGAAGACATTTTCTCCCTCCTCCATCCCGCCTCCCCTACACTCCTAGAGAGAAAAGTAGAGGACGAGGGTACACCATCTCTCTTCCTAGCTTACATGTAATCATCAATGTAGGTTTTCTCCAAACCACAAGTCACGCTCAAAATGTCCAAACCAAGGGTCATTTTTCCACTCAGACTGACCCAAGTTCTAGCCATCTCCATAAGCTGTGACTTCCTTCCCACAAGATCCCTCAAAGTCAAGGCGGACTTTTAGGATAGAAACTTAAGAAACTAAAGGCAGTTCAACTCTCTTTGAACAAAGTCATGTTTAGAGGTTTATTAAAATTGATGTTGCATTGAGTGTCAATTCCTTTAATGAAAAAGCTGTCTGGCATTTTATGCAAAAATTTCCTCGGTTGTCACTTAAGTCAGTCATATGATGAACTTTACTGAAGCAGGAAAATCTAATAACGTCAAAGGATTTAGAGAGGACTTTAAACACGTCTTATAAAACATGCATGTAAAATATTTGCAATTGTAATTGTTTAAATCAGTTCATAAACAATTCCATGAGCTACATAGGACAAATGTCAAGTGCTACTTACTACTATGGGGTCTTCCCCAAATCTCCTAGTTTTTAGTGCTCTTCTACCCTACCAATATGTGTGTGTATATGTGTTATATTTGCTTCTTTGTGTTTGTGTTGTTTCCATCCTCCTGTACCTATGTCTTCAACAGAACATAAGGTCCTTGAGGTCAGAGATGATTCTGTTTTTGTCTTTGTATCACCAGGGGCTTCATTGTGCCTGGAGGTTAAACAATTCTTCAATTCTGAATTGAATTGAATGAAAATCATCATGAAATGAATTGCTACATGTATTAATCATGATGGTCATTTTGTTATCAGTTACTTTCAAAACATCTTTATATTTCTTACTACATTTTATCCTCACAATATTTCTTTGAGAAAATTAAGGTATATATTATTATCCTTATTCTTTGGATGAGAAAGCTAAAATTTAAATGACTTTTATGGTCACATAGCTAGCAAATAATGGTGGAGTTAGATGTAAATGTAAGTTCCTTTACTTGTAGCCAGTTCCCAATTCAGAGTGATTGGTTATAACCTTAATGAAATTAGGCTAGTGTCTCATTATGCTTTATATGAAATATAGGGCTTTGCATATAGAAAGTACTCAAGAAATAATTTTTTAATTGGATGAAATTTTCTTGCAAGATACCTATGCAGAAGAAACCATGTAAGTGTTTCTATAATAGACAACAATTAAAGCAGTTCTCCATAATTATATTTCACTGTGTTCTTTATTAGCAAGTTTATGTAGCTAATGAGACCAGAGTTCCTCATTCATTACCCATATGAGGTCTGATCTTGCATGGTAAGACTGCTCCTTATCCCAGCTTTCAGTACAACAGATGTGTAATTGTTTGATTACAGAAAAGACCAAAGGGACAAGAAATGTAGATCAATGCAAATCTATAGTGGGGGTGGAGGGGGTTTGCAGTGTTTAAGGTGCCCACCATTCTCATCAATAGAATTTTCAGTATTCAAAAGAAAGGCTGTTATGTATGTGCAGATATGTTTCAAGATGGTATCTTGGACAGTGAGAGTCATAAGTGATGATATTTTCTATCCATGCACTTAAAGCTTAACTGTGGAACAGTTTTTGAATATCTAATGATCAAGCAGCCCTCTTTTTAGATGTCTGATTTGTTGCTTTAGAGGGAAATTTTTCATTGATTTAAATTTGGTAATTATACCCATGTCCTATAAAAAGATACATATAAAATATTTGCAGTGGCAGCTGCCTAAATCAACTCATAAAACTTCAGTTAAAAGTAAGATATTTTCCATGATTATTTTAAAATATGATGTTTACTGGAAGGGAATTCCAGTGAATTACCGCAGATGAAGTGTGAGTATATTTCTCCCACTTGTAAATGAGCTCTTATTTCCTCCAGTGTATATTTTGGTCCACAATGAGTCATTTTGAACATGTTTCAGTTTAACTCCTAAAACATTTTTAAACTTGGCAGGCATATTTAGATGAATGTTACTTCCAGTTTTAGAGACTGCTTCTAAATTATACTTCAGTCACCATGAAAAGTCCTTTCAGAAAGAAAGAAACAGAGGATTGATTGGAGGTGTATTCAATAGAGGGTAAAGGTGACCTGCCAGAAAATGATTGCTTTCCAGTGAAAATGGAATAATTAAACTTTTGTCTTTGTATAATATCTTTAATTTCAGCTTCTATAACTGTTTCTTAAATAAATTATAATTATGATGCTCTTCTAGTTGAAAGAATTTTAGATTAAAGGATTATTTATGTTCCTCAGATTTAGGAGCAATATTTTTGTATCTCTTTTATCTTGACACGGTGCTATTCAGAAGCTCAACGTAGTGAGCTTTTTTTTCACTGAAAAATAAAGTAGGGGTGGAAAGGAGAAAAAGTAGCAGTGACACAGAGGACTGTCTTGAAGGGGGTGTGGCAGCATGTAGAAGAGAGGAAAGAATGATCCTCATGGAGGAAGAGAACCAGATCTGCTGACTATTTCTTCTTACACAACACCTTGCTGCCTGCTCATGAGGAAGCACAAATGTAATGCGTGTAACACTCTACAGTGCAAAACATCATTCTATCAGCTATTTAAGTAAAGAAGAAAGGATGAATTTTTTCCAATTTTTAAACATTTTTATTTAAAGCTTTGAGTTCCAAATTCTGACCCTTCCCTCAGCCTCTGAGATAGCAAGCAATATATATTTTATACATACTGTGCTATAATGTAAAATATTTTCGTATTAGTTTATGTAAGATAACTTGAATAAAAGCAGAAAGAATGAAAGAAAGTGAAAAATGGCATGCTTCACTCTGTATTTAGTCAATATCAGTGCTTTCTCTGGAGGTGGATAATATGCTTAATGATTAGTCCTTTGGGATTGTCTGGGATCATTATATTGCTGAGAATAAGTCATTCACAGTTCTTCATTGAACAATCTTGCTGTTACCGTGTACAATGTTTTCCTAGTTCTGTTGATTTCACTATGCATCACTTCATTTAAGTCTTTCCAAGTTTTTCTGAAATCATTCTATTTGCCATTTCTTATAGCACAATAATATTCCATTACAATCATATACCACAGCTTGTTTAGCCATTCCGCAACTGATGGGCATCCCTTTGATTTCCAATTCTTTGCCACCAGAGAAGAGCTACAAAAATATTTTTTACAAATAGGTCTTTTCCCTTTTTTTGGATGTCTTTTTGATATAGAACTAGCAGCAGTATTGCTGGATCGGAGGGTATGCACAGTTTTATAGCCCTTTTTGCATAGTTCCAAATTGCTCTCCAGAATGGTTGGATCAGTGCACAACTCTACCAACAGTACATTAGTGTCTCTGTTTTCCCATATCCCCCCCAACATCCAAACTTTTCCTTTTTTATCGTATTAGCCACTTTGATAGATGTGAGGTGGTACCCCAGAGGTGTTTTAATTTGCATTTCTCTGATCAACAGTGATTTAGAGCATTTTTTCATATGATTATAGATAGCTTTGATTTCTTTGTTGGTAAACTGTCTGCTCATATCCTGTGACTATTTTTCAATTGGAGAATGACTTGTATTTTTACAAATTTGACTCAGTTCACTATATATTTGAGAAATGAGGCTGTTAGCAAAAATTCTTGTAAAAATTTCTTCCCAGTTTTCTGCTTTCCTTATAATTTTGGTTGCATTGGTTTTGTTTGTGCAAAAGCATTTTAATTTTTATATAATCAAAGTTATCTATTTTATATTTTGTAATGCTTCTTTGGTCCCATATTATTCTCTTATCCATAAATCTGACAGATAAAACTATTCCATGCTCTCTTAATTTGCATATGGTATCACTCTTTATGTGTAAATCATGTACCCATTTTGACTTTACCTTAGTATATGGTGTGAATTATTGTTGTATACCCAGTTTCTGCCATACTTTTTTCCAGTTTTCCCAGCATTTTTTGTCAAATAATGAGTTTTTGTTTCAAAAGCTTTGATCATTGGGTTTATCATATGCTAGATTATTATGGGCATTTACTATAATATAATTTGTATCTAATCTGTTCCACTAATCCACCATTCGTTTTCTTAGCCACTGCCAGATTGTTTTGACAATTACCACTTTAAAATACAGTTTGAGATCTGGTACAGCCAGATCTCAACCTTCTTTTTGCATTTTTTTTAATTGATTCCTTTGATATCCTTGAGCATTTGTTCTTCCAGATGAATTTTACTATTTTTTTCTAGATCTATAAAATAATGTTTTGATAGTTTGATTGGTATGGCACCAAATAAATAGATTTTATTTGGGTAGAATTTTCATTTTTATGATATTGGCTTGGCCTCCCCATGAGCATTAGTATTTTTCCAGTTGTTTAAATCTGACTTGATTTGTGTGAAGTGTTTTTATAATTGTGTTCATATAGTTTCTGAATTTGTCTTGACTATTTATATAATCTATAATTATTTTAAGTGGAATTTCTCCTTCTGCCTCTTGCTGGTGGACTTTTTTGGTAACACATAGAAATGCTGATACTTTATGAGGGTTTAGTTTGTATCCTGAAAATTTGGTAAAGTTGTTAATACTTTCAAGTAGTTTTTTAGTTGATTCTATAGGATTTTCTAAGTATACCATATTATCTGCCAATAGTAATAGTTTTGTTTCCTCATTGCCTATTCTAATTCCTTTAATTTCTTTTTCTTCTCTAATTGCTATAGCTAATATTTCTAGTACAATATTAAATAATACAAGTGATAATGGGTATCCTTGCTTTACCTCTGATTGTACTGGGAAGACTTCTAACTTCTCCCTGACAGATTATGTTTGCTGATGGTTTTAGATAAATATTATTTATCAATTTAAGGCAAGCTTTTTATTCCTATGCTCTCTAATGTTTTCAATAGCAATGGGTGCTCTATTTTGTCAAGGGCATTTTCTGCATCTATTGAGATAATCATTTGGTTTCTGTTTTGTTTTTGATATGTCAATTAAATTGATAATTTGCCTGAGAATGAACCACCCCTGCATTCCTGGTATAAATCCCACTTGATAGTATATGATCCTCATGATATAGTGCTATAATCTGTTTGCTAATATTTAAAATTTTTGCATTAATATTCATTAGAGAAATTGGTCTATAATTTTATTTCTCTGTTTTGGTTTTTCCTGGTTTAGATATCAGCACCATATTTGTGTGATAAAAAGTATTTGGTTGGACTTCTTCTTCACCTGTTTTTCCAAATAGCTTATATAGTATTGGGATTGATTTTTTTTTTGTAAAATTGAATTGCCTTTAATCATATAGCAAGATAGGTGTACATGCTTACACAATTTAGAATTCTTTTGCAATGAAAATACAGCAAACAACCAGTTATTCTCCCAAAAACACATTCAACTGTATTCTAACTACTTTATGTGTGTTGTTATATATAGAATCAGCCTATGATTTTATTTTTTTGTTTTAATTTTTCATTTTTACCACAGTTTATAACAGATAAAACAATTCAAACTTTTGGTTAGGTAATACTTCTTTTTAAAGCATTTGCATTATGGACCACAACCAATTTTTGTTTAAAACTTTAACCAACTGAGACACAGATAGTATTTATGTTGCTAACTTCACAAATTCTTGACCTAATTGTCTCCACAGTATTACTAAGAATTAAAGGACCCTAACTTATTGTTATTGGGCTAAAGTCCTATGCCTAATAGCTTAATTTTAGATTTAACCCTGGTTGTTCCCCTATCCATAATCTATAATTTAATAGATCTGGTATTAAGCTTGCAAACCTTTTGACTATAGGAAATTGCGACCAAGAGTAGGGACATTGCAGGGATACAGTATCTCCCCAACATCATGTCAGTTCCAGGCAGGATTAGATTGTCAACTTACATTCAATCAGGCTTAAAGTCTGCCAGGTGTCAGTGGGGAAATTGAGTCAGGAGAATCCTACCTCAGCCCACACTGAACAGTCACTCTCCCACCCTTCCCATGAGATCACCTTTTGCAGTTCATACCAGCATCTCACAGGCTTACTGGCATCATGGATTGGAGACTCAGATCACCTTGCTTGCTATCCATACCTGGAGTTAGACTCAGAACAGTCACTTAATAGTCCCATAGCATCTAAAAATGGCAAGTTCCAGTAACCAGGTTTCAAATATGATTATAATATCACTTTGGCTAAGGAACATCTTTTTGAGGCAAGTCTTAAGTGGCTTACATGTCTTTCTATACATGTTCTAGTTCCTGATTAAATAGCAATCATAAAATCAAATTTACCATTAAAACTTTAACTTTTCCATCAATGCCAAATTTTAACTGAGGTTACCTTCCTCTAGGAAATTTAGACTAAAATTCTTTTCCCCAAACTAAAGATATCATTGATTTATTCTCAGTAATTAATTTAGTGAGTTGTTTTAATACTAATTGCTTTTACCTCACTTTGTAATATGTCCAATTTTTCTCCCCATCACTCCCCTCCCCCTGGTTCCTAAGACCTTGCATTCTGATTACTCCTTCCCTTAATGTACCCTCCCTTCTATCACATCGCACCCTCCCCTTATCCCTATCTTCTCTCTTTTCTTGTAGGGCAGGATAAATTTCTATACCCCTTTCCCTGTATTTCTTATTTCCCGATTATATGCAATAGCAGTTGTCAACATTCGTTGCTACTACTTTGAATTCTAACTTCTCTCCCTCCCCGCATCCCTCCCCAGCCCCACTGAGAAGGCAAGCAATTCAATACAGACTAAATATGTCTCATTTTGCAAAAGACTTCGATAATAATCATGTTGTGTAATACTAATATTGCCCTCTGTCCTACTCTATCCTCACTTATTTTTTTCCTCCACAATTGACCTTGTCCCTTCCCAAAAGTGTTTATTTCTAGTGACTCTCTTCTCCCATTTGCCCTCCCTTCTAACATTCCTCTCACTCCACTTGTTACCTCCTCTCCTACTTTCCTGTGCTGTAATATAAATTTTCATATCAAATTTAGTGAGCCTGTTATTCCTTCCTTCAGCCACATGTGGAGAGAGTAGCCTCATTTTTCTCCTCTCCCCTTCTCCCTTTTCTCCTCCATTGAACAAGATTTTTCTTATCTCTTTTATGAGTTATAGCCTGCCCTGTTCCATTTCTCCCTTTCTCTTCCTAGTATTTTCCTCCTTCATCCCTTAATTTTTATTTTATTTATTTTTTTGTGTGGATATCATCTCTTCTGATTCAACACACCCTGTACTCTCTATCTATGTATGTGTTTGTGTATGTGTGTGTGTGTGTGTATGTATGTACAATCTCTCCATCTACCCAAATACTGAGAAAAGTTTCAAGAGTTTCCATGTAGCAATGTAAACAGTTCAGCTTTAGAGAGTCTTTTGTGATTTTTCTTTCCTGTTTACCTTTTCATGTTTCTCTTGATTCTTGTCTTGGGAAGTCAAATTTTCTATACAGATGTTTTCCTCAATATGAATGATTGAAAGTCCTCTGTATCATTGACCCTTGAAATATTATACTCAGATTTGCTGGGTAAGTGATTCTTGGTTTCAATCCCAGTTCCTTTGACCTCTGAAATATCCCATTCCAAGCCCTTCCATCCCTTAATGTTGAAGCTGCCAGATCCTGTGTTATCCTGATTGTATTTCTACAATACTCAAATTGTTTCTTTTTAGCTGCTTGCAGTATTTTCTCCTTGATCTGGGAACTCTGAAATTTGGCCACAATATGCCTAGGAGTTTTTCAGTTTGGATCTCTTTCAGGAGGTGATTGGTGGATTCTTTCCGTATTTATTTTGCCCTCTGATTCTAGAACATCAGGGCAGTTTTCCTTGATAATTTCATGGAAGATAATGTCTAGGCTCTTTTTTTTGATCATGGCTTTCAGATAGTCCCATAATTTTTAAATTGTTTCTCCTGGATCTATTTTCCAGGTCATTTGTTTTTCCAATGAGATGTTTCACATTATCTTCTATTTTTTCAAATTTTTGGTTTTGTTTACTAACTGCTTGTTTTAACTCATAGTCACTCATTTCCCTGAACTCAGTTCTCTCTTTCAAAAAATTATTTTGTTCAGTGAGCTTTTGAACCTTCTCCTCCATTTGGCTAATTCTGCTTTTTAAAACCTCCTTCTCCTGATTGGCTTTTTGAACCTCTTTTTCCAATTGAGTTAGCCTCTTTTTAAAGTTGTTATTTTCCTCAGCATTTTTTTGGTTCTCCTTTAGTAAGCTGCTAACTTGTTTTTTTAAGGTCTTCTATTGCCTGAGCTTGCTTGAGCCTAGTCTAAGTTCCCTTTGGAGGCCCTGGAGGCAGAGGCCTTGGCTTCCTCTGACAGTATGCCTTATTCTTCCTCATCTGAAAGGATGGGGGGAGACACCTGTTCCCCAAGAAAGTAACCTTCTATGGTCTTATTTTTTTTCCCTTTTTTGGGCATTTTCACAGCCAGTTACTTGACTTCTGAGTTTCCTCTCCACAGCCACCTTGCCTCCAGTTCCACCAAGCTAGAACTGGGGGCTGAGATTCAGATGAGCTGCTCCAAAGCCTCAGGGACTTTAGGTGAGGGCAGGGCTGCTATTCAGTGTGAGATTAAGATCATCTGCTCAGGAGGGGGCAGAGAAGCCACACAGGGCTCAGTTTCCTCAGGGGATTTACAGTGAGACCTTCAACAATGGATATGGGCTACTGCCTGCTTTGGGAGGCCCATCCATGCTGCCTCTACTGCTGCCACCTGAGGAGGCCCAAGTTATGGGGACACCCTGCTCCCTTCTTGGCCACCCAGAAAGACCCTCTCACTGACCTCTGGTGCCTGTGGGTTGAGGAATCTGCGCTGCTGCTGGACATTCTGTCCCTTAAGCATGCTCTGTTCTGCTCCTCTCTGTGCAGTGTGGCCAAGGCTCTGCTCCAGCTATGGTGGGACAGACCTTTCCCGTCGGTCTTTCAGGTCACTCTTGGATAGAAATCTCCTCCACTCCATTGTTCCGTGGCTTCTGCTGCTCTAGAATTTGTTGAGAGTTCTTCTTTACAGGTATTTTATGCGCTGTGGGGTAAGAGCTAGCGGATCTGCATCTTTCTACTCTGCCATCTTGGCTCCGCCCCTCAACCCCCCCACCCCCCACCCCCATCCCCCATGAAGACAGTTTTTAGACTGGGATTAATTTTTCTTTAAATGTTTGGTGGAATTCACTTCTGAATCCATCTAATCTGGGGGATTTTTTCTTAGGAAGTTCATTGATGGCTTGTTCAAATTTTTTTTCTAAGATTCAGTTATTTAAGCATTTTGTTTCTTCTTTTAATCTAGGTAACTAACATTTTTGTAGATATTCAAATATTTCATTTAGATTGTCAAATTTATAGACATATAATTGGGCAAAATAGCTCCTAACGTTTGTCTTAATTTCCTCTTCATTGATGGTGAATTCACCCCTTTTGTTTTTCATGTTAGTAATTTGTTTTTTTTTTTCCTTTTTTTAAATCAAATTAACCAATGGTTTATACATTTTGTTGTTTTTTTCATAAAGCCAGCTTCTAGTTTTATTTATTAGTTCAATGATTTTCTTAATTTCAGTTTTATTAATCTCTTCTTTGACTTTCAGGATTTCCAATTTGATATTTAATTGGAGATTTTTAATTTGTTCTCTTTTTTTGTGTGTTTTAGTTGTATCCTCAATTCATTTTCTCTACTTTATTCATATAAGCAATTAGGAATATAAATTTTCCCCAAATTATCACTTTGGCTGCATCCCATAAATTTTGGTATATTGTGTTATTGTTGTCATAGTCTTCAATGATTTGTTCTTTGACCCCATTGTTTTTTTAAGATTAGATTAATTTCCGATTCATTTTTAATCACTCTTTCCATTGTCTATTATTGAATCTAATTTTTATTGCATTATAGTCTGAAAAGGATGTATTTACTATTTCTGCTTTTCTACATTTGGTTGTAAGGTTTTTAATGTCCTAACACATGGTCAGTTTTTGTGTAAGTGTCATTACTGCTGAAAAAAAGGTATATTCCTTTCTATTCATATTCAGTTTTCTCCAGAGATCTATTGTGCCTTTCTTTTCCAGAATTTTATTCACCTTCTTAACTTGTTTCTTGTTTATTTTTTGGTTAGATTTACCTAGTTCTGAGAGGCAAAACTTGAGGTCTAGAGTATAGTTTTATTATCTGTTTCCTCCTGGATCTCATTCATCTTCTCCTTCAAAAATGTAGGTGCTGTACTATTTTTTTCATGTATGTTGAGTATTGATATGACTTCATTGTCTCTGGTACCTTTCAGCATGATATAGTTGCCTTTTTTTATCTCTTTTGATTAGATCCATTTTTGTTTTTTCTTTGTCTGAGATCATGATTACTACCCGTGCTTTCTGTGCTTCAGCTGAAACATAATAGATTCTGCTCCAACCCCTTACCTTTTCCCTGTGTATATCTTTCTGCTTCAAATGTATTTCTTGTAAACATCATATTATAGGATTCTCGTTTTTAATTCATTGTGCTACCCACTTCTGTTTTATGGCTGAGGTCATCTCATTCCTTTTTTAGCTATGATAACTAATTGTGTGTTTCCCTCCTTGCTAGTTTTTTGCTTGTTTATCCCCCCCCCCTTACCTCCCACCCTTTCCCTCCTCACAAATGTTTTACTTCTGATTACCACCTTCCCCAAAATATCCTCCCTTTTATCAGTCCCCCCCCCCAACTTGTATTATTCCCCATCCCTTTTTCCTTATAGGGTAAGATAGATTTCTATATCCAACTGAGTGTGTGTGTTATTCCCTTTTTAAGTCAGTTTTGATGAGAATAAGGTTTAAGCTTTGCCCATCAAAGGGGCAAAGCGGGGGGGGCCATCATCACCTCCATTATGATAGTTCTTTCATGCCTCTTTTATGTGGAATAATGTAACCCATTCAATCTCCTCCCTCTTTCCAATGCAATTTCTTTATAGCCCCTTTCTTTTGTTTTTTGGGGTATCATTCCATCTAAGTCACCTTATACCTGCACCTTCTATCTACACGTACTCCTAATTGCTCTTATAGTAATAAATTTGTTAAGAGTTATGAATATTATCTTGCCATATAGAAATAGAAATAATTTAACCTTATTTAATTTCTTATGTTTTCTCTTTCTTCTTTTTTACCTTTTTACCTTTTGTTTCCCTTGAGTCTTGAATTTGGAGGTCAATTTTTTATTCAGCTCTGGTCTTTTAATTAGAAATGCTTGAAAGTCCTCTGTTTCATTACATGTCCACAGTTTCCCCTGAAAGATTGTGTTCAGTTTTGCTCTTTAGTAGTAATTCTAATTCCTTTACCTTCTGGCATATTATATTCCAAGCCATCTGGTTTTTTAATGTGGAAGCTGCCAAATCCTATGTAATCCTGATTGTAGCTCCATGATAATTGAATTATTTCTTTTTGGCTGCTTACAGTACTATGTCCTTGATTTGTGAGCTCTGGAATTTAGCTATGATGTCCCTGGAAGTTTTCATTTGGGGATTTCTTTTGGTCAGTGATTAGTGGATTCTTTTAATTTCTGTTTTGCCTTCTGGTTCTTATGTATAAGGGTACTTTTCTTTGATAATTTCTTGAAAGATGTCATCTCTGTCTCTCTCTGACTGTCTGTCTCCCTCTCTGTCTCTGTCTGTCTGTCTCTGTCTGTCTGTCTCTGTCTGTCTGTCTCTGTCTGTCTGTCTGTCTGTCTCTCTCTCTCTCTCTCTTTCTTTAATCGTGGCTTTCAGGTAGTCCAATAATTCTTAATATTATCTCTCCTCAATCTATTTTGTAGGTCAGTTGTTTTTCCAATGAGAAATTTCACATTTCTTCTGTGTTTTTACTTTTTCAATTTTGTTTTATCACATCTTGATATCTCATAGAGTGATTAGTTTCCACTTGTTTAATTCTAATTTTTAAGGAATTATTTTCTTAGTGAATCATCTGACCAGTTCTGTTTTTAGGGAGTTATTTTCCTCAGTAAATTTTTGTACATCTTTTCCCATGCTATTGACTCTTTTCATGATTTTCTTGCAGTACTCTCATTTCTTTTCCCAGTTTTTCTTCTACTTCTCTAATTTGCTTTTTGAAATCCTTTTTAAGTTCTTCCAGGAATTCTTTTTGGCCCTCAGACTAAATTATATTTTTCTTTAAGGCTTCACATGTAGCCATTTTGACACTATTATCTTCTTCAAAGTTTGTGCCTTTATCTTCCTTATCACTATACTAACTTTCTATAATCAAACTCTTCTTTGTTGTTTTTTGTTCATTTTTTTCTGCCTTTTTTGTGACTTAGTGTTTGTATGTGAGAGTTGGCTCTGGTCCTGCGTTGTCCCAAGCATTTTGTGCTGGGTTTCTGGGTCTTACTGCTGGCTTTCACTGGACTTCAGGGCTCAGCTTCTTGCTTTCTCTGGAGGGTAGCTTTCTTTCTAGTTTTCACTAAGGGGTGGGGCTCCCTGTTGGCCCGCTCCAGGGGTGGGACCTTGCTGCTGAGTTGCTATGGTAAAAGAATCTTTCTTGTGGCTGGCCCTGGGAGAGGGATCTAGTTGCTGATCTGCCTGGAGTGGGGCCCTGTTGCTGGATAGCTATTGAAATGGGTCTCTCTGCAGGTAGGCTCCTGGGGAGGGGTCCTGCAGTTGGCCAAACTTGGTGAGGCTTCAAGGTGTTTCTGGTGGCTTGTTACTGGGGTTGGGGTCCTGGGGTGGGACCTTGCTGCACTGTACAGAATACTCACTTACCTAGGGGGCTACTGATTTGCAGGAGGGCAGGGCTTCCCTGGTGGATTGCCCCAGGCTTCAAGCCCTGCTTTAGGCCTCCTGCTGTGAGGCTGGCTGCTGCTACTCTTGGACCTTGCTGTCCTGCCACTTGAGTGAAACAGACCTTTTTAGCTTGGGCTGGTAAGCTGCTTCTCAGCTCCTAGAGAGATTCTGAGGAGGTTTTCTAGTTGTTTGGACGGGACTTTGGGAGGTTGCAGAGGGTTCCTTCTTTACTCTTCCATCTTGTCACCAGAAGATGAGGGATAATTTTTAAAAATCATATCTATACCTATTCAGATCATATGCAATACATTTTAGTTAAGATCTATTCATAGGAATTGTGTTATTTTATTGTTAAGCCTGATTTTCCAAAATGTATATAAACTTCTCTTTCGGAGTAAATGAAGCCCATTTTCAAGTTGTCTTAATTCTTTTGGGTTTACTAAGGTGCCACTTAGTAAATTACTACATTTTGCACAAAATGATACCTTCGAGGTCCCAAACTAATGATTATCAGTCTTTTTGGAACTGTGATAATGCTTTATATTTATTTGATGCTGTACTTCCTACTCAGAAATCCCTCCCAAGTACATGTATCATGTTATATAGTATGTATTAACTTAAACTAAAATTATTTTATTTATTTTTAAGAATAATGTCGATTTAAATATTTTACCAAAACCCTTTGAAATCACTAGAAGTGAAAGCGTCATAAAAGCAAGACTGGTAATCATGGCCCTAGATACACTGGGAGATATTGGTCCAGTTATGGAAGCAAACAGCTCCTCCTTATACTTTATATGAGCTTAATTATATAGTTATTGATATTACAGTTATATTAGTTCTTGAATGTTTCCATATATAGTGCTCTTTTCCTGTGATCATTTATCTTATGAATTTTTTTCAAAATAACCAGTTCCTTGTCCTGCTTGTGGAATTTTTCTACTTCCTTTTTTAAGCTATCAAATATAAGATCCCCTGGTCCTACTTTAGTTTACTAGAAATTCATTAGTACATTCGAAGATATTTTTTGTGATAGGAACTGAAAGGAAATTTTCTTTTTGTTAAAGGGAAATGCTTGTAAGTTATGTGCTTGATTTTGCAGAGTTTATGGTTTTAAATTTATGTTTAATAATGTTTACATGATTGGAAACTTTTTCTATAATTAGAAAAGACTATTGAAGATTAAAATAAAATACTAACTTTTTTATTTTAATTTATTTTTAGTTTAGAACATTCAGTTCCACATGCTTTTTGAGTTCTAAATTTTCTCCCATTCCCTTTCCTCCCCCCTCCCCAAGACATAATGCAGTCTGATGCAGGCTCTACATATACATTTATATTAAACATATTATCACATTAGTCATATTGTAAAAAGGAATTATAACCAATGGAAAGAATCAGAAGAAAGAAGAGACAAAATAACGGAGAGAGAGCAAATAGTATGCTTTAATCTGCATTCAGACTCTGAATGTGGACAGCATTGTCCATCATGAGCCTTTTGGAGTTGTCTTAGAACCTGGCATTGCCTCGAAGAGCCAAGCCCATTAAAGTTAATCATAGCACAGTGTGTACAATGTTCTCCTGGTTCTGCTTCCCTCAGTCAGCATCTGTTCATATAAGTCTTTCCAGGTTTTTCTGAAATCTGCCTGGTCATCATTTCTTATAGCATAATAGTATTCCTTTACATTCATATACCACAACTTGTTCGGCCATTTCCCAGTTGATGGGCATGCCCTCAATTTCTAATTCTTTGCCACCACAAAAAGAGCTGGTATAAATATTTTTATACATGTAGGTCCTTTTCCTTTTCCTGTGATCTCTTTGGGATACAGCCCTAGAAGTGGTATTACAGGGTCAAAGGGTATACACACTTTTATAGCCCTTTGGGCATAGTTCCAAATTGCTCTCCAGAATGATTCACAACTCCACTAACAATGAATTTGTGTTCCAGCTTTCCCACATCTTCCCCAGCATTTATAATTTTCTTGTTTTATTATGTTAGCCAATCTTGACAGGTGTGATGTGGTACCTAAGAGTTGTAAAACACCAAATTTTAATAGAACAGCATATTTTCTGTGCACAATGAATTTTTTAAAATAAAAAGAAAATTGTTTTTGTTGTTGTTTTGTTGTTTGTTGTGAACTTAGCAAACACCAGGAAACATGAGCATTTCCCTATACAAAGAAGATTGTCCATGAAACGAAGAATTGTAGACAGCTTGGAACTTTTTAAAGTACGTGATATATTCAGCATTCTACTTTCAAAGCTGTCATGCTTTTCTGTTTCACAGGGAACCTCCTTTTTTCATGCTTCATCAACACTTATTCTTTTATTTTTATGTTAATCTCACTAGTTTTCCTCTCTCCTTCCCAGTTTCTCATTTCCCCCCAATTTTTTAAACCTCAATTGACCAATAAGAATAGTCAACAAAGAAACCAAGTATTTATTAAATGCTTACTATGTACCAGGCAGTGTTAAGTGCTCTACAAATATTATCTCATTTAATCCTCACAACAACTCCGGAAGATAGGTAGTATTTATCTCTGTTTTGCAGTTGAGGAAACTGAGACAGAGGTACAGAGACTTGCCCAGAGTCACACAGCTAGTAAATATATGAGGCTGGATTTGAACTCAGGTCTTCCTGACTCCTGTTCCAGTGCTCTATTCACTGCCACCAGCTTTGTTTGTCAAGCAAAACAAATCCAAGTGAGGGTAAAAGGAAGAAGAAAGCAGGTTTTTGCTGATTGGAAAAAAAATATCTTTTTAATTTAAAAAAATGAAATAGTTTTGAGAAAAGTAAGTGGGTAACACTAAGCAAAGTAAAATTCTTTACAATTTGTAAAAATGTTAGAAATGGAAAATGCCCCAAGAAGTTACATATCTTTCCTCAGTTATTTATTCCCTTTACTCAGAACCCCTACTCTCAAATGTTTTTTATAGAATCTTAGGTTTGGAAAGTAACTCAGAGCATGTAGTTTAACCATTACTTAGAGTATGATTCTCTCTAGATGACATCTGCAGCAAACAGTCATCCAGTTCTGCTTGAATACCTCAAGAACCGGAGAATTCAGTCCATTCTATTTTCATGTGTCATTAATTATTAGGAAATTTTTCCTTATTTTGAGCACAAATATGCCTTCTTCTAACATCTCAACCTTGTTCCCTGGAACCAAACTGAATGAGTTGAATCCCTTTTCTATAAGGCAGTCTTTCAAATATTTTAAGTTTTTTTAATGTTCATATTTCTTTTATAGAAATAAAAAATCCTTTAGTTGGTCCAAAAAAGATGGTTAATCCTTTAAGATTATAGAATCTTGGACATGTTTTTACTGGTAAGAAGTATAGTGACTTGCTTTAGTTACTAGGCTCTTAGTTCACTAGAAGTGAAAAAAGTTGTTTAGATGAGTTGCTGTATCTACAGTAAAGTTTTCTTGCCTTCTCTTTCATTTAAAAATTATATTCACATATCTGCCATTAGGACTCTAGTATATTTCAAATTTGAATCATTGTGGTGCAAACTCACAATTTTCATTGGGGTCATTATTTATAGAAACTCTACAATGTAAAAATTGTTACTCTGCAATGTAAAAATTGTTACCATACCTAAAATTCTTTACACTTCATAAAAATCTTAGAGATGGAAATCCTTGCTTCTATCGAGTCACAGAATTTTAGAGCTGAAAAGAACCTTAAAAGTCATCTAATCCAGTATCTTTATTTTACAAATGAGGAGATGAGTGAGGTCCTGAATGCTAAATAATATATACTCAAAGTCACACAACTAATGAATGGTAAAATGTGTTCTAAAATCCACATTTTTTGATTACTAATCCAGCGCTCTTTCTGCTGTAACATAGCTCAAGCAAAAATGTACCAGAATCATCCAAGACAAATAGTCTGTCCATGCTTATACCTGTGAAAGAACTTGCTTACCTTTGAATGTTAAAGAGATGTTAGCATTAAATAGTTTTAAAAAGCAGTTTACTGGAAAAATCAAGGTATGTATGTTTAGTAGCCTGTCAGTTATGAGAATGGAATGTACTCTATGTTGGTGCCACAAAACATGTCTATTCTTATTCATCTGCTCTCTTTTGCCATTGGTTAAACGAGTGTGCATTTGATCCAGAAATAAGTCAACAGATGTTTAAATGAGAAATGTGTGTTATGAAACTAAATCATCTGTATGTAGTAAACATAGATTTTCTGAACCCTAAGTAATAGGTTGTACTTGCAAAATGTGGGTTTGAGACTAACTAAACCAGTGATCCTTAATCTCTTAAAATCAATTTATAAACTCAGCATTTTAAAGAGAAAAATCATTTTTATGTAGTTATCCAGAGTATACTTTCAGTTGGTCTACAGTATAATCTTTGTGCCTTTTAGATATCGGGCTCTCCCCAAACTCTTGTTAATAGTTTCCTTAAATATTTAGCATCCCAACCTCCTGCCTTCCCTCACTCTAGATATCTTAAGTTCTGGTGATTTATCTTATATTTGGGTTCTATAAGTCAAGTTAGATATTAGTTTGTGTAGAAAAAGATACAAGGACTTGTATCTTATATCATATAAGCTACAGGCTTATATCATGCAAGCTACAGGCTAGTCAGTAGTGTAATATAGCAGGTAAAAACAAACAAATGAAAAAAAACAACCCCACATCTCTACAGCCTGCTGCTTGGATATCCTTCCCACACCTTAAATTCAGAGATCCTCAGGCTGAGCCGTTGAGGAATTTCAGCCATACCTATAGTCAGTCCTCAACATTCTCACATTTAACTTTTGGAACTTTAAGCATTCACATGATTTTATTATTAGCCTCATTTTCACTTTCACATTGGCAACCATATACATTGGTAGCTATACACAGTAAAGAAAAAATGAGAAGCATGATACACCAAGTTTGTGGAGCAGCTGGTATCCTGCTAGGTGCTTCACTAGTCTTGTGCACTCTGCCATTGTAGAGAGCTCCATGTGCATTTATTGCATATTTTCATTGTTTGGCTTTAAAACTCAAGTTTTCTGTTGCATTTATGCCCCCAAACCATAGTAAAAGTCCTTTGAGCTTTAAGCCCAAGTATGAAAGTCAGTGATGCAGCTTAGTGAGAAAATAAAGACATTAGATAAACTTCATGTCAGAATATTGGCAGCCCCTGTCAGCCTAATCAACCATCTGGCTAGAGACATCAGGGCAGCTAATTCTATCATCCATCGCAGCCTCAAGGTTAAATGTCACCTTGCCTCTGCTATGCTCCCATACTCTGGTACCCTGAGGGATCTCAAACAGCACATGAAGCAGACTAACAGATTGTTTAGAACTGGTACACCCTTCACAATCTCCCAGCACCATCCACCAGCTATGGACAGAATGTCAGCGGTGATGTCAAAACCTCGCCAGTCTTGGCATCTTCAACATTAACAAATAAAGTCCCAGCAACTTCTCCCTTGGTTTTATTAGGGTGGCCAAGATAGAGAGCTTTACAGCAGTATGGTGTACAGTACAATACTCTCACTGCCATGTGATACAGTGAAAGATAAGATGCAGGTTAAAAAATGTTTTATTTTTAAGAATTTTCTTTGGTGCACAGTATTTATAGTACTGTAGATTTCATGTATTATGAAAAGTGAATATTGTCTGAAATCATTTTTTCCATTGATATGTTAACAGCAAAGGTCACAGAAATCTAGGAAATTACTAGGTAGTATGTTTTACATTTTACATGTTTTGTGTATGCATTTTATGGGTTGTTTTGCAATCACTGTATTAGGAAAAGTGCATATCATCAAAATTAATGTTTTGTTATAAAGAATTATATGCGCAGAAGTATATTTCAGTAATCTCTAGTGAAAAATTAGCTTGTGGTGATCATGGGAAATTAAATCCCCCACCTATTCTTTCCTATAGGTTTAATATATCAACATTCACTTTTTGGACTTTGGTATAATTTTCTAGGAACATTACTCCCACAATAGTTGAGAATGGACTGTATGTTTACTCTTGTCCTAATGTAGCCTATGTTTGTCATGTGTCTTTTATTTACTTCTGTCTTTTCTATTTACAAATATCTCCTAATGATAGCAGCAGCACGACTGGGTAGAGTGAAATAAGACCAAAGTTGGTTTTTCTTTAGTTCATGGGCCTTCAGGCATTATGTCAGACCTTTTCCATGAATCTCATCACACTCCGTGGATTAGGACTTAGTTGCATTGGAAGAGAATGGAGAGAGGGGGAATAGCTGGAGTCTGTATAGCAGTTGAGATTTTTTTTCCACCCACTTTAAAAGGGTGAAAAGGATGGAAAAGAAAAGCAAGGAATAAAGTAGATGGGGAAATTTTAGATGAAGAAGGCAACTGAATATATGAGAGAGTTGTGCACAGATTATTTCTGTCAAGTCCTATTTATGTTTCCCGTTAGAATTTGCCATTCATTTTATTGTTGGATCACATAGATTTAGAGTTGAGAGGGACATTAGAGGTAGTCTAGTCCAGCATCCTCATATTGCAAATAAAGAAATAAAGTCCAAAATGATTGTGTCTTGCCAGAGGTTACAGGATTTGAATCCACTCCCATTTGACACTAAAAATAACTCTTTCCATCCCACTACACTGCCCAAAGTTATACAGGACAGGGATTTAAAGAAAGGTCTTCTGACTCCAGATCCAGTGTACTTTCCATCATATAGTAAATGTCTCTTTTTTAAAAAAAAAAATTGGTTGATTTACTTATTTTTGGCATTCATTTTTTTTTTTTTAATTTTAAGTTCTAAATTCTTTCCCTCTCCTGCTTAAGACTTAAAGGCAGGTAATAACACTATTATATATGTGAAGTGATGAAAACAGCTTTCCAAAAAATGACGTTTCTTAGAATGGTAATTTAGAACAAGATGTGTTATATTTCCTTTTAATTCTAAAGAATCCAAATATATACATAGTTACATGCAACATCCATTGCATTGACATATGATTTCACATCTGAAAATAGTTGGGGAGTTTCTTAGATGGCAGAAGCCTGATATGCTTTAACATAATGCATAAGCATTATAAAAGCTATAAATAACCTATATTTAATAGATGGATGTTTGATGTTATGGGGAAGTGCTTTACAAAGACTCAATTGATATTTCAGATATAATGAGAGAAAACTAAGACATAAAAAGGAACTCCTAATCATTCAGCTTACTTTCAAGCATTATTTTGTACACTTTCCCCCCCTGTGGTTTAATTTTAATTTTCAGATGATATATACTGTACTACATTTTTGTGGGTAGTCAGTGATTAATGCTCTAAAATTTAGATTTATCTTATTATATTAGTTTGTCAAAGTCTCATATCACACTTAATTACTCCTCTGTATCTTTCGTGTTTATACCTTTTAAATGTTTTAGGAATGTTGTCATGTCTCCTTTAACTGCCTTAGTCATCATTTACCCAAACTATACATATTTAGACACTTTCATCTTTCTCATAATTCACTCATACCTGTCCTGTAATCATTTTGGCTTCTTTTTTTTTCTAAGCTCCCTGTAATTTGTTTTCGTCTTGCTGGCATTTAAAACTGGAAATAATAGTCTCAGTTCAGTCTCATCATACTTGAGAAAAGAATACCCATCATCACAGTCTCTGATGTACTACTCTGTTTTCTATCCAAACCAAAAAAGAATTGATCTTATTTTGGTAACTTAAATTTTCTGGCATTTAAACATCGCATATTTAATATGATTCCAGCCCCAAGTTTATTTGTTTGAGTTTTTTGTTTTGTTTTGTTTTGCTGTTTTTGGACATTAGCGTTTTTTAGATTTACTTTGATTCCATTGTATTGGTATTTGAGATGTTTTCCGTCTTTGTTGTACTAGATTATTTTACTCATTTGAATTTTTCCTAGTTGGAAACAGCAATCTCTGTTGTTCTTAGGCAACTAGGTTGTACAATGGATAGTCAGGAAAAATCAAGAAGATCTGAGTTCAGATTCAGAGTTAACTGTCACCTAAGGTTCACTTGGCTTTGTCACCCTGATCCTGTGACCTGTTTTCTGTTTCCATTCTGTTATCTGTAAAATTGGAATGATAGTGGCATCCACCTTGAAAGGTTGTGATTAAGGAGTAAGTATTTGTAAAGCACTTAGCACAGTTCCTAGCACTTACTCCTTTTGCCCTCATTCTCCCTTCCACCTTGTGAGGATCACATGAAGTACTATTTGTAATGCTTATTTAAATGCTACCTATTATTCTTTCATTTTTTGATTAATTATCCATTCTCAG
Organism: Notamacropus eugenii; assembly: GCF_028372415.1. Taxonomy (NCBI): domain Eukaryota; kingdom Metazoa; phylum Chordata; class Mammalia; order Diprotodontia; family Macropodidae; genus Notamacropus; species Notamacropus eugenii. The sequence continues at coordinate 265,096,135 of NC_092877.1, read as the reverse complement.
CAATAGTTATAAAAATGACATAGGATGTCTTTTGGAAATTTTGCTGACATATGCATTCCTTGACTAAATAATGCTTAGATAAGCACACTGGTGGCTAATGCTGGTCACAACAAAAGATCAGGCCACCCTAGTTTTCTCCTTCCAGTAGCATTTCTAAACATACGTATATGTAGGTTACAGGGTACATGGCTTTTGTATAATCTTTCTCCCTGCTATTTTTCTACTTTCACTGATGCCCAAAATGCCCAAGAAAGATTGAGGTAGGATCATCTCAAATTCCATAAGCTCTTGAATTGCCTCTTTGGTATCATGTTATCATCTTTATACTCCCACCTCTCTGACTACTATATCTCCTATAGCTCCTTCACTAATTCCTTTTTTGCTCATGTCCTAACATAGAAAAAGCATAGGATCAAAGTTGGATTGGGGAAAGTTTAATTAAGAATGATGAAAACTAATGACAGATATATAGACAGATAGATAAAATCAGAGTTCTTCAATTCCTCCTGTGCTTTTGTTTTCTCTACCAAGCAATTTAGAAATGTAAGTTGTTATTAGTGTCATTATGATTATTTTATCCTTCATAATATTTTTCCATGCAGCTCACCAAGATCACCAAAATTCAGGCTAAAATCACAGGGAAGTCTCCTCCAAAATTTTCACTTGAATAACTTCATTTGTAAATTTCCAGATTTATTTATTCACCCTACCTTCCATTTCCTGCTGAATGCAGCATATCTTCTGAGTAAAGACAGCAAGAGGCTAGTTTGGCTTTTCCCATCTGCCCCAGAGCTACTTCACCCTGTGCGGGTAATGTACCACTTGGTGCTGCTATCCGATCTCTAGTGCAGTCCACATCCTCCATGCAGTGATGGACATCTTTACACCTAGTCATGCTCTTCATTTCCTGGTGATTCTGAATCCCTGTATGTCATTATCCAAACCCCGTTCCCCAGCCCCATCTTCTGATTCCTTACTCCCAATGTCCTCAATGCCCTCATCCCAAACTTTCATTTGAACATCACCCAGCTCTTCCTCTGTGAAAATCTGTTCCATAGACAACAAACTTCCCTTCATCTTAAATCCTCTTCTCTCCCATTCCTTACATCTACTAACTATTGTGGAAACCTGACTCCTCCTTGATAATTTCCAGAACTTGTTGCACTTTTATTCCTTCCTCTCAGCTCAGTGGTCAAGATGGGGGAGTTAGGATACTCCTTGCTCTCTCTTTCCAGATTCCTCCCCTTACTCCATCACTCAGTAATTTCTCTTCCATCAAGGTGCATGCTGTTAATAACTAACATCCAGTCAATATACTGGTAGCTCTTGTCTGCAGATCTCTTGGTCACTCCTCTTCCTTCTCCAGTGAATGTGGTACATGGTTCACAATTTTTCTCTCCTCCTGAACTCCTGCCCTGATAGCAGAGGACTTCAACATATTGACTCTCTCTCAAAGACCTTACATACTCAGTTCTTTATCTGTTCACTTCCCATGACCTATTCCTTCACCCCACTTCATTCATAAACAGTGATGATCATACCTTTAATCTTGCCATCACCCACAAGTGTACCATTGCCACATTCAAGGATTCTGAAATCTTATACAACTGTAAGCTGCTGGCTTAAACCTCTCCCTCCACACTTCTTTAAAAAACCCTATTCTTGGTCCAGACTGTGACTCCAAATCTTTTAACTCCTCAATTCTCTCCCAGGCCATCTCCCCTGCATTAGCTATTGTGAGAAATGATTAATTGGATCCCTATTTTATTCCAATCAATATTAATCACTTTGATGTGATTCCATAGAATTAGTGATTATAAGTTCAGATGATAGACCTTAGAGCTATGAACTACAAATTGAAGTTTTAATTGCTTAATCACAGGAAGCTAACTAGAGGACCTCCACTCTTGTTTTTCCTTGTTACAGTGATCAAGCCCAGAATGGTGAAGGTGACTCAGTTACATGGAAGGTCCCTCAGCTATTTTTGTTGTCCTTCCATCCCTTGTCATCCCTCTGCTGTCCAATATGGAGAGACAACCATGAGCATTTGGCCAGTGAATGACCCTAGTTGCCAGCCTGTGGCCTGCCTTTCTGCCAGATCATGGTTGTGCTTATTGATTTGATGGGACCTCCTGAGAGGTCAAGATAGGTCTATCAAGGTCCACTTATTAGCCCATTTGTCAGCCAATAGGGTTCTGCATTTTGCGTAGATCCTCCTAGAGGATCAAGGGCAAGATCTATTCACCAATAAGACTCTGTGTTTTTGGTTTGCTGTACCTGTATTGTCTGGGCATAAGCACTATAAAACTAAGGCCCTGGAGGAAGGGGGCAACTCAGATTGTGAGGAAGATCTGAGGTCCACTTCATTGGAGGGAGGCATAAGGCCTTTAATAAAGTGCTATTGGCTTCAAGCTCTGTCTCAGTGGTTTTTCTTGCAGATTGGACAATTTTGGAATCACCATGCTATTCTCTTCTCTCCTCCCCATCCTGACTCCTTGGTGAACCAGTTCCACTCTACATTGTCCTCCTCTCTTGAATCTCTAGCTCTCTTACCATTTTACCAGTTAAGCCCAGTCAAGCCTGAGCCTTGGGTCTCTCCTACCATTTGTTGCCTTCCCTCCTACACATGTGTTGCTTAACAGAGCAGGAGAAAAATCATACGGACTTTGTGACTGGGTCCAGTATAACTTTGTCACTGCTGCTAGGCAATTCTGTTATGCCTGTCTCATCAACTCCTATCCCACTCTCCCCAGTGGCTCTTCTAGACCTTTTTATTCCTCCTTAAAACTCCTCTGCCTCTCCCTCTTCCCACACTTTCAGCTGAGAACTTTGCTTCATATTTTACAGAAAAAATTGAGGTGATTCACCATGAGTTTCCTCTTCCAACTCTTCTTCATCTCATATCATTCATATGCTTCCTATCACCATCTCTTCCTTCACCTCTGTCCCTGCTGATGGGGCAGCCTTACTCCTTGCCAAGGTTAATGCTATCTACCTCCTCAAGCAATCTCTTTCCTTCTCTTCTCTACCAACAGATTGCTTCCTCTGTCACCCACACTCTAGTATTTACTTTCAATCTCTCCCTCTCTACTATGTTATTCTCTACTGTGTCTAAAAGAGCCCTTATCTTCCCCATCTTGAAAAAGCACTCCCTTGACCCTCCCATCCCCACTATCATCCCATGTCTCTTCTGTTCTTATTGGCTAACCTCCTTGAAAAAAAGGACAGTAGGTGCTTCCGCTTTCTCTCCTCTCACTCTCTTCTTAATCCCTTACAGTCAAACTTCCAGCCTTATCATTTCACCAAAACTGCCCTATCCAAAGTTACTAATGGTCTCTTAGTTACCAAATTCAGTTGCCTTTTATCTGTCCTTATTTTCCTTGACCTCTCTGTAGCTTTTGACATTGTTGATCACTCTTTCCTTCTTGATACCTTCTTTTCTCTTGATTTTCAGACATTACTCTCTCCTGGTTCTCCTCCTACTTATATGACCACTCCTCAGTCTCCTTTGCTGGATCCTCCTCCAGATCATGCTGTCTAACTGTAAGCATCCTACAGAGTTCTGTTTGGACCATTTTCTTTTTGCTAGCTATACTTCATCACTTGGTGATCTCATCAGCTCCTATAGATTTAAATGATATCTCTATGCTTATAATTCTCAAATCTCCCTATCCTGCCTGACCTCTCTGCAGAGCCCTAAAGTCACATCTCCAATTGCCTTTCAGACATTTTGAACTAGATGTGCAGTAGACATCTTAAAATCATTATGTCTAAAATAGAACTCATTATCTTTCCCTCTAAACCTTCCCCCCTTCTACCTTCCCTATTTCTGTAGAAGGCATCACCATCTTCCTTGTCCCTCAGGCTCAAAAACCTAAGAGTCATCCTCACTATTTATCACCACTCCCCATCCAATCTCTTGCCAAAGCCTATTGATTTTGCCTTTGCAACTTCTCTCAAATATTCCTCTTTCTCTCCTCTAATACTGCCACCACTCTGATATAGGTCCATATCATCTTACACCTGAACTACTGTAATAGCCTGTTGGTTGTTTTGTCTGCCTCAAGTCTCTCCCCACTCCAATTCATCCTCCGTTCAGCCACCAAATTGATTTTCCTAAAGTACTGATCAATTTATCTCCCCCAGCTCAATAAAGTCCAATAACTCCCTATCCCTCTAAGACCAAATATAAAATCATCTGCATGGCACTCAAAACCTTTCACAACCTAGTTCCTGTCTACCTTTCTAGTCTTCTTTACATCTCACTTTGACTTACAGTTGGTATGGTGTTTGCTGCCCAACAACTCCAGGAGAAATTCCGGAACCAGAACAGAGGTCTGTACACAATGTTTGTAGATCTGACCAAGGCCTTTGACACTATTAGTCTGGAGGGCTTATGGAAAATTATGTCAAAATTTGGCTGCCTGGAGAAGTTCATCAGTATTGTATGTCAATTTCATGATGGCGTGTTTGCCTGGGTTTTGGATAGTGGACAATACTCTCGTGCCTTCCCAGTCACCAGTGGAGTGAAATAGGGCTGTGTGCTTGCTCCTATGCTTTTTAGCATAATGTTTTCAGCCATGTTGTCAAATGCTTTCAATGAGGTTGAACTCAGCATCAAGATCAACTACTGTACTGATGGTAAGCTCTTCAATTTGAAAAGGCTACAAGCCTAGACCAAAGTGGAAGGAGTATTGGTGCATGATTTTCTGTTTGCAGATGATTGTGCACTCAATGTAGCCTCTGAAACTGAGATACAACAAAGTATGGATCAGTTCTCCGCAGCCTGTACTAATTTTGGCCTAATAATTAACATCAAGAAAACACAGGTGCTTCATCAGCCACCACCACACCATCCATATGTGGAACCATCAATTATAACAAATGGAGAAGTTTTGAATGCTGTGGATAAGTTCACTTACCTTGGTAGTGTATTGTCCAGGGATGTACGCATTGACTGAGGTTGATGCATGCATCGCCAGAGCTAGCTCAATGTTTGGGAAGCTCTGAAGAAAAGTTTGGGAGAGAAGAGGTATTAGATTGACTACCAAACTGAAGGTCTACAGAGCCATTCTGTTGACCTCATTGTTGTATGCCTGTGAAACATGGATAGTCTACCAATGCCATGCCAGGAAACTGAATCACTTCCATTTGAACTGTCTTAGGACGATTCTGAGGATCACCTGGCAGACACTGAAATCCTTGCTCAAGCTGAACTGCTAAGCATTCAAACTATGATTCCGAGAGCGCAACTCAGAGGGGCTGTCCACGTTGTTCGAATGCAAAATATACGCTTGGCAAAAAGATTGTTTTATGGAGAACTCACATGGGGCAGTCGATCACATGGTGGTCAGAAGAAGCAACACTCTCAAGGACACTCTCAGGGTCTCTCTCAAGAACTTTGGATTTGACCGTGCAACATGGGAGACACAGGCACAGGACCGCTCAGCATGGCAGGCCCCCATCAGAATAGGTACTGTGCTATATGAGCAAAGCAGAATTGAGAGAGCACAAAGTAAATGTAGGCTGTGCAAATTTGGAGCATCTACCCCAAAAAATCGTACAGACTATCTGTGCTCAACCTGTGGCAGATCATTCTGAGCTCATATTGGTCTGATCAGCCACAGTTAGACACACTGAAATTTCACTTGATCATGGTGATGTTATTTTGGTCCTTTTTGAAAATGAAGGACAATAACCAACATCTTACTTCCAACCACATAGACTGGTCTCCTTACTATTCCACAAACAAGACACTCCCAGTCTCTTGGCTCTAGGCATTTTCTCTGCCTGTCATTCATGCCTGGAATGCCCTCCATTTTCATCTATTGGCTTCCCTGACCTTTAAATCCCAATTGAAATCCTGTCTTCTACAGGAAGCCTTTCCCAACCTCTCTTTATTCTAGTGCCTTCCTTTTTTTAATTATTTCCCACTTATTTTGCACATAGCTCATTTGTATATATCATTAGATTGTGAGTTCCTTCAGGGAAAGGAAAGTCTTTTACCTCTTTGCATCCCTGGCACTTAACATAGTGCCTGGCACTTTGTAGGCATTTAATAAACATTGATTGATTGATTGAACATTTAAATACACAACACTTCAATTCAGACATTTTTGTTATGGCACTGTGGTGAATCCAAAGAAAACTGAAAGTAGTGAATACGGTCTCTGTTGGGAAACAAGACGTACCTGATTAAGTCTCAAATGAGTTGTAGAGACAATTTGTACTATTGTAATTTAAATAATGCAGGATAAACTTTAGGCTGGCATTATCAGGGAAGGCTTTATGGGACAACTTTGTCTCTCTAGTCTGGTTTAATTTCTAAATGATGTAGATTTTATAACATTTTTGTGGGAAGTTACTGATGCTTTAAATTTCTATATTAATTTTGTCAGCTTTATTATGTATTACTTCCTTAAAGATCCTCTATGGTCCAACCAAATTGTATTCTCTATTCATTGAAGAATAAGCAGGTTTTAGATAGATGCAGATAATGGAAGAAAGTAATTAGTGTTAGAGAAAGCATATGTAATATGAAGCAATGAATAAATCAAGCTGAATCACAGAATTGTTGTTAGGTTAGAGCAAGATATAAGCTTGAAAGCAGTTGATGGTAGACTATGGAGTGCCTTAAATGCTTTATTGAAGAATCTGAACTTGTATTTTGTAAGCACTGGCCTTTTCCAAATATTTCATTTAATATTTGAATTAGACCTCTCCTTTGCAGTTATTAATCTTACCTTATCTCATACATTATTTGTGTACATATTTGTTACTCTCTCTACCATTATTAGATCATTGGATCCTTGAAGTAAGAATTGCTTTATTTTTCATCTTGTATCCCTATTGCCTAGCACTAATTGGATATTTAATAAATGTTTGTTAAATGGAACTGAATTAGATTAGGAATCACTGCAAAGATACGAATAAGTCCATAGCATGATGAAAGCAGTATTTTCAGATGTCTTTTCTGGAGTTTTATACAGAAAGACTTGCAAAGGGAAGGTCTTCAAGATAAATATCAGTTAGGAATCTTATAGTAATTGTAGAAAAGAAGCGGTGAAGACTTGGAGTAAGGAGATGCCAGTTGAGAACTGGGATATGTGGACCAAAAGGAGGGTTCTGAAGATTCATTCCTGGTTAACAAGAAAATGAATGATTATTCTGTAGACAGAGAGAACAAAGGTGGATCAAGGAGATAGCTTTGGAAAAAAGGTGTAAGAACTTGATTTCAGATATACTGCATTTGAAATGATTAAGAGATCTAATAAGAATGTTCAGTAAACCCAAAAGGCAGGAGTGGAGATAGGGATTTAAGAGCCACAGAGATGATTGAATTCATGAAAATTCTGAAAACTGGATTTTCAGAATTGAAATGGATCTCAATCATCATCTTTGACAACCTATACCCAAATAATAATCTCCTTTAAAACATACCACAAATGTTCAGGCTTTGCTCACCAATTTTCAATGAAGGAGAAGATCCATTGTTCCACTTTTTTATATAGTGAAATTTGGTATGGTGTTATAGCTTGCATTGTTATGTCTGAATTTTCTAGTAAGAAGCTCATGATTTGAGCCACAGGCAGCTCCAAGTCTTGTTTTAAATGATTATATAGAGCTTCTCTGTCTTTGATTGCAAAGCATATAATCAATCTGATGTCTTTGTTGACCATCTGGTGATATTCAAGTGTAGAGTCACCATTTGGGTTGTTGAAAAAGAGTGTTTGTAATGACCAGTGAGTTATCTTGACAGAACTCTAATAGCCCCTGCCCTACTTTATTTTGTACTCCAAGGCCAAACTTACCTGTTAATCCAGTTATCTTTTGATATCCTACTTTAGCATTCTACTCCTCTAGAGTAAATGTGACATCTTTTTTTGGCGCTATTCCTAGAAGATGATATAGGTAATAGAACTGATCAACTTTGGCCTCTTCGGCACCTCTCTGCTGTATTACTGTGATGCTGAATGGTTTGCTTTGGATTCAAACAGATGTCAGTCATTTTTGAGATTATGCCACAGTATAGCTTTTCTCACCCATCTGTTGACTATGAGGGCTACTTCATTTCTTCTAAAGGATTCTTGCCCACAGTGATATATGTAGTGATCATATGAATTAAATTCACCCATTCCTGCCCATTTAAGTTCACTGACACCCAAGGTGTTGATGTTGAATCTTTTCATCTCCTTTCCATCTTGCTTACCTTGGTTTCATAAGTCTTACATTCCAGGTTCTCATGCAGTATTGATCTTTACAGCATCAGACTTTCATTTCATCAACAGCTGAGCTTCCTTTTAGCTTTGACCCAGCCACATCATTAGTACTAGAACTATTTGTAGTTGTCCCCTGCTAGTGTATTTTGGACACCTTTTAATCTGAGGGACTCATCATCTTCCAGTGTCATTTCTTTTATCATCTTACTACTGTCCATGAAGTTTTCTTGGCAGAAATACTGGAATGGTTTGCCATTTCCTATAGTTTTTCCTGACATCAAGCCTAAGTATTCCTCTAATTCTAGGCCCTGAGGCCTAACCACAAATCTAATAATACTTCCATAGGACGGCCCTTCCAATCCTTGAAGACAGCTATCAAAGTCCCTCTGAATTGTCTCTTCTCCAAACAGTAAGCATTCATTCAATGAACATTAAAAGCCTATACTATGCGAGGCACAATGCTAGGCACTAGGGATATGAAAGCAAAAATAAAACAGGCTTTATGCCTATATTCTATTGGAAGGACACTGCAGGTGCACAAATGAATAAATGCAAAATACTTGTCAAATAAATAGAGTAATTTGAGGGTGGGAAATACTAAAAATGAGGTTTAATAGACGTCCTTAGTTAGGAGGTAGGAGCTCATATGATATGACCCTGATGCCTTTACAGTTTTGATTGCTCTCCTCAGGACACTCTCCAGATAATCAGTGTTTTCCCTAAACTCTGATAACCCGGAACTGAATATAATACTCCAGTTGTTATGTGACTAGGACAGAGTACAGAGAGACTATCATCACCTCCTGAGGCCATTACTGAAATGGTTCTGAAGAGGTCTATTATTTCCTATAGCTTTCTCCCCTCAAAAAAAATAAATACACACAAAAAGTAGATGTAGGAATTAGGTTTCCATAGTGGTAAGAAGGCTGTCGTTCTTAGATTTTCTTAGCTAAGTAAAGTTTTTAGGTGTAAGTGATATAATCAGTAAACATTGACTATTGATCAGAGGGTAGAATAGATAAGAGAAGATATGATTAGAAGATGAAAAAAATTATTATGACTGCATACAATGAAGCTTACCTATAATAGAAAATCAATTTGTTTTTAGGGGTTTGCTTAGATATTTCAATAAATCCATAATCTCATTAATGTGGATACACCTTTCATTTGTGCAGGTTGCAATTATATCTCCAGCGTCTTCCTATCCTATGAAATTCTTCTCCATGTCCTTCTGTAAATCTTCCATTGAGGATCTATCCAATAAGCCTGAGGTCTTTGCCTATATTTTTTTTAACCTTTTATTTAATATTTTGGCCAGTTAGATAAGAGGAGACTAGATGGAAGAGAATAAAGAGAAAGACAAAGAGAAATAGTGGATATAGAGAAAATGATAGACTAGATGGCATATGGAAGGAAAAGAGGCATAAGTAAGACAGTAGGGGATAGAAAGAGATTGAATGTAGGAAAAGAGGCCTAGTAGACCATGAGCTAAGTGAAGTAATAAATTGTCATATGTTATTATGTTTTGTTTCAGAATAAGTTGTTTTTTCATTGCCTATAAAAATCCTTTTTGTTGATTCCAGCCTTTTGAATTTTGTCCTTAAATCTTTAGATTTATAAACAGTTGTGATAACCACATAAAAAATAGGAGGTAGGTAACTGTTTTTTGGGTTGTAGTAATGGTAGCCAGAACAATATAATTCAAAGAAACTGTCCAACAGAGGTTCTTTCCCATCCCTTGAAAAGAAGAAATTCATAAGATAGAGGTAGTAAGAGAACACCTCAATAAATTCAAATCACCATGCCTCAGGTTCTGAAAAAGCTGGCAATTATAGTTGGTGCATCACTATCAGTGATTGATATTTGAAAGATCTTGACTAAAATAAGGAGAATTACTGAAGGATTAGAGAAGTAGAAATGTCTCAATTTTCAAAAAAAAAAAAAGATCATTAGCTAACGTAGAGAGTTGATAATTACCTAGGGCTAATATGACTTAAAGAGCAAATTATACCAACAAATGCTGGAGGGGATACGGAAGAGTAGGTACATTATTGCATTGTTGGTGGAGTGGTGAATTGGTCCAACCATTCTGGAAAACAGTTTTGAACTGTGCTTAAATAACTATATGACTACACAAACCTTTTGATCTAGCAGTACTACTAGATCCAGATCCCAAGGAGATCAAAGAAAAAGGGAAAAGTCCTATATGTACAAAAATATTTATAGCAGCTCTTTTTGCATCAGCAAAGCATTGGAAACTGAAGGGATCCCCATTAGTTGGGGAATGGCTGAACAAGTTTTGGTATATGATGGTGATGGAATACTTTTGTGCTGTAAGAAATGATTAGGGAGATAAGTTCAGAAAAACCTCAGTTTTAGACTTTTATGAATTCATTCAAAATGAAGCATTCTGAACCAGGACAACACTGTCCACAGAAATAGCAGTATTGTAGTGATGATCAGCTGTGGAAGAATTAGCTATTCTATCAATACAATGATGCACAACCGTTCCAAAGGACTCATGATGAAAAATGCTATTTTTATATATCTGTATATCTCTATATAGATATATAGATATATACTTACCTCCAAAGAGACAGATGAATTCTGAGTGCCGGTTGGAAGTATTTTTTTCATTTTCTTTTTCTTGCCTTTTTTTTCAACATGGCTAATGAGAAAATAAATTTTTCATGACTTCACATGTATAGTGTATATCATATACCTTTCATTCTTAAAGAGTGGGGAAGGGCTAGAGGGACGTAGGAGAGAATTTGGAACTCAATCTTTTAAAAAATGAACTAGTCATGCCAAGTTGTCTTCATTTCCTTTATTGACAAAATTACTAACCTAGTAGATGAGGGAATTGCAGTGGATATAATTTACCTAAGTTTTAAAGAAGCTTTTGGTAAAGTATTTCATATAATTCTTGTAGAGAAGTTGAAAGGAAATAGAGAATACTATCAAAATCTGAGAGTACTATCAAAAGAACTGAAAACTAACTAGAGTTCATTCTGAGATTAGTTTTTAATGGTTCAGTGTTAATTTTGCAGTAGATCTTCATTGCTTTATCCCACCCTAGAATGGTACTTGGTTCTGTGCTTTTTAATATTGTTTACAAAGGCTTGGATAGTATGCTCATCAAAGTTTCAGTTGGTAACAAGCTGGGAAGGATAGCTAAGACACTGACATTCTGGAGCATTGGGATGAATCAGTAAGATGAAATTCAGAGGGATAAATGTAAAATTACATACTTGTGTATGAAAAATAAATTCACAAGCATAAAATGGGGATGTACATATATACATGTACATGTACACTATACATGTGTGTGTGTATCAGTGGATCTAAAAAAGTTTACTGGACTGCAGTCTCCAGATGAGGCCATGCTATATAGGACAACAAAAAAATGCTAATGTATTTTTGGACTATGTTAAAAGGAGCATAGCTTCCAGGAACAGGAAGATAATTGTCAAAATATACTATACCCTTGTCAGACCTCATCTAGAATACTGTACTTGATTCTAGGCCCCAGTGTTTAAGAAGTACATTGATAAGCTGGAGATATGTGGGGAAAGATAATCAAGGTAGATATTGGTTGAACCAGGAATGTTTGACCTGACAAAGACAACTCTGAGGAGTGGACAAGAAGGAACTCAGGGATATTTCTTTCTTGGATGGGTTGAACTGATAGGCACTATTGTCTCTTTCAGTCCTCAAATTCTGTGATTCTGTGAAGGAAGACTTGCTAATTAGCCATACTGTAGCCACCACTGGCTGTCTGAAGTGCCATGGTTCTAGTCTCTGGCTTTCTTATAATGTTACAGGATTAACTCCCACTTTGTAAATTTACTCTGTTCATTTAGGTCCTAATTCATAAAAACTGGCTAGTTAGTAGGGAAATGATTTGTAAGTTCATTAATGCCATGTAATCAGAAGATAACCAAGGCATAGGGCTGTTCTCCTCTGAAGCAGGTATGAGCTATGAAGTAGTTCCAGATTTGATAAAAGGACAGAATTATAATTTGTCTCTTTCCCAGGACTATAATCATACGAACATCATTCATTAAAGAAATTTGGACAAAATGATTCTTCTTATGGTATTTCTCTATTAAACTTTGTGAATAGAATTACTCCCATTTTTATTTGAAATAATTTTATATTCTGTGTCATTTATTTCAAACAGTGATACAAGAGGATTTGAAAGGTAAAATATACTAATGTTAACTTTAAGGCTATAAAGATGCTTTCTTTTATTCCCTTCTCACTTTATTCTCTAACCATATTTTAATTACTATGTTATCACTCAAAGTTCTAAAGGCCAGATCTTTTAAGTTATAAAAAATTTTCTCTTGATTTCATTTCACTCATGATTTGATTTTAAGGCAGTTTTTTTGGTTATATTTATTTTATATAAATGACTTCTTTTAGCTTAAGTATCTCAGATATAACTTTTTTGCCCTTTACAAGATAACCAAATGTTACAGCATTCTGCTTATTAATCAAATCACATGCCTTATTTCATCGTGATACAAGAGATGCATTAAATTACTCTAAATGCATGTTTTGAATTCTTAAAAATCCATAGTACAGTTGTTGAACATACCCAGCGTTTCTAAGTAAGCAAAAAAAGATTGCCCACATTCATTCAAGAGTCATCTTGAAGCCAAAAATGACAGATGCTGTGTTACTTCTGAGAAGTGCAGTGGTTGAGGAAATTGTCTAAACAGCGGTTAGCTTAGGACAAGTCACCAAAAAAAAAAAAAGGGTCTTTCACATTCCTTTACCAAGTTTGTAAGTAAAAATGTTTGGGACATTAGTGATGGTTTTATAAGTTGTCACTAGCAGTATTCTAATTTTTTTTTTAATTACAGAGTTGAAAAATAAAGACCAAAGGAATTAAAGTTTTATGTTGGGCATAATTTTTATGTATGTGATTTTGAATATATGAAATTTGTATAATGATTGTCTTGAAGATAGATTTCATTGTATATAGTTAAATCCCTTTAAATCCTATATGGCATAAAGGATTACATAAATCCTATGGTACATACACAATTTTAGTTAAGTGACTAAAAATAGTAGAAAGAAGGGTAGTTGTTCATTTTATTGTTCCACTAATATTTGATCATTGATCCTAGGCCCAGTTACTTTGGCCTATTTGAATGTTCACTGGTGGTAAAAGTCTTGAAATTCATAGAATACATAGAATTCTTTCTAATCTAACATATCCATTGAAAAATCTATAAAAATGTGACTTATAATTTCAATACATTTTAAATAAAAGATTGGGGCAGGATGGGTAGGGAGAGTTTAATGTAGCACCTACTTCCTAGAATAGTGCTTTGTGTGCAACAGATATGTGACTGGAATAGCCAAGGTTGCACCTGGGGTTGCAAAGAAGCCTAGAGAGATTAGTGGGTTCCGAATCAACATCCAAAAAGCATAAAACAGAAGACCAGGCAGGGTTAATACCAGTCCTTCTTCACTGCACCAAAATCTGAGTGATTGAGATGGAAGCAGGAAAACTAGTTATATGGAGAAATTCAGTCTGGTTAGTCAATACCAGATTAGGATAACAAGCAAGATTGTTTATATTACTTTACCTTTCTCTCTAGTGCTTTGATGTTTTTGTAGTCACTCTCTGCCTTTTTGACTCTGTGATGATGAGTGACATGATCATAGTAGGTCAAGTCTACCATATCTCCTGCTCACTAAGTAATACTTCTGAGTCCATAGATTTAGAGTTTGGTTTTTTTGTTTTGTTTTGTTTTTAAAGACTATATTTCCCCCATCTCACTCTGGTTGTCATTGACTCACCACTAATTGGAACAAGAATTTTAACTGTTTCTGACATGGACCAATTCTTTCCGCCTTAGGCAACCTAGTAGCCCACATGTTCCTGAGGACTCACCATATTGATCCCAAACTTGACTGAGTTCCACACTTGATTGAGCATGAACTCATGATCCGCATAGGCTAGTACACATAAGAACTCCCAAGCTCAAGAGATTGGCCAGCCTCGGCCTTCCCAGTAGATGAGATTAGAGGCATGTGTCACCATGCTTGGCAGACCATTCCTCCCTCCAGAACATCTTCCTTCCCCCAAAGTCCATAAGCCATGAGTTGGTTGGATAGAGTTGGCAAAATGATTAGTTAGGTGGCACAGTAGATGGTGGATAGAATGCCAGCCTGGACACAGGAAGACCTGAGTTCAAATACAGCCTCAGACATTGACTAGCTGTCTGATCCTGAGCAAGTCACTTAACCTTTGTTTGCCTCAGTTTCCTAATCTATAAAATGGCAATAATAACAGTACCTACCTCCTAGGGTGGTTGTTAGGATCAAATAAGATGATAATTATAAAGCACTTGAATGATAGATTCATATCCCCAAGGAAGTAAAGAGCAGAAGCAAAGATCCACTACATACTAAAATATTTATAGCATTACTCTTTGGGATGGCAAAGAATCATGGATAAAGTAGCCCATCAATAGAAGAATGGCTTTTAAAAAACCTGTGGTATTTGAATATAACAGAATATAATGTATGGTAAAAAGGAATACATGAGTAATTCAGAGAAAATTGGAAAGATTTATATGGACTATTGCAGTTTAAAATGAGTAGAACCCAGACAATCACATATACAAAAACAGAAATTAAAAAATCACTAAAAAGAAGTTGAATTGTAGGTAATCAGAAAAACAATGAAGTCCCTGAAGAACAGAAAATGAAACCTACCTCTTCCATCAAAGCAGAAAGGTACAGTAACATAGGACAGGATATTATTATGTGGTCACCATGTCAAATATTTTTTATTTATAAATTTATTTATAAATAATTGTTTTTTCTTAAAAGGGAAGTTTCAGTCTGCTGAAGGGAAGACTATATGACATAAACACAAAAGGAATAAATAAGACATACTTTTGTAAAAACCTCAGATGAAAACTGTTAGTAGTAGCAGCACTTTGTAACTTTTTGAAAGATAAAAGTTATTTTAATATTGTTATATAATTATATAATTAGTTTGCAAAAATAATAGTAATAACAGTAAAACTTTGATCTTTAATTTCCTATTTAAATTGGTATTGGTTGAGCATGTTCATTAAAAATGTTACAATTCAGTTTCATCCATTCAAAACAAATTGTTATGAAGATCAGTATTGCATCTTCTAACCTATACCCAAAGTGCCTTAAAGTACAGCAAAATTTATTTCTGTAATGTGCTCTCTGAGTTACACTCTGTTTTAGCATGTACAGAAGCATATTGATTTCACAAACTTTTTATATTTGTATTTACATAGCAGCTTTCTCCAAGGAACACAAAGCAATTTTTACATGTATAAGATTTGTGGAAGCTAGCTTTCTCAAATAGGAAGGTATCTTCAAATAAAACTGCAGTTGTTATTTCCACAGTTAACAGGAACGGGTGGGACTTAAACCTGTGATGATAGGGGTGGGGAGAGGAGTGCATGAATGAATGCAAAGCATGTATTACACATTAACAAGGTTCCAAGCATTGTGCCAAAAACTGGAGATGGAGGTAGAAAAGGAAGCAATCCTTGCCTGCAGTGAGGAGTTGTAGGTATTTAAAGAGTCACATTTTTTAAAGGGCCTGACAGTAGATTGGTTGTGTTCTGAGTATTTGAAAATAGGAAAGAAAAAGGGATGGTAAAAGGAATGAAGAAGACCATGCCATTAGAGAAATGATGACATGACTTACACTTGGCTTTGTTTTGAGTGAGGGAGGGCTGTGCAGGTCACCAGCCTCACTTCTCCTCCAGAGCCATCTAAATCCAGTGACCAGATATTCATCAGGATGACTGGAGATAACCCAGGATGAGGCAATTGGGGTTAAGTGACTTGCCCAAGGTCACACAGCTAGTGAGTGTCAAGTATCTAAGGTGAGATTTAAACTCAGGTCCTCCTGACTCCTGCACTGGTGCTCTATCCACTGCACTGTTGTGGGACTGTGGGTGTGAAATACTATATATGAATTCTGACTTAGTTGTGGTATTGATTGGTTTTGCTGAACTGCTTTTTATCTCTCTTTTTTTTCCTTGTTATGAGCATTGGTTTGCCCCCAGGGAAAGGAAGAGAAAGGCTATTCAGAAATAAAAGTGATATTTTAAAAATCCATAAAATATTTGTCATTTATTAAGTATTGTTCTAGAGTAGAAGGAGAAAGAAGGGGGTAGAACTTCCTGAATCTCATAACTGTTTAAGAGGTGCATAAAATCATGGGGGAAAGGATTGGAAATCAGATAAACCTCACTTTTATATGAAATGAACAAAAGAAGAGAGCCATTGGAACTTTAAAAAAAAATAAAGGACAATAGAAATATTTTTAAAATAATCCGTGTGAATTGGAAATTCATATTTTCATAGATAATCCATTTTTTATTGTGTATAGTATGAAATTTTTTTTTACTCAGGTGTTTAAGTTCATAATAATTTTATTTAAGAAAAAAAAGAATAGTAACAACCATATTGAGTATTCTCTCTAAACTATCTTAAGGCTTTCCACTGAGGGACTTTCTTCCCTATCACCCTCTTTTTAAATTACCTATCAAAGCTACCTATTATAGCTAATAAAAGTTGAGTCTGGGCTTCTAAATTTTATAAAGTCTGTTTCCTTCCTCCCAAAACACACCCTATCATTGTCTTTACCCTTTTATGTCCTTCTCTTTGAAGTTCTTCGCAAAGCTCAGGTGACACTTCTGTGAAGCTTTCCTTAGGAAACCAACACCACTCTCCTCATTTTAGTTCTCAGCTATGCTCTGAACCTAATTTGCATCATATTTGTCTATAATTATTTGTCTTTTTAAAAATAAATACTCTTTGTCCTTTCACATTAACTGTAAGCTTCTCACAGGCATTTGTTGTTCAGTCATATTAGTCGTGTCTGACTTTGTGACTCCATTTGAGGTTTCTTGGCGGACATACTGGAGTGGTTTGCCATTTTCTTCTTCAGCTCATTTTATAGATGAGGAAACTGAGGCATACGGGGTTAAGTGACTTGTCCAGTGTCACACAGCTAGTAAATTTCTGAAGCCAAACTTAAGCTCCTAACTCCAGGCCCAGTGCTCTGCTCATAGCTCTCCTCATCACAAGCATAAACAGCATTTATTTGGGGGGAGGAGGATCTCTCTCTCTCTGTATCTGATCAAAGTAGTAATTAAATGGGCATTTATATAGAGACTCAATGTTTACATACAAGCTTACATACATCATTTTATTTGATCCACACTTATAGCCTGACTTTTAGTGACTCTTGTGTTTTGTTAATATTACTGTTTTTCCAAACATTTCAAATTATATTATGTAACTTTATCTCATAATATTTTCTGTTCTCATTTTCTTCATTGACACGTTATCTTTAATAGCAGTAATTTAAATGAATCTAAAGAGTGAATTGACTCATATGTGTGTATATGTGTGTGTGAGAGACAGACAGAAAGAGGAGAAAGCATTTATTAAGCAATTACTATAGTAATTGTCAAGTGCTATGCTAAACTTTGAGGATACAAAAAAAGAAAAAGACAATCCCTACCATCCCTAATATAAAGGGATTATATCCTCATAAGAGGAAAACAAAAGATAAAAGGGGTCAGAGATAACTGACTTTCTCTACTGCTACTTCACTGAGTTTTTAATTTATTTGGGTTATTGATATCCCAGATTATGGAGGCAAATAAAACAGCTTCCTTTGGTACATAATTCCCTTTTTTTTTTTTTAGTGAGTAAATATATTTATTAAAGCAAAAAGTAAGACAGTAATAGAAGAAGGCATAAAGATTAGTTTAAGCAAAAGAACACCCAAAATTCGTGGGGCTCTGCAACTGGAACAGAGGGTACACAGAGGAAATGAAATAATAATGATTATGGTAAAGAGAGTAACCTCCCTAGAGTCTCTCCACTCTTCTCATTTCTGCTGATACAGATTCTGGGAAACAAAGAAAGAGCTGAAGTAAAGGATCGTTCCTTCCCACATTGTTGTGTTCATCCCCAGCCGCCAAAGAAGACCATGCCATCAGAGAAACAATGACATGACATGCACCCGACCCTGTTTTGAGTGAGGGAATGCACACTGAATGGGCATTACCTCACCTGAATGGGCCTTGGCCTAAAGGGGCCAAGGTCTCCCAGTGCATCCTGGGCCATCTCTAGTCATCCTGATGAATATGTGGTCACTGGAATCAGATGGCTCTGGAGAAGAAGTGAGATTGATGACTGCACAGCCCTCCCTCACTCAAAATAAAGCCAAGTGCAAGTCATGTCATCATCCATCCGATGGCATGGTCCTCTTCAGCAACAAGGGATGAACACAACAATTTGTGAGTAGAACCAGCTGCCTGAATGGGAACCCAGCTAGCTGGGTAGCTCCTTCCCTCATGCTACCATTCTAAGGACCCATCCTTCATTCAAAGTATGTGCCTTCTTTCCTCTCATGGTTCATTTATTTTTCTTCCTCATTCAACTTTCTCTCTTGGACATCTCTCAGCTACTCAGGAGTCATATTTCCCTGCATATACACAGCATTATAAGATTGTCCTTCAGTGTGTTACCAAGTTCACATTCTAGTTTGGGTGGGTTATACTATAACTGCTCAAAAACTTTCAGGTTTACTAGTAATGTAAGAGAATGGTAATGAGAACAACTGGATGAAGAATGCTCAATTGCCAGGCCATCATATAGATGTGAGGTATCATTATTTGTACATAATTCCCATTTTGGAGAAGTTTCAGAGGTCATGAGGATTGGAGAAAATGTCAGTTCCACCATCTTTTTGATCACATGACCTATCACTCTGACTTTGATATCTTTTGATATTGTCTGTGTTTTGATCTTCTTTGTCACCACAGTAATTTTCTATGCTCAGAATTTTTTTTTCTGTTGTTTGCTCAATTTCCCCAGCCTATTTCTTGACTTTAATTCTTTGTTAAAGTTAGGCTCTGCTTCCAGGGTGGAGGGTGCACTATCTCAGAGCTCCTACATCCAAAATTTCCAAGAAAAGTAAGAACTGTTCTCAGGCCACAGAAGAGCTCAAAAAGGATTTTAAAAGTTTAGAGGTAGAGGAAAAATTGGGAAGAGAAAGGAGAGTGATGCAAGAAAATTATGAATAACAAGTGAACAGCTTGGTAAAAGAGACACAAAAAAAACACTGAAGAAATAATATCTTAAAAAACAAACTAGGCTAAATGGTGAAAGAGGTACAAAAAGTCAATGAGGAAAAAAATGCTTTAAAAAAGCAGAATTGGCCAAATGGAAAAAGAGGCACAAAAATTCACTGAAGAGACAAGTTCCTTAAAAAATAGAATTGAGGAAAAAGGAAGTACAAAAATGTCAGTAAGAAAATAATTTCTTAAAAAATTAGAATTGAGGAAATGGAAGCTAATGACTTTATGAGAAATCAAGAAATAATCAAACCGAAAAAAATGAAAAAAATAGAAGACAATGTGTAATATCTCATTGGAAAAACAACTGCCTAGGAAAAACAACTGACCTGGAAAAGAGATCTGGGAGAGATCATTTTAAAATTATTGGACTACCTGAAAACTATGAAAAAAAAAGTTGGGGGGAGGCTAGACATAATCTTTCAAGAAATTATCAAAGAAAGCTGCCCTGATATTCTAGAACCAGAGGATAACATAGAAATTGAAAGAATTCAACAGTAAGCATTCTTGATGAACAGACCAGAGCTAAATAGAAAATTTGATTTTCAAATACAAGATTCAAGAAAATAATAAAAGCAAAAAAAAAAGCTAAACAGGAAAGGGAGTCATAAGGGACTTAATAAGATTAAACTATTTACCTTTCTACATGGAAAGATGATACTTGTAGCTCCTTAGAATTTTCTCATTATTTAGGCAGTTAGGAGTATATATAGACAGAGGGCACAGGTGTGAGTTGAATATGAAAGGATGATATCTAAAATAATAAAATTAAGGGGTGAGAGAGGAATATACTGGGAGAAAGGGAAAGGGAGAGGTAGAATGGGGTAACTTATCTCATATTAAAGGGGCAACAAAAAGCTTTTACAATGGAGAGGAAGGTGAGGGAGATGAAGGAGAGTGAGTGAAGATTACTCCCATCAGAACTGGTTCAAAGAGGGAACGGCATAGACAGTTGGGTATAGAAATCTGTCTTACCCTACAGGAAAAATATGAGGGGAAGAGGATAAGAGGAGGTGATAAATGGAAAGGTATATTGAGAGAGTAGTTAGAAGCAAAACACTTTTGAGAAACAACAGGGTAAAAGGAGAGAGAGAATAGAATATATAGGACGGGGGGTAGGAATAGGATGG
Source organism: Notamacropus eugenii (assembly GCF_028372415.1). NCBI lineage: Eukaryota > Metazoa > Chordata > Mammalia > Diprotodontia > Macropodidae > Notamacropus > Notamacropus eugenii. The sequence continues at coordinate 265,075,612 of NC_092877.1, read as the reverse complement.
AGGGAAATACAATTAGCAATGGTAACTGTGAAAAAAAATTTTGAAGCAAGTTTTTCTGATAAAGGCCTCATTTCTCAAACATATAGAGAACTAAATCAAATTTATAGAAGGGCCATTCCTCAGTTGATAAATGATCAAAAGATAAGAACAGTTTTAAATGGAGACAAAGCTATCTATATATAGCCTCATGAAAAAAATGCTGTAACTCACTATTGATTGGAAAAATGAAAATTAAAACAATTATGAAGTCCTACTTCATACCTATTGGATTGACTAATAGGACAGAAAAGATAAATGACCAGTGTTGGAGGGGATGTGGGAAAAATAAGATATTAACGCATCACTGATGGAGTTGTAAACTAATTCAACCATTTTGTAGAACAATTTGGAACTATGCCCACAGAGCTATAAAACCCTGCATATCCTTTGACCTAGAAATACCACTAGTAGGTCTGTATCCCTAAAGAGATTTTTAATAAAAGGAAAAGGATCTATTTGTACAAAAATATGTACAGCAGGTCTTTTCTCATGGCAAAGAATTTGAAACTGAGGGGATGCCCATCAGTTGGGTAATTGCTGAACAATTTATGGTATGTGAGTATAAGGGAATACTATTGTGCCATAAGAAATGATGAGCAAGGGGGTGGAGCCAAAATGGTGGAGTAGAAAGGTGCACATACTCTAGCTCTTCCCCCACAACCCATAAAATACCTGTAAAAAAAACTCTCAACAAATTCTAGAGCAGCAGAAGCCACAGAACGATGGAGTGGAGGAGATTTCCAGCCCAGGGTGATCTGGAAGGCCGACGGGAAAGGTCTGTCACACCGGATGCAGAGTGGACCACAGCCTCACCTTGGCTGCACTGCACTGGTAGGAGCAAGGCCCGAACAGGCCTTGGGGGTCGAATCCCAAGCAGCAGCAGCAGAGGTTCCCAGACCCCCCAACCCACAAGTGCCAGAGGCAGTTTCAAAAGTCAGTGAGAGGGCTTTTTCACCTCTGTGACAAGGGAACAGGGTCCTCGCCTAGCCCTGACCTCAGGTGGCGGCAGCAGCCGCAGGAGCAGCAACTGAGGTGATGTTGGCCACCACAGGCATTGTTGGAGCCTCAATGTAAAGCCCCTGGGGGAATTGAGCAGCTAATCTGAATCTCAGCTTTGAGCCAGATCCGGGAGTAAACTCCTCTCCCTGTATTATGCCACCTTGGAGGAACTGAGAACTTACAGGTCCCCAGAATATACTCTACTCTTCACAAAGAACCCAAAAGTCAAGTAATTGGTTGGGGAAATGCTCAAAAAAAGGGGAAAGAAAATAAGACTACAGGTTACTTTCTTGGTGAACAGGTATTCTCTCCCATCTTTTTGGATGAGGAAGAACAATGTTTACCATCAGTAGAAGACATAAAAGTCAAGGCTTCTGCATCCAAAACCTCCAAAATAAATATGTAGTGGTCCCAGGTCATGGAAGAGCTCAAAAAGAATTTTGGAAATCAAGTAAGAGAAGTGGAAGAAAAATGGGGAAGAGAAATGAGAGAGATGCAAGAAAATCATGAAAAGCAAGTCAATAACTTGCTAAAGGAGACCCCAAAAAAATGCTGAAGAAAATAACACCTTTAAAAATAGGCTAACTCAATTGGCAAAAGAGGTCCAAAAAGCCAATGAGGAGAAGAAGGCTGTAAAAAGCAGAATTAAAAGAAATAAATAAAAAGCAGAATTAGCCAAATGGAAAAGGAGAATCAAAAGCTCACCAAAGAAAATAGTTCTTTAAAAATTAGAATGGAGCAGATGGAAGCTAATGACTTTATGAGAAACCAAGAAATTACAAAACAAAACCAAAAGAATGAAAAAATAGAAGATAATGTGAAATATCTCATTGGAAAAACAACTGAACTGCAAAATAGATCCAGGAGAGACAATTTAAAAATTATAGGACTGTCTGAAAGCCATGATCACAAAAAGAGCCTAGACATTATCTTTCATGAAATTATCAAGGAAAACTGACCTGATATTCTAGAACCAGAGGGCAAAATAAATATTGAAAGAATCCACCAATCACCTCCTGAAAGAGACTCCAAAATAGAAACTCCTAAGAATATTGTAGCCAAATTTCAGAGACCCCAGGTCAAGGAGAAAATATTGCAAGCAGCTAAAAAGAAGCAATTTGAGTATTGTGGAAATACAATCAGGATAACACAAGATCTAGTAGCTTCTACATTAAGGGATCAAAGGGCTTAGAATACGATATTCCACAAGTCAAAGGAACTAGGATTAAAACTCAGAATCACCTACAAACTGAGTATAATACTTCAGGGGAAAAAATGTTATTCAATAAAATAGAGGACTTTCAATCATTCTTGATGGAAAAACCAGAGCTAAATAGAAAATTTGACTTTCAAACACAAGAATCAAGAGAAACATGAAAAGGTAAACAGGAAAGAGAAATCCCAAGGGACTTACTAGAGTTGAACTGTTTACATTCATACATGGAAAGATAATATTTGTAATTCTTGAAACTTTTCTCAGTATCTGGGTAGTTGGAGGGATTACACAGAGAGAGAGAGAGAGAGAGAGAGAGAGAGAGAGAGAGAGAGAGAGAGAGAGAGAGAGAGAGAGAACACATTGTAAGTTGAATAGGAAGGGATGATATCTAAAAAAATAAAATTAAGGGGTGAGAGAGGAATATATTGGGAGGCAAAAAGGAGAAATGGAATGGGGCAAATTATCTCTCATAGAAGAGGCAAGAAAAAGTTTTTCCAATGGAGGGGGAACAGGGGGGAGGAGAGAGGAAAAAGTGAAGCTTACTCTCATCACATTTGACTCAAGGAAGGAATAACATGCACACTCAATTTGGTATGAAAATATCTTACACTACAGGAAAATAGGGGAGAAGGGGATAAGCAGGGTTGGGGAAGGATGATGGAAGGGAGGGCAAATGAGAGGAGGGAGCAATTAGAAGTAAACACTCTTGTGGAGGGACAAGGTCAAAAGAGAGGATAGAAGAAATAGGGGGCAGGATAGGATGGAGGGAAACATAGTTAGTCTTAAACAACATGACTATTATGGAAGTCATTTCCAAAACTATAGCCTATATTGAATTGCTTGCCTTCTCAGTGGGGATGACTGGGGAGGGAGGAAGGAAGAGAAGTTGGAACTCAAAGTTTTAGGAACAGATGTTGAGAATTATTTTTGTGTGCAACTGGGAAAAAAGAAATACGGGTAATGAGGTATAGAAATTTATCTTGCCCTACAGGACAAGGGAGAAGATAAGGATAAGGGAAGGGAGGGGTGTTAGAAAGGAGGACACATTGGTGTAAGGGGTAATCAGAATGCAAGGCGTTTTGGGGTGGGGAGAGGGAAGAGATGGGGAGAAAATTTGGAACTCAAAATTTTGTGGAAATGAATATTGAAAACTTAAATAAAAAATTTTAAAAAAATAAATGATGAGCAAGATGCTCTCAGAAAAACCTGGAAAGACTTGCATGGGCTGATACAAAGTGAAATGTATATTGTACAAAGTAACAGCAATATTGTGCATTAATCAGCTGTAATTACTCAACAATACACTGATCCAAGACAACTCTGCAAAGGCATGAACTGATGGCGTTAGAATAGATTGAAGCATAATTTTTTTACTTTCATTTTTTTGGAAGGTTTCTTTTTTCGTCTATTTTCTTTCAAGACATGACTAATATGGAAATGTTTTGCATGACTGTATATGTATAACCTACACTGAGTTTCTTGACTTCTCAATTAAGAAGGTTAGGGAGGGAGGGAGAGAATTTGGAACTCTAAAGTTTTAAAAATGAATGTTAAAAACTTTTTTACATGTAAATGGTGAAAAATAAAATACTAAATAAAATTTTTAAAAAGATAAGAAAAAGAGAAGGGGGCACAAATATAAGCATTTTACAACTAATGAAGGAAATATGTTGAAAGGGAGAAGAGATAGGAGGATTGGATTTGACTGCTTAACTGAAAGGGTTAAAAATAGTATGAATGGATTATTAGATAAAAACAAGAAATTAAAAGGAATAAGCAAAACTGAAAACTGGAGAAGGGATAATAAATGGAAAGTAGGGTGGCAGCTTAAGAGTGAGGAAAAGAGAGCCAGTAGTAAGAGAGTTGCCTTAAAATAGATTAAGCTTAAATAACTGAAGAGACAATAGTGCTGTGTTTACAGCATGTGCAGAGGAGGGATCCTAATTTGGAAAGAAAAAATCTATATTAACGATAAAGAGAGAAAATACAAACGTAAGTCATAATTATAAATGTAAGCAAATTAAATAATCCAATTAAATGAAATAGAATGACAGATTAGATAAAAGAATAAAATTCTACAAACTATTGTTTACAGCAAGCACATCTTAAAAAGATATAAACCAAATATAATTCAGAGAATAGGAAATGGATTGTATCAGTTGAATAAAAAAAAGGAATTGCAACCATGGTATCAAAACAAAGCAAAAACAAACATTCAAAACTTTAACAGAAGTAAAAGAAAACTATATTATGCTAAAAGGAACCATAGACATGTCACAAACTAGTGTCAACATTAAATTTATATATTCTAGTTTGTGTAAGGTGTTCATTTAAGCCTAATTTCTGAAAGTCTGCTTTCCAATTTTCTCAACAGTTTTTATCAAATGGGGAATTCTTTCCTAGTTAATTTGTTTTCCTTTTTATAGAATACTGGATAGAATTTATAGAAAAGTGAATAGAATTCTATTCTATAGAATAGAATATAGAAATTTAAAGTTTGTGGGGTTATTTGTTTAAAAGAGAAAAAAAAAAGTCCTCCAGTGGTAGAGGCTGTTATGAAGTAGTTTGAGGAGGTCTTTGGAAAGACAAAAGTGAGAGAAGATAGCAGTAGAGTGTATTTTGGAAGTAGATCAATCAGTGGAGCAATAATGTTCTCAACTACCTTGTTTTCTGCATTTTTTTGTTCATACATGTAACTAAATTCTTTTAACCAAAGAAAAGAATAGAAAAAAGTTGTTCAGCAGGTAAAAGATGTCATGCAATTTTCAAAACAAAGAGACAGTCAATGTCTCTGTTTTGGGGTAGGTGGGTTTTTGTTAATTCTCAAGCTTACAGTTTTATGGTAATCAAAATGGTAGGAGTTCATGTACTAGATTTTTAATAAACTTAAATGATAATTGCAACCCTTTGCAAAAAAATGGCAAGAAAATGCTCATTCCTTCACATGAAAATGTCATATTTCTGACATGATATGTAGTATTTTTAATTGTTTTTCCTAGGCTTGCTTTTATTTAAAGCAGTTTAACATTCATTATTTTCATGTTTAAAATATGTTATTGGTATTTAGAAAGTTATGTTCCCTTATATTTAATAAACCATGTATAGCTGTTGCCTCATCCCCAAACATTAATTAAGTAAAATTAAATTGGATGACCAGCATATGTGAGCATTTTCATTGAAAGTAAGAGAATTTACAAATTATTTAGCTTTGAATGTTTTGTGCATAGTAAAGAAGAAATGAAGCAAAAACTCAAAAGCAGCAAAGATAGCACTCCTTAAAGCTTTAATATGTTTCTAACCTCTTTTAGAGGAAAAAAAATAAGGAATTACCTACCTTCTTACATTAAGGCTTCTGAATTGGGTTTTTTCTAGACCACACAGACCTAAACTAGACCTAAAAAACTCTCAGTTTTGCTTATTGTTACGATATACTATGAAGCAGAAAAATTTACTGTGACTTAAGAAAATTCCCTGACTTCTCCAAAACTAAATTTAAAAAATAATTTGCATTTAATTAGTTTCAATGAACAAGTGTAATATCTAGCAGTAGCTGGACTATTAAAGGTTTAAAACATTTAGCATGTGCTTTAGAGAGCTGCTTATATTACTGTATCCAGGAGAAGGACACAGAAAAATGCCCACTATGATTCTTTTATTTTGATCATGAAAAATGTAAGCAGGAGGTTTATGGCAGTCATTATTATAGAGATACTTTGTCATAATTAACACTTAATGGTAGCTACACTTTTCATCATCTTATTTTCTTTCCCAGCTCTGTTTACAGCTTTGGAAAGTGCTTTGCTATTTTGACTCCTGTTAGATTAGCTAGATACTTAGGAAATCAGTCTAGTTACAGTCATAATTTATTCTATTCTGAAATAAGCACGACTGATGGAGCTTTTTCAGGCAGCTGAATTAGTTAGTTTAATATGTTTCTGTAAGTAGTATAAGAATAGAAAAGTCCAAAAAAGCCAATCTCAATAAAAGGTGGTTTGGTCATCTGTGAGATACACAACTAGACAGTTTTAAGTGTGAAGTCCAAAATATGTACAAACTTGAAATTGTACTTTATGAAACTACAGCCAACTAGAAAGCATGTCAGATTTATGTTTAGAGTAGTTAATTTATGAGCATGGATAATCCTTTGGAATAGGAGTAGCATAGAGAGTGCCAGTATTTTGAGTCATTTTGTACTATCAGTAGATAATGCAAGACCAGACAACTAAAAAAACCTGTGTACTCTGACCCCCAGTTCAAAAATATTATTTGTTTCTGAAACTTGATTTAAAAAATAGATATATTTCTAAGTGTTTTGTTAAACATGCTTAGAGAGTATCTTATCTTTGTAGTAATTTTGAACAGCAGAGCATCCTATTACTTTTTATGTTCTTCAGTAGTTGACGTATATTGCGTTGATTTGTGTTATTCTTACCTATTTACCTTTTGTGATTGAATTCTTTTTAGAATATTTCATTGTGTACCTGGGAAGTCATCCCAGTATGCATACTAGGATAACAAATTTTAAACATTCTAAATATACGTTTTCCTAGTTTATCAAAAGAAAATTTTGTAATAGCTTTGCTGACAGATACCCAAGGCTTACCTTCCTATGGTCATATGGTCATCAAGGTCAGTCTCTGAAGTGATTCATAGAATGGAGGGTGACATATTAGTTCATTCTTTTATGCCTGGAATGCTATTACAGAATTATAGACTCAGAATTTGAAAAGACTTCAAAAATTGTCTAGTTCAGCCCATTTCTATTCTTTCTATAACTTTTCCAGAAATGATCACTGCTGAATGATCTCCAGTTCTAGGGAACCCACTTTTTCATGGCTCTAATTTTTTTTAACCAGACTTGTGATTTCATGAGTATAAGGAACAAGCTTCCTCTACAAATCAAATCAATACCATTTCTGCAATTTATAATCTTAGAGATTTCCTTGGTCTTTGTGAGATTAAGTAATTTACCTAGGGTCCCACAGCTAATAGACACCAAAGGCAGGACCTTAAATCAGTTCTTCCTGACTCCAAGGCCAATTCGCCAACCACTTGACTATAATGCCTTTAGCTCTAAATCTTAGTATGCCAAAAATCTGCATCTTTACAACTTGTCCCCGTTGTTTGTATTGCTGCCTCCTGGACCCAAGCCCAAGAAAAAATCCAGGTCTTTTTTTCATAAAATAACCCCTTAGGCACTTAAAGAAACGTTCATGTACCCATTGAGTCCTCTTCTATCCAGAATAAATATCCCAGTTCTTTCAGATGATCCATCCCTCTGTGTTATAATTTACAGTATTCTCATCATTCTAGTTTTCATTCTTTGGACATAATTCATTTTCTAATTTCCCTCATATAACATGTCACAGAGGGGCAGTGCCAACATGGGAACAGGCAAGAACTCACCTGAGTTCTCCCAAATTCATCTACAAACACCTTTAAAATAATGCCTCAAAATGAATCTGGAGTGGCAGAACTCACAAAAAGACAGAAGGAAACAGTTTTCCAGACTAAGACAACTTAGAAGGTCAGTGGGGAAGATCTGTCATACCAGGGTGAAAGTAAAGAGCAGTCCAGGGCAGACAAGACCTCTAAGACTGTAGCAGGCTGTGCCTCAGAAAACCAGGAGTAGGCTGGGCCTTAGCAAGCCAGCAACAGACCTTAGCGACAACTGAATTGGCAGTAGCAGCAGTGTCCAGAGACAGTAACGGGGTCAAATAACTGGTCAGAAGGAGATTACAAGGGTACCTTTGCTGGCAATTTGGACAGGAATCTTACATTGCTCATATGTGAATCCAGATCATAGTCCTGGGGTAAAGAAGAGCATTAGCACGCCAGAGTTTGGAGCCACAGAGCATAGCAACCCAGGTTACAGTTCCAGGGCAGAAAGCAGTATTTGTGGTCATTCACAGACTATAGCAGAGACCAGAAGAGTAGTAAAAACATGTCTCCTTAGATAATACCACCTTGGAAGAACTGAAAACTTACAGACCCCCAGAACTAGGTCTGAAAAAAACTGCACAAAAAACCTAAAGCTTGAGACAAGTCCTCTTCTACCCTGAGAACTCACATTTAACGTAAAATTAAAAGTCAAGAAATGGGCTGCAAAAATCGACAAAGAAAGAAACTGATCATAGAAAGTTACTGTGGTGACAGGGAATATCAAAGTATAAACTAAGACAGTCAAAATTGCTATATCCACAGCCTCAAAGAAAAAATGTGGATTGGTCTCAGACCCAAAAGAATTCTAGAAGAACTCAAGGATTTTCAAAATCAAATAAGAGAGATAGAGGGAAAATGAGGAAAAGAAAGGAGAGTGGTGCAAGAAAATTGTGCAAAAAGGATCACAGGCACAAAAAACACTGGAAAAAAAATAACACCTTAAAAAACAGAATAGGCCAAATGGTAAAAGAGGTACAAAACTCAATGAAGAAAATAACTCCTTTAAAAGTAGAATTGACCAGATGGAAATGGAGGTACAAAAAAGAAAATAATTCTTTAAAAATTAGATTCAGAATGAGGCAAGTGGAAGTTAATGACTCCATGAGACATCAAGAAGCAATAAAACAAAATCAAAAAGTTTAGGGAAAAAATTGAAGAAAATGTGCTCATTGGGGAAAAAAAACTGACCTGGAAAATAGATCCAGGAGAGATAACTTAAGAATTATTGAACTACCAGAAAACCATGATCAATAAAAAGGGGGGAGGTAGAAATCATTCAAGAAATTATCAAGGGAAACTACTCTGATAGCCTAGATCTAGAGGGTAACATAGAAATTGAAAGAATCCACTGATCATCTCTTGGAAGAGATCCCAAATGAGAGCTCCCAGAAATACTGTAGCCAAATTCCAGAACTCCCAAGTCAAAGAGAAAATATTTCAAATAGCCGGAAGGAAAGAATTCAATTATCATGGAGTCACAATCAGGATAACAGGATTTGGCAGCTTCTACATTTAAGTACTAGAGGGTTTAGAATATGATACCCTGAAGGACAAAAGAGCTAGGATTACAACCAAGAATCGCCTACCCAGAAAAACTGAGTATAATCCTACTGAAATAGAGAACTTTCAAACATTCCTGATAAAAAAGACCAGAGCTGAACAGAAAATTTGGTTTCCAAATACAAGATTCAAGAGAAGCATAAAAAGATAAACAGGAAAGAGATCATAAGGGGTTCAATAAAGTTAAACTTTTTATTCCTACATCAGAAGATAATACTTGTATCTCCTAACAACTTTATCATTATTAGGGCATTTAGAAAGAGTATGGATGATATCTTAAAATCAGAATAAAAAACAGAGATGCACTAGGAGAAAGGAGAGGTAGAATGAGGTAAATTATCTCACTTAAAAGAGATATGAAAGAGCTTTTACAGTGGAAGGGAAGGTGGTGAGAGCACTTGAACCTTACTCTCATCAGAATTGGGTTAAAGAAGGAATAACATACACACAGGTTTAGAAATCTATTTTGCCCTACCGGAAAATAGGAGGATAAAAGAAGAGGGATGAGGATAGAAGGGAGAGTAAATTGGGGGAGTCAGTAGTCAGAAGCAAAACCCTTCTGAGGATGGCCGGAGTGAAAAAGGGAGAGAGGGGGTAAATGCAGAGAAATAGGATGGGGAAAAATACACAGTAATCATAATTGTGAACAAAATTTTACAGCAAGTTTCCCTGATAAAGGCCTTGTTTCTCAAATATATAGAGAAGTGAGTCAAATTTATAAGAATACAAGTCAATATAAATTATTCCCCAGTCAATAAATGGTCAGTGGACATGAACAGGCAGTTTTCAGAAGAAAAAAAACAAAGCTATCTGTAGTCACATGAAAAAATGCTCTCAATACTATTAATTGTAATACTAACTAGAGAACTGTAAATTAAAACAACTCTGAGGTACTACTTCACACCTATCAGACTGGCTAATATGCTTGAAAAAGAAAATAACAAATGTTGGAGAAATGGGAAAATTGAGACACTATTGTCAGAGTTGTAAACTGATCCAGTCATTCTGGAGAGCAATTTGGAACTATGCCCACAGGGCCATTAAACTGTTTATACCAGGTGTGAAGAACCTGCAGCCTTAAGGCTACATGTGGCCTTCTAAGCCATTGGTTGCAGTCTTTTCACTGAGTCCAGGTTTTGCAGAACAAATCCTTTTATTGAGGGGTTTTGCTCTCTAAAGTTTGCATTCAGTCAAAGGGCCACACTTGAGAACCTAAAGGCCTAAGTATGGCCTCAATCAAGAACACAGGTTCTCCATTCTTGGTATATATATATATATATACACACCCTTTGACCAAGAATTACTACTACTAAATCTGTATCCCAAAGAGATAAGACAAAAACGAAATGGACCAATATGTACAAAAATACTTAAAGCAGCTCTTTTTATCATGGCAAAGAATTAAAAATTGAGAGGACACCCATCAATTGGGGAATGAGTAAACAAGTTGTAATGTATGATTGTGATGGAATACTGTTGTACTATAAGAAATGACAAGCAGGATGATCTCAGAAAAACCTTAGTTACCTGATGTAATGCAAAAGAAAATGAGCAGAACCAGGAGAATATTGTACACAGTAACTGCAAAACTGCAGGATGATCAACTCTGAATGACTTAACTGTTCTCAGCAAACAAAGATCCAAGATAGTTCTGAAGGATTTATGATGAAAAAAATGCTATCCATCTCCAGAGAAAGAACTGCTGGCATCTGAATGTGGTTTGAGGCATATTTTTTTTTAACTTTTTGGATTTTTCGTGACTTTTTGTTTGCTTTTGGTCTGTTTTCTTTCACAACATAACTGATGGAATGCATGACTGCACATGTATAACCTATATCAAACTGTTTGCCATCTCCCAACAAGGGGAGAGGAGGGAGAGAAGGAGAGAATTTGGAACTCAAATTTTTTATGAATATTTTAAAATTGCTTTTACATGTAATTGGAGGGGGGGGAATGTTAAAGTTTTTTTAAAATGTGTCACTGAGAACTGGACATGGTGCTCCAGAAGTGATTTGACCTGGACAAAATTAGCAGGACTGTCAACTCCAGTATTCTGGATGTTGTGCTTCTGTTAACACAGCCTAAAATAATGTTGCTTCTTTGGATGTAATGTCACACTGTTAACTCATGTTGAACCTGAAGTCATCTAATTACAAGACAATCTCAGAAAAAAATTATCCCATTCTGCTTTAGTTTTTTTAGGTTCTGATAACTGAAGTCACAGATAATAAGTAAATGTCAAGGCATTTGGGTCTCAGTGACTTGTGTTTCGTTGGTACTTGCTTCAGTGTATCCTTAAAAGGACAATCTGCGTCTTGTGTCTTTCATCAGGTTTTATCTTTTTGTCTTTTTTTTTTAATAGAGTAAAACATTCTTCCCTGCGGGAGAGTCTAATTATTCTACTTTTCTGATTTTTAAAGACAGTGTCCATCATGCACAAAAAGTCCTCAAAATAGATCTTTTCTTTAGAATTCTCTTAATTCATCCTTATCTCTGTGTATTCTTTCTTTAAATTTGGCATCATCTTTACCTTTTTCAAGTTTGTTTAAAGCTAAATCATGTTCTATATGTATTTTTATTTGCCCTCCTTTAGTTTCTACTTTGAATAGGACCTGTGTTCAAGTCTTTACTTCTGATCCTTTACTAATTTGTGTGACTTGGACAAGTCTTTTAATTTATCTGGGTCTCATCTTCCTCAAAAATTCCACAAAATGAGGAGGTTGGACCAGATGCATCTGAGGTCCCTTCTAATTCTAGATGCATGATCTTATAATTCTCTATGTGGTTAACTTTGGAATTTACCAAAATGAGTTAAGATTGTCATCAGCCTTTCTAAAGAAGCCCAGTTATGGCTTAATTTTTAGAATGGAGTACAGCTAGGTCCTCATTAGTGTAACTGTTGACTCCCTTGAAATGGTTGCATGTGTTAGAATTAACAGTATTCAAAATTATAATTTTGTAAAATATAGTAATTGGTTCCAGCCCAATGGAAGTATGCCATGGAAATTAAAATAATATCACTGCTTCAGGAGAATTCATTGTTTATCTGTATGTGTTGATGTGTACGTCAAAGGCAGGAGCTATTTTTTCATAATCAAAATCAGGAATTCTTAACTGCCATAGTTAAACTAATCATGAAGAAGTAAGTATTCTAGTCTTTTAGCTGGGTGTGCACTTGAATTGATAATTAATTTATGAAATGGGGGCAGACACACTCAGTTCTTTGGGTACTCACAGGAAAGATCCTGACTAGCAGCAAGAAATGGGGCAGCAATCACTGTAATTAGGCACAGAGGGTGTGGAAGCAAAATGCCCAGGAAATACAGACAAGCAATGAAAGGGTATGAGGACAGGGTGAAGAAAGGCAGGTAACATGGGGAACGTGTCACTCAAGCAACCATAAATTAGAGGTGGGGATACTAGGTAGCATGGACCTGGTGGAGACGGAAGAGTTGGGAGGTGTCACGCAGGAATGTGAAGTCTCATTTATATTAGGGTTTGGGGAGGACAGACTAATTCTTATTGGTGCAGTCTTGTGGGTTCATATATATCCAAATGATTTCAAAGTTGTCAGTAAAACTCTGAAGTTAACACATCCATATCACCTCAAAATTATCAGCACCATTTGGTGATCTGCAGGCCTTTTTTTTGGAGGTCTGGAATGTATCTGAGATTTCTATATTGTAGAACCAAAATGTCCTGACACCAAAGCCTAAGTGACTTCCCCTGATTCAGCACATATTATCAGGATGTTATTTTTTGTTAATATATGATACTACTTATAAATTAATGCTCCTTTGATCTTTAGGATGGTTTGTACATGACCTCCAGGTTCCCCTTTACAATCTTATTTCCTGTTATTGCCCCTTTATATTGGTTACTTATAAACTTACTACAATTATTTCTTCCACATCACAGGGGTTAAGAACATAGCCTCCCCCCCCCCAATCTGGAAAATCTACATAAAACTTTTTGGTCCTCACTTTAGAAGTCTGAATTTTTATGGTATTAAAAAATAGAATATATTGATATTATACAATCCAGTACATATAAATTAGTGCATTTCTGAATAATCTTTTTCTGTATCATATGCTAGATTTCATGTGTTGTCTGTGGTTTCCCCAAAACTCCCCCAAAATTCCCATTTAATTTCTATGCCATCCTGTGATATATCACAACCATCATAGGGAAAGTCACTATGTGGAAAGGATAACTGTATACTTATTGGTGGGATGGGGGTTGTCAGGGAGACCAGAAGAAGATGCACTTTTAACGCCTGTAGAAAGGCATAAGAGTATAGTGGATAGACTGCTGTTCTTTGAATTCGGAACATCTTTATGTGAAGCCTTATGCTAGTTTTGTAAGCTCAGGCAAATCACTCCATAACCAATCTCCCCTTTTGAACTTTAGTGCCAGACTTTTAATTACATTTTCCATACCTAGATGATACCCCCAGTACCTCAAGTTTGTAACCCCAAAAAAAGCTATATATACTGTGCCTTAATGTACTATTTCTGTGGATGACATCACCATCCTCCTTGTCATCTATACTTATAAGCTCAGAGTTATCTTTGACTCACCACAATTAATCATTTATTAATGATAGTACCTGACACCTCTACAATATATCCTAAATCTATCCCTTTCTTTCCATTCTCACTGGAACCACTGTTGAAGGCTCTCATTACCTCTTGCCTGAACTATATTATTTTTCAAATAAATTATTATTGATAAGTTTTATTTTTGTATTACCTAAATTTCTCCCATTATCTTCCTTTTCCTGAGAGCCATCTCATGAGTCTATGTCAAATCAGCATCAACTGGAGAAACTTGGATTGTTTAGCTTAGAGGAAAGAAGACTCAGTAGGAGAGCAATCATGATAGCTATCTATGTTCAGATATTTGAAGAAATCTCAGTGGAGAGGGATTGGATTTGTTCTGTTGGGCTCCAGAAGACAGAACTAGAGTAATGAGTTATCTCAAAAAGATAAATTTAGGTTGGATTGCAGGAAAACTTCATGACAATAGAAGCTGTCCAAAAGTGAAATGGGGTCATTGTAGAGATGCTGTGTTTCCCTCTTCAGAAGTCTTCAGGAAGAGACTTCTCAGTTATATTATAGGAGGGATTTCTTTTGGGTATGGACCAGACAGCTGTTGAGTTAGACCAGTCACCTATTAAGATGCCTTTCAGTTCTCAAATTCTGTGATTCTCTGGAACCTTTCCTATCTTATGTGTCACTGGTTCCCATCACTTAACAATAATAGTACTTATAATTGACATTAAATTCTTTGCAAAGCAATTTATGTACCTTATCTCATTTGATCTTCACAGCAATCCTGTGAGTTAAGAACTATGTGTAGGTATTATTATTCCTATCTGCAGATGAAAAAGACCTGAGTTACTCAGAAATTAAATGACTTACCCATGGTCACAAAACTAGTAAGTGTCAAGAGGTGGAGTGTGAACACAAGTTTCTACTGACTCAATTTCAGCAATTTTTCCATTATGCCACTAACCTACTCACCATCCCCTTTTCTCATCCTAACCACTTCTACTTTGGTGACTTTGCTTATGTTTTCTCTCATGTCTAGAATTAACTCTTTTATCAGCTCTCCTTGTTTTGAAACCCCTCCCAAGGAGGGATCCTTCAAGCCCAAATCAGTTTCAGCCTTCTTTGTGAAGCCTTCCGTCCCTAATCCCTTCCCCTCCCCACTCCAATTATCTGCCAACTGAAAAGTCTTCTTCTTCCCTTTCTCAGTATTCCCTTTCCCCAATATTTTTGGGACCTTTTCATTATATTTGTCACAGTCTGAGTCATATTATATTTGCATGTGTAAATCCCATGGAGTGTCTTATTTAATCCTTGTATCACTAATGTACACAGTAGGCAGATAGTAAAATTTATTGAAATTATTCATGAATAGTATCTTTTTTTGGAATACTTCATCTCCGCTTTACTGGCATGTGTGTTTGTTAATACATATGCCAGACCCAGAAAAGATATATAGTTGCCTTGGGATTTCTTTTTTTTTTTTTTGGAAGGGGGAAGACAAGGCACTTGGAGTTAACTGACTTACCCAAGGTCACAGAGCCAGTAGTTGTCAAATATCTGAGGCTGGATTTGAACTCAGGGCCAGTGTTTTATTCACTGGACCGCCTAGCTTCCCCATGCCTTTTGATTTCTATAGCTAATCATTGATCCTTTCTTGACTAGCTTGGAAAATCTTTTTTAGAAACTAAAGGTGTTTGTCTACTTATCCAAGGTGGGTAGAAATAGTAGAGAATAGGGGAAAAAATGTTATCTCTATAAAGCCTAGGACAAATCTACTTATTACTTTGTAGTGGAGAAGGGTTTCATGGTTCTTTAAATTAGGACCTTCTACATGGCATTATCTATTACACAGAGTATATTTCCTACCTTTTTTTATCTTTCTTCCATGTTTAATATGAAGCTTGGCTATCTGTACTTAAAACTAAATACAAAATGGACTTCACTTTACAAAATGTTCAATAAATATTTTTGGATGAATTAAAGCACATTCTCTTATCTATACATGTATTTTCTTCCCTAATAGGTGAATGTTATATTTAATAGCAAAATTACTACATCATTCAAAATCATAAAGGAACAAAAAAGAGTAGTTATATTTTTTAATTAAACTGGCTTGACTACCTTTTTTTTATGCCTCCATAACTATCTGTCTCTTTCAGATACAGAGAATTACAACTCAGTTCAGAAAGCAAAGTGGCTGAATTTCTCCACCAATATAAATTAAAATCTTTTGAAAGTGAACGTGCTCAACTTCTACAGGAAGAAACAGCAAGAAACCTCACACAGTGTCAATTGGAATGTGACAAATACCAGAAAAAATTGGAGGTAAGTACATTTCATGTACATTTTCTGTTGAATAAGGCTGGTGTAAGGGTATGATTTACAATTAATCTCTTACTATGCAAATTGTTTACAGTGACTTAAAATTAATATTGCAAATCTACATTAACTTAGACTACAAGAATATAGAATTATGATAATTGAGGTGACTTGAAGTAAAGTTTATAAACTGTATAATAAAACTAGTTTCCTAAGAAAATTATTGGTGTAAACCATATTGTAGAGTTTCTCTAGGTAAGGAAACTATTTTAAAGGTTTTTTAAGGCACCTCTTTTCATACAAAATGCTATTAACAATTTACTTTTAACTGTTTATAAAAGCACATCCAATTGTATGGTAATTTTAATAGCTGACATATTTGTAAGGCTTATTATTGATAGAGCCCTACAGATATTATCTCATTGAGCCTCCTGAACATACTCACAAGTCAAGATGTCAGGGATTGTCATTCCTGTTTCACCAAAGAGTAAAATGATATTCTCAGAAGTTAAAAGGACGTGCCTAGTTTCATGTGTCACATAAGTAGCAAAATACTCTCCAGACAAATTTGGTTATAACTGTTTTTATACTTATTTTTTTAAAAGAATATTACTTAAAGTAAATAAAACTCTCTTTTTTAAAGTAATTTAAGCTTTTAACTAATTAAGACTAATCTTCCCTTCAGTAAGTCCAGATTAATGATTAAAATATTGTTCAACTGGCTGGTTTTTCCAAGTATTTAATGCTTTTTCTTATGGTACTATCTCAAAATTACATTAAATTGTTAATTCCTCATTTGTCATTTAATCAATCAAACAACAGACATTTATTAAAGGCCTTTTATATGCCAGGCAATCTGTATACAAAGACAAAAAAAATGAAACAACCATTCCCATGAAGAAGCTTACATTCTATTTTAGTAGACAATATATACTATATTATATGTATATAAGTACATATATTATATGTGTTCATACATATATTTGCATACCATATGTGTATGTATAAATACAAGATAGTAAGATATAAGATAGTTTTGTGTTCATCTTTCATTTTTGAAGAGGACCATGACATTAGAGAAATGAAGACATGACTTGCACTTGACTTTATTTTGAGGGAGGGAAGGCTGTGCATGGTCACTAGCCTCACTTTCTCCTCCTGAGCCATCTGGATCTAGTGACCAGATATTCATCAGGATGACTGGAGATAGCCCAGAATGCAGTGGGAGACCTTGACCTTTTAGGCTAAGGCCTTTTCAGGTACTCACTTGAAGTGAGGTAACGCCTATTTAGTGAATAAGCCTCTTTAAAAGGTAGTCAGGGGGATAGCCCCTTTAATAGAAAAAAATAAATAAATCATTCTGGGAGGGGCAGGAGCCTCAGGGTTGTTTAGAAGAGAAACTGTTACCATTGACTTTCTAAGCCAAAGAAGTCCAAAACCAGCCATTGAGTGGAAGTTGGGCAGAGACCCTTCCCTCTTCAATCTTTGGAGTCCAAGGCTTTAGGGAAGACAAGAAAGAAAGAAGAAAGAAAGGGAAGGGAAGGGTTATTGAAAGGGTTAAATGAAAAAATTTAGGTGAAAATAATGTGAAAACCATTAGATGTTCTACAAATTAAGCATGTATATTTGCCTGTTGTAGAAAATGTTCTGAAGTATAAATATATATATTTATGTAATCCAGTAAAGCATTATTAACACCAGCTGTATAAAAGGAATATGTAATCACCTATACAATATAATTTGAAGTTACCAAGAAATTCCACCTATGCATCCCAAACTGAACTCATCGTCTTTCCTCAAAAGCTTGCCCTATCTCTCACAGTAAAACAGGGCAAGTTAATTGTATTCTGCTTTCTCCCTTAGATTCTGTATCCATCATTGAACAGAGTTGTCAGTTCTTTCTGCAGTATCTCTCACATTAATTCCTTTCTGTCCATAGTGTTACTGCCTTAGTTCGGGCCTCATTACTTCTACCTGACCTGTTAATAGTCTCCCTTCAGTCTCTGTTTTCTACAATTCATCCTAAGTAAAGCTGCCAAAATAATCATTCTAATGAATAGGTCTAATCTTATAATTCTGTGCCTAAAAATATTTAGTGGTAACCTGTAGGATAAAATACATATTTCTCAGTGTGGCACACAATCAGTACCTTTCTAGCCTTATTTCACACTATTTCCCTTTCATGTACTCTATGTTCCAGTCATACTAGACTACTAGCTGTTCCTTGAGCTACACATACCATCCTATACACTTATTTGTGTCTGCCTGGAACACACACATATATGTTGAAATATTTCCCTTCCTTTAAGGTCCAGTTCAAGTACCACTTCCTTCCTGAAATTTTTCCTACGCCTCCTAGCTAAAAATTCTCTCTCCTTCTTCAGGGTACTGTATACCATTTGTTCTCAATCTCTTTTGTTCTTATCATAGTCTGTCTTATACAATTTTTATTCTAGGTGGCACAGTGGTTAGAGTGGGGGCCCAAAGTCAGGAAGATCTAAGTTCAAATCTGGCCTAAGACACTAACTGTGTCACCCTGGGCAAGTCACTTAACTCCGTTTGCCTCATTTTCCTCATCTGTACAAATGAGCTGAAGGGAGTGGCAAACCACTTCAGTATCTTTGCCAAGGAAATCCCGAAAGGCATCACAAAAACTCAGACATAACTCAAAACATCTAAACAACAAGTTATGTTTCCATTATATTTTAAGTTTCCTGCTGACTGGGATTATCATATTTTTATTCCTTGTACCCCCAATACTTATTATATAGTGAGTACTTGGTAAATATTCTTTTTTTTTTCTCTTTACATATATGCGTATGTGTGTAATTTATTTATTTTTGTTTTCAACATTCACTTCCATAAGATTTTGAGTTTTAAATTTTTCCCCATTCTTTTCTTCCCCCCTTTGCAAGATAATGTGCAATCTAATATAAGCTCTACTTATGTATTCATATTAAACATATTTTCACAATAGTCATGATGTAAAGAAGAATTAAACTAATAGGAGGAAGAAAAAACAAAACAAAACAACAAAAGGAAAGGAGAGCAAATAATATGCTTCCATCTGCATTCAGACTCCAAAGTTCTTTCTCTGGATGTGGATAGCATTTTCCATCATGAGTCTTTTGGAGGAGTTGTCTTACTAGATCCTTGCATTGCTGAGAAGAGCTAAGTCTATCAAAGTCAGTCATCTCACAATGTGGCTATTACTACATACAGTGTTCTGGTTCAGCTCATTTCACTCAGCATCAGTTCATATAAGTGTTTCCAGGTTTTTTGAAGTCTGCCTGCTCATCATTTCAAAAGCACAAAAGTATTCTATTATATTCTAATAACTACAACTTGTTCAGCCATTCCTCAATTGATGGACATCCCCTCAATTTCCAATTCTTTACTACCACAAAAAGAGCAGCTATAAATATTTTTGTGCATGTGGTTCCTTTCTCCATTTTTATGATCTCTTTCATATGCAGACCTAAAAGTGTTATTCCTGGGTCAAAGGGTATGGACAATTTTATAATCTTTTCGGCATAGTTTCAAATTGCTGGGCAGAATGGCTAGATCAGAATGGCTAGTACCACCAACAATGCATACTAGTGGTCTAATTTTCCCACATCTTCTCCAATATTTATCATTTTCCTGTTTTGTCATGTTAGCCAATCTGACAGGTATGATGTGGTACCTCAGAATCATTTTGATTTGCATTTCTGTAATCAGTAGTGATGTAGAACATTTTTTTCATAGGACTATAGATAACTTTAATTTCTTCATTTGAAAGCTGCCTGTTCATATCTTTTGACCATTTATCGATTGGGGAATGACTTGTAGTCCCTTATAAATTCAACTTAGTTCTCTATATATTTTAGAAATGAGGCCTTTATCAGAGACACTGATTTTATAAAGCAGATTTCTACTTCCCTTATAATCTTGATTGCATTGGCTTTGTTTGTGCAAAAACTTTTCATTTTAATGTAATCAAAATCATCCATTTTGCTTTTCATAATGGTCTCTATCTCTTGCTTGGTCATGAATTCTTCCCTTCTCTATAGATCTGTCAGATCAACTATTCCTTGCTCTCCTAGTTTGCTTATAGTATCAGTCTTTATATCTAAATCATTTACCCGTTTTGACTGTATCTTGGTACAGGGTGTAAGATGCTGGTCTGTGCCTAGTTTCTGCCTTACAATTTTCCACTTTCCCAACGGTTTTATTTAAACAGTGGGTTCTTATCCCAGAAGCTGGAGTCTTTGAACTTATCAAATAGGAGGTTACTATAGTCATCGACTGTTGTGTCTTGTGTACCTAACTAATTCCACCGATCCACCACTCTTTCATAGTTAGTATCAAGTAGTTTTCTTCCACCATGTCCCCCAGTCAGCCCCCTCCCTTTTCTTCCCCTTCACCCTTACTACTTCTTCACTCCCTTCTATCCACCCTCTCCCTTATCTTTCCCTTTTCCTTTCTTACTTTCTGTAGGGTGTTAGATTTCTGTACCTGAGTATGTTATTCCCTCTTTGAACGAAATCTGATGAGAGTAAGATTCAAATAATGTTCATCTCCCTCCCTTCTTTCCCCCTACTGTAATCGGTTTTTGTACTTTTTCGTGTTATGTAATTTACCTTTGTCTCCCTTCTCCTTTCCTCTTCTCCCAGTATAATCTCTTTTCACCACTTAGATTTCTTATCATCACATCAAAGTCAACTTATACTCTATGTATAGCCCTTTAAAATGTCATAATAACAATTCAGTTTTCAAGACTTAAAAATGTTATCTTCCCTTGTAAGATTGTAAACATTTTGCCCTTATTAATAACATGTTGCTTTTTTCTTCCCTGTTTACTTTTTTAGCCTCTCTTGAGTCTTGTAATGGAAGATTAAATTTTCTGTTGAGCTCTGGTCTTTTCATCAGGAAGGTTTGTAAGTCCCCTGTTTTGTTGAATGTCCATCTCCTAATCTGAAAGAGTATGCTCAGTTTCACTGAGTAGTTGATCCTTGGTTGTAATCTCAGCTCTTTTGCCTTACGGAATATCCACGTCCTTGATCTTTTAATGTAGAAGTTGCAAGATCCTGCATAATCCTGACTGTGGTTCCATGATATTTAAACTGTAACTCACATCTCACTACTCTTACCTACTCACTCAGCTATTTCTAAATATCTAAATAGTTGAAGTCAGTAATGCAAGCAGACATTATATGCAGAGTAAATATTTTATCTTATGAGAAATTAGGTTTCATTTTATTCTCCATGATCACATTGGGTCTGAAATTAGGGACATTATTTCAACAATTGGTTTCCAGAATACAGACTAAAAACTACCCATAAGTTTGTTTAATCTTCAAATGGAATAAAAAATGACTTCTCTTTTTGTGGTGTGTGTGTGTGTGTGTGTGTGTGTGTGTGTGTGTGTGTTTTGGAAATAAGTAAAATCAAAAGTTTGGATCAAGCTTTTAGTATTCAGAGATATTTAAGATAGTGAGAAACTATTACTTTTTAAGCTATCTGAAGATTGTTCTTTTAAATACAAACTTTAGTTCCTTTTGGGTATTTTTTTTAGCAATGGGAAGATGTTCCATTATCAAAACTGTACATTATATATCACCAAATAGGTTTTTTTTTAATTTTCATAAATTTAGTCCTGTTTTCTCATTGCCTTGTATTTACAGCTTTAAGGTGTATTCTTTTTTTAAATTTCTGATTAATTTTGAATTGGTTGTGCTTACTAATATCAATTTAAATTTTCGCTCCCCTTTAGACTTTGTCAAATACTTAAATTACCCATAACCAAACACTTTTACACCCTAAGAAAAAACATTATTTAGGATAAACTTCCCCTAAAGAAACTGGTTACTTACTAGAGTCACTTCAAGTGAACTTTTGTGAATCAAATAATCACACCTTGTTTACTGTTTAAACACCTAATCACATACATCTTGTTAACTGATCTTCAGATGCAGATTTTTATATGTTCACTTTTTGTAAATCAAAGAATGCCTTAATATAATTGTTTTCCAAGTAAGCTTCATAAAATACAGGATCTAATGAGATCACACTTGTCAGACAAGAAACCAGGGAATATATCCAAAGCTACTTTCATGGCTACAAAAATGAATTCTTAGTCATAGATTCATTCCACACAGTTATTGAGATCCTACTTTTACAAGACACTGTTATAGGTACCCTGGATAACACAAAGACCAAGATATAGTATTCTCAGATTCTAGGCAACATATGAGTACACAGAGATATTTTCCACTCTCAGGTTTTCTTCAGTTGTATGTCTTGAAGTAACCTGCTAGATCAAAAGTTTTATCAGATACCATGCTACAAAGAAATGAATTTTTCAAATTATATCTCCAAAATTAATGCTACTTTTAAAAAACAAAACCCTATTTCACTAAAAACCAAATGAAGCCATCGAATAGTGACAGAATGCTCTTAAAAATGAATCATGGACAAAGAATCTTGATCAGAACCTAGAGGAAGATAAAAATGACAATTCTACCTAAATTAATTTATTTATTCAGTGTTATACCAATCAAACTATCAGATAATTATTTTCTAGAGCTAGAGAAAATAATATCAAAATTCATCTGGAAGAACAAAAGGTCCAAAAAAACAAGGGAACTAATGAAAAGAAATGCTAGGGAAGGTGGCCTAGCTCTACCAGATCTCAAATTGTATTATAAAGCAACAATTATCAAAACCTCTTGGTAGTGGCTAAGAAACAGAAGGGTAGACCAGTGGAATAGGTTAGGTACTCAAGACACAGTAGTCAATGAATATAGCAACTTACTGTTTAATAAACCCAAGGACCTCAGCTTCTGGGATAAGAACTCACTATTTGACAAAAATTGCTGGGAAAACTGGATAGCAGTGTGGCGGAAACTAGGCATAGACCTATGCCTGACACTGTACACATGAATAAAGTCCAAGTGGGTACATAATCTAGGTATAAAGATGGATACTATAAACAAATTAGTGTAGCAAAGCACAGTATATTTATTAGATTTATGGAGAGGAGAAGAATTTCTGACTAAACAAGTGATTGAAAGCATTATGAAGTGCAAAATAGATAATTTTGCTTACATTGAACTGAAAAGTTTTTGCCCAATCAAACCCAATGCAACCAAGATTAGGAGGGAAGCAGAAAACTGGGAAAGAATGTTTGCAACTAGTGTCTGTAATAAAGGCTTCATTTCTAAAATATATAGAGAACTGAGTCAAATGTACAGGATTACAAGTCATTCCCCAACTGATAAATGGTCAAAGGATATGAACACACAGTTTTCAGAGGAAGAAATTAAAGATATTTATAGTCATATGAAAAAATGCTCTAAACCACTATTGATTAGAGAGTTGCAAATCAAAACAATTCTGAGATACCACATCACACCTATCAGATTGGTTAACATGACAAAACAGGAAGATAATAAATTTTGGAAAAGATGTGGGAGAGTTGGAACACTAATTCATTGTTGGTGGAGCTATGAGCTCATCCAGCCATTCTGGAGAGTGGTTTAGAACTATGTCCAAAGGGTTACAAAAATGTGCATACACTTTGACCCAACAATATTGCTTCTAAGACTGTATACCAAAGAGATTATAAAAATGGAAAAGAGTTCCACATGTACAAAAATATTTATAGCAGCACTCTATGTGGTGGTCAAAAACTGGAAATCAAAGAGATGCCAATCAATTGGGGAATGGTTGAATAAATTGTGGTATATGAATATAATGGAATACTATTATGCTGTAAGAAATGATGAACAGTAAGACTTCAGAGAGGCCTGGAAAGACTTACATGAACTGATGCTGAGTGAAAGGAGCAGAACCAGGAGAATTTTGTACACAGCAACAACCACAGTGTGTGAGAATTTTTCTGGTGGACTTAGTACTTCATTGCAATGCAAAGACTTAAATAATTCCTAATGGTCTCTTAAGGCAAAATGCCTTCCACATCCAGGAAAAGAACTATGGAATTCGATTGCAGAATGAAGCAGGTCATTTTCTTTTGTATTATGTTTTAGTTTGTTTTATGATTTCTCCCATTCATTTTAATTCTTCTATGCAACATGAAAATGTATTTAATAGGAATGTATGTGTATAACCTATATAAAACTGAATGCTGTATCAGGAAGGGAGTGGGAAATAGGAGGGAAAGAGGGGAGGGAGAGGAAAAAATCTAAGATATATGGAAGTGATTGTAGAACACTGAAAACAAATATAATAATAACAATCAAAAAGGGGAAAAAAAGAACCTAGAGAAAGTAATTAACTAAAAAAAAGTTAGGAATATTATGTTGAGATTAATCAATTTAATTGGAAATAGTTACTAAATAAGTTTAATACATTGTATTGATGATCAGTACTTTTTAATGAATCATTCAATTTTTTAAAAGAATCAGTCACTTTATTAAAAGTTTTCTTTTTCCCTTAGCTGGCCTTCATTGTTATATTTCTACATTTAAAAACTTATTCTACACATTTCATCTATTATGAAAGTACCATTTCTTCAAAACTTATAGTGTCATAGATTTATTTGAAAAAAAATTTTATCCATTCCTTATGTATTTTTAGTTTTCAACATTCACTTCCATGAGATTACGAGTTCCAAATTTTCTCCCCATCTCTCCCCTTCCTCCACCCCAAAATGGTGTATAATATGTAAGGAAGAATTAGACTAATGGGAGAAACCATGAGAAAAAAAGAAACAAGGAGAGAGAGAGAGAGCAAATAATATGCTTCAACTCATATTCAGACTCCATAGTTCTTTTTCTAGAGGCGGACAGCATTTTCTATCCTGAGTCTCTTAGAGTTGTCTTAGATCCTTAAATTGCTAAGAAGAGATCAGTTTATCAAAGTTAGTCATTGCACAATGTGGCTGTTACTGTGTTCAGTGTTCTCCTGGTTTTGGTCACTTCACTCAGCGTCAGTTCATATAAGTCTTTGAAAATGTTTTTCTTGCTAGCTGTGGCCTGGCTTTAGGTAATAGACACCCAAATCTCAAGAGAGTTTGCCTTAAACACTCTTCTTTCATTTCCTCCTAATACTTATTCAACTCAGCTTTTAAAAGGAATGGTAAGTCAAAGGAAGATTTTGGGAGGAAAACTAAGTATGGCAAGATAATGCCAGAACTAGAGAGAAAGAGACTTCAGTCCAGGTTGGGCCCCACCTGTCCTTCTAGAGAATACTCAGGGGTTCTATTTCTATATCCCCATATCGCCCTACTTAATGAAGCCAAAGGTAATCTTCTACCCATACTTGGAAGTATATAAACAAAGGGGAAAAAGCCACAAAGTTGGTAATAGAAAAATACTCTCGTGTCCCTCCTCCAAAAGGAAAAAAACAACTGAAACACTAAAAATTTCAAGAGAAAACCCTCAATAAAAAAGCATAGACTAATATAACAAAAATGACAATTCTACCTAAATTAATTTACTTATTTAGTGCCATACCAATTAAACTATCAGATAATTATTTTCTAGAGCTGTATAAAATGATATCAAAATTCATTTGGAAGAACAAAAGGTCCAGAATATCAAAGGGACTAATGAAAAGAAATACTTGGGAAGGTGACCTAGCGCTACCAGACCTCAGATTGTACTATAAAGCAGCAATTATCAAAACCACTTGGTATTGGCTAAGAAACAGAGAGGTAGACAAGTGGAATAGACTTAGCACTCAAGACACAATAGGCAAGGAATATAGCAACCTCCTGTTTGATAAACCCAAGGACCCCAGCTTCTGGGATAAGAACTCACTGTTCAACAAAAATTGCTGGGAAAACTGGATAACAGAGTGGCAGAAATTAAGCATAGACCCATGCCTGACACCATACACAAGAGTAAAGTCCAAATGGGTACATACATGATTTAGGTATAAAGATTGATACCATGAATAAACTGGAGAAGCAAAGAATAGTGTATTTATCAGATTTATGGAGAAGGGAAGAATTTTTTACTAAAGAAGAGATAGAAAGCATTATGAAATGCAAGGTGGATAATTTTGATTACATTAAACTGAGAAGTTTTTGCACAACCAAACCCAATGCAACCAAAATCCGGAGGGATGTAGTAAATTGGGAAAGAATTTTTACAGCTAAGCTCGGGGATAAAGGCCTCATTTCTAGAATACATAGAGAACTGACTCAAATGTATAACCATACAAGTCATTCCCCAGTTGATAAATGGTCAAAGGATATGAACAGGCAGTTTTCAGAGGAAGAAATTAAAGATATCTATAATCATATGAAAAAATGCTCTAAATCACAACTGATTAGAGAGATGCAAATCAAAACAACTCTGAGGTAGCACATCACACCTATAAGATTGGCAAACATGACAGAACAAGAAAATGATAAATGCTGGAGAGGATGTGGGAGAGTTGGAACACTAATTCATTGTTGGTGGAGCTGTGAGCTGATCCAGCCATTCTGGAGAGCAATTTGGAACTATGCCCAAAGGGCTACAAAAATGTGCATACCCTTTGACCCAGCAATATTGCTTCTGGAACTCTATCCCCAAGAGATCATAAAAATGGGAAAGGGTCCCACATGTACAAAAATATTTATAGCAGCACTCTTTGTAGTTGCCAAAAACTGGAAGTCAAGGGGATGTCCATCAGTTGGGGAATGACTGAATAAATTATGGCATATGAATGTAATGAAGTACTATTGTGCCATAAGAAATGATGAACAAGAAGACTTCAGAGAGGCCTGGAAGGACTTATATGATCTGATGCTGAGTGAAAGGAGCAGAACCAGGAGAACTGTGTGCATAGCAATGACCACAGTGTGTGAGAGTTTTTTCTGGTAGACTTGGAATTTCGTAATAATGCAAGAACTTATTAAAAAAAAAAATCCCAATGGTGGTTTTCTAAGGCAAAATGCCTTCCACACTCAGAGAAAGAAATATGGAAGTCATTCGCAGAATGTAGCAGATCATGTTTGTGTGTGTGTGTGTTTTTGTGTATCATGTTTTGATTTGTTATATGATTTCTTCCATTTATTTTAGTTTGACTACATAGCATGACTATAGTGAAAACGTACTCAATAGGAAAGTATATGTAGAACCTATACAGAATTTTATGCTGTCGTGGAGAGGGAGGAGGGTAGTGGGGGGTAGGTGTGGAGGGGATAAAACTTTAATTTTATGGCAGTGATTGTAAAACATTAAAAAATAATTTTAAAAAATAGCAAAAAAAAAAGCATAGAACATAGGCAGATAAGCTAAAAGAATACGAAAGCCCCAAGGCAGGATGTGTAGTAATCTTCCCAAAGGAAATGCCTGTCAACAGAAGGTTGGCTAGTAGGAGTTAAATTTGGGAGCCATGGCAATTCATGAAAGAGGTAAAAATATAAAATGATCCTCTGTCATGTTTGATTCTGTTTCCTTCCTCAGAAATAGAAGCAGATTGGCAGGAATATGTGAAAGGTGCTAATAATCACATAATTTTTCACAATAGCATTTATTTAATTTTTGGTAATCTTAATGATCACTCTTTGTGCAGCTAACAATTGACATACTATGTCAATATTAACTTTACTATGAATGAAACTGGAAGACAAAAAGAAGTTAAAGCTGTAGATGGAAAGAGAGATCCAGGATCACCTGAGAGAAGCAGTTAAAAGAGTTGATGGAAGAGGTTTTATCATGTGCCCATAAAAATATCACTTGACTGAACACGCCATCTCATCTCACAGGGCTCACAAGTATAAAAAAAAAAATCTAAAATGAAGATGATTACACCATGCACCTCTGTTGCAAAAGATGAAGAAATGAGAAATTTTATGAAGAACTTACCAAGATTTCCAAACTAAGTAACGTGTACGTTATTAGTGTATCACTTCAGCTTTAAAAGTAAGCATAGGAGAAGACTTACAAAATTTATTTTTCATGTATTTTGGGATCAAGCAATACAAGATTCCAAGTAACTCGTAGACTGCTCAAAAGTCTCACTTGCTTATTATGAATACTTCCTATGAGAAGAGATTCATAAAGTCGGTGAAGATAGACACCATTAAAAATGAAATTGACTGTCTTAAACTGACCAGAAACAATTAGTTTTTAATATAGCAGTCCTTCAAAATTAACTCTCTGGCTATGGTCAAATCACAAGCTGTTGGTCACAGAAACAATACCAAGTTCAGAGAAAGGATACAGATGAAAACAAACTACATGTGTCTATCCCATCCCCAATCCAATCTGTTTAAGCAATTTATTGACTCTTATAAATAATAGATGGACAATAAATGGACTGTATTTCTGAAGATGTTTAACCTTACATAAAATAATAAAAAATAGTAAAAAAAACCCAAAAGAACAAGAAAACATCTAATCCCTCAAATGACAGATTCAGTTCACTTCAGTAAACATGTATTAAACACCTACTTTTTGCTAGACAATGAAGATACACAGACAAAAATGAAAAAAAAATCCCCAGTCTTAAAGAGCTGAGATCCTTTTGGTAGGAAATGGCATGACACACATAAGTCAAACTCAAATGAATGCAAAATCAATACAAAATAATAGGGGAGGAAATGACTTATAACTATGGGAATAAGAAAAGGTCACTCTGAAGTGCTACCTGAAGCTCAGAAGAAGTTCCAAGAGATGAGGAGAAAAAGGGTTTCAGACATGAGACAAGCTCTGCAAAGGTACAGAAATCGTAGAGTGCATTGTGTACATAGGGAACAGCAAGGAGCCAGTTTCTAGATGTATCAAATGAAGTCATGTATAAATTAGCTATGTCATAAAGGATTTTAGTTGCCAAACAGGAGGAGTATTTATTTTTTCCTTAAAGCAGTAAGGGAATCACTGAAGATTCTTAAGCAGAGAAGTGACAGCAAACCTTGAGTACCAGAAGTATGTTTCACTGCTGCATGGAAGATGGATTGGAAAAGGGAGAAAGGAGACCAATTAGGAAGCAATTGCCATAGTTCAGTTGAGAGCTATCCTGGATTAGAGTGATCGTAATGTGAATGGGGAGAAGGGAAGTAGTACGGCGGTGTCAGTGACAAAAGCAAGCAACTGAAGTAAGTGAATATGAGAGAAGAGGCAAAAATAATCCCTAGGTTATTAACCTGGATAACTCAAAAATGACAAAGAATAGCAGCTAAAACCTCATTTGCAAAATTTTATGAAGGACTATAATTTATACACAAAATATCTGAGAGTTAGTCTCCTGAGTCAATCTACTCAATGCTTGTATGGACAAAATTCTAAAACACTTCTTAAAAGCATTTTTAAATTCCAAACTCAACAAATATTAAATAAAATGGACATTTCAACATACATAGTAGAGCAGGTAAAGATGATTAAATATGAAACTGTTTTTCTTTTTAAATTTATGTTGAATTCAAGAGGCACCTCTTTTTCTTCCCTTTTATTTTTTTCTCCATTATATGTAAAAAAAAAATTTTAACAATTTTTTTTTAGATTTTGAGTTCCAAATTCTCACTCTACCTCCTTCCCTTCTCTACCCCCTCCTTGAGAGGCAAGCAAATTCATATAGATTATAAATATGTAGTCATGCAAAACATATTTCCATATTAGCCATGTTGCAAAAAGAAAAGACCAAAAAACAACCCAATAAAGTTTGAAAATATGCTGCATTCAGACTTCATCAATTTTTTTTTTCTCTAGTGATAGCATTTTTCATCACAAGTCCTTTGGAATTATCTTGGATCATTGTATTGCTGAGCACTGCTAAGTCATTCACAGTTGATCACTGAACAGTATCGCTGTTATCTCCTGGTTCTGCTCATTCCCCAAGTTTTTCTGATAGCATCCTGCTTGACCTTATAGCATAGTAGCATCCCATCACAATCATGTGCCACAGTTTGATCAGCCCTTCCCCAACTGATGGGCTAACCTCTCAATTTCCAATTCTCTGCTACCTCCAAAAGAGCTGTTATAAATATTTTTATATGTAGAAGTCATTTTCCTTTTTCTTTGATCTTTTTGGAATACAGACCTAGTACTGGTGTTGTTGGAACAAAGGATATGCACAGTTTTATAGCCAAATTGCTCTTGGGAATAATTGGATCAGTTTACAACTCCACCAACAGTGCTTTAGTATCCTAATTTTTCCATATCCCCTCCAACACTTGGGATATTTTTTCTCTCTTATTAGCCAATCTGATAGTTGTGAGGTAGTAAGAGTTGCTCTAATTTACATCTCTAACAAATAGTGATTTAGAGCAATTTTTGATTTGACAAATAGCTTTGATTTCTTCTTCTGAAAATTATTTGTTCATATCCTTTGACCATTTATCAATTGGGAAATGATTCATGACCATACCAGTCAAATTATCAAAGGAATACTTGATCAGACAAAACCAAATAAAAATTATAATAAAATATGTTCGGAGAAACAAAGGACTAAAATCTCAAGGGAAATAGTGGAAGGAAGACTTGGGGTGAAGAGAGCGATAACTCTTACACACCTCAAGTTACATTGTAAAACAAGAATCATCTAAACTGGTACTAGTTAGAAGACTTCAGTAGTTGATATAGCACAAATTGAATATAGCACAAATTGAACTCAGTAACCTAGTATATAGTAAACCTGAAAGCATTAATTACTTGGGGAAGATCTTCCTACTTGACAAGAACTGCTGAGAAAACATGAAATTATGTCTTTTACAGTAACAAAATCAATGCAGTTAGGATAAGAAAGGATGTTGTCATTTGGGAAAATCATCTTTGCATCAAATATCTCTAAGACCTGATATTCTCAGATCCATAGAAGACTAACACAGATAGATGAATAAGTAAGATATAAGCAAATAATTCTCAATAGAAAAATTATAAGGTATTAGCCATGTGTAAGATTTCTTCAGCTCACTAATAATAAGAGAAATGCAAGTCAAAGTACATATGAGGATTCACTTCAAGCCTAGCAAATTGGCAGAGATGTCAAAAGATAGGAATGCAGTCAGTGGAAAGGCAGACATAATGAGAACTTGTTTGTAGCAATTTGGAGTTATGCTACAAAAGTGACTAAAATGTCCACATCATTTGACCCCAAGATCCTGTTCCTGGGTGTATGCCCCCAAAGAAGTCAAATTTGAAAAGGTTCCATGTACACCAGAATATTTATAACAGCTTTTAGTAGATCCAATGTATTAAACAAGTATATAAGTAATAGGTTAACAGATTGTGGTACATGAGTGTAATAGACTTACTGTGCCGTAAGAAATGACGAATGGATGTGGAAAAAAAGTATCAGGCAACTTAGGTAAATGAACTGATACAAAATGGAGTAAACAAAAGCAGAAAAACAATGAACAACGACTGTAACAAATGAAAGAACAACAAAAACCATATACTATGTAATTTTAATGACCAAAATGGACCCTGAGTAAGAGATGAGAAAATACGTCTCTCTTTGCAAAGGTAGAAGACTATTGCACATATTGCTCAGACTTGGTTGATAGGTTGGTTGGTTTTGCTGAACTTTTTCTGTTTTATATTTGATACAAAAGAAAAGGTTATGTTTTTAAATGAAGTTGATGTAAAAACAAAGATATGAAAATTTAAAAGATTTTTAGTAATATTTTCTTTGAAAAGAAGTTGAAGAGAAAAGCCTTCAGAGAGATCTTGGCAAGAGATCTATCTAAGCTATGTTAGACTGAGAAAGCAGAATTGATATACTTTTTTTTATTATAGTATTGTATTATTGTCAGGGACAATAGGAAAAGCAATCACACTAGGAATATAACTTCAGTAAATGGCCCTGGGTTCTTAAGAAGATATTAAGTCAACTGGACCTACACATACAAACTGGAGGAGAGCAGGGAGGGTTGGGGGCATGCTTATTGTAGGTGACCTGATTCTAAAGGCACACAAAAGTTGTTGTTTTTTAAATTCTGAATTTAGGAAATAAAAGCATTTCCATAACAAAGTAGAATAGAAAAAAAAGAGGATTGCATATGAAACTGCAAATCCATTATGTAAAACTTGGTTTTTCCTTTTAAATATTTAATAAAATTATATAGCTTTCTTTTTTTCCAAACCCCCTTACCCCCTTAGAGATGGCTGACACAGATATGTATGCATGTAAATCCATAATACATGTAATTCTATTTATCATTTCTTTCTCTGGATACAGATAGCATCTTCCTTCATAGATTCTTTGTAGTTAATTTGGGTATTTACAATAGTCAAAATGACTTGATCACTCAGAATTGTTCTTCAGATAGTATTGCTATTACTGTATTCAGTGTTCTCTTGTTCTCATTTTGCTCTTCTTTATTTCAAACAAGTTGTTCCATGTTTTTCTAAAATTATTGAGTTTATTATTTTTTATAGCACAGTAGTATTCCATCAGATCATATACCGCAACTTGTTTAGCTATTCCCCATGATGGGTATCCCTACAATTTCCAGTTCTTTGCCACCACAAAGAGAGCTACTATCAGTATTTTAGAATAGATAGGTTCTTTTCTTTTTTCCCTAGTCATCTTGGGAAACATACCTAATAGCAGTATAGCTGGATCAAAGGGTATAGTAGTCAGTTTAATAGCTTCTTGGGCATAATTCCAAATTTCTCTCTAAAATGGTTGGACCAGTTCACAGTTCTACTGGCAGTGAATGTGTCCCAAGTTTTTCATATCCTCTCCAACATTTTTCACTTGCCCCTTCTATCATTTTATTCAATTGATAGGTGTAAAATGATATCTTGAGATTGTTTTGATTTGCATTTCTCTAATCAGTAGTGATTTAGAGCATTTTCTCATGTCTATAAATTGTTTTGATTTCTTCATCAGAAAACTGCTTGTTCACATCCTTTGATCATGTATCAGTTGGAGAATGACTCATATTCTTATAGATTTGACAGATTTCTTTATATAGTCAAAATATGAGACCTTTATCTGAGAAACTGTCTATAAATTTTTTCCCCAAATTGTCTGCTTTTCTTCTGATCTTGGCTACATTGCTTTTACTTGTACAAAAACTTTTTAATTTAATGTAATCAAATTTATCCATTTTTACTTCACAATGCTCTCTGTCTTTTTTATTCATAAATTGCTTGCCTATCCATGTCTTACTAATAATGTGTTCCATGTTCTTCAAATTGTCTTGTAATAGCTTCTTTTATATCTAAGTCATGTATACATTTTGACCTTATCTTACTAAATGGTATTGGTTGTTGTCCTTCGTTCTCAAAGAGGACCAAAATGACATCACTATGCTAAAGTCAAGTTTCAATGTGTTCAACCGTGGCTGATCAGACCAGTGCAAGCTCAGAATGCTCTACCACAAGTCAGGCACAAATAGTCTGTTAACATTTGAGGTGGATACTCTAAATTTGTGCATCCTGCTTTTCCTTTGTTCTGTTTCAATTCTGTGTTGCTCATAGAGCATAGGACCTTCTCTGATGTGGGCGTGCCATACTGAGCAGTCCTGTCCCCCATGTCACACAACCAATTCCAAAGTTTTTAAGAGAGACCTTGAGAATGTCCTTGTATCGCTTCTTCTGACCACCATGTGAACACTTGCCCTGTGTGAGTTCTCCATAAAACAGTCTTTTTGGCAGGCATACTTTTGCATTCAAACAACATGGCCAGCCCATCAGACTTGCGCTCTCTGCAGCAGAGTTTGAATGCTTGGCAGTTTAATTCAAGTAGGGACCTCAGTGTGTGATACCTTTTCCTGTCAAATGATCTTTAGAATCTTCCAAAGACAATTCAAATGGAAGCGATTCAGTTTCCTGGCATGGCACTGGTAGACTGTTCAGGTTTCATAGGCATGCATCAATGAGGTCAGATATTGACTTATGCTCAATTTCTGCCAGACTTTTTTTCCAGCTTTTCCAACTCTTTTTACCAAATAATGAATTCTTCTGCCAAAAATTTAAGTCTTTATGCTTGTCAAACATGAGTTTACTATAATCATTTGCTGCTATAAATTGTACATCTCCTCTGTTCCACTAATCTGCCTTTCTGTTTCTTATCCAGTACCAGCTACTTTTGCTAATTACTGCCTTACAATATAGTTAAAAATCTGGTACTGCTAAATCTCCTTACTTTCCTTTTTTTTCCATTAATTCCTTTAATATTTGACCTTTTGTTCTTCCAAATGAATTTTGTTATTATATTTTCTAACAGTAAAATAATTTTTTGTTAATTTAATTGATATGGCATTGAATATGTAGATTAGATAAATTTTCATTTTTATTATATTGGCTCTGCCTACTCGTGAACAATTCATATTTCTCCAATAATGTAAATCTGATTTTATTTGTATAAAAATTGTTGGGTTGTTTTTTTTTTAAATAATTTTGCTCATGTAGTTCCTACATTTGTTTTAGCAGGTGTACGTATTCTCATTTATTTTATACTGTGTAGAGTTATTTTAAGTGGAATTTCTGTTACTATCTCTTCTTGCAGGGTTGGTGACAAATAGGAATGCTGATTATTTATGTGGGTTTACTTTATATCCTGCTACTTTACTAAAATTATTTATTATTCTTTCAACTGTTTATTTGAGTCTTCAGGATTTTCCAAGTATATCATCATATCATCTGCAAAAAGTTGGGTTTTATTACCTCATTGCCCATTCTGATTCCTTCCATTTTTTTTCTTCTCTTATTGATATTGCTAGGATTTCCAGTACAGTATTGAATAATATTGGTAACATGGACATTGTTGTTCCACACTTGATCTTACTGGGAAGGCTTCTAGCTTATCCCTATACACTTTCTGATGGTTTAGATAAATGCTTCTTGTCAGTTTAAGGAAAAACCCCATTTATACCTGTACTTGGAAGTATTTTAAATAGAAATAAGTTTTGTACTTTATCAAAAGCATTTTTGGCATCTATTGATGTAATTATATGATTTTTATTACTTTTGTTATTGTTATACTCAATTATGTTAATAATTTTCCTTATGTTAAACCAGCCTTGCATTCCTTATATAAATCCCATGTGCAAACTTTGTAATATATTGTTTTAATCTCCCAACTATAATCTTATTTAAGATTTAAGATTTTTGGATCCATATTCATTAATGAAATTGGTCTATAATTTTCTTTCTCTGTTTTTACTCTTCCTGGTTTAGGTATCAATATCACATTTGTTTCATAAAAGGAATTTGGTAGGACCCCTTCTTCCAAATAGTTTATTTAATGTTGAAATTAGTTTGTCTTTAAATGTTTGATAGAATTCACTTTTCTATTCATCTAGTCTTGGTACCTTTTTCTTAGGAAGTTCATTTATGACTGTTTATTTTTCTAAAATAGTCTATTTTTAGATATTCTGTTTCCTTTTCTTTTAATCTTGGTAGTTTACATTTTTATAAATATTCTTCCATTTAACTTAATTGTTAAATTTATTGGCATGTAATTGGGCAAAATAACTCCTTATATTCACTCTTTTATTTTTAATACCAGTGATTTTTTTTAAATCATATTAACCATTGGTTCATGTATTTTATTCATTGTTCATAACACCAACTCCTAGTTTTATTTGTTAATTCAATGGTTTCCTTACACTCAATTTTATTAATCTCACCTTTAATTTTTAAGACTTCCAATTTAGTGTTTAATTGGGGTTTTTAGTTTGTTCTTTTTTCTAATTTTTAACTACAAACAAAATTCATTGGTCTGCTCTTTATTTTACTGATGTAAGCATTTAGAGATATAAATTTTGCTTCTGGTTACTGCTTTTTCTGTATCCCATAAGTTTTGATATATTATCTCATTGTCATTCTGTAATGAAACTATTGATTTTGTTCTATTATTTTTTCTTTAATCCACTCATTCTTTAATATTAAAGTTTAGTCTTCAATTAGTTTTTATTCTATGTTTCCATGGTCCTTTATTAAATATAATTTTATTGTATTATGGTCTGGAAAAGATACTTTTAATAGTTCTGCTTTTAACTAAACTATTTTTACATACTAACATATGGTCAATCTTTGTAAAAGTACCATGAACTGCTGAGAAAAAGGGATATTTCTTTCTATTCTTGTTCAGTTCTTTCCAGATATCTATCATCTCCAGCTTATCTAAAATTATATTCATTTCCTTCACTTCTTTTGATTAGATTTATCTAGTTCTGTGAGAAGTCCCGCACTATTATAGTCTACCACCCTTCTACCTCCACCTGTTTCCTTTGTATCAGTTCTTCCTTTCACCCCTCATTTGTATGAGATAATTAGTCCTTTTTACCTCTTCTTACCCAGTTTTCTTTTTTAGAATCACACCATTATACTCAGCTAAGTCCCAACCTTTCTTCCAGACTGCACAAGTAATAATGACAGTCTTAAGAATACTGATAACATTTTCATATATAAAAAAGTAAACAGTTTGACATTATTGAATCGCTTATGATTGGACTTTAATGTTTACCTTATATTTCTCCTGGATCTTATACGTCAAATTTTCCATTGAATTCTGTTCTTTTCGTCACAAATACCTGAAAGTCCTTTAGTTTGTTAAATGTTCTTTTTTTTTTCATTCAGAATTATATTGCACTTTTCTGGGTAAGTAATTTTTTTTCTTGAATCACTGTGTTGTTGAGAACAGCTAAGTCATTCACAATTGATTAACATACAATATTGCTATTGCTGTGTACAATGTTCTCCCTGATTCTGCTCACTTCACTTTTCATCAGTTTGTGTTTTTTTTATTTTTTTTTCATGTTCTACAATCACTACCATAAAACTTAGATTTTTTACCCCCACACACACCTATCTGCCACCACCACCCTCCTTCCCCAAGATGGCATACAGTTCTATATAGGATCTACATATACTTTCCTATTGAATACATTTTCACTATAGTCATGCTGTGTAGATGAACTAAAATAAATGGTAGAAATCACATAACAAATCAAAACATAATATACACACACACACATACACACACACACATACATAAACATGATCTGCTACATTCTGTGAATGAATTCCATAGTTCTTTCTCTGCGTGTGGAAGGCATTTTGCCTTAGAAAACCATTGGAAATTTTTGTTTTGTTTTGTTTTTTTAAGTTCTTGCGTTATTACAAAGTTCCAAGTCTACCAGAAAAAACTCTTGCACACTGTGGTCGTTGCTGTGCACAAAGTTCTCCTGGTTCTGCTCCTTTCACTCAGCATCAGATCATATGAGTCCTTCCAGGCTTCCCTGAAGTCTTCTTGTTGATCATTTCTTATGGCGCAATGGTACTCCATTACATTCATATACCATAATTTATTCAGCCATTCCCCAACTGATGGGCATCCCCTTGATTTCCAGTTTTTGACAACTACAGAGAGTGTTGCTATAAATATTTTTGTACATGTGGGACCCTTTCCCATTTTTATGATCTCTTGGGGATACTGTCCTAGTAGTGATATTGCTGGGTCAAAGGGTATGCACATTTTTGTAGCCCTTTGGGCATAGTTCCAAATTGTTCTCCAGAATGGTTGGATGAGTTCGTAGCTCCACCAACAGTAAATTAGTGTTCCAACTCTCCCACATCCTCTCCAACATTTATCATTTACCTGTTCTGTCATGTTTGCCAATCTTATAGGTGTGATGTGGTACCTCAGAGTTGTTTTGATTTGCATCTCTCTAATCAGTAATGATTTAGAGCATTTTTTCATATGATTATAGATATCTTTAATTTCTTCCTCTGAAAATTGCCTGTTCGTATCCTTTGACCATTTATCAATTGGGGATGGGTAAGTAATTTTTTATCACAACCCCAGTTTTTTTGCTCTTTGAAATATAATGTTCCAAGACCTATAGTCTTTTAGTGTGGAAGCTGCTACATTTTGTATAATCTTGATTGGCTCCACAATATTTAAATATTGTTTATTTTTTTGTTGCTTATAGTATTTTTTCCTTAACCTGGGAGCTTTGAAACTTGGCTATAATATTCCTGTAAGTTTTCATCCTGGGATCTCTTTCAGGTGGTGAGAGGTGGGGTTTTTTTCTATTTCTACTTTATCCTCTTGTTCTCGAACTTTAGGGCAATTTTCCTTAACAATTTCTGGTAATATTGTATCAAGAGTCTTTTTTTAAATCGTAACTTTCAGGTAGTCCAACAATTCTTATATTGTTTCTCCTCTATCTATTCTCCAGATCAGCTGTTTTTCTAATGAGATGCTTCACATTCTCTTCTATTTTTTTCATTCTTATGATTTCATCCATTACTTATTTGTGTCTTATTAAGTCATTTGCCTCCCCTTGCCCATTTCTAGTTTTCAAGGAGTTCTTTTGTTCCTTAATTTCATGAGTCTCTTTCTCAAATTGGTCAACTCTTTTCATAATTTTCATGATTTTCTTGGATTGATCTTATTTTTTTTTCTATTTTTTCCTCATTCTCTCTTATTTCATTTTTGAAGTCCTTTTTAAAGTCTTCCGACACCAGCTTCTGGGATAAGAACTCACCGTTCAACAAAAATTGCTGGGAAAACTGGATAACAGTGTGGCAGAAATTAGGCATAGACCCATGCCTGACACCATACACAAGAGTAAAGTCCAAATGGGTACATGATTTAGGTATAAAGATTGATACCATGAATAAACTGGAGAAGCAAGGAATAGTGTATTTATCAGATTTATGGAGAAGGGAAGAATTTTTTACTAAAGAAGAGATAGAAAGCATTATGAAATGCAAGGTGGATAATTTTGATTACATTAAACTGAGAAGTTTTTACACAACCAAACCCAATGCAACCAAAATCCGGAGGGATGTAGTAAATTGGGAAAGAATTTTTACAGCTAAGCTCGGGGATAAAGGCCTCATTTCTAGAATACATAGAGAACTGACTCAAATGTATAACCATACAAGTCATTCCCCAGTTGATAAATGGTCAAAGGATATGAACAGGCAGTTTTCAGAGGAAGAAATTAAAGATATCTATAATCATATGAAAAAATGCTCTAAATCACGACTGATTAGAGAGATGCAAATCAAAACAACTCTGAGGTAGCACATCACACCTATAAGATTGGCAAACATGACAGAACAAGAAAATGATAAATGCTGGAGAGGATGTGGGAGAGTTGGAACACTAATTCATTGTTGGTGGAGCTGTGAGCTGATCCAGCCATTCTGGAGAGCAATTTGGAACTATGCCCAAAGGGCTACAAAAATGTGCATACCCTTTGACCCAGCAATATTGCTTCTGGAACTCTATCCCCAAGAGATCATAAAAATGGGAAAGGGTCCCACATGTACAAAAATATTTATAGCAGCACTCTTTGTAGTTGCCAAAAACTGGAAGTCAAGGGGATGTCCATCAGTTGGGGAATGACTGAATAAATTATGGCATATGAATGTAATGAAGTACTATTGTGCCATAAGAAATGATGAACAAGAAGACTTCAGAGAGGCCTGGAAGGACTTATATGATCTGATGCTGAGTGAAAGGAGCAGAACCAGGAGAACTGTGTGCACAGCAACAACCACAGTGTGTGAGAGTTTTTTCTGGTAGACTTAGATTTTTGTAATAACACAAGAACTTCTTACCAAAAAAAAAAAAAATCCCAATGGAGGTTCTCAAGGCAAAATGCCTGCCACACTCAGAGAGAGAAATACGGAAGTCACTCACATATTGTAGCAGATCATGTTTGTGTATGAGTATGTGTTTGTGTATCATGTTCTGATTTGTTATACGATTTCTTTCATTTATCTTAGTCTGACTACATAGCATGACTATAGTGAAAATATACTCAATAGGAAAGTATATGTAGAATCTATACAGAATTGTATGCAGTCGTGGGGAGGGAGGGGGGTAGTGGGGAGTAGGTGGGGAGGGATAAAATCGCAATTGTATGGCAGTGATTGTTAAACATTACAAAATAAAAAATAATAATAATAATAAAATAAAATTTTAAAAAAATAAAGTCTTCCAGGAATTCTTTTTGGGCTTGTGACCATTTGACATTTCTCTTTGGAATAGTAGTAGGTTTTTTTTACTTCACTGTCTTCCTCTGAATATGAACTAATAACCTTCTCTATCCCTATAAATGTCTGTGATCAGATTCTTTCTCTTTTGCTTATACATTTTATTTTATTTCATTATTTATTTATTCATTCATTTATTTATTTTTAGTTGTCAACATTCATTTCCAGAAGATTTTGAGTTCCAAATTTTATTTCCATCTCTCCCCTCCCCCACCCCAAAACACTGTGTATTCTGATTACCCTTTCCCCCAGTTTGCTCTCCCTTCTATCATACCTCTCCCTTCCCTTATCCCCATCTTCTCTCTTTTCTTGTAGGACAAAATAGATTTCTATACCCCATCACCTGTATTTCTTATTTCCCAGTTGCATGTAAAAATAATACTCAACATTCATTCCTTAAACTCTGAATTCCAACTTTTCTCCTTTCCTCTCGCCCCACCCATCCCAACTGAGCAGGCAAGCAATTCAATATAGGTTATATATGTGAGTTTTGCTGAAGATTTCCATAATAGTCATGTTGTGAAAGACTAATTATATTTCCCTCCATTCTATTCTGCCTATTTATTCTATTCTCTCTTTAGACTCTGTCCCTCCCCTCAAGTGATTACTTCTTATTACTCCATCCTCCCATTTTCCCTCCCTTCTGTCATCCCCCCACCCCACTTATCCTCTTCTCCCCTACTTTCCTGTAGTGTAAGATAGATTTTCATACCAAATTGAGTATGCATGTTGTTTCCTCCTTAAGACAAATGTGATGAGAGTAAGCTTCACTTTTTCCCTCTCATCTTCCTCTTTTTCCCCTCCATTGAAAAAGCTTTTTCTTGCCTCTTTTATGAGAGATAATTTGCCCCATTCTATTTCTCCCTTTCTCCTCCCAATATATTCCTCTCTCAGCCCTTAATTTTTTTTTTAGATATCATCCCTTTCCTATTCAGCTCACTCTGTGCCTGTGTATATATGTGTATATACATATATAATCCCTTCAACTACCCAAATACTGAGAAAAGTTTCAAGAGTTACAATATTATCTTTCCATGTAAGAATGTAAACAATTCAGCTTTAATAAGTCCTTTATGATTTCTCTTTCCTGTTTACCTTTTCATGCTTCTCTTAATTCTTGTGTTTGAAAGTCATATTTTCTATTCAGCTCTGGTCTTTGCATCAAGAATGCTTGAAAGTCCTCTATTTCATTGAATGATCACTTTTTCCCCTGAAGTATTATACTCATTTTTGTTCAGTAGGTTATTCTTGGTTTTAATCCTAGTTCCTTTGACTTCTAGAATATCATATTCCAAACCCTTTGATCCTTTAATATAGAAGCTGCTAGATCTTGTGTTATCCCAACTGTATTTCCACAATACTAGAATTGTTTCTTTCTAGCTGCTTGCAGTATTTTCTCCTTGGTCTGAGAACTGTGGAACTTGGCTACAATATCCTAGGAGTTTTTCTTTTCAGGTCTCTTTCAGGAGGTGATCGGTGGATTCTTTCAATATTTATTTTGC
The DNA here is from genome assembly GCF_028372415.1 of Notamacropus eugenii. NCBI lineage: Eukaryota > Metazoa > Chordata > Mammalia > Diprotodontia > Macropodidae > Notamacropus > Notamacropus eugenii. Next base: position 265,034,076 of record NC_092877.1, on the reverse strand, counting down.
CCTCTGGTTCTAGAATATCAGGGAAGTTTTCCTTGATAATTTCATGAAAGATTATGTCTAGGCTCTTTTTTTGATTATGGCTTTAAGGTAGTCCCATAATTTTTAAATTGTCTCTACTGAATCTGTTTTCCAGGTGAGTTGTTTTTCCAGTGACATATTTCAAATTGTCTTCTATTTTTTCATTTTTTTGGTTTTTTTTTTTAATTTCTTGGTTTCTCATAAAGTCATTAAATTCCATCTGCTCCATTCTAATTTTTAAAGAACTATTTTCTTCAATGAGCTTTTGAACCTCCTTTTCCATGTGACTAATTCTACTTTTTTAAAGCATTCTTTTCTTCATTGGCTTTTTGGGCCTCTTTTGCCATTTAAGTTAGTTTATTTTTAAAGGTGTTATTTTCTTTAGCATTGTTTGGGGTCTCCTTTAGCAAGCTCTTGACTCGCTTTTCATGATTTTCTTGTATTGCTCTCATTTCTCTTCCCAATTTTTCCTCCACCTCTCTTACTTGATTTTCAAAATCCTTTTTGAGCTCTTCCATGGCCTGAGACCATTGCATATTTATTTTGGATGTTTGGGATTCAGAAACCTGGACTTTTATGTCTTCCCCTGATGGTAAGTATTGTTCTTCCTCATCCAAAAAGATGGCAGAAAATACCTGTTCACCAAGAACAAGTCTTATTTTTTTCCTGTTTTGGGGCATTTTCCCAACCAGTTACTTGACTTTTGGGTCCTTTGTCAAGAGGAGGGTATATTCTGGGGACCTATAAGTTCTCAGTTCCTCCAAAGTGACACAATCAAGGGAGAGGAGTTTACTCCTCTCCTGGCCTGTGCTCTGATCTGGGAGCTTCCATAGCTGTTCTGCCCAGCATCTGCAAGTCGAATTCTCTTTCCAGGCCCTCCACCAACTTCACCACACCAGCACTCTTCCTCACCCCAGGACTGCCACTCAGTGCTGAGATCCAGATCAGCAGCTCAATTCCCCCAGGGTCTTTAGGTCGAGGGGTCCAAAAATGGACACTGCTGCTGCTGTTGACGCCTGGGGCTGTGGTTAGGGGAGGACCCTGCTCTCTTCTCACCCAGGTGAGAAAGTATTCTCACTGACCTTTGAAGCTGTCTTTGGTGTTTATGGGTTGAGGGATCTGGGAACCATAGCTGCTACAGGGGATTCTGCCCCCAAGGCTTGCCATGGTCTTATTCCTGCCACATGGCCAAGGCTGGGTTGGGGTCTGTGGACTGCGCTCTGTGACCCCTTGCAACATACCTTTTCTGTCAGCCTTCCAGGCTGCCTTGGGTTGGAAATCTCTTTCACTCTGTTATTTTGTGGCTTCTGCTGCTCTAGAATTTGTTTAGAGTCATTTTTTACAGATATTTTATGAACTGTGGGGGTAGAACTAGAGTAGGTGTGTCTTTCCACTCCTCCATCTTGGCTCTGCCCCAACTGCCTGAATTCTTAACAAAATTCTACCATGAAGAATTCCATAGGAGTTCAGATTGTTTTGTTGCAGTAGAATTTTGTTTTACTGGATGAATATTGTTAGAAGTCACATTCCCTGTAGAAATCACATTCCCTATAAGAAATGATAAGCAGGATAGTTTCAGAAATACTTAAAAAGACATATGAATTTATGCAGAATGAAGTGAGTAGAATGAGAATATACAGATTAATAACAATATTGTGAGTATGATAAACAATATTGTGAGTATGAAAGACTTAGCTGCTCTGATCATGAGAATTTCAAAGGTTTCATGATGAAAAATGCTATCCACCTTCAAGGACAACTGATAAAGGTGCAGACTGAAACATACTTTTTAACTTTATCTCTCTTGATTTTTACTTTGTTTTCTTTTGCAATATGGCTACTCTGGAGATATGTTTTGCATGATTTCCCATATATAACTGATACAACATTGTTTGACTTCTCAAGGGGAAGGGGAGGGGTGGGAGGAAGAGAACTTGAAACTCAACATCTTAAAGAAAAAGAATGTTAAGAGGTTTTTAAAAACATATAACTGGAAAATATTTAATGAAATAAAATATACGTTTAAAAAAGCATATTCCTGTTTTGAAAAAAACTGGGAGATAAAAATAAAAATTTCTGTTCTGTGATGAATTAACAAGTCAATATCAGTCTTTTGGAACAAGTAGGTGAGGTATTGTACACACCCTATACCAATATGTTTTCTAAGACCCCATCGTTCCTATGTGTATGTGTGTAGGGAGAAGAGTTTCACGGTTATAACTATCATCCAATTAGATGGTAAGGCTGAGTTCTTTTGAAAGAGTCTGGATTACATTAAAGGGACCTTCTTGTGTTCTAGGCCTCTATGTAATTAATATAATCTGTAAATAGAAGCATTAGAAGAACCTCAGCATCCATACAGAATATTTATTTTTGGACTGCATAGACATCCTATGCATGATGGTCACATGCATATTTAAAAATTATATATCTTTTCTGTTTTGTATATTCACTGTATCACTGAACAAAGTTATCTTTGTGATCATATCCTTCACAGAATCTTATATAATTTTTAATGTATGTGTAAAACATCTTATCTGTGGAAAGTTATATTTTGGTTATATTTTGTTCTACCAAATTCAGTGCTTAGAAAGAATAGCGAATGATTGATAAAATAGGATCTAAAATTCTCTGTACCAGTTAGCTGTATGATTCTGAAGATGTAGTCTGTAGTAGAAAGTCATTTGTGAAAGCCTACTTATCCTTCTCATGTTTTCATGAAGAATGGCCTTGATATTTACACAGACTATTATTAACCAGATTTTATAAAAAAGGAGAACTAAGTGATATTGGTCAATAGAGCCTAATGTTTTCTGTATCACTTATTTTGGTCAAAATACCATATGTATTTGTATTTTAAATATTTTTGCAATTTTCTCTTTTGAAATACTTTGAATATCAACTCCTGGTGGAGGATTCTAAGGAGATGGTGGAACAGGTCAGAAAATTCTCAACTCTTCAGAATTTCCTCAAAAATGAGACAGAATATCGCTTCAAAGTGAATGTAAAGTGTGAAAAAAAGGTTGGGGGTAAAGTAATATTCCTCCTAAGACAACTTGAGAGGACCTCAGAAAAGACTGGATCTCCAACGGCAGAGGTTTGGCACACTGAAGTCACCTCCAGGCTGACTCTGCTGAAACAACAAACAACAAGTCAAGTACCTGGATCTGGGAGGGGGAGGTATCAGCCTTAGGAGCTTTCACTTTGAGAAAGTGTGGGGGTTGGAAGCTCAGGAAGGAAAGACTGAGGTACTCTCCCCTATTGCAGGATGTCAGGCACAGCTATGCTGACTAGACATGGTCCTAAGCTGTGGCTGTGGGTGAGGAGTGAGCACATGCCCTAGTGAATGTGGTAGCAGAGGGGCTGGGACCCTGATGGCACTTACAGGAGAGTAGGAGTCCCTGATTTCAGTTCTAGGAGCATAAGTAAGAGCCAAAGTTTGCAGCCGGAGGAGGGACCACAGGGAATGAGAGCATTTGTGGGGAAGTGTGGTTTCGGGCTGAGGTTAGGTGTAGAGAGGAAAGCCCAAGGTTGGGATCTGGACAGATCTCAGAAAATAACAATAAGAAAGACCTGAGGCCTGGGGCATAAAAAAAGAATTCAGGCAATTAATTTGGAACTATGCCCAAAGGGCTACAAAAATGTGCATACCCTTTGACCCAGAAATATCGCTTCTGGAACTCTATCCCAAAGAGATCATAGAAATGGGAAAGAGTCCCACATGTACAAAAGTATTTATAGCAGCTGTCTTTGTGGTGGCCAAAAACTGGAAATCAAGGGGATGCCCATCAATTGGGGAATGGCTGAACAAGTTGTGGTATGTGAATGTAATGGAATACTGTTGTGCTGTAAGAAATGATGAACAGGAACACTTCAGAGAGGCCTGGAAAGACTTATATGAACTGATGCTGAGTGAAAGGAGCAGAACCAGGAGAACACTGTACACAGAAACAACCACAGTGTGTAAGGAATTTTTCTGGTAGACTTAGTACTTCATTGCAGTGCAAGGACTTAAAAAATTCTCAATGAACTCTTAAGGCAAAACACCTTCCACATCCAGAGAAAAACCTATGGAATTGGATCACAGATTGAAGCAGTCCATATTTTTTTTGTATGTTTTGTTTTGTTTTATGGTTTCCCTCATTCATTTTAATTCTTCTATGTAACATGACTAAGGTGAAAATGTATTTAATAAGAATGTATGTGTAGAACCTATATAAGACTGCACCCTGTCTTGAAGTGGGGAAGGAGGGGAAAAAGAGGAGTATGGAGGGGAAAAAAATCTAAGATATATGAAAGTGATTGTAAAAAACTGAAAACATGTAAAATAATTTTAAAAATATGGATCAATGATTTAAATATAAAAGTTGTTATCTTAAGGAAATTAGAGGAGCATGGACAATTTTACCTGTCACACTATGAATAAGGGGAAAGTTTATGATAAAATAAGAGAGGATTGTATGCTATCTCAGGGAGGGAGTGGGGAGGAGAGGGGAAAGAAGGAGAGGAAGGGGAAAAAGTCTAAGATATATGGAAGTGATTGTAGAACACTGAACACTGAAAACAAATAAAATAATTTAATAAAAAAATTTTTTTAAATAATTCAGGCAATTACCATTTTCTACCAATTATTTTAAAAAGTTTTTTTTAACTAATGCCAAATGCCCAGATACAGCATAAAGTGGACAAAAAGAGACAAAAAGCTGGGCACAAAATTAAATAGTAAAAGTTGTTGATCAGATTTATTTAGTTGTTTGTTTGTTGTTTACTTATTTATTTATTTTGAGAGCTGATCTCCCTGTCTCATTCAGACTGGAAATGGAGTGGTCATTTCCGGGCCTGAACTTTGCCATTTCCCAAAGACTCAACTTATTTTATGTTTACAGAATCTATTCAAGATATTGCGATCTTTATGTGAATCATATCTGTTTCTATAAACCTGTGAGTGAACTCTTGGTTGTTCATTCAAGTGCAAATTATAATATGAACTATAGACATTCTTTGTTTTTGTTCATTCATTCTAGTCATGTCCAACTCTTCATGACCCCATTTGAAGTTTTCTTGGTAAAGATACTGGAGTGGTTTGCCATTTCCTTCTGCAACTCATTTTACATATAAGGAAACTGAAGCAAACAGGGTTAAGTGACTTGTCCAGGGTCACACAGCTAGTAAGTGTCTTGCAGCCAGATTTTAATTCAGAAAGATGAGTCTTTCTTACTCCAAGCCTAGCACTTTATCTGTCCTGCCCCCCCTCCCTCCTCTCCCTCCACACATATACACTTTTAAGTTATGGTAACTGAGGCAGTCCGGGTCAGATAATGAAAAAGTAATTGCTACTTGATGGCAAGATTTAAAATTTAGAAAAAATTTAGCATTAATTTCCTCCCTCAAAGTCTGTGTTGCAGAAATCATAAAATAAAGTATTTTCACAAGAGAGGATACTTGGATCTTCAACTAAGCCCTTTTTGTATACAATATAGAGAATTCAATATAATTAAATCAGTAACCACTGTTACTTTGGAAACATCCATGGTGACCAATGTAGCTTCATTGTAAATTCATTATAAAGATTTCATTTTAATTGTATTCAAAATAGAATAATTTTACCTGATCTTTAGTTTGAAATAAGTCCAGTAATACCTTCTTTTGCTGAGAAACCAAGTCATCATTATCAGCAGATTTTTCTAGACAATTGAAGTTTGCTCCTTTAAGCACCAGCTATCTTTAGTTTTGGAAAGGCAGACCTTTTGGAATGAAAATCATTCTACAATTCATTATTTTCTTCCCTGTTTTTTGAAATGTAAGTATCCTGAGCAGGACTTCATTTTTTCATGGTTACTCAGTAGTTGTTATTGATAGCAAATATAAGTAGGACTATTTGAGTTCCCATTCTATCAATCTGATGACATACCTTTGGGACTAATAATTTGTTAGTTAACAAATTATTAATAATACTAATAAATATATTAATAAGAGGATTTGTTCTGTGAAGTTTGCATTCAGTCAGAGGGCTACACTTGAGGTCCTAGAGGGCCACATGTGGCCTCAAGAACGCAGGTTCCCCAACCCTGCCTAGAGTGTGGACATGCATTGGTTCCCTGTTAAGACGACAAAGGTAACTCTTGACTGTTTTATAATGACTGGGAGCCTGGTGGCTTTGCAGTGACTAAAATTCAGCGGGGGTGCCAGTCCTCTATGATGACCTATAAAAGATTATACTCAAACTTTTTGCTTTTTTCACCTTTTTCCTGTTCAGAAAACAGAGAATACTTATGTTCTATGCAGTCTCTGCACAGGAACTGATAATGAGTGCTTTGGAGAAAAAGCACATGAAGTTTTATGTGTTCACCCATAGCTTATTTGACACTAGAGAAGAGTTCCTGATGGTGAACCTTCTTGGTTCAAAAAGATTGCAACAACCAATTATGATACAGTTCCCGCAGAAGCACACGGAAGCAGTGGGAGTATACTTTCACATGTATCCCAAAAAGGATGTTTGTGGACAGTGTTTCTGAACCTCAACTTTTTGTATAGAGAAAAAGGGATTTTTGTTTCCTTACTTGTAAAGTATCAGAATATAGACTTCTAACTAGGAAAGAATGCTATGCAAGGTAGCATGATGCCAGAATGTAGCCACTTTGCCATAGAAAAAGGAGAATTTATTGGGCAGCACTGGACTTGTCTTAAGAGTAGCCCTAAGTTTGAGAGCTGAGGATTCAGGTCTTCAAGAGTAAGAACTGTCAAATATGGCCAAAGCCCACAACCCTTCCCAAGTGTAACTGGAACCAGATTTAAATGTAATAGGAAATTATTTAACCAAATAAATAAAAATGCGAGAAAACATAGATAATGTTAATTTGTGGTTTTCTGAGTGTGGGGGGGAAGCACGAACCCCCCCTTGCTTAAATTGACTGCTCAGAGGTGTCTCAGAATAAAAACAGCAAATCTCCTTTATTTGGTTCTCCCGAGAAAACGAGAAAATGGGCGGTCCCTTCACCAGTAAAGCTGGAGTCCAGAGGTGCCTTACAAAAGCAGAATGGCAATTTATATAGACCCTGAAGCAGAAGTCCCTCTCCCACCACTGACTAGTATTCTCATTGACTGAGAAGCAAGGTCTTACATTCTAGGCGGGAAATCTAACCAATCCCTTTTGAAACCCAGTTCAAATTTCCCACTCCCTGGACGTTACAAAGCCTGTGAAAATACACATCATTATATGCAAATTAGGCATTGATAATATATGCAAATGAAGCATTGAGGACTCATGCAAATTGGGCATTGAGAACTTATGCAAATCAGGTGGACCTGTGTGAGGACTGCAGACTGCATGCACATATGCAAATTAGGTATTGAGGAGTTAGTGTGTCATATCCAATCATTGATCCTAATGCACTACATAGCCTTATATGGAAATTACCTGACTGGAGGATTGGAAACTTGGGCCTAAGGTCTCTTCCACTCCAGGGAGAAGACTCCATATTCCTGGGAAGTCTTCATTAAATCTGTTCCCATTCATGAGTCAATATAATTTAGTTGTCTATTTAGATTTAAGTTTTATACTGCTGCTCTAGAGACTTTCCTGAGCTATCTGCCTCAGAAAATTGTTTACACCATCCTTGTAGCTGGAGGGCAGAGACAAGAAACCAGAGTAGGTGATATCCCATCCTTAACACATCATATGACGATGGAAGTCTGAAAGGAAGAGCGTTGCCCTTCCAGCTGCCCCAGCTTGTGTTTGCCTTCTGGGAGTAGGAATCCAAACCATAAGGGCCATTACGAATCTAGTAAAGGAATATATAGTTCTCACTGTGATGTCAGAATATTGCCCCTGTGTTAATCCCAAGTTTCAGTTCCTTTCAAAGGGAACTATTGTGAGTGATCTATGTGTTTTCTATATCAAGCTTTTGTGAGTGCTTTGAGTGCCATATACTTTTTTCTTGTTTCCTGTTGTTTTCATGTGAGTTCATTCTGTGCTTTGTATACATTTTCTGTTTGCTTTGAATTCCTTTTTTTATACCTTTACAATTTTTGTGGTTGTGAAATAAAGTCTGTTCTCAATACCCATTGTGTATTCATTACCTTGAGTACTTGTATAAGAGCCAGGCAGCTAAGTGGTACAGTGACCTGGAGTCAGGAAGACATGAACTCAATCCAGTGTGGGATACTTCCTAACTTGTGATCCTGGGCAAGTCCACTTAATCTCTCTGTTCCAGTGTTATCCTCTATAAAGCAGGAATAATAGCACCTACCTCCAGAATTGTGAGGATAAAATGAGATATTTTTGGTAAAGCATTTTGCAGACCTTAAAGTGCCATCTAAATCTTAGTTCTTATCCACCTTTGAGGAAATCTAGATACAGAAATATTTGGTGATTTTCCACAAGTAAGCTCTGGATTGGGGCACAATTAAGCACAAGAGGAAATGTATCTTTTGGGTTCAGTAACAGAAAATAGATCCAGTCTGTGTGAGTCCAGATTTTTGAGCATCCCTGGACCTTGGGATACTTAAATATTAAACTACTCTAAAAGTACAGTGATACTTGGGGGCTTTCTATTAAAGTGTTAAGAACAATTGTTTCCTATCAAGTTATACCAAGATTTCAATCCTTGATTTTTTACTTTTAGCTCCAACACTGCCTTTTAGTTTTTTATGTCTTTTCCTTGCCTTTTAGACTAGCAGCAGTCACTTCTTTGGGTTATCAATGTTCCTGCTTCTAGCAGCCCTTTTAACTTGCTGTTTCTAACTGTTGTGAGCCAGGAATATAGTGATCATTCTTATGAAAATTGTGTATAAAGCATAAATAAGGTCCAAGTAGGGTTTAAGGGATCCTTCAGTAGGTAAAATTACATGAATTTTAATGTATGGACATTTTGAAACTTGTTTTGGCTATTCAAAAGTCTTTTTTAAGGTTTACATTTTAATTTTGGTTCTTAACTGTTTTCTGCATAGTTCTAGTGCTTTTAGAATTTAAATTAAAAAATACTATTCCTAACCACCAAATTATTTTCAAATATTAAATTCACTTTTATGTAGCTTTGTAAAGAGGTACTTCATAATCATGGTATTTGAATTATTCACCTTAAAATGTGAAAAACATAAAACATTCTTCGTATTTCATCTGATACTAAATTATAACAATTGGACTTATTACACTTAAATTCAAAAAATGGGGGGAAACCTATTTTGTACCTTTTTTTCCATTATCTTAATATCAACCAATTGTTTTATTATATCTTTGTTTTATTTTTACTTAACCACTAGGTTTTAACTAAAGAATTTTATGGTCTTCAAGCCTCTTCTGAGAAACGCATTTCTGAACTTCAGGCACAAAATACTGATCATCAGGCAAGACTAGAGAATTATGAAAAACTAGAAAAAGAACTTGATGAAATAATAATACAGACTGCAGAAAGTAAGTATTCCCTGGCAATTAAGATGAGAGAGTAGCATTTCCAAAAGCAATTAGATATAGTTCAATAAAAAGTCATTGACCTGTATTTCTAAAGGATCTGTAGTTTTCAATTAATTTATTTGTTTTTTTTTTAATTTGAAGAATCAAAAAATCTTGCTCTTTGTAGAAGTTATATCTTTTATATATAACAAAATATTATGAGTTGCTGAGGGGTTTTTTCCTTAAAATTTTTACATAAATTGCAACCACAACCAAGGCTAAGACTCGGCATTGCAGGTAGCTACCTTGGGTACAACATAAGACACTTTTTAATATTCCTTTTATAAATGCATATATTTCTTAAATCCAGAAAATGCTTTAATATCCTAAAACTTCTCTTTAGCACATAGGTAGATTCCTTTTTTTAAGAATTCTCATATTTGATTAGTGAACATTTCAGTTAATTGTTTCATCATATTATAAATTTCACTCATATATACACTATCTTTTCAGACTCATAATGACTCATATGATTCATTTTCAGAGTCTCAATTATTTTAATCTGTCCTCATACCATAGTCCCCTACATAACTTTAATGATTTTGATAAGTGTTTAAGGGACTAGTGATCCTTTACATTATTATGTTTTGCATCAGCTTACTTCTGGGCATGGAAATAAGACTTTCAGAATCCTTCAGTCATTCTTCACAATGACAGGTTATACACTTTGAACAAAAGTCCAGTTTCAATCTTGAGTTACTTCAGAAGTCTAGGAAATGCTATCTAGTTAGTCAGTTCAGCCTATAGGTCATCCTATAGGATATTTATTTATTTATTTATTTAACTGCTCTTCTTTCTGATACATCTGACCTCTTTGTTTCTAAAGACTATTGGAGGGTAGAACTACTTGTCTGATACCCTTCTATTAAATACTGATGTGTTTATATAGAAAAATTTGCATATTTTGGCTTTGCTTTTCTAGTGTTTTCTATACTTGTCAGTTGTCTGTTAAAGAAGATAAAGTATATGCCACTGAATTTCCCTTGAGTGCAACTTGTATCAGGATAAATCTTATTCTCTTCCATATTCAATGCTGTTCCTGCTTTTTAATGCCAGCAATCAGGTTTCTTTTTGGTTCCGATAGATTCCATTTCTTGTAAAGAAGTTTCATCTCTTTGAATCAGTTTCTGATTCAATTCAATAAATGTTTCTGAAGCCCCTGCTTTGTGTAAAGCACAGTAATAAGTACTGTGGAAAACAAAGATTAAAACAAAAAATAGTGCCTTCCCTCTTGAACCTCAAACTATTGGTTATCATTTCATCTACATATATTTAGAATTTACTTCTCAGCTTATCTCTGAATAGAGAGAGATTTCCACATTTAGTTCCTAACATATATATGTATATATATATGTGTGTGTGTATATATATATATATATATATATATATATATATATATATATATACATAGAGAGAGAGAGAGAGAGAGAGAGAGAGAGAGAGAGAGAGAGAGAGAGAGAGGGAATAGCATATACTTACTTAAGTGTTAGGAAGGATATTTGAACAAACATGACTAATTTACTGTAGTAATAATCCTAATGTTATATCTCAAGGATAACATAATAAACATTAGGACCTCAGTCATTCTGGATATACAGTGCCTGTGGTGGCAACATGGAGTACTTTTGGAACAATTTACCCTACTTATATTACAATATTTTTCTTAAAGAAAGGTAACATTTTGGTTGATGACATTTATTATTTGCAGAAACAATATTTAATTTGTCTTTAGTACTATTCATTGTTAATTTTAACTGCAAGTTTAAAGATATCAAGGAAAATAATGAATAAAGGAAGAAGGAAGAGGACTTGACTTTACCAGATCTCAGATTATATAATTTTATTTTATCATCATTATCTGGTGCCAAACAGAAAATAGAAAGTTAAATCTATGAAATTATAAAAGACCTAAAAGCAAATACATATAGCAGTCTAGTGGTTAATAAATTCAAGAATGCATATGACTAGGAAAGGCATTGTATTTGACAAGAACTGCTAGGAAAACCAAAAAACACTTCGATAAAAAATTTAGACTAATAGCTATACCATTATCAAAATAAATTTCAGATGAATAAATGGTCTTAATATAAAACTCATACCGTAAAAAAATTGTATCAGCAAAGAAGTCACAACTAGACATAGATTATAAAATAGGCTATTTTGTTAACATAAAAAGATATTTCATCAACAAAATCAATATTGCTAAAGCTAGTAAAAAAGCTACAGATTAGGGAAAGTTTTAGTGTAACATCTAAAATATAGAAATTAAATGTTTAGTAAAATTAAGAACCATTCAGTAGAAAGTGAAGTAATTAGTTTCTAAAAGAAGGAACAATAAACTATCAACAATCATCAGAAAAATTGTTTAAATCCACTCATAATCAGAAAAGAGCAAGTTAAAACAAGTCTGAGGTACCAGCTTACACATATTGAATTCACAGATATGATCGGTAATGGGAAAAATCATTCTTAAAGGGGCTATGGGAAGTTAGTCTATGCTGAAAAATTACATGCATAAAGTTACTAAATTGTTTATACTCTTTGACCTAGAGGTCCTATTACTGAATTTATACCCTAAGAATATTAATGATAGCAAAAAAAGAACCCATATGTAAAAAATAAAAAGTCATGGCACCATAATATGTAATAATAAAAAGCTGAAAATAAAATAGTGCCCAGTGGTGGGGAGATGGCTGAACAAACTGTGGTATATGAATTTTATGGTCAGATGAATATGAAGAATTTAGAGAAGCAACAGAGGACTTCTCTGAAGTGATGCAGAATGGATAAGCAGAGCCTTTGCAGATGTCATCAATGTAGGCACCCCCTATGGAGAAGGGGCCAGCTGTCCCCACCAACTGCCACACATAAGGCACACTAAGGGAGAGAAAGGAGGTTGGGAATACCAGGAAAAGTCAAACCATCTCCCCTCATGTCCTGTAGGACACAACTCAGAACCTAAAACCCAAGAGCCTTGGAAATAGCAATACTTTGTGCCCATTGCCCTCAGCTATCATCCTGGCAAACAGCCCCTGTGGAGATAGCCTCACTCCACTCTTGCTTCATGCACCTATTACCCTCCAGATGTCTTGTTATAGCCATAGCTACTGAAGATGCAGAAAAAGAAGTTCTTGTCACCAAAGTCCCCCCCAACTGTCAAATGGTTCATTGTCAGAAACTGATGGAGTTTTATCAGTGGAAGTGACATTAAAAAAGAGATATTAACATTTGCTTTGCCACTTCACCCCAAGTATCATAGAACTTTTCCATCTGACTTGTAGCAAAAACTTTCCATATGTGATATTTCTCCCATTAGAATGAATATGAGCTCCTACTTTTCATTTCTATCCCCAGCACTTGGTGTAGTGCTTTGCTTCATTCCAGTATGATGCACAATGAGAACAACAATGTAAAGACAACAAAAAAAAAGACAGTAAAACTCAGTTTGAATATATCTATAACCAATAGAATTGATCACAAAATCAGTCCTTATGAAACACTGAATATTGGATTTTCTGGCATTAAATACACTTTATCTATAAAGTCCTATTAAAAAACTGACTTTCTCTAGAGTACCATATGTTGTCTTGTTGCTCAGTCATTAACCATGCACAGCTCTTTCTTGACCTTATATGGGGTTTTCTTGGCAAAGATACTGGAATGTTTTGCTATTTCTTTCTCCAGTGGATTAAGGCAAACCAGAGTTATATGACTTGACTAGGGTCACACAGCTAGTAAAGTTTGAGGCCAGATTTGGACTCAAGGCTTCCTAACTCCAATCTCAACACTCTCTACTGAGTTACCTAGCTGCCCTATATCGTTCCAGTCGTTTACTCTTAAGTTTTCTTAGCCTCTATGTGTTTTTAAAATAAAAAATGTTCTCCATTCCCAGTGAAAGCCAATAGCCACTCAAGATAGATTTTTAACAGCCAGCTTCCTAGATTCTACCTTGACTTGTCTCCAGCAACACATCCTCCCTATGTTTTATCAAAGTATCCCTATAAGTAAACTTATTGCAATATTCACATATTACAATTGCTTATTCTGACATTTGAGATATATGGTTTGTTTTTTTCTTTTTTGTTGTGGGTCTTCCAAAAATTCATTTGCTTACTATGCCAAGGGTGAAGACTTACCATGATAAATCTTTTGTATTACTGTGAGGCCTTTTGATAATAAAAGCACTTTTAAAATGTAAAGTGAATGTGAAAGCTATGATCTAGCTCCTCTTTCCATCAACCCTGTGACTGATTTGATCTCACAAAATTCATTCTCTGGGACCTACCCAAAAAGGTTCTTTATCTCTTTAACTCATCATGTTCCCACCAAGGGTTTCCTCTTTAAAAAAAAAAAAGAACTCCCAGTATAATTCCAGGTACATGGAAAAGAGCAAATGTCTTGAGTCCGCCATGTATTTCTGCATAAGCTCTATCACTGCCTCAGCTGTTGTCATCTCTTAAGCTAGGAAAACCTACCCATATCTCTGACTTTAGACATTCATAAACAGAAATAGAAAGGTGCAGGGCAGCAAGGAATTCAGGGTCTTCTTTCTCTGGCTACCTGGGCAACCACATTCAGCCTGTCAGATGTTTCTGCTGTAAGTTGCCATTAGTTTCTCCTCTGAGAGATGAGAGGAGCAGAAAATTCCTTCCTACTACCACTATATCAAGATACTGGAAGAAAGGAGAGAGGTCTGTTATCTCTACATCTTCACAGGGATGGATCATCCAGCAATGTTCATGGACAAAAATCCATCTCGAAGGTATCCCTAATTACTGAATACCAATCACATATTGTTTTGATCCCTTAACAAATTACTATTGGATATATCTATGTTTAATAGGAGGGAGAGGCCAGGAGTTCCCCTAATCAGCCTTCCCCGCTTACAGATGATTTAATTTATTTGAAGAGCCTAACTTTAATAAGTTGCCTTGCCACATAAGTTGACAATGCTCCATTTCATATAACTTTTAGTGATACACATTTCTAAGGCTTACCCAGCTGTTCGAATTTATTATGAAGTTATTAAATGCCAGCAAGAGAATACTGAGTCAACAGCTTAAGCTGGATAAATTCCTTTCTGTTAGTAATTGAGAAACTATAGAAAAGGAGTTTGATACACACTGTCAGTCTTTCTATTAGATATTTTTACTTAACTTTTTTAGGTAATGGACCTTGTGAATCATTTGGATATTTGCTGCGAAGTGTTTATAATGTAAAAACAGTTTCAAATAGTAAATAATCTAGAAGTCAGTGTCATAATTCTGACACATCACATGCTTAGGTCTGATCTGTCCTCTAAATATCTTATTATTAAGAGGCTTTTATTTAAGCTCTTCAGGGATCTGTAAGCATTCTTGTAAGGGAACTGTAAAACCAACCTAATTGCCAAGACCCTTGGGATTTTCATTTTTTGCATTAGCCTTCTGCTCACTTTTTTAGCCCCTGGAGTGCTGTGGCTTTGACTAGAATCAGCACTATATAGAGATGGCATAGATGAACCCATCCAGCAATTGGGGTTCTACCCAATATTGGTTCTCGTTGCTTCTGGCCAATAGTGACATGCCACTTCCCAGTGCTCTTCCAATCCAGACAAGATAGAGTTCCATTGCAGATTTAGAGCTAGAAGAAACCTCAGACACCATTTAGTCAAATCCCCCAGATTAAGAGATGAGAGGAAACTGAGGCCCAGGAAAATTAACGTACTCACCCAGGGTAACATAAGTAATCAGCATCAGAGATGGGATTTGAAAACCCTGGTCCTCTTACTCCAGAGTCAGAGCTCTTTCAACTCTGCCAATTTCTGATTTCCTTTTTCTAAAAATAGCCAGTCTTGTTCCAGTTTGTAAATACTTTGATACTTCCTGATGTATCTGTGACCTTATTGGTGTGACTCTTCTCTCCAGTTTTGCAGACTGCAGCTGAATCATATCTTTTCATCCTGTAAGATTTTGGCCCATAACCTCTTGTTAACCCTCCACAAGGGTTTCACCCAATAAATAAGCTGCAAGTCTTCCTTTAAAATTTGACATGGCATGGGTAACAATTGGTCATCATTCACTTTTGTTATATAACAGGTCCACCATCTTTTCTGACCTTTGGATTCAAGGGCCAGCTCTTTACTGATGATTCTTAAATCTACTTTTCCAATCTTAACCTCTCTCTTGACCTTCACGCCTATATTTCCAACTGTCTACTAGATATCTCAAATTGAACATACCACAAACATCTTAAACTCAACATGTCCAAAACCAAACTCAGTATCCTTTTCCCCAAAATCTCTTTGTCTTCTGAACTTATTATTTTCAAAGATACCATGATCCTCCCAGTCACCCAGACCCCCAACCTAGGTTATCGTCTTCAATTCCTTAGTCTTCTCACCACCTTACCCTCCAACCCCCAAGTCTGGTCGATTTTACTTTGTAACATATCTTGTAAACTTCCTCATTCTCTCCTCTGATATTATAACTTCCCTGAGGCTCTCATCACCTTACCTCTAGAGTGCTGAAATAGCCTTTTAAATTTTAATTAATTTTAATTAATCTCCTTCCCTCAAGTCAACATGGTTCAGTTGTAGCTCCACTTACCTATCAAGGTGATCTTCCTAAATTGCAGGTGTGAAAATGTCTGTCTGTCTATGTCTCTCTGTCTGTCTGTCTGTCTCTCTCATTGACATTCAGAGCCCTCAATGAGGGTTTGGTTTCCTAGATACATAAACACTTAACAAATATATGTGATCAGTAGCCATTCCCTCGTAGATAACAAGTGGTTCAAAGGTATAAACTAAGAATTCTCAAACGAAGTCAAATATTAACAACTACATTAAAATGTATCAAATAACTAACAAGATAAATGCAAATCAAAATGATCTTGACATTCACTTCATACCCTACAAACTGGCAAAGATGACAAAAATAGGCAGTAATCATTACTGGAGGTTCTATGGAAAGATAGGCACACTAATACATTGTTGTTGAATCTCAAAATTAGTACCACCATTTTGGAAAGCAATTTAGAACTAGGCAAATAAAGCAAAACCCTATCCATTATTGGGCATGTAACCCAAAGAAGCTATTGATAAGAACGTCTCAAATTGTGGTGCGTGAACATAATGGAATATTACTGTGCTGTTAAAAAAAATTTGTGATGAATACAGAGAAGCATGGAAAGTTCTATATGAGCTGAAGAAAGTGAATTAAGCAGAGCCAGGAAAACCATATAATAACTACAACAATGTAATTGGACAGAGTAATCACACGCATTAAAAAAAACTCTAGTGAATGTGAGAAAGTTATAAAGAGCAAACCAAGAGGAGATCCCAAAGGACGCTCCCCAGCCTCCTCAGCAGAGGTAGGTGCTCCACAAGTTACTTGTTGCTAATGTTTTCTTGATGATTTGGGGGGGAGTAATAATGTCTGTGATTTTTTTCCAAGTATTTAGTGTCTTCCCCCTCTTTCAGAAGTTTTAAAAATTAATCCCTCAATGTGCCAGCATTGACATCTACAGTACATACTTCTGCTAAGTATCCTTGGCCTAGTCTAGCTTTTCTTCCCATAATTGTTTTCTTTAGTGTCATTTCTTTTTTTCCTGTAGCACATTGCAGACCATGATAGAGTCTCATTGTGATGGATCTTCTGGCCTTGCTGGAGAAAAATAGTTTAATCTAGAAGTCTTGTGAGATCATTTTCGTTTTTCATCTATTTTTTGTCCTTCCTATTTTTCCCTTAAATATTTCAGGATGATCTAGCTCAACTGAGTCAATAAGCTTTCTCTAAGGCACAGAAGTCAAATGTGTATTGGATCAGGTGTTTGCTAGACTTTTTTAGTGGCCTTATTGTTATAACTGATATACATTTGTTAGTTTTCTTTAGTAAATTTAGATCTTTCATGTCAATCTGGATTTTTTTTAAGATTTCCCATTTTTTAGTATTCATAACTGATTTAAATACGTCACATTGGTACTGTTTCATTGCATCCTCTAACTTTTTTGTTTTTGTTCTAATCTAGTATTGATTTTACTTTTGCTTGCCAACAAGTCACTGTACACCAGACAATTGATTCAGAACTAGTTAATTTACTAGTTTTTAGATGATTTGTGTGGTTACTGATTTGTAACCAATCATTTCCACTCTGTTAAATTATGTAAGTCTCATTTTTGTGATGTTATTCAGTATTCCTCATGCCCAATGCCTCAGACCCTTCTTTTTGAAGAAAATATTCGTTATAGATGTATGAAGCATCTGTGTAGTCTATAGACCTTTTACTTCTTTCCTTTTTATTCTTCAGCCATGTTTTCCAAAATTTTTTTAGTTTCTTTCTCTACATTGAACTTTTGTATTCAATTACAGTACTTTGCATTTAACTGCAATACTACGTATTGAAGTATATATTGATTTTACTTTGAGGGACTTTAGAGTTCTGCAGTCAAACTCTTTATTATCTCAACTGTGCAACAGATAAGGTTCCATAAACATACAATTATCTCCATGGTGTTCTTTTTTTTAATACCACTTGTGAGCACAGCAATATAAGAAGAATTGTCCCCAGGAAATTATGTTTCTTCTTCCTTTTGTACATACAATAAAACAGACTCATTTAGTGCCTTATTTATGCCTTTCTAAGGAAAAAAAAAACTTTCCATCATACTTCTTTTTATCTGTAACTTGACTTAGTCTTCTAGTCTCATTTATGATGAAAATATCAAGATTGTTGGGATTCATTTATTCCAAAATTAAGGTAATACCTATAGGTGACAGAATCTGTTTGAGTCTTAGCACTCTGGTTTTTCCATGACAGCAATCATCATTACTGAAGTTAGGACCCTCCCAGTCCTTAACAGTAGTTACAGGACTTTCACAAAAGAACCTGACACAACAGTAATGTATACAGCAATAGAACCTTTATTACAGTCAGTTTTATCTCAAAAAAGGGAAGGCTCAAGACCTAAAGAAAACCACCCATGGGAAGAAAGATGGGGTAGTAGGAGCAAGGAGGTAAAGATATAACCAAGATTCCATTCCCTAAGCTCTCCTTCATTCTTATTAGTAGGGAACAGGTAGTCTTCATTGACACAGGGAGCACAGATGCCTTCACTTCAAGGCATCTCAATAAAGCAACTGAAGGGCTTGTATTTTATAGTTGGTAGGTTCTCAATTATGCCTAATTGGTTTAACCATGTTTCATGTAACAAAGTATTTTTGGAGGAATAGAATTAAATCAAGAGTAAAAGCTTGGGTGATGGAAGTTTTCAATAGGGGATGTTCAGAAAGTGGCCTGTGTCATGTCCGTTGCTGAAGCAGTTCTACAACAAATGATTCTAATGGATTGAAAAATAGCCTCAAGATACCTTTTTTTTTTATATGTGCTTTGAGTGAATCACACAGGACTGAGGACCATTTTGTATTTTTCCTTATTTCTCAGGTTGCCATAACTAAAGAATTAATCATCCAGTGGCATACCTCTTTGTCTTGAGTCACTTTGTACCTGTCTGGGTTGGTCTTTGCAAGGTATACACAATCTGTCCCTGGGAATATACCCAAAGCCTTTTCAGCATAGCAGAACCTGCCAGAGTTTATATTGGGATAGTTTTCCTAAGGTTAATTCCTGGGCATGAGGAAGCATTGTCATAGGACTCTAGGCTCATCACTAGATCCCTGTCCAATTACATAATATTATAGAAACTGTTCCTTATCAATATTATCATTCTTGCTATAAACAATGTTTTATTCAAATTTGTGGTTAAACACAAAATGAAAACATTTTCATGGAAATTTTTTCAAGGAAAATCTATTTTGAAAGTGTGTTTTCCTCATAAATGACATTTAAAACAGTAAGAATAATATTTGTAAATCAATAAGCATTTATTCAAATACAAAAGTGAGACAGTGCCTGCCCTCAAGGAGTTTACATTGTACTAGAATGCTACATGTTCATAAATAAGTAAATATAACATATGTGCAAAATAAGTGAAGTGATTTCACACGAAGGATACTAACTACTAAAGCAAATCAGGAAATCCCTATTGAAAGAGGTGAGTTGCCTTGAAGGAAGCTAGGAGTTGTAGGAGGAGTCAAGAGGAGAGAGAGTATTACCAGGGTGAGAGATTATGTACAAGAAAAAGCAAGGAGGACAATTTGGCTGGAATATATAGTGTATGAGGAGGAGGAATGCGTAAGCCACCTGGAGAGATAGGGTGGAATTTGATTGTGAAGGGCTTTCAATGACGAATACAGGAGTTTGCATTTTCTCCCAGAGGCAGTAGGGAACCATGAAGGCTTCGTAGTCAGGGGAGCTACCTAAGACTTGTGCTTAAAAAATGCTTACAACATCTGTCAGTATGAATTAGAAAAGGAGAAAGATTAGAGAAACAAATGATGAGACTTTTAGCTCAGAATCTATGATCCTCTCATCCCTCAGACCAGTTAGAAGACTGTCTCAGTAGCCCAGGAGAGAGGGAGAAAGGACCTGAATCTGAGGGCTGGTGTTAATGAAGGGAAAGGTTGTCAGATTACTTTTAAAAGTTTCTCATGTTTCACATAACCAGAATATTTGCAGTTACTTTGATTTCAGTGAGAGTCTCATGTGCTTTTATATATATTAAATATACATATATATTTTATGTATATAAATATATACTATATATATAAATATATATATTATACATATAAATATATATTATATCTATATATATGCTTTTACTGATATGAAAAACTGAAGACTTGGACTATAATACGACTTTAAACATTTAACCTTGATTTCCTTTCTGTTTCAGTAACAAAATCATGCTGATTCTGAGCAATTAGAAGAAGAAAATTAGAATTAAAAAACATATGTAACAGAATCATAGAAATTGGAGTTGGACGGCATCTTAGAAATCAGTCAGACTGAACGCTGCTCCCAGAGCAGGTTCTGTGACCTCTCTTCTCTTTACCTTTGCTTACACAATTTTCCATGTCTAAAATGTTCTCTCTCCTCTTTACCTATCAAGTTTCTATCCCTCATTTAAAAACCAGCTCAAATGCTGCCTCTTCCTATGAGACTTATTGATCACCCTCTCAATAACAACTTTACTTACCCCTAGTGCTTCACATATTTGGTTTTTAATTGTGTAACACACTTACCATATGTGTTGGCATTATCTGTGTTTTGGACCTTTTTAGTCTGTGATTTCTGGACAGATTTCAAGGGGTCCATGAGCTCAGGATGGGAAAAAGTTTACATCTTTATTTTTACTAAATTATAGCTGAAATTTAGTATTTCTTTCTTCTAAAACTTTTTTTAAAACATTATTCTGAGAAAATATCCAGACTTCACCAGACTGTCAAAGGGATCCATGACAAAAAAAGTTAAGAATAAGAACTCTTGTCTTAGAATATATTTAATTCATGACTATCAGAGACAGTGTCTTACCTAAAGTTCCTGTCTCTCCCAGACTTCACATAATAGATACATAAAGTAATATATAGTATATAGTAGTACCAAAGGCATATGCCAAGTATTTAATGTTTTTACTGAATAAATTAATTAGATGCAGCCTCAATATAGTTTTTTAAAATCCCATTTAAAGCAATTATTAAAGGTGTCTATACAATCTCTGCTTAAATACCTCCAAATCTTTTCATATAAATTGTTGACAAACTAAGTCTTCCATCATCCCATATTTGTGCAGTTGATTTTTGAAAGTAAGTATGCAGGTTTACATCTATTTCTCTTAAATTTCAATTTCTTGACTCCAATACTCTTAATACCACAATGATATTTAATTTGTTCAAACAAGTATATATTAAATTCCTACTTAAAATGTCATTTTCTTTGTATTCTACTAATTCAGTAATTTAAACCAAGTCATATTCAAGAATTTTCTACTAATTATACAGCATAATGCACTGCACGGTGCCAAGCATATAATAAATGCTCCATAAATGCATGCTGTTATTATTTATTGAACCCCAGAAATATTTATGGGGCACATATAAATTAGTAACTAGAGGAAGAGAAAACTCAGGGAAATGATTCCCAATGGCCACAAAGTAGTTTCAACCCTACTTCAATTTTAATAGCTAGCAAAGTAATTCCAGATATAGCTCATAGTTGAACTGCTTTAGAAAATATATGTTTGTTTATAATCGGTACATTATTTGTAAATGGATTCTAATAAAGCAGATTTCCTCCCTAGCCTGTCTGTGTAAGCCATGTGTCATTTGGGGAGATGAACCCACTGCAGCATAAAAAAGGGACTTAGGCTAAGAAAACAGTATAGTGATAGTTTTTATTTAAACCAACTGAAGATGCAAAGGGTTTTTACCTGAATCCATAAATAGTAAAGGTAACTCTTGTTCTTTAGTTGTCTTGACTTCCTCAGAGACATATATAGTCCACACTACTCATCTGCCTGCAAAGGGAGAGGTCCAGATTGCTCCTACAGGACACAGCTCCTCTCCTAAGAGAGCGTGGGGATGGAAAGATCTCTCTTTGGGAAACCCATTCTATCTGCAAATCAACATATGTGAAATAACAGTGAATAATATAACAGCCTATAATTATTAAATCATAAGTTATACTATACAGACACTGAGAGAATTCAAAGGAAGATTATTTTCATCATTAAAAACTTTGCTTCTGTTGGTTGTTGAGTATATGTAATAATAATGGAATATTATATATTATATATATAATATATAATATAATAATGAAAAATTGAAATATTGCAAAAATTATTTAAATGTGACACAGACACATGACATGAGCACATGCTGTTTGGAAGATGGTGCTGATAGACTTGGTAGACACAAGGCTGCCGCAGACCTTTAATTTGTAAAAATAAAATAAAAGTCCTAGTGATAGGTAACCTTGGGTAAAATTTGACATTGATGGAAAAGTTAAGGTTTTAATGTTAAATTTGATTTTATGATTGTTATTTAATCAGGAACTAGAACATGTATAGAAAGACATGTAAGCCACTTAAGACTTGCCTCAAAAGATATTCCTTAGCCAATATGAAATTATAGTCATATCTGAAACCTGGTTATTGGAACTTGCTATTTTAAGATTCTATGGGACTAATAACTGACTGTTCTTCTGAGTCTAACTCCAGGTATGGATAGCAAGAAAGGTGGTCTGAGCCTCCAATTCATGATGCCAGTAAGCCAGTGAGATGCTAGTATGAACTGCAAAAGGTGATCTCATGGGAAGGGTGGGAGAGCAGCTGTTCAGCCTAGGCTGAGGTAGGATTCTCCTGCCTCACTTTCCCCACTGACACCTGGCAGACTTTAAGCCTGACTGGATGCAAGTGGACAATCTACTCCTGCCTGGAATTGACATGAAGTTGGGGAGATATTGTTTCCCTGCAATGTCCCTACTCTTAGTGGCAATTTCCTGTAGTCAAAAAGTTTGTAAGCTACTGAACAACCATATCTTTTAAATTATAGATTGTTGGTAGAGGAACATCCAAGGTTGTCTAAAATTAAGCTAGTAGGCTTAGGGCTTTAGACCAACAACAATAAGTTAGGGTCCTTTAATTCTTAGTAATAGTGTGGAGACAATTAGGTCAAGGGCTTATGAAGTTAGCATACGTAGTTATTATTTGGGTCTCAGTTAGTTAATGCTAAAAAAAAATTCATTTGTGGTCTATATTGTAAATGCTTTAAAAGAAGTATCACCTGACCAAAAGTTGGAATTGTTTTATGTGATATGAACTCTGTTAAAAATGAAAAATAAAAAAAAAAATGAAAGATTTCTAGGCTGAAGCCTCAGGTTAGGGTTTTACTAATTATTGGACAGAAAGGCTGGAATCTTTTGCTGGATTATGCTGCAGAATGCTCTTTAATAGTAAAAGGACATTTTCTTGATGTTAGTTATTTCTTTATTGCCTTAACTTTCTTCATCCCTGTCCCAATTTTTGACCTAAAAATCACTTTCTGCATTAAAACATGAATTCCTGAATTTCTAAGTCTTATGTACATGAAGGAAGACATGGATGAATTTGTTTGGAGTTTTTCATGTTTCCTACAATGAAGAACAGACTATTATGATTCAATTAATTAAACTATATTATCTCAGTAAAAAAAAAAAAGAAAAAAAATTCAGGACAAAAAAATACTTTTCCCTTAAGTGCACAAATAACTTTGTATTTACCTGTGTCCATCTATTCCCCATTTCATTGTACCTATTATGGATGATGCTGTAAGTATAGTCGAGGTTCAAACAGTGCATAATTAACATTTTTGTGTGAGAACCTGCTACAGACCTCATCCCATTTTGACAAATAGTTTGCAAAGACAATCTGCTCTTCTTTCTCCTTCCCCCCAATGGACAGCATATTTCAATCAGCATTAAAAAGTTCACTTAGCAGGAAGAATTGTAAGGGAAAAAATACAGTAGCAGTTGTGATAGGACTTGATCTACATATGCCATGTGGAAAGGCAGATTGTTCTCCCTTGGAAAGGAAAGAATAATGACTACCTCATATATCCTGGGGAGGGGGGATTTAACAAACCCTGACATGCAGCAGTTTCCAGTAATAAAGAATTCCATACAGTCCTGCCCCCTGAAAAGGATACAAGTTAGACATGATTGGAGTAGCTGAACTAGTTTCTCAGAAGTCTGGTGGCATTCATAGAATTCAAATTTGTAGACTAAAAGAGTTGGAAAGAAACTTATAGGTCATCTATTATAATTTCCTCTCAAGGCACAGAATCTATCTTAGCTGCTTCATTGCTCATAGCACTTAGAAAAGATGGGAGTCACCTTATTTCTTTTGGGGAAATGGAGGACCACTAGACTTTACCACCTGCCATTACACTGTATCCCCTGTGGTCCACCAGGCTTTACCATTTGACCTGTCTCTGTGCCATCTAGAACCCCAGCACTATCCTCTAACCTAGGAAACAAATAATGGACCCATCAGCTTTAATATTTGCCCAGCCACTACTAGGTTCTCAGAGCTTTTCTATTCCCCCTGCAGCTGAACTTCCTTTATGTGATGTCTCACCCAGTTACTATGTGAACTCTTTGAGAACTGAACCTGTCTTGGTTTTTCGATTTTTATCCTTAATGCTTAGGACAATGCTTGGCACATAGTAAGTGCTTAATAAATATTTTCATTAATTCATGAAAAAAATAATAAAATAAAATAAAAGCACTATGTGAATTCACAGTAAAGCAAAGTGTACTAGAATGAGCTGTGCCTACATAGTTTTTCATTGAATTTCTCAGTCAATTGGTATGATGTGAATTTTAGGGTTTTGATGGATTACTATATTTATGAGAGCTGGAAAATCATCCTCTTTTTAGATAACCATATTGACCAGACATCCATCCAGATGGTTCTTTTTAAACACTATATCCATCTTCCTCCACTGGTGAAAGACCTTCATTAGTGTTCCTTTTCTTACTATTTCCAATCTAAAACCTTCCACCTGTCTTTTATTCTGCCCATGCTGAATAAGCCTTTTTTATCATTTCTTCCCCACTAATAGTCTCTTTCTTGCAGAACTTCTCATTGCATAATACTCATTTCTGCTTTTGTTTACTGTTTCTATCTTGTGCCCTCCACTCTACCTTTTCTTTAGCCAATTTTTTTGTGAATTCTTTGAATGTTTGTATTCTGTACATCATGATTTAGTATTTAATTCCATGCTCTATTCTATTACTGTTCAGTGTTTCAGACATGATCCTCTTTTCTACTTGTATAGAGAAGGCAGACTTGTTTAGTGGTGAGAGCATTCTCAGAAACCCACGGCCTGGGCTTCCGGCTCACCTTGGCACTTAATAGACTTCTCATCCAAAAAGTGGGGATGATGGCACTTAATGCCATTCTCTCAGGGTTACTGTGGGGGAAATACTTTATATACTGTGCACTGAGAGATAAATGTAAGTTATGATCATAATTTTAAATCCAACACAAATCAGAAATGCTTAATAATTACTTAATCATTAACAAATTTTTTTGTTGTTGTTGAAAGAATGTTATTTCTGTTTTCACTATATCTCTTTATAGCTTAAATGAACAACCTCCATAGCACATACCCCCAATGTGAATGTATTGGAGTAGTGCTACTAATTGCATTACTTAGTAATTACTGCCATTAGTATAACTGTTAGTGTCTTTTACAGTGTACACTCCACTGGTTGCCATTTTTCTCATATTTACCTCAAAATCTCTTCTTTATTCCCCTTCTGCCTTCCCCTCCCCTTCCTTTCATGTACCCTCCCATGTTGTAATGTAGTCCCTGTTTCATAATTCTCATTTCTATTTTGAACCATTCAATAGTAGTTCCATCTTCTCACATTCCACAGGGTCCTCTATCTCATCAACTACTGGATCATTTTCCTTTGTTTTATAGTATTTATTAATAGATGTCTGAACTCATTTACTAGATCTGGAAACTATATTTCTTTCTGTTGTTATTGTTTTCCTGTTTGATTTATCTACTTATGCTCAGCATCATTGGGTTTTCTTCTTTATGAGATCTTTGGTGATTTCAGTCTTTTCTCCCCCTGTCACTCACTTTTTGAGTCCCTCCCTTTTATTTATGTTTTCTGTGGGGGGTAGATTCAGAGTATCCCAGCCTCTTCCCACACAGGACATTTGATGGTTCAGCAGCCTAGGTCTCTGCCCTAAGTGATTTTGGATCTGGGTGTTGTACTCTTTCCTCTCAGGCTTAGTGGAGTGCTGTACAGCCCCTCCAAGCACAGCATACTCTCCTGTTGTCCTGTCCTGCTCGCTCTTTTCTTAGTTCTTTGTCCTGGTACCAATGTTCAGAGCTTTTCAGTGCTGGTGCTACAAAGTTGTTTGCCTCAGCTCTAGCTCTGCTGGTGCTACAGAGTTGTCCATCCTGGCAACAAAAGTTGAGAGCACTGAAATGCTGATGCATGGGTTTGTGGCCTCTGGCAGGCTTTTGCTTCTGAGGGACTTCTGAGAGACCACCTGGCTCTGTTGCAGGTGTCTGTTGCATCCAAATAAAATGACTGTAACCTGGCATTGAAAAGGAGAGGGGAGACTAGGGTCTGGGGACACATTTGTTATCTTGTGTCCTTGGATCTGCTCGTGCCCTCACTGCCAATGGCAAGAGATGTGAGCAGAGGGGTGCTAAATGAACTTGAGGTCAATAAACATCTTTTCAGGGCTTTTGGGGGGTAGGATGGAAACTCTAGTTAAATCTTCTTTTGTATTCTAGGTGTCCTAGACCATGGAGACAGCTGAATTTGCTTTATCTTTGGTGCATAGTTCCTGTTGTGGAAAAGTTTTAGAGGTCATGATGATCAGAAAATATGCCTAGTCCTGCATCTTGTTGCTCATATGACCCAGAAATCACCTCAGAGCATTTTCACCGTCCCACATGCCTCTTCATCTCTGCCTCCTGGCTTCCTTGGCTTCCTCTAGGTCTTAGCTCAGTCTCACCTTCTCACCTTCTTAATCTTAAGTCTTCCCTCTGAAACTACCCTCAGTTTATTCTGTATGTATCTTGTTTATGCATATTTGCATATTGTCTCCCCTATTAGACTGATAGCACCTTGAGAACAGGAATTATTTGGTTTTTGCCTTTCATTGTTTCCCCAGTGCTTAGCACACACGGTTCCTAAGGCGTAGTAGGGATTTAATAAATGCTAACTGACCGACTGTTACTGACAGTCACTCTATAATTACCATACTACCTTTTGATTGCCAGAAAGAAACTCAGCAATACTAATTATCCAAGAAGCCTACCCCTCTGGTGAGACAAGGTCCACAAGGACCTTTGTATCACCTATCAGCTCTGTTTTGGAGTTGAAAATTCCCTCGTGGGGAAAGAACTCGGTTCAGTTCTTTCAGTTGTATCTTACATCTTTGTGACCCCATTGAGGGTTTTCTTGGCAAAGATGCTGGAGTGGTTTGCCATTTCCTTCTCCAGATCATTTTACAGATAAGGCAAATGAGGCAAATGGGTTAAGGGACTTGCCCAGGTCACTCAGCTTGTAAGTGTTTGAGGTCAAATTTGAACTCAAAAAGATGAGTCCGCTTGACTCCAGGCACCTGACTCCACTGTGCCACCTAGCTGCCCTCTAGGGGTTACCAAAGTTGTTTAGCTGTTCAATAGTGTCTGACTTTTCGTGACCCTGTGGACAACAGCATGCCATTCTTATACTATATCTTTTAACATTTGAATACTATTCATAGGGTTTTCCTGGCAAAGATACTGCTGGAGTGTTTTGCCATTTCTTTCTCCAGTAGATCACCTCTTGTCAGCACTCTGCATTATGACCTTTCCATCTTCAGTAACCCCATTGAGCTATGTAGGTCCCTCCCCAGAAGATAGTGATCTAGGACAGGGATCTCTAAAGTGTCACCCTAAAATTTCACAGTCTGTGCGACACCTGCCTGTGGAGGGCACAGTCTATTCCTCCACATTGTTCTCTGCATCCTGTGACCAGCCTATCTTTTTCTATCATGCATTTCACAAATGGCACCTTTTTTACTCCTATTTTTTTTTTCCTCATTTATTGTGTGGGGCACCCTGCCCAAACTGGTCATATGATTCTGTTGTCCTGTTTTTCCATATTTCACAATTACATATCACATTGGTAGAATATTAATAGCAAAAAGATAGGTTTTTCTTTTGGCAAGAAGTTTAGTGTCATTCAAGGAGCTCTGAAATTTCCCAAAAGTAGTGGTACTAAGATGGCAGAGTAAAAGGGAGCATTCTAGCCAAATTCTCCCAACATTTCTCTCCAAACAACTTTAAGATAACACATCAAGTTAAATTCTGAAGTGGCATAGCCATCAAAAAGTCAAGGTGAGACATTTTTCATTCCCAGGACAATTTGGGAAATCAGAAGGAGAAGCCTGTGACCCTGGGGTGGGGACTGGCTAGGAATGCAATTCAAGGGCAACAATAGCTTTGGGCGTTGGAGGTGGTGACAGCAGCATTTTCAGGAGCTGTTACTGCCTAGAGAAGGGTAAGAGGATTGAACAACTGTTAAGAAAGAGATTGAAGGGTACCCATGTATGGGCACTAGGAATAGGACTGGTCACCATTTTGACAACTCCATTACCTATTGTCCAGTTTTGAGTCACAGTTACGGGACAGAAAGTGCTTCCAATCACAAAGTATCAAGACTGGTTGCCATTCTAAGAACATTGATTAGCTACAGTATAACAAAAGGCCTTCAAATTCATACCATATGAGAAACAGGTGAAGGAACTGGAAATGTTTAGCCTACAGAAAACTCAGAGGGGACATAATACCTGTCTTCAAGATCTTGAAAAGTAATATCATATAGAAGAGGGATTAGACTTCTTCCATTCAGCCCCTAAAAGTCAGAACTGGGAGGAATGGATAGGATTTTCAAAGAGACAGATTTAGGTTTGCTATCAGGAAAAAATGATTAACAATTGGAGCAATCCTAAAGTGGAATGGGTTCTACCAGAGATTTCGCCTCTGGTGCCAGCGAATCTCTTCGGCAAGAACTGGATGATCACTTATTGGTTATGTTGTAGTTAGGCATTCTCTTTGGGGTTTAAATTATACTCCTGGCCATTGAAGTCCCTTATAACTATGAAATTCTCTGATTCTCATTCTGAAATAGAATGGTGCTTGACTTGTGTCTAGCACCAAAGAGTAAAATAAAGAACAATGGATGAAAGTTTCAGAGGCAAATCTTAGAAAGACTTCCCATCTCTATTAGAGCTGTTCAGAAATAGAATGGGCACATGATGGAGTAATGGGTTTCCCTATCATTGAGATCTTCAAGAGAAAGCTGTGTGTCTAGTTGTTGGCAGTGTTACAGGAGGGATATAAATTCACATACAAATTGAATTAGATGATCACTCAGATTCTTTTAAAATCTCAGATTCTATGATACTATTATTTTAGCCTTCTCAACATAGATTGAACTCCAGCCTTCAGTTTAGTACTAGTTTCATTCTGAGTCTTCCTTGTATTTGTCACAATGATCAGTGAAAGATTAATCAGTTCATATACATATATATATATGTATTTTCTTGGTAAAATAACAATAGTGTTAATATATTCTGCCTTAATTCATTGTGCATTGTTGTATAAACTTTATCTAAAACTATTTTGAGAATACTTTCCTTTTTAAAGTTTGAGGTAGTGGACAGTTGTTATAAGTTCTCTGTACGTCTATGTCAGAAATATATAAAAATATAGAAATATATCAAATCATGATGGCGTAACCAATCCTTATGTTTTGTATATTCTTTGGTTAAACATTTTTAGTTGTAAGACTCAACATACCAAATTACTTTTTAATATTGCTTTCATTTATAACTCTTTTGGCTTGAGCATATATCCTTCATTTAACAGCAGTAACAAAGCTTAAGAGATAAATGGATTTGTTTATGACATATTTTAAACATTGCTGCTAATACAAATTTAGGGTTATATGGTTCTATTTCTGTATCAGTCCAGTCCCCTCTGTGAATTTGTAATTTTCTTAATATATGTTCAGGTAATGCTGTCTTCCTGAAGAAATCATGAATATCTCTAAATAAAAATATTTTTCTTATATGAAAGAGACATGATGGAATGATCATTATATCTTAACATGCTTTTTACCACATAAATTGCAATTAAAATGTTTGCCATCGCTAAAATAACTGAACTAGCATCGAACTGTGATGTACCATCTCTGTGATATTACCTAAACATTTTAAAAATAAACCTAATGCATTCTAGCATGTACCAAAAGGAAGTTCCCATTTATATATAGTGAAAATATATATGAATATTTTTCATGTTTTCTACATTTCTACATTGTATATCACAGTGTTATTACTCTTTACTTTTGTCACACTTTTTGGAAAACTAATGTGCTAATTAGCATGTTTTTACTATTTTATAGTTGAAAATGAAGAGGAGGCAGAACGAGTTCTGTTTTCCTATGGTTATGGTGCAAATGTTCCCACAACAGCTAAAAGACGACTACAGCAAAGGTAAATTCAGTGCATATTAGTTTTATTTATTCAGGCAAGTTAGTTAAATACTAATAGCATTTATTTATAACTTTTTGAATTGATTGATGATATACATACACTTAAAATTGCTAATGAAATATCCTAAGAAAAACTATACATTTTAGCTTTTTATACATTACTATAGTGGATGGTAATCAATATTTCAGCACAACAACAATAATGGATGGTAATCGGTATTTCACAAAGCAGTTATCTCCATTAGAATTTTCCTTGGGACCACTACTAGAGATAATAAAGCCATATAAATGTATTTCTGCCTAATTTCCACATGAATTACTGGTGTCTTCATAAGCAACAGAATTTTCAAGTTAGAATGTAGTTCTTGTAGTTATCCATACTATTACCATTTTTTGTTTCTCCTCATTTGTCAGTTCTAGGTTTGCTTCCTACCGTCAAAACTCAGTAACCTCTCCTCGTTTGAAGCATCCATAATATTCACATCTGTCACCCAATTAAAACCCAATTAAAACAGCTACCGCTGTTTTCTGCAGACCCCCAGTCCCTTTCCATTCCTCCCGCAGTGAGTTCAGTTCCTGTTCTCTCCTCCCTAAATCCTACCTTCATACTAGGGGACTTCAGCATACATACTGATACTTCCTCAAACACCACAACCGCCTAGTTCCTCAACCTACTTCTTTCCTACAAGCTACTCCTCTCCTGCTCCCCCATCCTTAGCCACACACAAGAAACCCTTGATCCGGTCATCATCTTCAGATGCACTGCCTCCACATTCAAAGATTATGAAATTTCCTTATTTAATTACAGTCTATTGGCTTTTCATCACACTGTCTACCTTCCAATACCAAACCTTGATGTTCATCCACACTATGACCTCCAATCCCTCTACTCCTCAGTTTTCTTCCAGGCCATCATCCTTGCAGTAACCACATTCTTCATTTCCCCATTTTGCTCCTTTGGTGAGCCAATTCAACTCTACATTATCCTCTTCTCCTGAGTCCATTTCCCACTTATAATATGACAGATTTTACCCTACTCCGCTTCAGCTTTGGATCGCTTCCACCATCATCTACTTCCATTCTCATTCCCACACACATGCTATTAAATGAAATTGGAGAAAATCACACAACCATTCTGACTGAATCCACTACAAATTTATGTTCCATAACCTCAAGTGAGCCTTCATTTACTGCTAGGCAGTCCTTCTATACCTCCCTAATTGACATACTCTCCCACTCACCACACTGATTCTTGCAAACCTTCTCATCCCTCCTCAAGTGTTTCATGGCTCTCCCTCCCTCGACCCTTTCTGCTGAGAACTTTGCTTCATATTATAATGAAGAAAAGAAATGAGGCCATTTGCAGAGAGTTTCCTCTTCTTTATCTGATATCACTCAAGTACCTTCTGCCACTGTCTTCATCTTTACCCCTGTCTCACATGAAGAGGTGATCCTTCTCCTGGCTAAGACAAACTCTTCTGCCTATACAAGTGATCCCATTCCATCTCGTCTCCTCCAGATTGCCCCCTCTTACTTATTCTTAGTCTCTCCCTATCTCATGGCTACTTCCCTACTGCTTACAAACATGCCTGTATCTCGTTCATCTTCAAAAATAAAATAATCTTACTCTTCTCTAGAATATACCTCCTCTAATTCAATCCAATAAACATTTATTAAATTCCTCCTATGTGTCAGACACTGTACTAAATGCTGAGGATACAATTAATAAAAAGACATTCTCTGCCCTTAAGGAATTTACAGTCTAGTAGGGGAAGGCAATATACAAAATAAGGGAGAAGGTGGAAGTGAAGACTATGGGGGTACCTGGCACAAAGGCACATTGTTCTGTGGAGCTGAAACCAGGCAGAGCAGCAAATGCACAGGGGAGTGAGCCTAAAAGTCTAGTTTCTGCCCTCTACAAAGGATGGCATTTGAAGGATTTTGGTACTCCACCCTTCAGTACTCCAGTCAGAGAAGAGAGGAGACTGAGGGAGGTAATGTCAATCAAGGCTTGAGTTAGATACTTGGTCACAAGATTAGAGGTGAAGATTTAATCTGAGAGGGACATCTTGTTCCATGGAGCTGAAACCTGGCAGAATAGCAGATACATCTGATACTTCTACCACCGTAGTGTAAGCTTCCCATCTCCTCACACCTGGACTATTGCAATAGCCTTCTGATTTGTGTGCTTGCCAGCAGTCACTCCCCAGTCCAGTCTATCCTCCATTTATCTGCCAGAGTTTTTTCCCTAAAGCACAAGTCTGCCCATGTCACCACCACCACCGTCCCTACTCAGAAAACTCCAGTGGCTCCCTGTCACCTCAAGAATCAGATATAAAGGGGGAAGGAGCCAAGATGACAGAGTAGGAAGATACACAGATACTTAGCTCTTACCCTACAGCCCATAAAATACCTATAAAGAAGACTCTCAACAAATTCTAGAGCAGCAGAAGCCACAGAACAATGGAATGGAGGAGATTTCTGTTCCAGAGAGACCTGAAAAATCAACAGGAAAGGTTTGTTGCACACCAGACCTGGAGCAGAGCCCAGCCCTGCCTTGACCACAGCACTGAGAGGAGCAGATCCGAGCAGGCTTTAGGGGCAGAATCTCCAGAGGCAGTGCAGATCCCTCAACCCACAGGCACCAAAGGTCAGTGAGAGCATCTTTTCGGCTGGCCAAGAGGGTAGCGGGGTGTCCCCATAACTCAGGCCCCCTCAGGGGGCAGCAGTGGAGGCAGTGGCAGATAAGGGCTCCCAAAGCAAGCAGTGGCCCACGCCCATTATTGAAGGTCTCATCATAAAGCCCCTGAGGAAACTGAGCCCTGTGTGTTGGCCCTGCCCCCACCTGAGCAGCTGATCTTAATCTCCCACTGAATAACAGCCCCACCTCCACTGAAAGCCCTGGAGACTTGGGAGCAGCATTTGAATCTCAGCCCCCAAGTGCTGGCTGGGCAGAACTGGAGGCGAGGTGGTTGTGGAGAAGAAATTTAGAAGTCAAGTAACTGGCCAGGAAAATGGCCAGAAAGGGGGAAAAAAACATAAGACCATAGAAGATTACTTTCTTGGGGAAAAGGTGTCTCCCCCCATCCTTTCAGATGAGGAAGAACAAGGCATACTGTCAGAGGAAGTCAAAGGCCCTGCCTTGAAAGGGGACTTAAACTTGGCTCAGGCAATAGAAGACCTTAAAAAACGAGTTAGCAGCTTACTAAAGGAAAACCAAAAAAACGCTGAGGAAAATAGGAGCTTTAAAAAGAGGCTAACTTAATTGGAAAAAGAGGTCCAAAAAGCCAATGAGGAGAAGGAGGCTTTAAAAAGCAGAATTAGCCAAATGGAGGAGAAGGTTCAAAAGCTCACAACAAAATAATTCGTTGCAAGAGAGAATTGAGCCCAGGGAAATGAATGACTATGAGTTAAACCAAGAAGTTAGTAAATAAAATCAAAAATTTGAAAAAATAGAAGATAAGGTGAAACAACTCATTGGAAAAACAACTGACCTGGAAAATAGATCCAGGAGAAATAATTTAAAAATTATGGGACTACTTGAAAGCCATGATCAAAAAAAGAGCCTAGACATTATCTTCCATGAAATTAGCAAGGAAAACTGCCCTGATGTTATAGAAACAGAGGGCAAAATGGATATTGAAAGAATTCATTGTTCACCTCCTG
Organism: Notamacropus eugenii; assembly: GCF_028372415.1. Lineage (NCBI taxonomy): Eukaryota > Metazoa > Chordata > Mammalia > Diprotodontia > Macropodidae > Notamacropus > Notamacropus eugenii. Next base: position 265,000,007 of record NC_092877.1, on the reverse strand, counting down.
AAAGAAACCCGAACAGAGAAACTCCTAGGAATATTATGGCCAAATTTTAGAGTTCCCAGATCAAGGAGAAAATACTGCAAGCAGCTAGAAAGAAACAATTTGAGTACAGTGGAAATACAATCAGGATAACACAGGATCTGACAGCTTCAACATTAAGGGATCGAAGGGCTTGGAGTGGGATATTTCAGAAGTCAAAGGAACTGGGACTGAAACCAAGAATCACCTACCCAGCAAATCTGAATATAATACTTCAAGGGAAAAAATGGTCATTCAGTGATATAGACAAATTTCAAGATTTCATGTTCAGGAAAAGACCAGATCTGTATTTAAAAAGTTGACTTCCCAAGACAAGAATCAAGAGAAACGTGAAAAGGTAAACAGAAAAGAAAAATCATAAAAGACTCTCTAAAGCTGCACTGTTTACATTACTACATGGAAGGAAAATATTTTTAACTCTTGAATCTATTCTCAGTATTTGGGTAGTTGGAGAGATTGTACATACACACATACACATAGATAGATAGAGAGTATAGGGTGTGTTATATCAGAGGAGATGATATCCACACACACTAAAATAAAATAAAATAAAAATTAAGGGGTGAAGGAGGAAAATTCTGGGAAGAGAAAGGGAGTAGTGAAATGGGGTAGGCTGTAACTCATAAAAGAGATAAGAAAAATCTTATTCACTGGAGAAGATAAGGGAGAAGGGGCGGGGGAAATAAAGCTACTCTCCCCATGTGTGGTTGAAGGAAGGAATAACATGCTCACTAAATTTGATATGAAAATTTATATACACCACAGGAAAGTAGGAGAGGAGGCGACAAGTGGAGCGAGGGGAATGTGAGAAGGGAGGGCAAATGGGAGAAGGGAGTCACTAGAAATAAACACTTTTGGGAAGGGACAAGGTCAGTTGTAGGGGGAAAAAGTAAGGGGGGATAGGGTAGGTCAAAGGGCAATATTATTAGTATTACACAACATGATTACTATGGAAGTCTTTTGCAAAACAACACATATTTATTCTGTATTGAATTGCTTCCCTTCTCACTGGGGCTGGGGAGGGAGAGGGGGAGGGAGAGAAGTTGGAATTTAAAGTATTAGAAACGAATGTTGAGAATTTTTATTGCATATAATCAGGAAATAAGAAATACAGAGATAGGGGTATGGAAATTTATCCTGCCCTGCAAGAAAAGAGAGAAGATGGGGATAGGAGTGGGGTGGGGTGTGATGGAGGGAAGGGTACATTGAGGGAAGGCATAATCAGAATACAAGATATTAGGAAGCAGGGGGAGGGGAGTGATGGGGAGAAAAATTGGACATGTTACAAAGTGAGATAAAAGCAATTAGTATTAAAACAATAAATCAATGACATCTTTAGTTTGGAGAAAAGAATTTCAGTCTAAATTTCCTAGAGGAAGGTAACCTCTGACAAAATTTGGCACTGATGGAAAAGTCAAGGTTTTAATGATAAATTTGATTTTACGATTGCCATTTAACCAGGAACTAGAACATGTATAAAAAGATATGTAAGCCACTTAAGACTTGCCTCAAAAGATGTTCCTTAGCCAAAGTGAAACTATAATCATATTTGAAACCTGGTTATTGGAACTTGCCATTTTTAGATGCTATGGAATTATTAAGTGAATGTTCTTCTGAGTCTAATTCCAGGTATGGGTAGCAAGAAAGGTGCTCTGAGCCTCCAATACATGATGCCAGTAAGCTGATGAGATGCTGGTATAAACTGCATAGGTGATCTCAAGGGAAGGGTGAGAGAGCGGCTTTTCAGCCTGGGCTGAGGTGGGATTCTCCTGACTCAATTTTCCCACTGACACCTGGCAGACTTTAAGCCTGACTAAATGCAAGTGGATAATCTAATCCTGCCTGGAATTGACATGAAGTTGGGGAGATATTGTATTCCTGCAATTGTCCCTGCTATATTGGTGGCAATTTCCTATAGTCGAAAGGTTTGTAAGCTTAATACCAGATCTATTAAATTATAGATTATGGATAGGGGAACATCTGAGGTTGTCTAAAGTTAAGCTATTAGGCATAGGACTTTAGACCAACAACCTTAAGTTAGGGTCCTTTTGTTCTTAGTAATACTGTGGAGACAATTAGGTCAAGAGCTTGTGAAGTTAGCAACATAAATGTTATCTGTGTCTCAGTTGGTTAATGTTTTAAAAAAAAAAATTCTTTTGTGGTCCATATTGTAAATGCTTTAAAAAGAAGGTATCACCTGACCAAAAGTCTGAATTGCTTTATCTGTTATAAACTGTGTTAAAAATAAATTTTAAAAAAATGAAAAAACAATAAGAATCAGATATAAAATCTTTTTTTTTGATGTTCAAAGCCCTTCATAACCTATTGCCTTTACTCCTTACCTTTCCAACCTTCTTACAATTTAGAATCCCCCATATACTTTTCTCTCCAGTGACACTGACCTCCTTAGTATTCCTCAATCAAGCTATTCTATCTCTTGACTTGGGGAATTTGTACTGACTGTCTCCCATGCCTGAATTGCACTCCCTTCTTATTTCTGCCTCTTGGCTTTCCTAGATTCTTTCAAATTCCAGCTAAAATCCCACCTTCTACAGGAAGCCTTTCCCAGTCCGTCTTAATTCAAGTACCTTCTTTCTGTTGATTATTCCCATTTCATGGTGTGTACTGTTCCTTTGTACATATTGCTTGTACATTGTCTTCCCCATTAGACTATGGGCTTCTTAAGGGGAGGGACTGGTTCTTGCCTTTATTTGTAAGTTCAGCATTTAGCATAGTGCCTGGCACATAGTAGGTGCTTAATAAAAATTTATTGGTTGACTGATTTTTGTAATTTTTCACACACCTGCTATTATTGACCCAGTAGCATATAATTAGACAGAAAGTTAATACACAGATTCTGAAGAAACAGTGAAAAGTTTGGTAAAGCCTATTAGAAATCAGGATTAACCTATGTACCATATTATAAAACACCTGAACATAAACTCATAGCTATATTACCCAAATATTCATACTGACTAAATATTATTATCATGTTAATTTGTCTAAATATTTCTTTTTCTCATTTTTATTTTTTTAAATTTATTTATTTAACTTTTAACATTCATTTTCACAAAATTTTGGGTTCCAAATTTTCTCCCCATTTGTCCCCTCTCCCCACCCCAAAACACCGAGAATTCTAATTGCCCCTATTACCAATCTGCCCTCTCTTCAATCATCCCTCCCTTCCCTTGTCCCCATCTTTTCTTTTGTCCTGTAGGGCCAGATAACTTTCTATACTCCATTACCTGTATTTCTCATTTCCTAGTAGCAAGAACAGAACTCGACAGTTGTTCCTAAAACGTTGAGTTCCAACTTCTCTTCATCCCTCCCTCCCCACCCATTGCCTTTGGGAAGGGAAGCAATTCAATATAGACCATATCTGTGTAGTTTTGCAAATGACTTCCATAATAGTCATGTTGTGTAAGACTAACTATATTTCCCTCCATCCTATCCTGCCCCCCATTGCTTCTATTCTCTCTTTTGATGCTGTCCCTCCCCAAGAGTGTTGACTTCAAATTGCTCCCTCCTCCCATTGCCCTCCCTTCCATCATCCCCCCCAACCCTGTTTATCCCCTTCTCCCCCACTTTCCTATATTATAAGATAAATTTTCATACGAAAATGAGTGTGCATTTTATTCCTTCCTTTATTGGAATGTGATGAGTAAACTTCATATTTTTCTCTCACCTCCCCTTTTTTCCCTCCACTAAAAAGTCTTTTGCTTGCCTCTTTTATGAGAGATAATTTGCCCCATTCCATTTCTCCCTTTCTCCTCCCAATATATTTCTCTCACTGCTTAATTTCATTTTTTAAGATATGATCCCATCCTATTCAATTCACTTTGTACTGTGTGTGTGTGTGTGTGTGTGTGTGTGTGTAATCCCACCCACTACCCAGATACTGAAAAGTTTCAAGAGTTACAAATATTGTCTTTCCATGTAGGAATGTAAGCAGTTCAACTTTGGTAAGTCCCTTATGACTTCTCTTTGCTGTTTACCTTTTCATGCTTCTCTTGATTCTTGTGTTTAAAAGTCAAATTTTCTTTTCAGCTCTGGTCTTTTCATCAAGAATGCTTGAAAGTCCTTGATTTCATTGAAAGACCATTTTTTCCCCTGAAGTATTATACTCAGTTTTGCTGGGTAGATGTTTCCTGGTTTTAGTCCTAGTTCCTTTGACTTCTGGAATATCCTATTCCATGCCCTTCGATCCCTTAATGTAGAAGCTGCTAGATCTTGTGTTATCCTGATTGTATTTCCACAGTACTTGAATTGTTTCTTTCTAGCTGCTTGCAATATTTTCTCCTTGACCAGGGAACTCTGGAATTTGGCCACAATGTTCCTAGGAGTTTCTCTTTTTGGATCTCTTTCAGGAGATGATCAGTGGATTCCCTGAATACTTATTTTGCCCTCTGGTTCTAGAATCTCAGGGCAGTTTTCCTTGATAATTTCATGAAAGATGATGTCTAGGCTTTTTTTTTGATCCTGGCTTTCAGGTAGGCCCATAATTTTTAAATTGTCTCTCCTGGATCTGTTTTCCAGGTCAGTTGTTTTTCCAATGAGATATTTCACATTATCTTCCATTTTTTTTCATTCTTTTGGTTTTGTTTTGTGATTTCTTGGTTTTTCATAAAGTCATTAGCCTACATCTGTTCCATTCTAATTTTTAAAGAACTGTTTTCTTCAGTGAGCTTTTGAACCTCCTTTTCCATTTGGCTAATTCTGCTTTTGAAAGTATTCTTCTCCTCATTGGCTTTTTGAACCTCTTTTGCCAATTGAGTTAGCCTATTTTTCAAGGTGTTATTTTCTTCAGCATGTTTTTGGGTCTCCTTTAGCAAGGTGTTGACCTGCTTTTCATGCTTTTCTTTTATCTCTCTCATTTCTCTTCCCAGTTTTTCCTCCACCTCTCTAACTTGATTTCAAAATCCTTTTTGAGCTCTTCCATGGCCTGAGCCCATGGAGTATTAATTATGGATGTTTGGGATACTGAAGCCTTGACTTCTACGTCTTTCCCTGATGATAAGCATTGTTCTTCCTCATCAGAAAAGATGGGAGGAGATATCTGTTCACCAAGAAAGTAACCTTCTATGGTCTTGTTTTTTTTTCCCTTTTCTGGGCATTTTCCCAGCCTGTTACTTGACTTCTGAGTTTCCTTTCCACACCCACCACGCCTCCAGATCTGCCCAGCTAGCGCTTAGGGGCTGGGATTCAAATGCTGCTTCCCAGCCTCAGGGCTTTGGGCAGGGGCAGGGCTGCTATTCAGTGTGAGATTAAGTTCAGGTGCTCAGGTGGGGGCAGGGCTACCACAAGTGGCTCAGATCCCTCAGGGGGTTTATGCTGAGACCTTCAACAATGGATCTGAGCCCCTGCCTGCTCTGGGAGCCCCCATCTGCTGCCACCTCTGCTGCTGCTTCCCGAGGGGGCCCGAGTTATGGGGGCACCCCACTCCCCTCTCCACGAACTGAAAATCCCCTCTCACTGACCTTTGCCGCCTGTGGGTGCAGGGACCTGCTCAGCCGCTGGAGATTCTGTCCCTGAAGCCTGCTCGAATCTTCTCCTCTCAATGCAGTGCGGCCAAGGAAGGCTGGGCTCTGCTCTGGGTCCAGGGCACAACGAACCTTTCGTGGTGGTTTTTCAGGTCTCTCTGGAACAGAAATCTCTGCTCCATTGTTCTGTGGCTTCTGCTGCTCCAGAATTTGTTGGGAGTTCTTCTTTACAGGTATTTTATGGGCTGTGGGTTTGGAGCTAGCATATGTGTATCTTTCTACTCCTCCATCTTGGCTCCTCCTCCCTAAATATTTCTTTAGTCTTTTTTATTCACTTGGTCAAACATTTCAAAAGCTTTTATATTTTTTACTATTTATTATTTCATCTCTCACTGCCTTATTTTTGCTCTCCACTGTATGAGTTCATTTTTCCCAATCAACTTTATGTCTTACTTCTCCCTGGCATATACATTTTATTCTAATCAGATAGGTTTCCTTATTGCCTTCATCAAAAACCAATATGCTGTCCTGCCTCTCTTCTGCCTACTCAGATCCTACCCCTCTTTCAAGGGGTTTCTGGTTGTGGGAGCCTTTCTTGACTATTCCAGACCTTATTAATCTCATTCTGTTTTGAAATTCTGCAGCACTTATCATTTGTATCATATAATTTAGCACTTAATTATATACTGTGTTTGTGTTGATCCCAACCTGGTTTTAAGATCTTTGAAGATAGGACACCGTATTTTCCTCTTCTGTGAATGCCTAACAGGACAGTTGGCACATACTACTCACTCAATAAATTCTTGCTGATTATTTGAATCTCTTTATCTTTAGGATAGACTTCAGGTTTATAAAAAACATTATAGACTAAGCTAGAATAAATTCTGACTTTCTCTTTTTTGGAGGAAAATTTGAAGTTGTGGCCTTTAGGATAAATAA